>NC_092186.1:15705000-16905000 GCF_043641665.1 Enoplosus armatus
AGTGGAGTTTGTGTACAGTTTTAGAGCTACTTATGTTTTGACTAATCTGACATTGTTGCTTATTGATTGTTTTATCTTGATCATATTTGTTTCGAGGATAGATTCAAGAATATACATTTAAATATATAACTGTAATAGGATCTCGAGCATGCACAAAATGATACATAGGTGTATCCATATTTCTGCAGTTGGTATCCTTGAGTGTCCATTTAAGCATGCATTGGTCTGTCTCTCCTTATTTCTTCTGTGTCTATATATGTCTGTGTAAAAAAAGCTTACCATTTGCTGCTGGACCAGCCTCTACCCATGGCTCCACCCCTGCTGTTGTCGCTGCCGCTTCTTCTTCCTCCTCTTCCTCCGTCTCTTCGCCCCTCGACGCAGGTCTTTGCTTGGTTTAGTTCTGCTAAACCCCCTCCCTTCCCCCATCTTCCGGCACCGTCCCTGTTCCCTGCTTTCTGCTGCTCCCACCACCTCACAGCTGTAACAAAGGCTTGGTCCCACCTGCCCAATGATGGTTGCTTGGGCTGCACAACCAACAGTCTAACATGGTCTCCTCTCCTTTGCCTCACTAATATTCAAATAAGGGATGTTTGGATTGACTTATACAGCATGAGAATGGGATATGTTTCAAATTATTTGATTATTTGTAGCCCAAAACTGTAAACAATGTATTGGAAAGGAGATTGGAGAAGGAAGCATCTTAAGACTGTTTGGAGCACTGTTTGTCAACACCGCAACCATTCAGCCAGCTTGCTGTACATCACCAGCCAGTCACCCTGCTGCTACATGCTAAACTATGCCTTTCACTCAATGCATGGCCTCAGTGGGAACTGAGTGCCTCACCTGCACCACATCAGTGCCATGATCAACGTAAGCACCACTCTCTTCTTGTCACAAGAAGACAGAAAACGGCTCGGCTTTCATCATGTTGGTTTGCAGTTTCACAACACAAGCGGTTCACATCTCTCCATCAGGCATGCAGGGAACAGTCGCAAACCCGCCTCCACTTCAGATAGCTGAGAAGCAATTAGGATTATTTCCTCATTGATGCATAAGCTTTATATGCGATGGTAAATTGTGTGTGTGGATGAGTGTGTGCGTGTGCATGCACATGTCATGTGACTGTTACGTAACGATCATCCGTCCCTCCTCAGTGTTTCGCACTCAGCTAACCTCGAGCTGTTTCTCTCGGGCTGTGTCCACATCCAACTGACATTAAAAAGATAGGTTCACATGTTTTTAAATCTGTTTTTGTTTTCCGGCTGTCCATACTGGCTGTGAAGAGACCTCTTCCCAACACTTCCATTGTAAGAGATGAGGGCCTGAAGCCACACAATGCATTATACTGCATTGTTGCATGGAAAGAGGATTGTGATAATTACTGCAACCAGTAACTATCAATGTACATACAGGCATGTCAGTATTGTTTTGAGTCATGCTTGAAAAAGATGTGAACCTATCCTTTAATGCAAACTTAATATTTATAATTTAATAATGAAAAATAATTGGTTTAGTTTTTTTCTACCTTTTATCAAGTCAGAATCACAACTTTACTGAACTAAACTGAATGTCTGACAGAAACACTAGAGAATTAGACCAGAATGAATCCAAAGATGAAAACTAACAAATGTGAAATATCCTAATGCACCAGCTAGTGACCGGCCATGATTAAGAACACAACCTGTACAGTGTACTACTGTGTGTGTGTGACATTTCTCAAAGGTGAAGAGGATGGACATTTTACAGTGAATGACATTGCAATTCAGGAATGTTATAAATCAACTTTCTCCATTTTCCAGTTCAATATGTAATCATACACAAAGAATGCTCATCAGACATCCACAGTCTGACTAATTAAACTTTTTCACACATTGAAATCAAAGATCATATATTGGACTCCTTTGAATCCAACATCTCCACACTGTCTCTTGTGCATGTACACACACACATAGCGGAGCTCTTGGCAGCCTTTGGCACACGTCAAAGTGGGTCTGTTAGCCGGGGTCTTTGGGGTCTCCATTGTTGACCACACCTGCCCGCTCTTGTTCAAGCATCCTTCCCTCTGGAGTGCCCCGATCAGGCGCATCAACAGCCTCATGGGTCTTAGAAAAGTCCTTCAGTCTGTGTGGGCAGATGAGAGGAAGTAGCCAAATAGCTCCACTAATGACTTTCTTGTTAAGCCTGGAATTACTGTCACTACCCAAAGACAATTTTCCCATGATGACAAAAGTTTCAGATTCTATTAACTTTCATCTGTCTGAAAAGTGTGGCAGTAATTAGGGTTAATTGGGGTGTTGAGCTGAATGTGGGCTGCAGATAACCTTCAAGCCTCTTTGTACCTCTTGGTTTATGATTGCGTCAGCTATCGTGGCAGTCTCCCCCTCCATCCTTAATCATGGTATATTTCGTTTTGTCTGGTTTCCTCTAAATTCATTGTGGCAGCTGCATCTCGATGGAGGATTTAGGAGTAGCGTGGAAGGCCTGTCAGTAGTCAACAGCGGTAGATTGTAGCTTTGCATGTGAGGAACAGAGCAGGAGAGTGTGTTTCTGTCTCCCCGTCAACTGATGGATTGAAGCAAAGTACAAGTGCATGAACAAACCTCCCCCTGGCTTTCAAACATGTACGCTGTTGCCAAGACCTTCTTCATGATCAAAAGGAGGACGAACCTGGAAGATGCTGAATGAGGGTCCAATTAAATATAGCCTGCAGAGACAGCGGCCCCTTGGACGTGAGAAGCCCCCCTACCCCATCCCTCGCCACTACCATCACGGTGATTCTTTCTATGAGCAGAATATTCTCAAAGTGAATAGCAGAGGATCTCTGAAGAACACACACTCAGCCCCCAATGAATGTTCAATATTTGATTTTCTTTCCCTTTTTTTTCTCGACTGCCATTTCCATGCCTGGGCTTGGGGTTTTCAGTGAAAACCTTATGGAAATAGAGGGGAGAAGAAATCACACCACAAATCCATGAACAGAATCCGAATGGATGTATGGTGAATCTCATGGAAGAGGGTGATGGAATAAGGTACAGAGCAGGAGGGGAAGAGAAACACAAGTAATGTAGAAGGGTGACACAAAAATCATGCTATGAAATCACTAAATGTCACTTTGGAGACCGAACTTGCGACTTGAGCTACCTAACAAAAGCAAACGTGAAAGGCTTAAAGCAAAGCATATCTTGTCCTCCTCCGGGGTTTGAGTGGAGGAGTTTAAGAAGAAGTGCCAGACTGAGCCTCGTTCAAGTCCAGTCAGAGCCGAAGAAGATGTGCTGCAGGGATACCTACGGCCCACTTGAAGCTGTTTCAAGGACACTCTCGTTGGACTAAATGAAGTTAATTTGAATCCCTCCTAACTCTCCTGGGTCTGTGTTGAAGAGGACGCCCTCAGCGACATGGACCTTTATTTTTTTTTTCTTCTTTCCGGTCGACTTTAGAAGAAGCTGCTCGGCTAATTTGTCCAAGAGCTATTTCACAAGGAGAGAGAGCTGTCAGAGAAAAAGTGTGCTATCTCTGCACCAGCTTAAAAGAAGATATTATTTCTTCTACTCTGTAATCCTCAGCCCCAGTGGCTCCCTTTTGATTAGATTGTCACATCTTAAACACTTCCACAGGGACTATTTCTTTTGACCATTGTACTTAACTAAACGAGTATTAGATGTATTTTTTATTAGCTGAAGATCCGTGCTGCTGCTGTGGCAACAAGGTCATGTAATGTATAATATCACAATATGACAAGTGTGCTGCACAAGCCCAAAAATGTAAGTCATTCTTCCAACTGATCAGTCTGGAAGAATTCAAACTTCCCCTGTCTCATGTCTTCTGAACAGCATCCCCCCCAACATTTGCATAACCTTCAGTTAACCTTGTCCAGGATTTGATCATCTCATCTGACATTGCTCTGACAACCATATCTGACTCATTTCCAGTAACTAAGGAAGATGGGAAGCAGGGTTCAGCCCCTCCTGACTCTATCTCAACCTGACGCTGGTCTCATTCTCAGGTACTGGAACGCTGTTAGCAGGAGCTGCCTCACTGCTCTGTCTCGGTGGAAGGTGTCATAGAAAAGTCTTAGACAGGTACTGACGTCTGTGCCTCGGAATGATAGGTGAGGATTTTCTGTTCATGATACCAGAAATTTAAGGGTCAAAGTTGAAAAATTCAGTTGTCCTGAAAGAAAAGAGATCTGTTTCTGTCAGTATAAGGACTATAATATATTACCCTACGAGCAGATACATAAATACTGCATAAAACCTATCTGATAGCACTGTGTTATATGGCATTTTAGATTTGGTACATTACAAAAAATTCGAGCTGCTGCTGAGAAAATGAATCGCCAACTATTTTGATAATCGAATAATCACTTGAGTCATTCTTTTAAGCCAGACCTTTTCTGCTGCCAGCTGCTCAAATATGAGGATTTGACGCTTTTCTTCGTCATAATTGATAGTAAACTGGATATATTTGGGTTTTGGACTCTTGGTCAGACAAAATATGACATTTGAAGATGTCATTTCACTATTTTCTGGCATTTCATACACCAAGTGATTAATTGATTAATTGGAAAAAGAAATCTGCATATTAATCGATAATGAAAATAATCGTTAGTTGCAGCCTGACACAAAATACCGCAGATCATATGGATCTCACCATTTAAGGTTTCAAGCTTTATATTTTTTTCTTTCTTTTTTCTCATTTTCAAGGGGAAGGTGATGTCATGATGTCTTGAAATCACCGGGCCATTATTAAAGTTGAAATGTGCAAATGGAGATGGCCATAAATGGCAGAATCAATATATGAAAAGCAATATGTGGTCTCAGTGCCGAGCACTAATGCGCCCTGACCTCTAAATTGTGACCTTTGCATATCTAATCCTCTCATTATGTTCATCCTTTCCCCTAATCCCTCCGTCCCTCGCTCTTGTCCGTCTGTCCAGGTATCTGCTGCCAGTGACCTCCCAGTTCATCATGAAGTGGCCTTCGTCCAGCTTTGGCCGCATCTCCTCGGCCATGCCACGCTCTCGCAGCCTTTTTGCCGCCAGGATGGGCCACTTCTGAGGTCACCGTGGCAACCATGGCTTCTGACACCTCGCCTTTTGACCTCAACACCTCCCTCCCCTGACTCTCACCCAGCCAAACTCTGATCTCAGCAAGTCCGGTGTGGATCTGGATTTGGGGCAGCTCTGGACACCGGATGGAGCCTCAACCTTGGCCAAATCCCTCTGTGAAAGACCAACAAAGAAAGACCGGGTGATGTGGGATCGCTTAAGGGCCTTGTTCAGTTTAGATTAGTTTGGACCTGCCCTGACCAGCAGACCGCCGGTACCTTCGATCCCTACCTTTAGCCCCCAGTAACACCAGACAATGGGTTTACCCCTCTTTTCTCATTGTAATTGCTGTATTATACCTACTCACTGTACAGTTACAAGTCATGGTACTGTAAAGGAAAAGAATAACAAATACTAAACAATGCAAGGATTATTTATTTATGTACTTACTTATTTTGTAAGGTATTCCATGAATGCAGTGAATGCTGATGCAGAATGCAGATATGGAATGATATCAGCAAAGCTATCCCTTGTTTGAGAAAGTGGATGTAAAAAAAACAAAACAACAAAAAGCTTATTTTTGCTGGCTGTTATCAGTTATTTTATTTCTCAAGTTAATTTATTTCATAACTTATATCAGAGGCTTTGTTTACAAATGCTTTAACGGTCACTTTATGTTCTAGTTTTTACAGAAGAGAGGTGGTGCCCAGAGAACTTAAAAATGTTTAACTTTTGAATGCTAATGCTTCATGTTTTACCTGTGTGATTTTAAGTGCAGCACTATTAAGCAACACAATGTTTAGAATGTCAGTGTAGTAAAGCCAAGCCGACCTTGACGCCACAGCGTAAAGAGCCAAACTCAAGTCTCAGAGAGCACCCAGCTCCTAATATGCACTTTGCGGTTTGTCACAGGAAGAGAAAGTGGGTGCACATTACTGTTCGTGTTTGCATGCTTAGATTTTAGTCCCTCACCCAGACTGTAGTGGTTAGACAGAGGAGCTGCATTTGGAATATACTTGAAGTTTTGTGTTGTCATTAATTATTGTGTCTTTGTAACGGCTGCACGGAGACGAAGACACTTCAGTCGTAGATCTGTCGCCTTGAGTACGGATGTGTTCAGGATAATAAGGATGTGTGTTGCATCGCTTAGAGATTGTGCAGCACGTCGAATGACTCGGCTCATCAGCCCAAAATGTACTGTACTGCAACAGCGGTGATTTTGCCTGGGACGAGCAGCTGCAGCCTTTTTTTTCCTCCCCACCGCACTGTAAGTACAAGTGCCAGGGATGTCATGGATGTGCCAATAATAAGCACATCTACTTCATGTGTTCAGTCGCGTTTTATTTAAGGTTAATATGTCATGAAACTACTGTAGGACCTCAGTTAATTACAGTATTAAATGTTGATCGGGAGAAAGGCAGTGATATATGTTTAGTGGTTTACTTACTACCCCATGAGATGATACGTTGACTTTTAAAGATGGTAGTCTGTCAGCAGACAGTACAATAATACAGTAGTGCATTTTATAACATTACTTCTGACTGTGCTAAATCTGCTCAAACTGAATCCTCCCCATACACTGAACATCAATTCACAATGCCAAATATTTTTATTTTGCCTGATTTTATTTGTTATTTAAGACTAGTACTTTTTTCATTGGAGGTATGAGATTTTTAATTTTACATAGCAATAAAATGTTTAAACAAACACATTTCCTTTTTTTGTCATTTGTTTTCTTAAGGCAAAAATGTAGTGGTCCCAAAACCTTTTGTTACAGAACGCTTGTTATTTATCCTCTGAACACACGAATGAGACTCAAATTACAGAAAGAGAGACGGAGAAGAGAGAATGTATGAGAGAGAAAAATGAAACTTTATTTTATTTGGTCTGTATTGTATTGTGGGTGGTATTTTTGTCTTTAATGGACAACTGAAGTGGAGAGACGGACAGAATAAGGGGACAGAGAAAGAGAGAGAGAGACATGCAACAAAGGCTGTTCTGGTTATATGGTACTTAACCATTGCCAGGACATAACTGATTTTTTAAAGACTCATTGTATTGTTGTTGGGTGTGTTACCGGTAACGATGCAGCACAGACTGAACAAAGTTCAACGTGATTACCACTATAATAGCCTATAAACATACTGAATTGGTATTCGGCTTCTTTGCTGAATTATGTAGGGTTTTTTTGCAGCTGATTAGCAAACAATCATTCTGAGGCCTGGTACCGGTCCAGAGGTTAGAAACCTCAGATAATTACAATTCAGCAAGTAGCTCCTTGATGGGGCAACTTAAATATTTTCATATTCTTTAAACAATTAATTACCTGAGATAGTATCAATGGAAGTAGGAGCTGTGAAACAGACAGAATCAAGCGGAACTAATTATAAACATTGAATTTAAGTTCTGTGGAGCTCTAATGGGTTTTAAAACTTCCTGTTCACCTGATATCCATTACTCGAGTAGCTCTCGGGGCTGGGTCAGCCTCTGAGTGATATCGCGTTTCACACCAGAGGCCCCTGTGGACAGGTGACACTCCTGAACCGTCACTTGCCTCAGAAATGAGAGAGTGAGCCCAGCAGCCCTGTCTTGTTCCAACTTGACCTGAAAGCTGCGCCGCACGGACGTGTGTCTGTGTGTGTGTGTGTGTGTGTGTGTGTGTACACGCCAACACTCGAGAAGAATGAAGTGAGTTTTATTTAGACCGGTAACAGCAGCATGGAGTCCAGGTTCTTGTGACCTCTCCACCCCTCCATCCCTCTCTCGCCTTCCCTCTTTCTGTCAGCAGAAGAGGTGCAGGGTGTGACCTTGAGGCTCTCCGGCCTCCGCCTTGGCCGCGGCAGAGCAGAGGCTGACAGTCTGGCGCTGCGACCCCAGCGTGCTGTCCAAAAATATCTCCCCCAGCAACAGGGGCTGCGCTGTTCTGTCCTGACCTTTCCACTCATCACTTTCCTCGGCCCCATCCATCCAATTGCTCTATCCCCTTCTCCCCTACCTGTGCGTGGTCCAGGCAGCTTTGCGGCCAGTGTCCAGCCTATTTATTTATTTTTTTAAAACCAACACCCAGATGACCCAGTTTCAGGGCTCTGAGCCGACCTCTCCGGCTTGGAGAGTAAAAAAAACGACTGGGAGCTGTGTGAGAGGTGGATGGTTCAGATGAGATAAGGAAGCAGACACACACACACACACACACACACACACACACACACACACACACACACACACACACACACACAAGCTCTCATGCAAACACAGATGGCCAAGCTTCAAAAATCTGCTCTTTTTTTTCGTGCTCTTAATCCACTATTTCAAATAACATGAAGGGAAAAGAGCAGTGTGATTTGTTGTGTAATTACGACTGCCTGAGTGAGGTGTCCAGAGGCACGGCTGCCCTCCTTTTCCTTTCTAGTGAAGCTTTAAAAGTGGAGCCTGTAGTGGTTTGTGTGCTTTCAAATGACAAAAGTGACCTTTCTTATCAGACAAATACTGCCTGTGTATGAAAGTGTGTGTGTGTGTGTGTGTGTATGTGTGCAGATTATGTATCTCTCCTACCCACTGTGTGTGTAATAATGGCAGCATGTACTGTAGTGTGTGTGTGTGTGTAGCATGTTCACATATGTTCGCTGCTGTGTTTTATTAGTTTTTCAGGCCTCACACCTGCCTCTGTGTCCTGACATTTGTGTGTTTGTGTGTTTTATGTGTATTCTCAAAAGGGACACATTCAATGACACCCGCTGCAATACATTATCTGTGCTGCCTCGTTTACAACATCCTTGCTCTCAGCGGGGGTCCTGCCTGTAACTGACACATAAACCAACAGATAAACACATGCACACGGAGGAGCCTGGATGGTCTTCACTCAGCTTGTCCCAGCGGCTCGGGTTATTTACTGAACACACATTTCGGTTTCTCTGCAACACATTTGCATTTTTTTCCAAGCAAAGTCTTCAACTAAAATATGTTTTGCCAACAAACATTTTAGGCAGCATGTAAAATGATTAAAATGTAATTTCTGGTTGTCGTTTGTTTGTTTGTTAATTCACATGGAGGCCATATTTGATTTATATTCCAGTAACATAATCATAAAGCATAAAGTTTTATTTAAATTGTTGTTTTCTTACAGTTTACGTCGGCCTGAATTAAACTAGTGCCAAAATGAGAAGTCTAATAATTCATTAGTAGATCATCATGAAATGAATCAACAGCATTTTATAAAATACATTTTTTTTTTAAGTAATAAAGTAAAAGTAATTTATTTTTACATTTTATAGACAAAACGATCAATTGAGAAAATAATCAGATTAATCAATAACGAAAATACTTGTAAATTGCAGAATAGGTTATATTCTAAATTCTTTGTCCAAAGAGTAGTTGAGGTCGTCTCTGCAAGATTTGAATAAATGATTTAACTACAGTATATTTGTGACACACACCACAGGAGGCTGGTTCGTAGAGGCAGAGGAGGTTGCTCTTCCTCTATTTTTGAGAGGCAAGAGGGGGATCAAAATGTAAAAAAAAGAGTAATTGGTTGAAATAAACCATTAGCAAATCACAGTATCATTTATAAAATTATTTTTCTCTCTTCTTTGGAAAAAACTGTTGAAACTCTGGTTAAAATGCTTCACCTGCAGGCAGGCAGGAGGGGACAGGGCAGTCTGTGTGAAGTGGTGGTGTGAAGTGTAACCTGTTATTGGCCAAAACACGTAAAACGATGCTCCAACAGAGGCTGACCTCCCTAACCACTACAGCGGCACGCGGCGGCCACACAGGACTGGAGGATGTTCAGGTGAGTCAAAGGTCACCGCTGAGATTTACAGAGGTAGTTCATTACTGCCGAACAAGGTGAAACTACACAAATGTTTTCAAAATGTAATTTTTTAGTGACGTGTTTAAAAGTGGCTCGCAATTTGAATATTATAATGTCTTTTCTAATATGCTAACGTTACTGTATGAAAATATGAATCTATCATTTGCTTCACCGCCAGTTTGTGACACACACACACACACACACACACACAAAAACTGCTGGATATGGAGCTAATTCAAGGTGATATGTGTTTATTCATGCAGAGGTCAGCACGTTTTTGTCTTTCTTGGACAAGCACAAAAGCCCACATTAATCAACAAACTAACTAGGAAATGTTGCATCCTGTGTAATGGAAAAGAACAGTCTTCCATTATTTTGTTTCATGGTCCCACACTCACACACACAATCATCGAGTATCACTATCCTTGGTTTGCCCTGTTTGAATTTTAATGCTAAGCCGCTGTTGGTTAGGTGTGTCTGAGTGCGAGTCCTCCAGTGTTTTCTTCTTTGATCCACCCATCAGCTATCTTGCTATCTTGTTGTTGTTTTTTTACCTCTATTTATCAGGTGATGGGTTGTGCTGAGCGTGCATGCTTTTCCAGCTCTGCTTTTTGTTTCACATGCACGTATCAACACACTTTCACACCTGGGAGCTGCGCAGTGACCGCTGGCTGCTGTTGGCTGCAGAGCAGTCACATGACATCTCACAGTGGGCAGCGAGCCACTCGTTCACCTTCCCTGCCAGATTTTTTACACACACACACACACACACACACACACACACACACACACACACACACACACGTATAAATTTAAACCAGCGACCTTCTGCCTATAAACCCACTTCACTAACCTTTATGGACCCGTCGGCCCCGGCTGGGCGTACGCAGAGCCGCTGAATCAGACTGCACGGCTTCCAAATGTTAACCTTGGTTTCAACACTCAAGGAGTCTACTGTACTTTGTTCCAGCCACAGGGGGTTATAGATGAGCACAGTTCTGCATATGGCCATCATTCACAGCCCCGGGCTCCCCCTGAGTGTGTGTCTTGAGTGTGTGTAACAAATGGAGCCGAGCAGTAAAGGTATTAATGTGAGGGAACGAGCCCTGTGGTGGAAGTACAGCAGGAAGTCACTTTCTCTCCCATCTGGCCCCTAACAAGATGGAGAGGAGCAGGCAGGTGCGAGCGGTGGTCTGCACCTCCACTGGCTGGATTAGCACTTCTGATGGGAGAGAGGAGAGGAGGACGATCTTCGGCATCGGCTGTCATTCTCTCTCCATCCTCTTCCTCGTATGTCTCCTCGCCTCCTCTGTGATCACTACTCTGTGCTCCTCACTCTGCAGCGAGTGTGAGAGGGGAGACTCAAAATGAGAATAAATGAGGTGTGGGGAAGGCGTTCGGGCAGCGTGCCTGTTTGTGTGCGTGTGTGTGTGTGTGTGTGTGTGTGTGTGTGTGTGCATGTACCTGCCTTCTATCGTGTTCAGATCTCTTCCTCTGCTGCAGTGTCTTGCTGTGGAGCCAAAAGACCGTCCGGGGACTCTTCATCCACTTGCCGCTGAGCGCCCCAGGGGATGGATTGAGCCTTGCAGGCTGGGATATTATCAATACGGCCCCTCCAGGCAGCCTGGGAGACAGGAGACGGGGCCACTGACTCACTCTGCCTATTAGTCTACTGCTGAGCATCGGTGTTAGGGGGAACGGCTGGTTTGACTGGAGCCTCTGCCAACCAGTCGTCCATCTTTGCCTCATCCTTTCCTGCTCAAAATCTCACTGCCTCGCCTCGTAGATCTGCCTCAGTCATTTCTTTGGTTTTCTTCTTCTTCAGCCTCCAATTTACTGTCCCTCCTCTGGCCTTGCTCTTTCACTCACAGATCTTTTCATAGTCTTCACTCCACTATTCCGTTTAGTTCTTCTTCATTCCCCCGTCTTTGTCGGTGCCAAGGTGAGCCCACACTCGCGACGTGTTGCCCACTCCTGTAATTACCCGTGCCCTGCTCTTTTTGAAGAGCTTTGTTTCAGCCCAGTCTCGTGTCACTCCTCTATATTTTAAATCTCCATCTCCACTTTGTTTCAGGGTTGTTTGATATTCCATTTGTGTAACGAGGAGGCTGACCTTGTATTTACATTTCTGAAAATTGCAAATAGTTGAAAGCATACATGAGTTGTATGGAAGCCAAAAAACTCAACATGATATTTCTGTGGACAGTGGTTTGCTGTGATTCGGTTTTTGCTTTTTTTTGTCTGTTCCAAAATATTCAACAAAATAGGAGGATTCAGACATAAATGGACGACCATACCGTTTTCAACAGGCAGTAATATATAAAATATGGACCCAATGAACATTTGAGGGTAATAGATGTATCGCTCACTGAGATACTGCCAAATGTTCAACCTTTGGTCATTTTTTAACTTTCCCTCCTCGTTGCTGCCAACTACACAAATGCCAAATCATTCCCAATCTTCATTTTAACCTTGATGATTCACAGGGACAGATCTCTGGCCGATCTGCTCTCGGCTCCTGCACGAAGGAAACTGGAGAAACCCTCGACGAAAACCACAGCTCGGCCTCTGGAGCCAGCGGCCATTTTGAATGCCTCTCCGATGGCTTAAACAGCCATAACCGTGACCTCATCCTTTTCAAAAACAAGAGGAATTTAAAAACGGTGACCCTGCGAACCTCTTAAAACTGCAAGCTTTTTCCCCTCTTACGTCTGCAATCCCTTTTTCCTTTCTGACTCCACTTCACGTGTCCGACTTTGTTCCGTTTTGTTCAAGCCATTAGCCTGCAACCATAAGCCGAACGCAGGTCACTGGTGTTAATGACCTCTCTGGTGATCCTTTGGGTGTCCAGGTCCACTCAAGTAAAGTGAAGACAAACATATCTGGTCTGTGACTCAAAAATAGTTCTTCTCCCACTGCTCATGACTGCCAGAGTTTGATCCAAATGTCTAACACGTATATACACGTCTGCCTTATTTGTTAGTTTGTGTAAAGGCTAAATATTTTGTGTGAGCACTTTGTGTACTCCTTTCACAGAGTGGGGATGTTGCAGGACTTTCTTTAGACTGGAGTGACTAAATAGCATGGTTTGGTGAGATTAGACATTCCAGATTTAGTGAGATTGGTTGTCAGTGGTGTGTGTGCATTTATGTTATAGTGTTTAGATGTGTGTGTGTGTGTGTGTGTGTGCGTGTGTGTGTGTGTGTGTGTGTGTGTGTGTGTGTGCGTGTGTGAGTGCTCACTGTGCGTATTGTATATTTAGGCAAATCAGTATTTGTGTTTCACTGGCAATGTGGTTATTTTGCATGAAATCACTTTAGTAAATATAGCTGTTATCTTGCTCCCATTATGTCTCAGAAAGCCAGTCTTTTGAAGCTGACATTTTAAATATATGTACCCACAGGAAGATGCGCACCACTCAAGGTCCCTCAAACTTCGGTTTCCTTTCAGCGGCGGTGTAACTTGCGTCGCAGCTGCTCCAAATACTTTTGAAGTAAAGGTGGTACATCAAAGTAGCTTACGTAAATGGATGACTAAAAAAAACAAACTTTCTTTCAAATGTAAGGCTGACGTTAATTAGCCTTGGTACTCAATGGGAGCAAATTGTTCCAGAGTATCTGCAGCTTTTCAGCAACTGAACAAGCTCAGTTTTTCAATAATTAGTGGAGCCTTCTCACAGCCTCTGAAACTGGAAATAATTGGCTTCTCAGACTGCTGGTGTGTCTGCAGCTCTCCGTTTGTACAGCTTCATCCTTGAACCTGATGTCTCGTCTATGTCACGCCGATGCTGATTGACATTATTACCATGAAACCGCACACACGTCAAACACCTAAAAAGTTCAATACAATCACATGAAACCTTCAGCCATCATCCATATGAAGCCTGCTCATGATGTCAGTCACTAACAGATATACAGTCTAGTTTTGGTTTGCTTGCCCAAACAAACTGTACCAACCGGGCAAACGCACCAGAGTTTGGTCAAAAATGTAATGTGAGAAAGAAACACTGGATTTGATTACTAATACTTCTGTACATTTACTCAAAGTGAGACTATGTACCTTTTCAAATAAGTAAAGCTTAATTGATAAGCAATAAAATGCACCCTTGTTCCATTCAATACTCTGAGGGCTTTTGCAGCCTCACTTGGTCTGGTAATGACCAGTAGCTTATGGTAGCTAATGATAGCTAATGTTATAGAGTCGTATCAGTCGTATCTGATATGACTGTGCCAGTTTGCTAACTTTAAGACTTCCCTCTACTGTTTCTCAATGTTTTAGCATTTACCAATGTGCTGTAACTGTGACTCGTCAGCTCGAACTTTTGCTGGCTGCTGTTCAGTCGCATTTTGAATGCACTGTTGCCCATACAGTAATCTAAAAAGTGAAGTTGAAACCCACATAAACACAACATTTACACATTCACACAAATAAACCTGCTGTTGATAATAACTTGTCCTTAATTCTGTTTAGTTAAAATTAAGTCATGAACTCTATTTAGAGCCAATCTTTTAAACAACATCAACAGCTAACAATACTGGAGCAGTGTGACTGTGCTAATTACAGACGTAATGGACACAGCCTTCAAGTGAACTGTCACACACACCAAAACTTATAATTAAAAACACTGCTGTCTGAATATTTCAGACCAGTAATCTAGTGAAACAGCTTAGTGAGCGCTAGTGTAGATGCAACACATGCGTATTGACTGACATGAGAAAGTATTAAAGGATAAGTCTGTTGATCTTTATTTTTCTTATTGTCAACAAATCCCATGAGAAACCAACAAAGGTTTGATGCTACTAATAAGCATAATACATAGTTTATTCCTCTGAGCCATAGAGCTCCACTGTTGTCCAAACAATGTTAATAGAAATAGAAATAAGCCACACTGTTGCACTGGGTACACACACACACACACACACACTAGTTTATTATGGGCCAATCTCACATTCACCGTCCTGCTGCCTTAAATACTAACTAGAGCACCAAATGTATATTAATCCGCGGTCGAAAATAGTCCCCAACAAATGCACTATTTATTCCTGTCTGAGTAATATTTGCAAGAAACTACAGTGCCCAGCTGTTTTAGGAAATTACTGAGCTGTTTTTTAATAAAAAGTATATAGTATATATTGATGACCCGTCTTTAAAGATTTACGTCCTCAGTAGGAACCAGTCAGACAGTATTGCGAGACGGACTGACACATCGTTGGTTTTGGTCTTTTCATTCGACAATAGAAAACATATTTAACACATGAACACTAGGCTTATCCTTTAAGGCACAACCATATGAAAAAAAATCTGACCTTAAAGAGCTTCTCTTGACAACCTGCCTTACACTGTTGTTAAAAATATAAATACTGTACATTAAATACTGTAAACTGCAACTGTTCCTCAATGTTTTGAGGGACACTGGAGATGAGTAGGTGTTTAAATCTACTCAGTAATTCAGGAATCCATGTGGATACGATGCCAGGATAATGAGTAAGAGTATCAGAACAACTACAGCCTGGGGCTTCTGGAGTGAGCCTCCATCAGCTGTAGGTGCAGATTTCTTGCATCAGTCTGTCACTGGAGGATGAATGACCGGATTAATAACTTATTTCTGTTCTCTTTTGTCATCAAGGAATATATGCGCTTGGCCTGTAGGCTCTGCAGCTCCAGGAAGTGATAGTCTCGGCTTGTGGAGTTTGCTGCATCTGAGAGACCACAAGTAGGCGTATCTTCTCCACTGTAGCGAAGAGCTTCAATTTTCAAGGGGAAATTTTTTAACTTGAATCCAAAATGAGCGTTCCTTTGCTGTGCAACAGTTTCAAAGGCCTTACGCAGATTTAAAACTATAGCTCATCTGAGGTTTTCAGGGGCTTCAAACTCCCTTGATGGTAGAAAGCAAAAAGAGAGAGCTGCCTTGAACCTTGAACTGTGCTCTTCAAATGTGTGCAATTATGGATAATTAATCCAAATCCTCTTCTTTCTTTTTATCCTTGTGAATGACCAAAATCACTCTGCAGTTTCACTATTTAAGTAGGAAAAGAAAAGACCCGGAGAAAGACAGAGAGACAAATAGTTGGCTTTCTCCGACACACAGACCGAGAGACAGATGGGAAGCAAAAGATTTTTTGGGGGGGAGTAAACATGCCAATACACAAGTAATAAGCATGACTAGTACCCCGATGATGATGCCAGCACCAGACTCTGAGCATAAAACCCCACTTTGACAAATGTTAGCTGCTGCCATGGCAATGTCCCACCGCGCTGCATCCACTTTCCTCGAGGTGACAGGATCGTGATTTTCCACCAGCTGGAGGACCACCGCCACGTGTCGTGTTGTGTGTTTGCGTGTGTTGACGCGTAGCATCATGTACTGAGCATGTTGCTGACCTTCCACATTGTCAGTCAAGCTGGGAAACACGGAGGAAGTGGGAGGGAGAGAAAGACAAAGATGTTTGAAAAGCTGTAGTTAAAATCATTAGAGGTCATTGAGAAGGTACAGCAGAACATTTATCACAACAATGCCAAACTTCAGACTTGTTAGATCTTAAAACCTCTACAAATTAAGCAAATTTTTTTGCTCTCTTGTAATCCAGTGTGTTAAGCCAGTTTCCCTTTTTCTAATATCCTCAATATTTCACATCATAGAAAGACAGCTAAAATGGCTAATGGCTCTAAATACTACCCATGAGCAAAAATGCATCCAAAACTGATCACAAATCTGAAACTGAACTTATTTACATCAGGTTTCTACAAGCAAAAACTTAAGCAACAGAAATTGAACCTTGGTGATTGGATGTTTCATACATAAATGCACCTTAGGAGTTATACTTAAAGCAACATTATGCAACTATTTTACCTTAAAATAACAGCTTCAAAATAATTTTGATGGTGAACTGACTTGCAATAGGGAGAATGGCGCTTCTTTCATTCCCACTCTGCACCCTGAACGCTGTTCCTGCACGATGGAGAATGCATAATGCTTTATGTGCACTACGTCACACATGGGTCTAACTCTGTATTCTCAGTACAGACATCATGGCAGAGGTGAAGAGGCCGAAGAGGATGTTGACGGAGGAAGCCAAGAAGAGAGTGACCGAGCAAGAGGCCAGTCAAGAGTAAATCTCGGACTGGCTTTTAGTCGTTGGCGAGAGCTTCGCGAAATAAATAAAAGGCTGCAGACGCCAAGATGGCCTTCTTGCTGTTGGACTAGTAAGTAATATTAGCTGGCTTGCTATGTCTTGTGTTGCACTCGCTTGATGTTTGGCTGTGTTAGCAAAGTTGTCACTCGCTAGTTTTCGATTATAAGCCAAGTCAGCCCACCAAATCCAAATCCTTCAGCTTGTCAACAAATGCACATGTAAAGCTGTCCATGAGGGTGATCTGCACTCAGAAAACTGTAGGGGCGCCAAGTTGCAAAAAAACCCCAATTCTTGCATAATGTTGCTTTAACTTACTTTTTTAAAGAAAACGGTGTCCTGTGACTCAATTTTTTGCTAAAGGTATGTTTTGGGCATTGTATGCCTTTATTACACATTAAAAGGGATTAAAGTACATTATAGGAAATGATGGGTTAGAAAGGTGGGGATGGAGATGGCATGCAACAAAGATCCCAAGTCGGACTCAAAGCCGAGATGTTGTGGTTAATGGTCGCCTTTACCCCAAGGCCACCAGGGAACCCCTACTTACTACCTACATCTAAGCCTTGAGAAGAGCTCCAACTGCCAGTCACCTAACTGCCTCCGCAATAAATGAATTAGACTTTTACTTCCACAACACTGGACACCCGGAATAATTCCATTCATTTTGCAACACTATAAAGTTTTCTGAAGTCTGAAATCTATATATCACATTTAATACTGCATTAAATTGTAGGAAAATCCTATACTTTGTCTTTTTTGAAAGTCGAGGTTGTGGATTTTTTTGAACGTCTCCGGAGATAGAAGTTCCTTTACTAGAATCCTTGTCAGACAAAACTTTAAAACCACCACACAACCCTCTAAGAGCTCCAACACGGTGGAGGCATGTGACTACTGTCTTGCCTGTGGCTTCACATTAGATGTGAATGTGTCTCGACGTGTGATGCGTGTTGAATTTGCATGTACATGAGTGTGTGTGCGCTGTGTCACTGTATTTCTGTGTGTGAGAACAACGTGCCCTCTCAGAGCAACTCAAAGTGGATGAGCCCGAGGGGCCCGTAGGGGTTGGTAAAAATAGCCCCGAGGCTGATTAGGAGCGAGGCGGCGAGGGGATTTTAAAAACCTGCTCATTACAACACCTGTAAGGCCTCTTTAAGTAGCCCTTCTGCAGAGCCCAGCTGCTCACATCTGCCAAGAGCTGTTCACCATGCCCGTAAACTCCTCTATCGCATCCTCCAGGGGCGGGACATCACAATGCAAGACGACGACAATAGTGGGTAAAAACTATGGCCTCAATACATCCCCCAACACAAAAAAGTTACTTTATCTATGCTTAAGAGGCATGCTGCTTGAATTTTTAATGACATCCTCATTTTGCTATTCCCATTCCCCATATGGAACAGGACCGTTTTCCGTTTAACCTCCAAATTAATAGCTAGCTTGATCAAAGTGTAAGCCTCAGTTTTCCTCCATTTCTCGTACGGAGGCCAAACATGGTGCAAAGCTGAAGAGTGTTTTATGGCCGACCGCATTCCCCACACACCTAAATGAGAAACTGACAGTCAGTAGAAAAAAGAAATGACTTACTACTCCTTTAAAACAATAACACAAACAGCTCAACCATGGTTGATTAAAGTTGTCCTCTATAAAGGGTATACGAACTCCCTGAGAGCGATGCATGGCGCCGTTATTGAACCAGCAATCTGTGGGGTCTGAAAAGGCTACGCCCCTCTGTCAAAGTACTGCTATGAAGTCTCAGCCTGCCCTGACCCCGGTTGACTCCCATCAGCCCTCCTGCTGGGACAGTAAAACAAACGAACCCCCCCATAGACAGGCTGTTTAGAAATGCGCTCTACTGAAGCCTGTCCCTGGATGCCTCTTGGAGGGAGAGAGACAGAGGAAAAGACAGATACAGTAAGAAAACAGACGGGCACTGTGATAGCTGTGAGATAATGAAAAACACATCACAAACGTGATCAAACAACTCTTGTTAAGTTAAATATCAAACATGTTTTCATACAACCGCAAAATGATGCCAGACAAGAAAAACACAGGGCAGTTTGTTTCCTGTGCTTGAATTATCCCACTTTGTCGCAACAATTCATCTGTGATTTTGCTTGGGATGTCTGGACGTCAGTTGATGTCAGCTCCGTAAGTGAAATGGTTGGATGTTTGGTTCCTGGCATGAGTTTTGGCAAACTGCTGGGTTTGGAATCAGTTCAGGATGTGGTGGACTATTTGACGCTGCTGCCATGTTTTCTGTTTTCCATCTTAATTTTTCATTTAATTATTCCAGGCCATGTGCTTATCTACAGACATACACCCTCTGAAATTAAGTCTGAGGTGGTATTTTAGCTTGCAGAACTCTCTTGGCGAGAATACTGGATTTTGGCAAATTCCAACAAATATAAAGTATTTAATTAATAACAAACTTTGTTTTGACAATATTAGGCTCATCTGTATGGATTTGATGCAATACACAACTTAATTCTTTTAATGTCTAAATTTGGAGGAGAAATGGACTGTAAGTTTAGTCCTGAGAAGTTAGTGAGAGTCGTATAGGACACATGTGAATCCACACATACATGTATATTTTCTATACAGTTTCACATGTTTACAAATACCTGTATTCATCCAGTGAAGGTCACCTGGTCGCCCTCATCCAGCACACAGGTTTATATTCACACTTGCACACATTCGTGACTGAAACTTGCCCAGTAAAATTACAGTCTTCGACTAACCCGACGCCCCTCCATACGCACACATACATATGTAAGGCAAATACACATGCACCTCCTTGCATGCAAATGTCAAACACAATCTTTCCATCCTTCAATCTACCACCCATCCCTTAATCTTTTGTATCCTTTCTTTCTCCCTCACACACGCTCTAGCCACAGCTGTAGGTTTTCACCTAATCCTGCTGTCCTCTCATGTTATAACAGCTCTGAACTCGAGCCCTCTGCGAGAGGGGGCTCGCCCACACCGTGTTTTCACAGACCGCAGCATCTGGACCTGTAGACGTCACTCCTTGGGTGCCCTGTTTGGGGTCAAGGACACATTGGAGGATCAAAAGGACTCAACATATATCACTTGTTAAAGATAATATACTTTGCAAGAAGTGGATGAATGAGTGATAACGTAATAAGATGCTGTGGGGTTCAAGCTCTGCGAGGCATCTTGTAGATTTCCTTTTGAGTTTTAGAAATCTCACCTTTGTTTCTACGTCCTGAATATTAGTCTAGTTTTTGTGTTCACTCCCAAAAGTCTACACTAACTGTATAAAAAACAGAAATTGCAGAAATTACTTTCTACCTTGTTGATCTTAGTAGCTTATGTTCTGTTTCAAGTCCCCCTTCTCTTGCCTTTTCTTCCACATTTTCTTTTTCTTTTTATCTCCTTATTTCATTGCCTCCTCCATCTCTCTCTCTCCCTCCTGGATCATAGCCCTCCTGACCTGCTTTGTCCAGAGCACACAAACATATTTTCTGTGATGCCTGCCAGCTGCCTGGCTTAGCTTGGCTCACCCCAGCTCAGCTAAGGCTCCAGTTTTTCTGTTGACCACCCTGCTGAACCGTCCAGCCCCGCTGAAACAATCAGATGGTCCCCAGCCTTTTCCTGGCATTTCCTGGGTCACCTGAGCAGCTCTCTCCCCTACATCCTCCCGCTCCCTGCCCCTCGCTGGCTCTTCCTGCCTGGTTTAGAAGGTCCTGAGAGGGGTCAGAGTGGCCTGGTGCGCAAGTGGGAGCCATACTGCGGATATTTATTATTTCATTTAAGTCCTCCCTTTGCTCTGGAGAGTAGAGAGGCCACTGATGTCTAGCGGAGGTTGAGGGATAGTTCACAAGGTGACCATGTGAACTGTTGAACCCCCGAAGCAGGGCTGGGGGTGTGTGTGTTTTTATATTTTGTGTGAGTGTCCGTGAGAGTGCTCTTAAAAAGGCCCCCTGAAGAGTTTAGCAACAATGAGTTTATGTGACATGATAAATTCAGAAGAGAGCACGTGAACGAGCGGCCACACACAAACACAGGCACACACATGGTCACAGCTGTGCAATTTGGGAGAGGGATGTGTAGTACCCTTTAAGTAATTGCATCATTTATTTTATGTGGTTTGGCAACAGTAACATGTACTGAGATACCTTTACACCCACTCTGCCCCCCCCAACCTCACAATGTTATTAAAGGGAAATTCCAGGTTTGCACTCACAAAGCTACAGACAGGTTTTAAACAAACGTCCTGGTTAAAAATACTTGATTTGGAAGACAAAATGAAAGAGAACTGTAAAATCATTACGCCAACTGTCCATTGTAAACATACATCGCAGTTTAGGCGGGACTTAATGTCTTCCCGCAGGGTTTTATGGGTAATCGTAGGTTGCGGAAGATTTCAGAGGAGCCGACGTGCACACTTCACAAACAGCATGTTGTCCAGCTTTGTGCGTCACACACAACCTGATTGGTTGATCCAACTTCCAGTCAGGAGGCAGGACACATCTCCGAAACAACACCTGTACACGTTCACTTTGGTGAAGCCCGTTCCAGCAATTATTACAGACTTATTGCATGCATTCACTTTCAGTTTAACCTCCGAATAAAGTGGTTTTCAATAATCCGTTGGCTTGTTTACAACCTGTCTGATCATCTGCTTGTGCTTTTTGCTCTCTTGGACTGTGCTGCAGCTGAGTTGCCATGTTCCCAGATCACAGCAATTACTTTGGTGAGTACAATGTTGTCATAACTTCTAGGAACGATGGCCACAGAAACGACAAATAAGAACAAAGTTATGACCCAAAAAGTCACAGTTTTCTCCTCCTTTAATCTCAACTCGTATTCAACAAGCAGCAGTCTGTCGGAGGGTCAGTCATTACAAACTCATGCTGTGCAGCCAAACAGCCTTCGAGCCCACAGAACTTTATTTGAAATTCCCAAAGTTTCCAAAGATATCAAATATGTCAGGCTGAATTTCGAGTAAATGTGTATTAAATGATGCACCAGACAGACACTAGAACATTTGTATTTGGGTTTGACTCTGTGTGGAAAAAGATGTGTTTTCTTTTTTAACTTTAAAGAAACTTAAGGAAAACAAAAAGGGAAAACTGTACATTAAGGGGTTTTAACATACATGCTTTATATACATGTAAGTGACTGTATACAAGTAATATATCATGTGTGAATGTCTGGGTGAAGAAATATCTATACACCCCATTGTGTGTGTGTCAATGTGTGTGTGTGCATGCATATTTTCATTATGTGTGTTTGTGTGTCTACAGTGTAAACTGGGGTTTAACCTGTTTGGGGAAGTTTCAATGCAGTCTGGCCAATATCAACCTCTTCCCCAAAGCCAGCACGACAAACCAAAGCAGCCCAGAGTCCTAACATCATTATAGAGCTGAGAGAGGCAATAAAGCCAAGTCTTGGGAGATTACCTCTGCTGCAGCCGGCGCACAAACCCATTGCTTTCTGCTTCGTGCGTGTGATCTTTTTGTCCGGTCTTGTACGACAACATGATAGATGATTTAGTCTTGAGGCTGCATGTGAACTCATCCTGGTTTTCATCACCTGGAGAACCCTCCGATACATTTATATGTCACTGCTTATTGCGAGTGTGCGCTACAACCTTGGGACAAAAGAGAGGATTTTTTTACTAGAGCGACTACAGGCTTTAATTTCAGATTGTAACATGTCAGCATGGATGTAAGCTGCCTCCATACCAAGACGTAACAGATGAAGGTATCGCTTAGCGGAACAAGACAGGGATGGAAACCATCTGCAACCAGTTGCTCCTGGGGAGGAATGAGATTAATGATTTTACCAACATGATGAATGGCTGAGATCGGTGATGACAGGCTTTGAGTGACAGCTTACAGGTGTAGACCCTCCCAATTCCCCTGACTCTTAAACTCAAGCTCTACCATCACTACCCTCCTTTCTTCTTCCAAGGAAACAAGTGCGACAGCCGCTCTCGTCACCACCGCCTCTTCTCTACAGCCAGCCTGGAGGCGGCATGCCCCGCCTGAGGTTATTAGGCACTGCGTGACCTCTGACCCCGTGTAATAAACACGCTTAGCCACGTCTATGAAGTCTGGCCGTCGGTAGTCACCAGCTGAATCCCTGGGACTTTGCTGCTTGTTTGCTGCACTCAGTCTTTGCGAAGCAGAGAAACAGTTAAGCTGTCACACATCAGAGAGGACAAGTAGCAGCCTTTTGTGCAACACAGTACCAGTTGGCTTGATGATTGTTGAGAAGAAAAAAGGAAAATCAAAGGGCTGCAAAAACAGCTGCAGACGGGGGTAGGGTTACAAAATAAAAGATGACGAGGACCAGGCCAGGCTGTGGTCATTTGTGGGAGACTGACTGTCGAAGTTTCACAGCCATTACAGAGGGACTGGTATTCAAGTATTGACAAGACGTCACCTTTCACTAACTTCTGCCGTCGACATTGCTTCTGATCTGGAGTGGCATTAAAACTGAGGCGACGACTGGGAACACAGTGAAACCTTATTAATGCACCCTGTCATTTCATTTATCATCCTTCCTCAATGCAAACATTCCTGCTGTTTTGACTTCTTCTTTTGCCGCAAAGTTATACAGACATCATTTTTATCTACAGCTAAAACTAATAATTTTTTTTTTTTTTTACCAAGTAATCTGCCAATTATTTTCCCAATTACTGATGTAGTCTATAAAATGTCAGGTTTTGTCCAAAACCCAAAGACACTCAGTTTAACATCACCTAAGACAAAGAAAAGAATGAAATCGAAAGAATTTGACTTTTAACGATTTATCAATTATCAAAGGTTACATTACCAACTAATTGATTAATTAATTAATTCAGCTCTAATTTTACTGCCATTCGTGTCAAATTTATTTCTACACATTTCAAATTTTGCTCTTCCTTATACAATGAGCTGGAAAATTTGATTTTTAATATATTCCATCAGTTTTATCTGTAAAATAATAACTTGCTGATGCTTACATTTGTTTTTGGTTAACTTAAATTTTATGCAAAAAGCTTTATTGTACAGTCTTGATAAAAGCAAAATTTTACTGTGCATCACAGCTTAAACTCTGGGGAACGCTTTGAACACTGTACATAATAAAACAGCAGTAAAAATCTCTCTGCGCTCCTGTTGGCAGGGCACTAAAACTCTTACTATTATTAAGTGTATTTATTAAGGAGAATACAGTTAATACTAAAGGACAGTGAGTGGTTTTGGAGGTTGGTGTCATTCATGTGATGTGCGCTGTCACTTATTCATTTGTATGGATAGTAGTCAGTACGAGCTGGAGGTTAAAAAGAACAGAGAAAAGTCTGGGGACTGGACAGATGAAGCGATCAGATAAAAGTGTAAAAGCTATTCTTCTCTTATGAGTTCCCCCACAATGGTCCTCTACACATGCTGCACTTTTTCCTCTGAGTCAAAATGAAAGGCAGCAGCAGGGCTGAATCACGCCACTCTGTAAACGGACCTGACAACCTCTGATACTGCATCCTCTTTTTCCCCGGAAGGTCTTCGCTGTCTCCGCGCTCACTCACTCACTCTCCCTTCCTTCTTCCTTCTGAGGCCCTGCAGCGTGCAGAGGCTGCTCAGTAGGAACTCTTTCTGAGAGTTTCTGTCTGACAACCAGATATGCAGGATGTTAATCCTATCAAACACTCACAAGATTACAATGCTGACACTAAAAGACAAGTTATAAGAACAAGCTATGTATATGGCCAAAGGTTATAAGAAACACTGGCATCTAAGAAGAAAGCCTGTTCTTCCTTCTTACTTTGTCTCCTCCTTCCTCCCTTTCTGCATTTGTAATGACCAGCAGACAGTGAGTAATATGGCAGGGAATTACACAGAAATGTCCATTTCTCTTATGTGGGAGGATAAACTTGTGGAAAGTAGGACGGTGGTGATCAGAAATGCCCCCACCCCCCTCTTAAAAAGAAGAAAAAAAAAGGCAGCGGTCACCTTGGATACAGCGAATCTTACCCTCCAATTTTCTTTTGCAATCACACAAACATGTACAGACAAAGCTGCACACACCTGCAAACACAAACACACTCCAGCACAAAGACTTGCTCTAACTCAAATATACTTTCTTTCTCTCTTCCACACACACACACAAACAAACACGTACACACACCCACTGGGAGGCTTTACAGAGTGCCCGCCTCGATGTCCAACCTCGCTGTTGCGCAGAGCTCATGAAATCTGGCTGTCATGCGTCCGCTTGACAAGTATCCTTGACAAAGCAAATCCCAATCTATATGCAGCGTGGCAGGCGGAGACCTTGTCAAATGCTAATGCCAGGGACACTTTAGAGGTTGTTGCCCTCTGTGGCTATTTTTGCAAACTGTATATCTCCCTGGTATTCCTGTTTGTGGAGCAGTACTGGAGCGGGCCAGCTGGTGGCGGTGTCTGCACTTGCTTCATCAATCACTCCCTTTCTCTCCCTCTGCCCTCTCTTCTTGTTATTCATTAAAGCGCCTCGGAATAATAAGTCCCCAAGAAACTGGGAACATGTGATGAAGTCGTAGTTAATAATGTATACGCCATCCCCCTCCCTCCCACTCCCCTCCCTCCATCTTTTTATCCCCACTTCTCCCTCTGCCTCTCTTCCTTAACTCTCTCCCTATTCAGCCCTCCTTCCACCACACAACTGCGTGCTCCACCACACTCAATGCGCCCGTGCCCTTGCGGTGAATGGGGGTAAACACGCATTAACATATTTATATCTTAAGCCCCCATCCGAAAAAAATTGTGACAACAACGCCGATGTAAATGGGCTCATTTGAAAGCCTTGAGAACACAACTCCTTTCACACTTCAACGCCGCTCTTTAATTATGCCGTCTTAATGTGTCGGTGAACCCTAACATGCCCAAAGTCTGCTCCAGGAATGGTCACTTGGATGTTGTGGCTGTTGTGGTTGTCAGGTAGAGGGGTCGTACACATACACACACTGAAAATTAGCTCTTACAGTCTCTCTCGCTCAGTCTCTCGTGGTGTGTGTGTCTGTGGAGAGAGATTTAGATGCTGTGGTCAGTCTGAGAGGCCCTGCTGCACGTCTCTATGATGCTCTCAGTGACGTAGCCACAGCCATCTCATGTTGACCGCTGCACATTTCGAGCCTCATGCAGATCACATACGAGCTCTACATGTGACTTCAAACAGAGCAAGCGAACGTGTTTAATGTGTAAATGTGTTTAAGCCATCAAAGCAGTTTTATTTTTCTCTTTTCTCCATTTTTCTCTGCAAGGAATCAAACCTGAATCCTGAAATTATCCAGGATTTAATCAGCATCAGCAATCAGTGGTGTGCGGGGGCCGACGCAGGGATTGTCTCCCTGTGTATGAGTCTGAACCCATACATATTTTGCTGATCGAATGGTGAACGTCTCCCATTCACTCTGTGCTTGCAGGCCGCTGCTTTTTCCCCCCACAAGCAGGCCTCAAGGGAGATGCACTTTCAACGGCACAAATGGGAACAATGGGGGACGTCATTGTTCTGCATTGGCGGCTCAATTATTGAAGCACATCAATCGATAACGTAGCTCCAGAGTATTTTTATAAGGAGCTGAGTAATGCATACTGCTCATGACACTGTCACAGGAAATGGAGGATAATACTGTGTACACTGTGGAAAAAGCAGGCTCAGGAAAATCCAAATCGATTTAATTCAATTTGGGTCAGTCTGTCTTATTTCAAGGTGGGTTTTTTTCACTTATGGGCAAGAAAAGAGAATCTGGACAAAGTCTCTCTTACACTCTTACACTCCCGCCTGCACCCCCCCCCCCCTTTTCTCCCCTTTTCTTCCCTTCTCTCCCCTTTTCTTCCTTTATTTGTCCTGCAAAGAAATGGCTTGGGTTACAGGATCAATTATTTATTTCAAAAATTGACTGTATCCTTCATGCTTTCTCTCTCAGTCTTTCTGTCTCTCATAAGCTCCAGATGCAAATGTGACTGTGTCCCTTCCCTATAAATAGCAGTCGCCAGAGGGTTTCTTCCAGGAGTCAGCCACAGTTTCTCTACTATACCAAAATAACCAGGGGAGAGGAGAGTGTGAGAGCAACACCATAGCAATACAGCCATTCTCACATTCAGTCAGAATACTCGATCAGCATAGAGATAAGTAAGGAGAGGAGACGGAAGAGAGAGAAAAAAAAAAGTTTTGAGTGATTCGTCAGCATGACCTGGAGCGGGCTCCTGATAGGACGCCTGCCTGTCGTTGCTCTGTCTTGATTGGCTGTTGCAGCGTGCCCCAGTTTGGTGCGTATCTTTCCCTCACAGTTGGAGGCTTGAGTTTAATGAACCTCACGACTGTCCATGGTGTTGGTAATAAGAACTTCACAATTAGTCTTTAAATGATGGTCTTGTGTATTGAAGTGTTATAAATACAGTGCCTCCCAGAGTTATTGGCACCCTGATGATGAGCTAAAGAGGCTCTAAAAGAGAGACAAATTTAGAAAATTGAGAATATTGTATTCTTTTGTTCGGTGGGGATTGCTCTGTAAATTTATTTCAATTTATTTGTATTTACAAAGCGAGAAAATTTTTTGCTCTGAAAATTTGTCGATTATTGCTTCAGTGTGCAATGTTTTGTATCTGCTGAGCGTGTCTGTCATGCCTCCACTGCAGTGTTATTGAATGTGTTTCAGTGGGGTTTTCAGGTATACAGCAGGTCTGCCCTTAATGTTCCCGTGGCAGCGACTACGTGGCTGAATACATAATGTAAAGGTGTCATGATTTGGAGGGAGAACATGAACCACCAATGGTAACTGACTTGCTGTGACCAAGACAGAAAAACAGATGGTTTGTTTCCTCTGACTGGTTTTCTGTTGCTCTTAAAGACAACATTTCAAAGTGAGAGTCTCTTTTTATCCGTATTTTAATAGTATTATAAACATTGTAATAGTTTAAAGGGATTGTGCTCTGATGTGCATGCTATATTTGATGATGTAGATCAAGTCAATTGCTACAAAAGCTCACAACTAGCAATAAAAACCAAATGGTAAGAGCAAATCTCCATCTCAAATGCAAACAGAGAGCACAGATATTACGCTTGATAAAACGTATAGCGAAAAAAAAGAAAAAAAATTCTAAGAAGCTTCAATTATCGTGGCCATCTTTTTCTTTACAAAATATTTTTCTGAATACTGCTCATCACAAGTCAGGACAAAATAAAATATAATTTCCCCAATTACACTGAGTGTGGTGACAGTAACCAACAGAAATAATTCAATTTTCTTATCATTCTTATTATCCTTTAACAAAAGGCACAAGTAGTCCTTGAAAAACACCAAATATTTATTACGCACTGTTGATTGGAAATGTATAACCAAATTGTAAATATTAATATTCTAAATCCAACAATGTATTTTGAGCTTTTTTTTATGAAATATAAAAAATAAAAACTTGAAACCACCATGTCTAAATCTATACAGTGCTCTTCTGTGTTGTCAGTTTTTTATTTTTTTATACTGCCATCCAGAAGGGGCACCGCTCCTACTGTCTTTCACCATGAATGTTCAGTATAATTACACTTCTAATCTTTGATGCGACTTGGAAAAATTAAATTCAACAGCACTCAAGTGAGAATTTAAAAAGGAGATTCATTTGGTTCTTTGCCTGAAGGTTGGAGGAACAGCAATGAAGACTTTATGATTTAAAAAAAAACAAACATCTCCTGTGGAGGATCTGTGTGAATGTAACACAAACCCTCTCAATACGTACTCTCTGTCTGATCCCTTTCACTTTCATTTCAGCGGTACAACACAAGCAAACACACACACACACACACACACACACACACACACAAATATCATGCAGGTACGCAGATGCACACGCAGTCCCTGCCTCTCTGTCCTCATTAGGGAGGCTGCATTGTTTCACAGCTGATTGTGAGGACGGCACAAAGTGATCCTGATGAAGTCTTTATTTTCCATCCCAGCTAACTAATCAATTTCATATTCTCTTTTCCCCACGCCCTGCACCCCCCACCCCCCTCTGTCTATCCCCGCCTCTTTCTCTCTGTCTCCCTTCCTAAAAGCCTGACACAGAGCCAGGAGTGAGACAAACACCCATGGAAATCATTTCAACAAAGACTGCCATCATATATCCGTAGTGCTCACAATGTGATAGCAGGATTCATAGCAATTCAATTAACTAAGAGGAATATGGGGATGGAAACGTCTCTGCCTGATAATATTTGCTTTACTCGCCAAGCTTTGCGTGGAAAAAAACAAAGACAAATGTGAGAGAGACCCCTGCTTTTCAAGTGAAACACAAGTTATTTATGAAAATATTCATGTGGTTCTAGTTTTGGGGATATTGTAGGCATGTGATTGCATGGGTTTATTCATACATTCAAATCTGTTTTAGAGTGCTAGAAAAAAATGAGGTAGGGTCACTTCCATGGAATACAATTGAATGAATGAGGATGAAAAACTGTGGAAAAGCCAAATGCACACAAAGCCATTTTACTCATGTAACCAGAGCGCAGCCATGCACAGCCTAAACATTGACTATACAGCACAATCTAAATAAACGGCTGCCCCTTGTTACTTAATGTATTCATTCAAACCAACCTGAATTGTATTCCCTGTGAATGATATCACTGTTGAAAATGCATGAACACTTGTTCACAGGCCCAACCTCTTCCCTGAAGAGACAGTACTCTGGAATTGTTTAAGTCTCTCTCTCCCTCTCCCTCTCTCTCTCTCTGCGTCGACTATTCCCACAACATGACACAGACATGAGACCCGTGTCGCCAAGGAGTCAAGCCGCCTGAGTCCTGAGACAATGGCCTCTAATCCAGTGGTGTTTTCAAAGCAAGATGAAGGGGCAATGGAGTGCACACAAGTGCAGATTTTAGTGGAGCAGCTAAGCTATGGTAAAATATTTGGACCCAACAGAGCACAGCTTTAGCTTCTGAAACCGCACGCTCTACTCCACTAGACGCCATTTTTATGGTGTGTGAGTGTAAGAATAAAACTGACTTTTGTCAAATTGAGTTTGCGCCCATTTCAAATATTTTGCCTGTTAGGGAGACTGTTAAGAAAATCTACACAATGAGATACAATTTTGACACTGAAAGAACTAAAACTATCGAACACCACCATCTGGTTTTATTAATAATAAAACCATATATCATTAATTAATAAAACAAATTATACTCGCGCTGTGAATGCAACACTGCTGCAAATGAATGATACTGTGCTATTTGTACTATTTCAAAAATATAGTATACATATTGTATACAGTACTGTATTTTTAAATGTTTTACTACTATGGTTACTATTCTAAAATACTGTAGCCTGCGAGCCACAGCATAATAATAACAATAATAATAACAATAATAATTTTTGTTTCTGTGATATCTTGCTTGTTTTCTCTTCGTTCTACAGGGAAACTAAACTAAATGGATATCTAAATCCATTTTGCCCACTGAGGCTGCTGCGCGCTCGCTGCCTGCCATTTGCAGGCCTCTGAAGCTCCATTAGTTGGCTTGGTGAGCTCCAGCTTTGGTGCCTCACAGGACAGCAAATAACAGCTCCGCTGAAGGCTCTTTGAGAGTGACCGAGTGTACATTTGTGGGTGAAAGCCCACCGCCGAAAAAAGAATTCCATTGTGATTGTCCACATTCATCGAAACTGAGGCTTATTCTTTCCCCTTTTTGACTTCCGTGCCATATTTGCAAGTGATGAAAATGAGATTGTGAACTCCAAAGGATATTTCTACTGAAGGGTGGGCGATATTTATCTCTTTGGGTCTGTTTACCTTTTTCACCGGCAGGAATATTAACAGGAATCCAACATTTAGTGCTGCAGTAATCCCAGTGATTAAGACCTGCTGACAGTTGAAGGTAAAGTTTATTGTTACTCTGGGACCCAGGGTGCGCTGCCATATTAAAAACTGGCTCTGCATGCAGAGCTGGCCGTGAAAGCAGACACAAGAGACGAGGCGAGATCAAAGGGCTGCCCAGTGAGAATCTCACCACTACAGTGGTACTGTTCAGCTGGGGAATGTGTGTTTATGTGTGTGTGTGCTGTGTGAGCAAATCCGAACTGTAATATAGACTCACTTGGAAACAAAATAGCACTGTGTGAGCATATTCAGTAGTGCAGAGGTAATTAAAGATGTAGATAAAATATTATCTTCAGTTCAGACATCACAACCAAGACTACATAAATACAAATAACAAAACAATAAAAACCCTAAAAAAGATCTTACTTGTCATGACCTTCGGGATCTATATACACTATAAACATTTTCTGCTGTTTAACTGTCATTTTTGTTGTGTTTAATTGGTGAGTAAAGCATATTAAATAAATATATAAAATAATATTAAGAGGTAAACTAATTTGAGTTATGTGTAATTTCTGTACATTCCTGTGCATATTGTAAAAAAACAAAACAAAGAACATGTCCAAATACTGACACAAGATGCACTTGGGATCTGACCTTCATATTGGACACTGAAAAATCACAAAGAAACAAAATATCACAAAACAAAAATAGAAAATAGAGAAAAGAGGGCACAAAAACAGGACCCACACTGCTATAAAGTACATTCCAATTGCACTAACATTTTAAAAAAAGCACAGCATCCATTTTTTTGACTCTCCTACCAAATGTCCAATCACATGCCCAGGTTGGAAGATGAAAATGCCACTTTTCCTGCAGGCAGCCCCAGGCATGTCATTAGGAGAGGAATTTGATGCCCTGTACAAGTGCTTGGAACTATCAAGTGCAGTAAAAGTGAAAACTCATCAGTTTTTTACCCCAAATTTCACCATGTCCTTGACTCAAGTGTTGGTGAGAGAGGGAGAAAGAGAGAGACAGAGAGGGCCTATAGGATTAGGCCTTTAGGTGTCACTGTACTTTCAAGAATCCGTCCTGCCCCCTCACACAAACACATGCTCTCACACACTGTAACAAAATGGTGTCACGTTGGGGCATCTATTGTTCAAGAACGCTGGGTTTGGCTTTCAGGCTGTCGTGGCAACACAGAGAGGGCCCTGTGCTCCACTGAGTTCCCTTCTCCTGGGACGGGTGATTAATGGCCGAAGCAACAACTTTGGAGTTGTTCACAAAATCAAATTTCCCACCGAGACGTCAATCCGGACCCCAACTTTGACTGCCATCGAGTTTTGTTGAACCCAGGGAGCAAATTGAGCTCTTTTTTTAAGTTGCCCAAAACTTCAGTCCTTTTTTTTTTCTTTAAAACAGCATCCGCATTCCGACAACCGCAAGAAAACTGCAAGAGTGCCGGACAACGAGTAGGTTTATAAGGTGTAATTGCGACAAATTATACTAGCGTTTACTTGTAATATACCTTGTAATTCCATTCTCTCAGAGTAAAATGCCTTTTTGAAAAAGCAAGGGAAAGTAGGAACAAAAAAAAATAGATGAAAAGAGGCTTTTTAAAGTCTCAACATTACACATTCAACACTGCAAGAACAAAGCAGTGCCATAAATACATCCATATGCTCTCTGTTTGTGGCTACGCATATTTCTATTCAAGGAAAAACATGCGGTTTTATGCTGAAAGACTTACTATTCAGAAAATAACCTTTGTAGATGAGAAGATTTGAAACAGTTTTTCCCTCCCTTCCTCCCTTCTTCTCCCTTCCTTTCTCTCTCAGCATGATTTTACTGCTGTATCACCCCAGATAGAGATCTGTCTTCTATGCTGCGTTCAAGGCTAATCAGCCCTAGCATTGTTATGTTGTTAATATTCAGACAACCCTCTGCCAAAAGAAGGACAGGCATAATCACTGGGCCTGCGCAACAGCAACGACAAACGCAGCCCTACTACAAATACCGACCGTAAACACATGCTAATAAACACAACACAGACTGTTTTTAGTCGGTGATCTGGGGGGAAAGGCAGACCTGGATAAATGAGGTCTCTCAAAAGCAAATTTGTGTATTTATTTGTTGGAGCTGCTCATCGTCAAGGAAATGTCACCTCGGGCGGCTGCTGTTGTCATGGTGTCCTTCTCACCTCGTTAGGATTTGTACGGGCTACTCTTTGCGTTGCTGAGAGCAGCCTGTGAAAGCTGCAAATGGAGCTAAAGCACCCGTAGGAGTGTCACCGGGGAACATTAAAAATATATCGAGAGGTTACCAGTTCTGTGCAGGATGGACATGCGCTGTCTGACATGCTTGTTAAAAAAAATCTCACACATACTGATCTGTCTGCAGCTGGCTATTCCCAAAATGTTAATTACATGAATGGACCCCCTCCCCCCTTGACTTTTTACTCTCCCAACCTGCTTTTTGCATCACCATTGCGATATTTTCTTTATCACAGAAAAAGCCAATGTTGTTTTGGGACAAACGGCTCTGCCTGCTGAACTGAAACGAACACGTCTGACAAGATTCGGGTAAAGTGAGGACATTGCGCTCTGCCCTGCTCTGTTTGGGATTTTGCTACAAGCCCTCAAAAACATTCAGCAAAGATGGTAAGGCAGGAAGCAGAAACAGCGGTTTTCTCCCTTTGCCTCCTCTCTCTCCCTCCCTCCTTTTCCCACTGTTTTTTTTTTTCTCTGTCTACTTTATGCTTCTGTTGGAAATTAGCTGGAAGACAAAGAAGCCATGTGTTGTGACATGGCATGCTTACTGTGCCGGTGTGGTTGGGATTTCCGGTGCATGACCTTCCAGGCATGGCTGCACAGGTAATTAAAACTCATTTGGATTCTTTCTACATCTCTGCTGACAGGGCTGTTCGGGGCGAGACTTTAGGAGACAAAGGTAGCTTGGCACATTTTTATGGGGTACAGGGCCGACGTGACTCCAACTGAGCATGTGAAGACGGGAAAAGAGGAAAGGAAGTGAGAAAGAATAAGGATGTTCAATGAGGTGGATGTGTGTGTGTGTGTGTGTGTGTGTGTGTGCGTGTTTGTGTGAATAGAGTAGTCAGGAGGGTTTAGGGGGCAGTGTGTTTAAGCAGAGATAGGCAGCAGCCTGTACAGGAGGCTTTGTGACCTACATTGAGGTGGGAAGGGGCAATAAACAGAGAAAAGGAGTAAGAGAGAGGGGAAGGGTTAGGGAATGAAAAACAGAGAAGGGAGTAAGTGATAAAGAGGTGAGAGATAGAGCCAAAAGAGAGAATAAAAGATGGAAGAAGGGAGGGGAGGGAGGGAGGGAGGGAGGGAGGGGGAGAGGAGAAATCCTAAAGAAAGAAAAAATGGAAGCAGGCGAAAAAGTGTTGGGTTTCAAATCCAGCGCTCCCGACAGTGGCATGCCAAATGACCTTGGGCATGTCACGCTGCCATCTGTTCCCTCTGTCTGGCCTGTCAACATACCTCTAACTCCAGTTAAAACATGACATTCCAGCTTCCTTACACACCGAGGGGCGGCCGTCATCACCCCGAGCGAGCGAGATAGAGAGACACAGACAGAAAGAGACGGAGAATCCGCGGAGGAATCATGAGACGTAAGGAGGAGAGAGAGAGAGAGAGAGAGATACAGGACGGGAAAGAAAGGGAGTGACCTTTTCTCCAACAGCCCATCTTTATGAGCTGATATTGTTATCAATGTATTACTCCCTGGATGGCCACTAGAGCTACAATAACGCCATTGAACCGACAGTCCATCATCATAGGACAAAGAGGGGCGCTAACACTGACATCCTATGGGGCATTGGGTTGCAACTGATTGCACTCGTAAATGAGCATGGCTCTCATAAAATCATGTGGTAACTGCTTAGCGGTGCACAGGGTGATGGCTTTTGTTATCAACAGCTCGAGTGCCACGCAGGTTGCCTGTTTGTTGTAGCGTCCTGGCGGTCGGGTCGGGCTTTCAGATGTGAAGTTAATCATGCATCCTTTGAAATGTGTTATTGCAACACAGACGATGAGAGGAACAGGGAAGAAGTTAAATTCTTTTTCCAATTTTTTTTTTTTGTTGCATTTATTTCATTGTTTATTTCAATATGATAATTTTCACACATCTTTTGCTCTAATTTTATTTCTTTTAACTCTCTTCTGGGATTAGCATTTTCAAAAGAGTGGGCAGTTCTGTGCACTCATTTTTTATTAAGATTTATTCCAGCAGCTGGAAAGGACAGAGCTCTGATGGGTTTCGATCTTAGCAGGGCAGCAGCCTCCCGAGGCGGCGGACCACGTAACTATCCCTGGACACATGTTTATAGTTTTTTTATATTTGTGTCAATAAATACTCCTTAATTGTTAATGACTTGGGATGTGTGTGTGTGTGCACGGTAAAACCTTAAGGTTGCTGCAAGAACATGAAACGCTGTGTAGTAAATATATAAATAAACTAGAGACCATCTTGCGATGGGATCACACCAGCCACAACACCTGTCAACATGGTGACATTCTGAGTACTCAGTAGTCCATGATCTTTATTACATTATTACACCAGTACTCAGTACTCATGGGTCAGACCACACCCACATACTAACACACTGGGATACAATGATCCGCAACTCAAAACACACACTGTCATGACTGGTAACAAAAATAAGTATAAAGGAATAGCAAGGGAGTCTTCAGGACTCTGATGTTTCTTTTCTGCCCTTGGATAATTCTTGCATGAGCGTCCACCACTGTCCCCTATAGCTTGACAGTGGTTCAAGTTCTCAAATATTGATTGAGCCGTCTTGGATCAGAAGTATGGGATACGTGAATGCTCAAATTGAGTTGCATTCCTTTCTCAGATACTGGAAACCTGCACCTGCAAATAGGTTTTTCAGTTCATAGTACTCATCACTGGTGGGCCACAAATTACTAGTCCTTTTTGATGAGTCAATATTGGCTGCCTTTCTATGCCCTTAAGCAAACTTTTCAGGGTTGGGGAGTGACAGTCGGAGTCATACTTACCAAGAGATGGAGGGATTTAGATTTTTATGACGGTTAATCATCACCATGATCTACCGAACTGTGTGCCAAGCAGAAAGCTGGAACTCAGGGATCAAGCTACTTAATGTATTGATGGTATTAGTCCTGAGTCTGTTAGATTAAGTCTCTCGACGTTGCCTAAGGTTGGTTATAGTGAGTGGCACTGGCCCATTAACTTCTATTAACTTCTCTTATTAACTTCTAACTTTTTTTTGTGGTGGGGGTGTATTCAAAGCAACCCGCTAAATGACCACACTGCAATGAATGTGGAGTATGTTTGGACTGCAACCTTTCTTTGGGGATTCAGAAGCAAACCAGAGTTAGGACCAGAGCAGGGAAGAGACAGAGAGAAGCCTGTTATTTGGGTCAAGGAAAAACCCTCCTGAAAAAAAAAGTAAAAAAAATCAGTGAAATAATCCTTTCTACCGCAAGCTACTTAAATCATTATAGAGCTCTTTTCAGGGGCAACGTTTTACTTCCACCCTTAATGTATTCACTTTCAGTTCCTGAGCGCAGCATCCCTGTTCACTTATTGCTGCCAAGTGAAGTGAGGTGACGTGCTGACGTTATAGAACAATTTAACAAAAAGCATCGTGGGACTGTGCCAATAACCAGAAAGATAATGACACCTGTGAGGAAATTCCCCACCAATTACGAATGGAATAATTACATTTTAAGATGCAGACTGAAAAAAATACAGACTCTGTAGCTTTCACATTTCCCCTCACGTAACCTCACGCCCTGCCAAACAACAGCATACTTTCCTTGCAGTCCGGACACTCTTGGGATTAGGGGAGGTAATTCTACAAAGACCATGCCTTGCGCTCTCCTCCTCATCCTTCACTGACTGATACGTAAGGGAAGTGGGACCTTGACCCTCTCCTGACTTGGGGAAATTGCTGTGACCCCTCTGCGCTTTTGGGAGGAAGCCAGACCTGGCACATACAGGCCTGGGTGCTGTGGCAGCCTCTTCTGACCCGAGGACCTTTAGCTGGCCTACCCCCTTTGCCATTTATTCACACACACCCACGTAGTTCCTGCTGGATGGATTGGGTTACCCCTTAGAAGCGATGGCTGCCTCTGTTTTGCATCCTCTACCCATTTTCATCCTGGGAGCCGAGGAATGCCCCAGTCATTAACACCAACAGCCTGCCTGTATCGGCAGCTAAAAGGTCTGCATTCATGAAGGGACATCCTGGAAACCAGATGTGCTCGTGCTGTGAGAATGTGTGTGTATTTCTGCATGTGTATATGCGGTGGCTGGAATGAAATTCCCAGTGTTTAGGAGCAGCAGATCAGGCCATGTGTGTGCCTGAGCCCCCAGGGCGTGAGTGGTGCACAGGTCACCTAAGAAAAGCTGGAGCTGTGGTGGGAGCATCACACACACACACACACACACACACACACACACACACACACACACACTCTTGGGAAAACAGCTATGTGCATTTAACATTTCATCTGACTATTATGAACCTCCCTAAAAGGGTTGCAGACTGGATTGACCTTGCTTTGTATATTTTTTATAGTATTTGCTTTTTATTTTTCAAATACACATTAGAAAAAGATACAAATTCAATAAACAACAAATTAGAAAAAAAACATATTCCCCCACTTTCCCAGGAGGTATTTAGGCTTGCAGATATTTTTGGTTTCATTTGCCAAAGCTTTGAGATGTCACCCGCTGAGAAACCCACTAGAAAATATTTTCTAATGAAAACTGTTGACAGCAGGGTCTGTGGATTATATGAAGTAACGCGGACATTGTTTCTGGGAAGACATATTGTTGATGAGATTTTCAAATAGGCAATAATATTTCAACAGGGTGGCGGCAGAAGTCTAAGCAGTAAAATATCTCAAAACCATAGCAAACAAAACCAAGACTGTCTGCATGGCTTATATCTTTCTTGTAATTTTGATGATCTAACCCTTTTTAAATTGTTGCAAATCAGCAAACACACATGCCTTTATTTTGTCTGGGTGTGAATTAAAAATCTAACACTCACAGTCTTTGGTCTACCCATCAGACCTTTTCCATTGGTCTCCCCGGGGTCTGTAATATTTATAATTTTCACCAATATGATTTCCCTAAATTTAGTCTGTGGGAGTCACAAGGTAATCTTCACTAGCTAAATATCATACCTGGGAAATACAGCTGAACGCAAGTTATTAAACACACCATAGGACGTCGTGAAATACTGTCAACAGCTCTAATTAGGGAGTTTTAATTCTCGTCTTTAATTCACTTTTCCCACACAAATCCAAGACTGAAGGTGCCAAACACTGCCAACTAATCTTTGCCACCCACAGAAAAACAACACCGCTGCCAGAACTAAAACAAAATGAAAATACATTGAATACGTTTCAGAGTCAATTATTTTCTTCCAGTGAGAGCCCTGCTAACACTGGGCAGAACTGTCCCATTTTGAAGTGGCAATCCATTTTGGCTAAGTGATGTCATGCAGCCTGTCATGTTAGTCTGTGTGAAGCAGTGGGCCTATTCCTCATCTCAGCGACCGCTCGCTCGTGGTGGGGACAAGCGACATTTCTTTCTCATTGGAAGGAAAACGGGGCCAGAAACTGCGCTGGCAGCCAAACCGAAACTGTGCCCAGAGCTACACTAAACCAAGGACGCCAGCCAGTCTTTGTTTATTTATTTTTTTCTCTTTCTTTTTTAAAATGTTTTTTTTTAGTAACACTAAAAGCGCTGTGTATATGTGCTCCCATATTACAGGGGTTATTTCACTTTTTGAGTTGCTCTTATTAGTTTTTAAGCTGGCCACGTGTTCACGGCAACCGGGCAGTCATTTCCACTAGACACCACAAAAACAGTAGCATTGGGTTTGGTTGGGGAATAGCAAGCCCCTTAGCCCATTTAAGTCGGTACAGTCACATATCTATTCCCTCTATTCCAATTTTCATGACCTGAACGCAGAAATCCTTACGCCAGAGACAGCTTCATTATTAGCGTGCCTTGCACAGAGCTCAATGGCAGGATATTGCATAGAAAAGCATTTAACAGCCAGGCAATTTGAGTTGGGCAGCTGGGCATGCAGGAATTGTAATTTTAATTCCCCTCTCAATTCCCACGTCCCTGTACAGTGGGCTGTTGTTCTTCTCAAACGAGTTTGAGGTAACATTTCTTTGAAAACGCTCTGTGTGCTGAAACTGTGGGATACAGAGAAGCAGTGGATGTAATTTCACATATAGCATTTTGCTCAAATTATAAACCACTTGTGGCATTCCTGATTCCCAATCTACACACATTCTCGCATGCCTCCTACAAAACTGTCAAACCTATCACACATGGACTGCAAGAATAGAGAAAAAGAAATACTAAACAAATACCTGCAGAGCGTTTTTTTTGCTTTGTACACAAAATAATTACCTGGCATCAAAGCCACCGTTGCATGGTAGAATTTACCACAGTATACCATAATCTAAGAAGTCCAGAGCAAGCATTACCAAAAATGGTAAGCGTTTTGGGGTTTTTTCTCGAGTATAATTCAAATACATGATTGCTTCTGCTTCCATCACCACATTTGTGGAGTAAAATGCCTCCCTGTTATCCGCCATCTAAATGGCCATTAGCTGGACTAACCCAATTAGCGGAACAAGATCTAACACAGCCTCCCATTGTCCTTCCATCACAGGAAACAGTAGAGGTTTGCTGCTTTCTGATCAAATGTATGGTGGTTAATAACTGTGCTCTCACTATGTTGACAGGCTGTAACCACTCCAAAATTCAGCCCCACATTGGCGCTACACGTATTTGTCTGTATAACTGACACTTGAATGAATAAATTGGGCAATAGCTCCATCACCAACCTGACTACCTATACCCAAATTTTTTCCCAAACGAACAATAGGAGTGAGATGCTGTCAGGCCCACGTTCCCTCCTTGACATGCCACATCTGTGCATCGGGAATAATGACCAGGCTAAAAATATTGCAAATTGCTTAAAGGTCATTTTAATTATACGGATGGGCTGTCGAGCAGTCACGCTTGACAGGAAATAGAAACAAATGATGTAATGGCTGAATGAAGTGCCGTCCGCGATAACTTGGTGTGTACCATCACAAGAAGCTCCTGTATGAGATGGTAAAGTATGGAAAATCTATGAGAAATATATTAATAAATGAATACATTTCTGATCTACAGCCATGTGTAAGATTTTTTTTTCTCAAACTTGCTCTGGAAAAAAAAAAGAAAACGCCAAAAGTTCTGACAGAGTTAGAGTTGTTAAAATCTGAGGCAAGTGGCTGAAATGGATTAAATGCACAGCGGGAGAGCATGTCTGTGTATGTGGGTCATTTTCTTGGCCTCAAACATGTTTTATTTACAGTTCTCTCTACTCCCAACATTTGTTTGCTGTAGACATTACGCTGTGAGAGACATTTTTTTCCACAAGTGAGAATACATGAGTTTATAAACATAACTTAAAGGCACAGTGGTCATGCCATGTGTTTCTAAAGACAGGAGGTTGAATTGCATTAAAATGTGTAGAGCTACGGTAAATCCCAATAAAAAAAATAAATCACTTCCACTATGGTACGAATAGATAGCGAGGAAATCCCCTGGCTGAAATAAAAGGAGAATAGACCAGAAAAAAAAACCCAGAGCAACACAGCCAGACTGAGAGAAACAGATGAACAGAAAGAACAGAAGGACGAGAGAAAGAGAAAGAAAAGCTCTCTCTGACTGTGAGGTGTATTTAAATTATCCCCATTTGAAAAAAAAGAAAAGTTCCAGGCGCTTATCAAGCCATAAATCTCTGGCCCAGGAATTAAAAAAAGTAAAAACGAAATAACAAACACCAAACGTCATGCTGCTTTGAATGTCTGCCGTCTTTCCCCCACACCGCAGGAGTTCAAAAGAATAATAACTTTGCCCTCACTCATCACCGCCCAGAGAAGCGTTAGGGCAGCTCGTAATATTGTTTTTTCTTCTTCTTTTTTTTTTTTTAATTAGTAACTCTAATCTGATCATTAAGGGCAGCGAAAATCAGCAAAGCTATAGTACAACTGTGAACCAGGCTAGTAATTGAAGTGACAGCGGTGTCGTAGTTAGAAAACTCACATCTGTCTGATGACACTTTCTGCCATCTCTACCAGATTACGTGCTGTGACCAGAAGGCAAAAGGGGACTTTAATTGAGAAACATTGTGTGAGAGGGAAAATAAAAATGTGGCAAAGACACAGTGCATGAAAGTTTTCAGGATCAATATGTTGTGTTCTAAATACAGTATGTGTTTTAGTTCAGCTGCAGGAGCAAAAAGCTTGAAAACACGCTAATATTCAGGGGGAAAAGGTTAAACCCTCTGCCCTCAGCTGGCTGTAACAAATACAGCCAGCTGAGGGCAGAGGCATGCTTAGAAGTACGAGGTAAAAAAAAAAAAACAGCCAGGAAAAAAAAGCTAAAAACCAAAAAGAAGGTAGCGTCCAGCTACAGAAGGTTAAGAGACAGTGAGAGCGATAGCCAGAAGGGAAGAGCATGGAGGGTGTATGGAGGTAAAGCGGTGGAGTGGTACTGTAAGGCCGCTGATGGAGAACAGATGGAAGGAGCAGGGGGTTGTGATTAGTGCTACATGGGGACTAGGCCTCTGCAGTGCTTAGTGTCTAGTGGTGGTTGGCCCTGAGGCGCCGTCCTCAGCACTCATTCCCCTCCCATGGTACTACCGTCACTGGCCAGAGAATCCCAGCATGCCTGCCTGCTCTTCCATCCACTCAGCGCTGTGCAACACCGAGACCATTTCTCAACATTCTCGTTCTGGCATAAACAAGAAGTCCCGTTGGCATGAAAAGTGTCCCTGAAGGAATTACACGGTTGGTCTCATCGTTTACATCTCTTCCATGCTGGATGAGTCTGAAATTTACTCGGAGATCGGGTTTATTATGTTGCTGCACGTTTGTCACATTATTACCACCGATATTGCCTTTGTTTCGCATTTGTATTTATTTATTTTATTATTATGATTTCTTCTTTCCACACCCGATCCAGCGCTGACCCCCCTGGCAGCTTCAATTCAACCATCACTCAGCGCAGCACAATTTCAGCCAGAGCCTCAGCCGGCCGAATTAGGGTAACTTGAGCTGCTCCAGATTGTAATCAAAGCGAAAATAATGAGTGCAGGACAAAGGCCGGCGCTATTACTCTAGCTGGCTTAACATTTCTCTCCCTTCGTTTTTTTTCCTTCCTCTGTTTTGCTCTCTTTCTGTCTGCTTCTCCTCCCTCAGAGTCCAGAGAAACACAAACAAACAGCAGAACTGAGGGGGACAAAAGAAAGAGGATGGAGCAAGCAAGGCTGATAGCGAAAAGAATAAGACAGAAAGAGAGTCAGGGCTACAGAGAGAAAGGCAGAGAGTGGGGCAGCGGGCCTGTACTAGCCTCCTCAGCCGGGGACTTGCAAATGAACTAATCACCTGAGGGGATTCTTCTCAGCTTACTTAAACAACCAGTAAGTTAAACACACATGCTTCACAGCCATCACGGCATAGTTGTGTGTGTGTGTGTGTGTGTGTGTGTGTGTGTGTGTGTGTGTGTGTGTGTGTGTGCGCCCATGTGTCCTCATGGGTAAGTGAGCATTTGTGACCTGCTGCCCAACTGACTGAGGCAAGCAGCAGGCCGTCAAAATAAGAAGGCATCTGTTCCAGCAGATCCTGGCAGAGGCAGAGATGAACTGGGAGGGAAGCCGGAGCCAGGGATGAGATCAGTGTACGGTGGCCCCCATTTGAGGTTTTCTGATTGTTTTTCTTTGCAATAATACAGGGAAACTAAATGATATGTGACTGCAATTTGTAAAGAAAACATGGGGCCTGCTGCAAATTAGGCATGCTGCACTACTTCCACCTCTTTGCCATGTAAATATAAGTGGCTTTGGGTTGTGACAAGGAGACAGAAAAGGCAAACAGGGTAAAATAGAGCAAAGAAAACAAAACTGAAGCATTGCACCTATTTTTTGGCTTTCTGTTTATGCTTGTCTTCGATTCTTTCTACTTCAAATTTAACGGTGCTTCGAACTATCTCTTTTCCTTTGTACTGTTAGCTACATCAATAGAATTGCAGAAGTAATTGAAAAACTAAAAAGAATAAAAACAATTTAAGCAGCCAAAATGTTGCTATTGCAGTCCTATCATACATAGAAAAATCAATGTCACCTACCAGTTCTGCCATCTTATCTGCATTGTAGCATTTTGTACACAAGCTGGCAAAACATCACGTCTGAATTCTTCCACTCCCTCTCTGCAGCCCTCTGGTCTTCTCAGAGCTACAGTCTGACAATACCGTGGTACAGGCACAGAGGCAGCTGCACAACCAACATAAGAAATTCTGTAAATTTCACACTCTGCTGCCTGCCAAAAAAACCCTGGGCCCAGATTTGGTGATTTGGCCTCTCGAGTCTCATTCCAATCTTCCCCCCTGCCTGCCACCAGCAGAGGACCCTGTTCCTGCTGCATCCCTGTTTGGATGCAGCTCCCAGAAAACATCTTGAAGTCACCTGCTCCAGGGTCCTTCAAACAAGTCGGAGCAACCTCAGATCCGTGGTACTGTGCAATCTGCATTATGCTCAGAGAAGCAACGAGGAAACCAATTACAAGACATGACTAAAGAGAAATGGAAGTAAAAAAAAAAAAGAGATTGAGAAAAGAAAAACAATCAAAGCAACCTTGAATTTAAAGCCAAAATGAGGAAATATTCTTTATCATAATATATACAAGATCTATTATTGTACAGGGCCCTATCTAAGAGACTCCAGTGCCTGATGAGCGATCCTCTGCTGGACTGCCAAGCTGCATTTTCTTGCTTTTTGCTTCTTGTGATGACATCTCTCTACTAGAGAAATCCTGAAAGTGTTTTTGCCAAGAAAAACACAGGACTTTAATTCTACACTTTAATTCTATCTGGCCAGCATTTACTTTAGAGATGAGCTGTGGGTTGCTGACACTATCAGGGGATTGTTATGCATTTTGATGCTCTAACGCCTAGAGGGGGCAGAGGAAATGTATTGATGGGAAATAGAGGTCCTGAGTCAAGCAATTTGTAAGTCCTTCTCTTTCCCATATGGGAAAAAAAGTTAAGTGAATTCAAAATAAGCACTGTGGTGCGCAGAGTTTCCAGCTGGGGAGTGTTTTCAAATGCTTGTGTTGGATATGTAGAATATATATTAACTGCATTAAGTGTAATGAAAAATTCATAAAACAGCAATATGATTGTTTTGGGATTTAATGTTATTGGGGGCGATTAAATGAGTGAATACAACAAGTCATAAAATAATTAGTGTGTCAATGAGTGTGTGGTGTTGAAGAAAGAAAAATAAAAACAAAAAGGAATGGACATTCAAGGGGCGAAAAAAGATTCACAGCTCTTGTGTGTGCATTTGTGTGCACAGTATATTTTTTGCATCCCCCCTTTTTTTCTATCCACCACTGAAGTGAAGTAAATACAAAGTTTTTCCAAACCTAGCTTCAAGACTATTTGCCTTTTTTACAGCATAAGCATTTTCCTACAGTACAATTTTCAAGCACAAGAAAACCACTAAACATGGCATTCCACAATTGAATTACTTCTCTATTTCCTAGTCTTTGGGGAGTTAATAGCTAGTTACATGTAACTGTTACATGTTATGTGACATATTTATTGTGCCACTGGCTGCACAACTGCAAAAACACACATCAGTGCTTTAAACCTGGATAGTTGCCAAGCCATGGGTACAACACTGTAAATCAAAGGTGAATTAAAATTTCTCCTCAACCAAAAAATAATTTTAAAGGCTCAAAAAGGGCAATCTAAGCTAAACTGAGCTGCTTTAAAAAATCATATTTTAAGGATATTTGAAAATATAAAAGGTAAGATAATATTTTAAATAGCTGCTACCTACAGTGTTGCCACCCTGAAAGACAAATGGGCATTGTTGTTTTTGTTGGTCAATTCACAATCCTTCCTGGTTTCATTTGGATGACGGCAGCATCTTGTAAGGGCAGCCTGTGGGCTTCAATCAGGAGCTGGATTTGTTTTGCAGCATCCCAGTAATTAACTGATTGATAATTTCTGGGTTGGTTCCCCTTAATTACGGGGCTGATTGTAAATGAACATGGTGATCCAGTGAATTGGAAGCGACCTACACAACGTGGAACACCTCTTCCAGATTTCTGCCATGTCTGGTCACCGCCCACACTCTGTTGTGGCTGCCCAGATGACGTGGTAGAAACCTTCCTCTGCCTGGCCTCTTTTACCACACTTATATTATCCTCTTAGAGATACAGGACAAGCTCCAATGTATTTTGCCGTCTAAACTTTATGTTTAATTTACATTTTTAAAATTCTAATTTGATTTATGTAATAAGTAACATTATCAATATATCCTAAACTATGTATGTAACTAATGTTTTACAGACAGGCATTGTTGTACGAAAGGACGGAGAATAATAATAATAATCCAGATTTCTAACCCAGTAAATCACTGTACAGGCACAACCTGTGATGGAGTGACATTGTTTCAACAGGGGGGGCCACCATGCTGTCATGAACTGGGGCTTTAATAAGACAACATGACATTCTGTTTAACAGGTAAACGTACACAGCAGTGTTTTTTTTCAGCCCGTTTAGAGAGAGATCAATATTCAGCAGGTTGACGAAACAGATTCAGGCACAACCTTAGTGCCGTCTCACCTTTGTGTGATTGGAAAGGAGCACTTGTCTGTACTGCATCTAACGTGTTTGGCAAAATTGTTTTCATGGCCAACACTGAAATGTGGAAAAAAAAAATCACAAGCAAGCAATATTATATATAATCAATGTAATATTTTCATGTTAAATTTCCTTAAAGATGCTGATTTTCCAGGAGGCAAAACATTAGCACTTCATGTGACAGCTCAGAAAACAATTATCCTGTGTCATGGTAGAACATGTTTTTATATTTTAAGTGCTTTACATTATAGTCTAACTTGGCATGTTTAAGGAGTAGCGGGACTACAAGTGATATACATCGGCAAAATGGTCCGATGAGATGGCAGGTTGTATATGAGCCAGACAGATGATTGAAGTTCAAGAGTCACTCTGCCATGTGGAGGAGTGTTCTGCAGCAGCTGCAATCAATGCCTTTATGGCGTCCATTACTCGCAGCGGATGGGGAAAGTGGAACCTCCTCATTATGGCTGCTTGACGGGGATCAAGGCCAGTAAAACCTCCACAACCTCTGAGCTACCCATGACCCAGCTGCTCACCTTCCAGTGACATCAACATTACGACAAGGGGGACAGATGAGGCAGACAAAACAAACAAAAACAAAGATGGCATTCTCTACACACTCTTCTCTGAGTGTTTGCTCTTAATTCCCATACATGAGAAGCAGTTGTAAAGCATCTGTGTTTGTAATAGCTGGTAATAGAAATATCAATTTCAGCACTTGTGGTACTTCTGAGGTATGGGGCTTCTTTTGTCTGGGGATTGCTCCTTGGCAAAGAACCGGTGAGCTATGCTATGCAGCATTTTCTCGTCTCTTTATTTCAACATCTCCTGGAAAGGTACGTGGAAAAACTTTTGATAAACGGAGCTGAGGGGGAAAAAAGATTAAAATTCAGACCAGGATAGTGTACAGTGAAGCATATGTCTGCAATTCAGTTTTAAGTCCGGATGAAGTCACAATGGAGTTTTGTTTACTGTATCATCAACATTGGAGCATGCTTTGGCAGCGCTTGCAGAATTGCAGAACGATCACATAATTTGTTTGCATGTGAAAGTGTTTTCCTGTATCCGAGCAGAGGGAAATTTTCCAAATGACTCATTGTTTATTGTCTGAAATAATGAGTCAAGAGTTAAAGAAGATTTCAGGCAACCTATATATGCTTTATCTTTGAAGATGCAACGGTTGAGTTGAATGGAGCGAGCATGTTGCGGTAATAGAGTTTGCATGAGAGCCCCAAATGCCAAAAATGTAAGAAATTTTGAAGTTGAAAAGCTCTTTCAGGCAGCACAGCAGGGAAAAAAAATACATTTACTGTAAACCTGTATCTCCTTGAGCTGCTGCCTTAATCTAAAAAAAAAAAAACAACAAAAAAAAAAACTTCCACTGCCTCTCTATTCTACGAGAGACCAAGGAGCCATCCATCACTATTTTCCACAGTGCTTTACCGCCCAAACTGCTCTCTCAACATAGAAATGAGTACTGTGGGGATGGGCAGAGGTTTTTGGCCTCTGAAACACTGTACACAGTGAGGTATACTAAACATCCATTACCGCATTGTTCTCAGCTGAATGGAAGCAAAGTGCAGATATTGTTTTTATTTAGGAAATAGAGATTTATGTGGGATTTTTTTCAGACTAAAGATATAAAAAACACATTTAAAATAATCTGTTTACTTAATTGTGTTAATAATGTGTAATAATCTTTGTATAATTCTATATATTCACAATTATTGGTCATGTGAAATTAGTAAAATACACTCTGTACATGACTATATGGACAACAGCAATGATCTGTCAGTTGGAAATTGTGTGATTTATTCAAACCACTCCATGTGAAACAAAATGGATGAGATTTGATTTGAATGATAAAAGAGTGCAAATAAAACAAAACCAACAAACCCCCCAAAAATCCCTTAATTTTGTATTCATAACATCAAATCCGACCAAACCCTCATAGGTTAAGTCTCGGTCAACATGCTCTCCTTTCAGCGTTAACAGAATCAACAGTAAATTATACATGAGAAGCAAGCTTCTACCTAACCCATTAAAAAACATCCTAACCTGCAGGTCAGGCGGCAGACAGCAATAACAGAATCTACCATCGCACCTTTCCTCGTCATGTCAACTGAGATAATAAGGGCCTCGGCTGGGGGCATGACACGAACACATTCTGATACTGCAGCGGAACAAAAGTGGGGCCACTGAGCGTCCCTGTCAAGTGCCAAAGAATAGAAATACAGTCGTTGAATAGCCATGCAGCCAAATCCAGCATCTCAGACAATAGGTGCGGTGCTAATCCCCCTTCATGGGGTCTGCATCCCCTGTCATGCCTAGTGGTGAACCATGCTGAGACGCTGCGGCTGCGACTGACACCTCGACAAAGGCGGCGTCCCGGGCCACTGTTGGGCCTGTGTGCTCTGCACTGCTGTGCATGGAATCTGCATTGGGGGGAATAAAAGAGATGAGCAATGTGTTAAACAATAAGCTGCCTGGGTGCTGAGACCCCCGTCAAGAGGCTCGGTGTGGCCACCCATCAAAAGCCCTTGAGCCCAGCATTCGAGGCTGGCAGACAGTCCAGCCCAACCCCACCCCCTCTGCCATCCACCCCTATCAGTCTTGTGTTTGGGTTGGGCCTGGTTGGGCCTGCTCTTCTGTCCTCTGCTCTGCTCTGCTCTGGTGAATCTGACAGCTGTTACCGGGGAAGGTTATTCACTCAGCGCATCTCTCCGTACACACACAATGACCCCAAAGCCCCCGCCTGTCTAGCCAACCAGCTTTTATGCTCCGCGACCAACAGACAAGGTGGAGAAAACGAGCTGACAGTGTCACTCCTCCGCCACTTGCATTTCACGCTACATATGTGCCCGAAGACGGCTCTTTTTCGCCCAAAAATAACTGAGCTGACTGAAATACAGTGACACCATTTGTATTTTTTTCTTTTACACATACAAGGCAAGATGGCAGAAAATAGGTCAAACACCACGCAGATGTGGCTCAACTGAAAATGGCTGCTGTGGTGGGCGTGTTCATCGAAAGGGAGGGTTGCAATAGCACTGAGCAGAGATGGGTGGCGCTCTTACTATACTTACAATACAGCCCATCATCACATGATAATGTACAACCTCCTTCTGGCTGTGAAGACTAAAAACTTTATTCCTGAATTAATAGAAGCATATTTTGTTGTTAAAAATCAATGCTCGGCACACATACAAAGATCTGAAGCCATTAGAACGCTTGTGGAGATGCATTAAACACAATATGGAGAAAATAATTTTTTTTTTTCAGTAATTTCCAGGCTTTGCAGCTCAGTGTTGGTATTTGTTTATTTTTTGGTATTATTTTCATTTTTTGAAAGTCCATTATTTGATCTGCATGCCATCCTTTGTATCTGACCATACTTCAGACTTTGTGAACCTTGTGAGGGGATGTACACTCGTCTCCCTTAACTTAGATCTCTCTGTTTAAACCACAAACACATTCCTTTGATAAGTCACTGAGACAAGTCTAACCAGCCTGTTGCCATTATAAAGATAAAAACATGCAAGTTCAGTTTTCAGTCGTCCTCCTCCTGATATTTCTATTCAGTCTTATCTGTCATGCAGAAGAATTAATGCTACTAATTCAGATATTTTGTTATTTTCTATCCGTATTCCTAGCCTTGGATGGCTCTTAGTATGGGTTACCATAGCCTTCATTATCTTAAATGCATTTTGTCCCTGCTCGCTGGAATTGTTTCACATGCAGTGCACTCACAATGATCAATCCTTTGTGGAGTCTTTTACTGCCCGGTATTGAGTTTCTTGTTATTTACAGATAAGAGAGGACATGTATTATGGTATGGTACAGTAGTTGATCTTTCTGTGCTGTGCTGATGTGGTGTACAGTTTGCTAATTGGAAAATAATGAGGGTAATAATGGCGAACCACTCATTAAAATTCATGTGTTAAGCCTTTTTTTTTTTCAGCTTAGTATTGCAAGTGAATGAAATGACATGGAGAAAGAAGATATTAGAATATTATCTCATTATATTGACACACTTAATTACATGAAAAAAGCCACTGTTGGTGTACGACCTGAATATCTATATGCTTAATGAGCACAAAACAATCCCCTCAACTGAGCCACATTGTGGCTTTACCATGCTGGCTAAATATACATTGGTGGAAAACTGGGAACACACATAAAGCAATACTGATAATATGCAGCACACAGCTTCTGTATATTTAATGTATTCTTATGAAAAAGGCTGCTATGTATGACCTGAGGATCTACATTCTTAATTAGCATGTAATCAAGCTTTTGACAGACCGACTTTGTTACTCGACAACACAAACTAAATATAAACTAGTAAAAAGCTGTTTACTATATCACGCACATACATATTTTATATTGAAGATTTATACTGCATACAGGATGTAATGGGGCTGCACAATTAATCGAATATTAATTGCGATCATGATTTTGCCTTCCCACAATTAAATGAACATGATCGACTGCGATAATGCGTGCTCCGCTCATAGAAAACTCTGCTGCATATCATATCAAGCGCAAGGGATGAGATGTTTTGGTTTCACTTTTGGGGTAGTCTCACATAGCCAGACCTATTTCCACACTTAGTTTTAGCGCAGTACAAAAGTACAGGCTTTGCTTTTGGAGAGTTGTCATGCCTGTGCGCCCGCTCTGCAGAGGCAGCCTGTGCAAAAATGTCCTGGATGTTGCGGCTGTAGTCCAGAGTAGAAGAGTAAAATACAACAGAGAGCAGACGGGTAAAACAAAAGTCAAATGTCTGGAGCAGAGGGCGGGGAGCTAGTCCCTCAAATTCGTATTTCAGACAAGTGATGTTAAGAAAAAATCATAATAATTGTGATAAATAATCGTGATCTCAATATTGATCAAAAATAATCGTGATTATCATTTTGGCCATAATCGTGCAGCCCTAGAATGTAATGTGCATAGTGACTATTCTCCATTTGCAATTTCTTTCACTCATAAGAACCAAAGCATAAAAATATTCACACATGCATACACTACAAACATGCGCAAGAGCTATTTATATTGAACTCATGTACATTTGGAGCAGTAAATAAAAATGTTTTAGACAGAACAATGACTAATCAATATTCACAACCATCGCCGTCCCGATTACCATCAGCACTACCATCATCATCATTTTTACCAGCATCAGTATAAACATCCAAACTGATTTTTCTTGGAGAAGCATCATTACCACAATCAGCTTCCTCAGCTCAGTCAGCTGAGCAGGCAAACACACACACACACACGTACAGTAAAAAGCCAGCACATAATGCACGTACACACACATGCAAGTGGACATGAAAACACATATACTCTCTCAAGTGGCAGGGCCAGTCGCACATTGTTCTCTCTGCCTTCTCCCCTGACGGCAAAGCTGTACTGTCAGTTTACCTTGCCCCAGGACATCCACGGGACAGCCTATCAGCCTTCTCTCCACTGCCAAAGACATGTAGTCCTGTTTATCACCTAATTGACTCTCAGAGGAAGGCTTTGATTGACAGTGTGGCTCCCACATCGCTTAAGTCCTTTTTAGCCAAGCAAACCCTGCACGCCCTCACCTGTTAATAATACATCGCGGCAGACTTAGTTTACTGATAAGCACCACTTCACCACTTGCACTTTAGTCAAATACAGCCGAGAACAGAGTCGTTAGAAGCCAATCACATTCTCATTTGAGATGACTTTCTCTGTCACTTTTTCCCCAGTTCTGTCTCACATCTACGATCAGAAGACTCAGAAGCAATTGAGTTTCGGAGAAGCTAGAGGGAGCAACATGTCCTGAAAAACCAAAACAAGTCTGGGGTTTCACTTGTTTCGTATTCCCCCCAGCCGTGATCAAATGAAGCAGCACTCATTTTGTCCAGTATGGCAGCACAATCAGGCAGGGCGGCTGCTGCCAACAGTTGACAGAGGTGTTGAGATAATGTACTGTATATTGCAGAGCGTATTAATTACGCGTTGACGGATGGCAAGACAGACTGGAGTTGTTATAACAACTCTAAACAGAAACGACTGGATTGATTGAGACTAATTGACAGCATGAGAAAGTAGTGGTGGAAAAAAAATCAGGGTGATGCGTTTAATTTCTTCCTCCCCTGCCACTTACTTGTCATCACCTGACAGGAAGCAACTTTCCTTTTGGCGATACACGCTGTGCATTTGACACCTTTCTGAAAGCCCAGCCTGCCTCTTGTGATGGCAAAGGATGGGGTAAAAGGGCATCGGGTGGGAGGCCAAGCCAAGATGGCCCTTGTCCTCGTCTGTCGGAGATTATTTCCTGGGTCGCGACTGGCGTGCTGGCGGTTTGTCACGCGCCACTTGCTGTGATGTCACCAAGGCCACCCTTGCAGAACTTTGGCCAGCTGGGTGCCGTCACAGAGCCTCATCACGTCTCAACTAAGCAGTCCATGACTTTTTAAAACCCTGTGGGGGGAGAGATATTAATAGAGCTGCATAGTTACATGATCGGCAAGGATATTGGAAAATAGTTGCATTAGAGGGTCTGCTCTGAAACAGGTAAACAAATTACTCCGGGCTCCTGGAAAAAACTCCTGGCTGTCACGATGAGACGGAAAGAGGGAGAGTTGGCATTTAATCAAGGTTTTAATGAATAAGTAAGCTCCACACATGCACAGGAGTGAATCACCTCCCTTTTATCACTTGTTTGATATCCGTGTACTCTTTGTCTCGGCTCCCAAGGGTCTTGGGTTGTCTTCCAAGTTTGCAACAAGCACACTTCTGTCCTGTGTTGTAATTCATTCAGTACCACTACAAGCACATCAAAGCCTTGTTCTCTTCCCTATGATACTCATGTTTGTCAGTGGCTAACAAAAAAAAAACAGGATGTTTTTCATCCTGGAATTATTGTCGGGGCTGAGACGCTTTGTAGGTGCTGTCCTCACATGTCTGGAGCCTGGTGAACATATAGCTCAGATCTTCAGCATGCGTCCTCATAATAGGAGCAATATGCTGCACAAGAGAACTATCAAGACCTGGAGACATGTCGTGGTGCGAAAAGGCTTTATTAAATTCTCTTAGCCAGCTTGTTTGAGCTGTGCTTTACTTCAAACATACACAGAGACAGAGGACTCACCTGGGGAGAAGAAAGGTTGTCTGCAGCGGAGAGAATCTGATTTCCAACCTCTTGTATCCATCTCCATAAGCCATCACTTATTGAGGAAATCCTCCTCACTGCCCAAAGTAGTTCAGCTCATTATGCGCTAATGATCTGTCCGCTTTTTCAAAGTGTCCTCTTTGATTACACAAGCACGGACACAAACTTCTTTGCACAGAACACAGTTACACAAGTACATAAGAATTGCTTTTCACTTGTGGCAAAGAGCTAGTTCCTCAGTGGACAGGAGAGCAGGAAGAAAGCAAAAAAACATTTTTAACAAGACCTTCGAAAAGAGCCACAAGATTTACTCTTTTCCTGTGATGGAAGTAAAGGAAAATATGTAAAGGTAACCTGCGGCGTCAGTCACCGTAACACACACACGGACACACTCACAGCTGAAGACATTAGTCTGACCTTGTGCAATTTCTTCCCGTAACTTATGATGTTGTTCACTCTACTCCAGTAAGCTGTTGAAATGGCACATTGAAATTTTCCTTCTGTGTGGTTTTCTGTGTGTGTGTGTGTGTGTGTGTGTGTGTGTGTGTGAGTGTGTTGCAAGTGTGGAGGTGTGAGTGTCCGTTGGAAGGGGAGGGGGTAATCTCATTGTCCTTTTCAATCTGGTAATTAACTTGACAGCATGACAAATGGACACGATCAGCTGTCTGCCTCCATAAGACACAAAAATGCCGTATTACACACTTATATGAGGGATTCCACTCAGCAAAAAAGACATTAGAGAATAGCTACTCAAATGGAATCAAGTTGAGAAGAGTTTTGTCTGATATTTAGAGTTGCATGAGTGTTTCAAAGAACAACAGAGAACAAGAGCTGGTACTAATTAACGTGGGTCGTGTAAAAACACATGTACAAACATACAGCAGACACACTGAGGTAGATGTTCCTGTTTATTGGATAGCAGTCCTCTCTTTTACTTCTACACTATGGCTCTCCCACAGTCTGCCCCCTGTTAGGCCTAATGGCACAGAGGAGTCGACTTGTCTAAGTAGGGCCTACTGTATATCACTGCGCTGTCTCTCCCCATATCTGTCCCTCCCTCCACCCTACTCTCCCTCCATCCCTACTGCCATTAATCTATCCCTCCATCCCTCTATCTTGAATACCTGATTTGGCTGAGAGCTTTGCACTTCACTACACTGCTGCCTGTTCCTGAGACGGTTCACAGGGCACCAACTTAAAAACACATACACATTATTGAAAACTTATCCAATTATATCTATATATACGCACACACACACACACACACACACACACAGTATACACAAAAAGAAGCTCTAAAAGCATGGACTGACCTGTGGTGGCTTTCTATCTAATAGCAAATATGATGTGTCTCATTGATATCCCATTTTGGGGCCCTGTAGCATATAGCAGGTCCCTGTAGTTGCTGTGTCACCTGTATAGGGTGTCACAATAAAGCAGACTTGAAACAGGTAGCCAATTTAATTTAGGTATGTGCAGCTCTGCATTAAAATAATACTACATCATAGCATCCAGAGACAGCATCTCCTGATAATGGAATGCATCAGATATCATCTTGAAAGGATATTTTTTGAGAGCATTAGAACAAAATAAATACACAAAATAATCCCTTCCTGGCAAAGCAACCAGGCGTGCTCCGGTTACTGATATTTACACAGTACAAAATAATAACAATGCTAATGTCAATAGAAACACAATAATGTCCCAATCTGATTACGGAGCCCGTGTGTGTATGGCGAGTAGAAAATTAAATTTGAAATTTGAGAACTTGCCTCTGTCTGTAATGTATTACGGTGGGGGCTGGGTGGTGGAGGTGGAGGTGGTGGGGGTGGGATGGAATTTAATAAACCCGCCAAAAATTTTTAAAATGCATATTGGCCTGAGATAAGGTGGAGACTGTCCTTTTTTCTAAAGTAATTATGAGGTTTTATTCATTTCTGTCATTAGTCAAACTGACAGCTGGTCCCTGCAGGCTGGACTTGTCCCATTCTCCTCTCCTGCTCACCTATCTGGGAAGGAACCCTATAATGAATGTTTACAACACACAGGTAAGAGAGTAAATATTGGACTCATCAATTATGGAGGGTGAGGGAACTGGCAATCAAATCCCATGATTACTGTTACCGTCGGGGGGCAACATGAGCCCTGACAGTGGCTGATGGTCACACATGACGCACAGTGCAAGTACAGCCACAAACACACTGATATAAACACATGCACAGACACACTGAGACAGATACAGACACAAAACCACACACGCGCCCTCTCACCTTGTCATTTTGTGGCGCTGTCTCACCGACACCAGATAGGGCAGAACAGGAGCTTGTTAACATTGTGTGGGGGGAAAATGGAGCGAACGGGAGAGAGATAATGGGAAAGAGAAAACAAGGAAAATAGAGAGAAAATACATTTAAATGATACTGTTATCATCAAGGGCAGTTGCTCTCAAAGCAAAGGTTGGTAAAAATTTATATGGTTTACATTTCCAAAAAGAGGTATAAATATTTATTACCTTCACTGCGCCTGGGTGAGCAATGATTACTTTCAAAATAAATGACAAACAAGGGGCTTTGGTTCCTTTGTCGATGGTGGTGTGGTCCTTTGCTGTAAAAACTAGTTAATCAACGAGCTGGAGAAAAATAGCTTGTGTTTCTATTGTTACTGACTCAGTAAGTGTGTGTGTTTTCTTTTGCTTCATAATAGTCTAGAGACTTCATTTGTGTGGTGCTCAAAAGAATTGCATGTCTAGGCATGGCAACTTGGACTCCCTCTCTCTAACTTTGTGCTGACGTCTGCGCCTATCGTGTTTTGACAGCGCCTCTCTTCCACTATACCACATTTTGGACAGCAGGACCCACGGCTCAGACACGGTAAACTGACACCATCTCCCAATTTCCCAAAAACTCCCTCATTACAGCAAAGGATTGCTGATGGTGCTTTGAAACCAGTCGTTGGTTCAGACAAGGTGGGGATACTCACACAGGCGCTCCCCTGTCTCCGTGGCTTTTTTGCTTGGTCAATTAAAATATTCCAGCGTGAGCAAGACCTGCAGGTGCTTACAGACTCTGATAGTAATGCTATTTGTACTTTTTTGTTATGAGGGTTTTTTTTTCCTCAAACACAATGAACATGTCTTGCAGATTGCATTTTGCAGGCTAAGTGTCCCCTAGCATCTGTTTTGGCCTCTGAGGAAAGGGAAGTTGGGAGTGGAGCAGGTGCCTGCAGTACGTAAACCTTATCACTCCGTCCCTCCGCTGTTTGAGCATTGATCAGACGGCTGCTACTCTACTCGACATACAGCTGAATACAAGAGTGGTGTCATTAACATGTAATTACACACAACCAAGTATTCACACACATACACACACCAGGAAAACTACAGCACTGGCAGCACCGCAGCATGTACTCAAAGTCCCCCTCCCAGAGGGACCAATCTATGTTTTTATGTTGAACACCTGTTACCTACTGCATATATTGCATAGTCTGAGTGGTACATGCAAACCAGGAAAAGGAGCGAAATTACACCATTGCTTCAGGTTAATGTAACCTAAAAAAGCATGGACCACACGATAGTCATCCAAGTTTTTGAAAAAAAGTTGGTCTGTTATGGTCAAATTTGTGAATTTGAGAACTGGAGGCACACCGTGGATGGCCATAATGACTCCATATTAGAATAGTGGTACAGCTGTGCCTCAGCCATTGAGTTTGCAAAGCTGCCAAGGGCTGGGAACACACAATCTTGCACACACTCACACGCATGCATAGCAAGCTAATAAATTGCCCTGACACACCCTTTGGCAGCAGCACAACCCACCACAACCACATCCCCCTCGCCCACAACCAGTCTAACTCCTAATTTAGCTGGGTTTAACAGTGAGACATAGACTCGCCCCATGCAGACTCCATTCCAAGGAGGTGGGAAGAGAAGGAGGATTGTCATACAGTAAGGTTGGAGGATCTGGAAGTTGGATTAAACTTTTTGCACTTTAAAGCTTACTTGGCCTGAAACTACTGGGAGCGGCTCAGAAAGTGGCTGGAAGATGTCACATGCAAAGACGTGCACACACAGACATGACTAAGTGGAGAGTAAAAGCATGCAGCAGAGAGCACATATATCTGCTTTGTTCTCTGGTTCACCTGCCATTATGTGAGCCAAGATGACTTTTATACAGTTGGCTTTGTTCATTTTGACAACTCTGCAAAATGTAAAGAATTAATAGCATTGCACTGCTTATAAACATGAAGAGAAATTGGCAGTCTTTCAATAAGTTTCCTTCATCATGCACGTAGCCAGATGGCTGATGTTTATGAAAATCGGAGAAGCAGTGGTGTCAAGCAGTTGCCCCTCCCTTATTACCACCACAGAGGTGCCCTTGAGCCAGGCACTGCTCTGTGCCCAGCAGATCATTTTGTAGTTTTATAGGGCAGAGTCAAGGTGTGTAAAGGATTCAGTATGCTTATTAGAAATTAGTTCGTAGGACATGTAGTATCTAATAGCAAAGATGTATGTACCTATTCAGAAAGGCCACACTCTCAAGTCCATGAAGGTGTGAAGAAGCTGTGTGGACGCCTGCGATGTTTACACGGCACCCAAAATTTGTGATTGGACTATACGCACTAAAAGCACTCTGACTGTGCATGCACTAACAAAGCAAAGCGGACATTTGTTTTGTATACAACATCCTTGGTCGTATTCTAGTTAAGCGGTCACACACAGTATTTTCTTTTTTTGACTTTTTCTTGTTTTCTTGTTCAGCCAAGTACAACAAACAAAGGAGCTCTTCTTCTTGCTATCAGGAGGTTTCCATCTTGTTTTCTAGCATGCATGTGTGGAACATGTCTGCGTACACAGGCCCCCCGACTGTAATATGTATAGAAGCACGTGCACATCCGCTGTCCACATGCAAGTCAGCAGTCGTCCATGTCCATATTGTAGTATGCTCAAAACTTTACGGCCTTTCAGATCTCTCCAAAACTTTTTGCATAGTCTTGACGCAATGTATTACACCAATGGATTACACTTTTGGACAGATTCGTCTCAAAGGCATTCATGATATTGCACTCAGTTGTACACACAAAAAGTGACGAAAGCTGTGTGAAAATTGAAAAAAAGATATCCTGAGAGAGAAGTTCAAACTCTGCCTTACATTCACACCTCTGTGCAACTGCCCGTAAAGTAGGCATGACGTTCTGTTTTATTTTTGCCAATGTCAGAAAGAGGGTTTCAGACACTGTTGGACGATGCAACAAGCCCTTTGTTTTAAGCATACTCAGGCCTTTATGTGTGTGTGGAGTAGGGTGTTGCTGAGAATAAATTAAAAAAAGAAAAACATGTGAAACGGCAAAGTCATGTATCTGGGTGTTACTCTTACACTTGTCAGTCCAGTAGGGGGACTGAATGATTAGCCCAGCCTTACATAACTAGCTACATTGGTGGGGGTATACATATAGCAATCACCTCCTGTCTTTAGACTGGATTCAGTGCCAAATTAAGTACTCATGTTCACTCACATTTACTTGTTATCCGTGTGTGCATTTGAATGCACAGGAATGTTCTGGCTGCCTTTGTTGCTGCATTTCACTATGGGGGATACATAAAATGACTTAAAACTACAATGTGAAGCTGTGAGGCATTAGTTTTATGTTCTCTCGAGTAATTCAGCGGGTAAAGTCAAGGGATGTGTGTGAAAACGGCAAGTGGAACCTCTGAGACCCAAAAGTCACATCATCACCAGTCTTAAGCACTACACAAACAGCGTTTACATCTGTTGACACTGGCTCTACATCTCTGACGTCACCTGGCATCGTTAGAGTGGAGCGGGGCAGCGCAGTGAGAGGTATTAACCCCTGGGGATGTAAAACTGAAGTGAAACTGGTGAGGCGTGAGGCTACCCTGAACGAAGCCTGCCTGAATTGAGATTCATATCTTATTTTTCTCAGGCTTGCCGTCTCTCTCTCTCTCTCTCACCCACGTACACTCGCACATACAATCACTGCACTTCCCTGTTTAGTATGGCAAGGTAGGGTGACTGTGCTCAGGGGGACATTTTAACTAAATTGTAAATGGCCCGAGTGCAGCTGTTCTAGTCTGAAAGAGTTAGCAAGAAAGGAGGTCATTGAATCGCCCCTCATTCTTCAGCATTGACAGTCTCTGTAAGGCAGTATGGAAGAAGTCCATTCTCCTGAGACTTCAGTTTTGACAGACTCATTAGAAAGCACACACATCACTTGTCTATATGTTACATTTATATCCCTTCACCTCAGTTCTGGCCATGGTGTCAATAAGAACTTAACAGAGTCATGTCAAAAGTCAAGTGATAGAACTGGATTGAAGGGTTATTTGAAGGCTGACTGTGGAAGGCTGCTTTATGGAATTATAAAGCATGAACAGACTTATACATGTGTACACTCAGACACGATCTCACACTCACACACACACACTTTGTTCCCTTTCTTAATTTATTTGAAGTGACAGCTGAGTAAGTAACACCACCAGGAGCGTGGACACCACGATGAGATCCAGACCTCATGGGCACCATCATGTCTAATAAGTTTATCATTAATTGCAGCCTTTGGGGACGTTTGTTCTTGAATTAATTAGTCTTCAACATCTCAGGGCTCAGCAAATGTGAAGAAACATAACTCACTTAGTGTCTTATTTTATGTTTCTTTACTTTACATCACTCTGCAAACATCACTGTCTGGTTCACCATCATCAATCTGCCCACTGGCCTGTCTTTATAAAAAGTCCCCAGTGAACACCTCAGCACTGCAGGCAATGTTATCTGACAATGTAACACAGTATATGTGAGATGTTCCATCTTTCGAAAATGTCAGCCTACACACAGAAAAAAAAGAAAGGAGGGACCAGTCACTCTAGCCCTGTAAGTCAAATATTTAGTTTGTTTTTCTTTTTTAATTACTGAATCATAGTAACACAAGGAGGGAAGAATTTGTCCCAAGTGAGACACACCGCACACTCACACAGAAACAAACTTAAAGATTGAGAAGAAACATAGAGAGGAGCACCAACGAGGACCAGTGGTATGCAGCCTAAAGCTCGATCAAGTCCACAGCCAGAGGAAAAAACAATGGCACAATGTTCAGGATAGGACGGTTATGTGTATAACACTAACAATGGTGGGGTTAGGGCACTAGTGTCCTGTGGGGCCCTCCTTGCCATGAAAATGAGAATTTATTCCACAAGGTGCTTTGGATGAAAGATAAACATCAAAACACTAGATTCTGCTACCAAAAGAGACACGCAACAATGTACTATTTAAATAGTAGTTATCTGTCCATTTTTAAAAATATATAGAAACACTTCTTAGCTATAACCATTTTCTAATAATTGCCCTGTTATTCGCATCTGCCTTCATATTCACAGTCTGGCCTAAGTATTAAACTACAGTTATCCAGCTTATATTCAGTTTTATGAGTGCATGGTTGCATATATGTACTGTATTTTACACATTTTTGTATGGTGGTATGGTACAGGAGTTTTATGTGCATATTGAGTATTGTTGTATTCCAACTCACTTTTTCTACGTTTTTAAATATGTTGCTTATTATTGTTTTATTTACGTAGAGCCCTTTGAGACATACTTTGTGATATTAGGCTATAATAAACTTTGACTTGACTTGACAAGAGTGTGTTGAGTGTGTGCAGAGGTTAGTAGACAGAGGCATCTGAATTCAGTGAGGAAAGGCAGCCTCACAAAAGTAGCTCACAAACTCGGCAGCAGTTGCTTTTCTGGCCTTCAGTCCCCATTTAAGATTAATTTGTCAGGGGCTTTTAGTTGGTTTTTTAGCCAGGCTTACACTGTTTTGCTTGGAAAAACAGCAGCTGCTGCAGGCCCCCCAAAAGAGTGTCAAGTGGCACTTTGAAAAGTGAGGCTAACCAGAGACCTACTGTAGCGAGATAGCTAACTGCATTTGATATTGTTTTTGTTAGGATTTGACACAATGCTAAGTACTCCCTGAGTCTCTCAAGGTCCCAAGGTAAAGTTTCTTGCACTGTGCAGAATAGAGGAACTAAAGAGAATTTATCATGTCAAGGAAATTCATTGAATTCAAAAACAAAATCTTTTTGAATCAATGGACCTATTATGAAAGCATCAGGTCATGTACCTGGTGCAATTGCTGTCAGTCATTTAATTCTTTTCATATTAATCCCTTTTATTAAAACGTAGTGGAGACAAGTTGAGGAAGTTGAGTTGTTTTTTTAGCTGGGCTTTCAGGTTGTGTCCTCCCCAGAGTAGCTGCTAGCAATAGCTAGTTAGAAGAACTACTATAACAAATCCTAAATGTAGTGGCCATTTGTTATGGAATTGTAAAGGTACATGCAATGTTTACTATGTGCAAATTTAGCAGGAAAGCAGAAACATTTTTAAATTGTAATGAAAAAGACTTGGCACAACAGTCCAAGCTGCACTAAGGTCTAGCATTGAGAACATCATCTTATGAAAGTACTAGAGACAATTTCATTTATATGGACAATCCATGTAACAATTTTTCCAGAAGGGAAGTTTGACATTTGTCCGAAAATTTTATGTCCCCACAGACGTGGTGCTGAAAGAGAAAAGAAACATGTATCAACAGTGTTCAACAAAGAGAAGCAGGCACATGTAAAAATAACCCTGGCAGAAACAAGTAGTTCAAGGGGAGAATAATAATGGTGGAAAGGATAGAAAGTCAAGCGAGTCATATGTGAAAGTTTCCTTCCTCACCTCTATTCGGCACAACCACTTGGGGCGATCACCTGCTGAATTCATGCTCGGTCAACTTTGGATCGGCAGTCACGTCCGTCCTTTAAAAACCAGCATGCCAAACATGGCTATCAGCTTTCCTTCAGCTGCTGTCTATCAAAGTCATACTGGATCAACAATGCAGAACCCTTTCTGACTCTCTGCTCCCCTGCTGCACAACTGCAACCCCTCCACCTATACACCCCATCTCTCACTACACACACTCAGAGTATTGTCAAGGGCAGGTTGTGAACTCAGGTGCAGTGTAGTTGACTTATTTATATATTTGTGTAACAGGCACACAGATCAATATGAGTATTCTGCTGCGAAATAAGGCTGGACTGTCAAGAGACAGATTAGGGCTGACGAAGCTTGGCGCCGCTCAGCTACTCCTTCTCACTTGGCTTGTTGTACACCCACAACTGATCATCCACACACAGCACACACTCACACACACTGCCACAGAATAATTAAAAGAAAACTGAATATATCTTCCTAATGCAAAGCACCACTGAAGACAAATATATAGATATACAATAACATATATATATACACTAACATGCACACACAGCTAAGAGTTCACTGACATTCACTCAACTGCCAGTTTAACAGGCACATTTAGGTAAAACTAAAAATATTACCTTCATTTAATTTAATGTAATTTTATGTTCATTTTTGAGGCTGTTTATGGGGCTGTTGAATTGTATTACAATTACACAGAGTGATGCCTCTAACATTGAGTCAATGGGTAGGCTAACTGTATTTAGTCAATGGGTAGAGTAAATATTAAAATTCAACAGCAAAAACGAAAGCTTCAAAAATGAAAACGAAAAATGAGGTTAAATAAACACCTCTTTAAAAAAGATTAAACCAAAACTGAACATTATACCCTTCATGAAGGTTGGATTTATTGCAAGGCTGTTGTATTAGACTGCTGTTCTGTCTACAACAGGTTAAACTGGTAACTGTGTGCATAAACAATGAGACCATATGCAAACAAGCTAACATGCTTACACTAAATAGTATAGACATTAACAAAGAGAGTTTTTTTTCCATATCAAACTTAAGAGACACTTTCTACCTTCCAAGAATCTCTTGCACTCAATTTAAATGAGATTCAGATCAAACAGCCTTACACCTTCGGTCAGCACAAAGCATATTATTCTACCATAAAAATGTAGGTCTTGTCATATATAAAGTGAAAACTGTTCCAGAATTGCCCACTTTGAAGGCAGCACTGTCGGCTTCACCAACGCAGACATGACAAATACAAATTTCTTGACACTTGAGAATGCGGTTAATTTATTTACACCCCTGCAAGCAAAACGGCATTTTGATGAGTTCTTCATATTCTCCCCTTTCCAAACTTTGCCCCCCTCTCCACCCCACAAAATCCAGATACACAGTATTTTTCACAAAACATTTTCTTCCCTGCCTTGATATGAAAATGTAATCAATTTGTTCTGACCTTGACCCTTCTGTCTTGCCAGTTTTCGAGCAACAGTGGAATGCAAAAAAAAAAAACTAATTAAAAGATAGCCCAGGCCATTAATTTCTCCCTACAATGCACACTTTTTAAATGTGACCACTAAATCTAGGGAGGTAAATGCAGAATGGCTGCAGAAATAAAACAGCAGCACTGAAATTCATTTGTCTACTGTAATCATGCATTAATCACAAAGGCTCAAAGCATTGAACAGGTTTAATCTATCAACTTTGTGAGCCATAAAAAATATAGAAAGACCACAGTAGTTGAAAGTATAAACAACATGACATCTAGTGTGGTGGTGTGTTCGATTCACCTTGTTGTTAGTATGCAGTTAGAATATCATCATCAGAGCAGGTGAGACGAGCGACAATTTATTGACATGATGAAGGTGGACAACATTCGAGTATGAAGGGTGTCTCCAACCACAAGGAATCCAGCATTTATAGTGTTTTATTACATTCCCCCATAAAGACGCATCTAATAAAGATATAAAGAAGTAATAAATACATCCATTTTCAAACCTCCACACTCAAGCTTGTTCCCCGTCTCTCATTGTCCACTTTGCAGCAAATGTGAGCCACAGTGTTACTGTAAACTGTTTTATTGACAAAGCGATTTGGATTTGAGACTTAAGGAGTGAGAGAGACACACGTCTCTCATCTGGATACTGAAAAGTCATTTTGCTTGATATAATGGGAACCCAAACACTCACATCAAAGTTTAAATTGGCAGCTGGGAATAAAGGGGCCATCACTGTGACCCCACCCGCCCCCTCCATCTCCCGTTTTGCAGGGACACCTCTCAGTTTAACTTAGAGCGCAACTCCCATAAAATATGGGCTCCATCATCACCAAGGAGGACAGGCCAATATGTTGGACGCCACTCTCAACGGAGAGAAGTACTGGTGCCTCAACGACCCATAACAATACCCTCCGAAAACAGTGAATTCTGAAGGGATGGCGTTTTAGAGGAGAGCTGACTCTCTTCAAAGCTCTTATTACACTTTTACATTAAATCTCAGCTTGAGTGTCAGATGAGTTTCCAGGCCTCTCCTGACACAGCGAGACAGTGTTCAGAAAAGAATAAGAGGGGGGGGTGATAGAGACTGCATTGGTGTCACAACAAAAGAAAAAAAGAGGCAAAAAAATGAAGCTAGCAACCACTTTTTTCTTTTTGCCAGCACACTGGCACACTCCACCATCTCCATTAAATGGGACGGTGCAGAAGAGTTATCCCTCTGGCCATTTTCGGGTGAAGGCATTCTGTCCAAGCCCTTTGCTTTGACAGGAAAGGAACAGCATGTTATTTTACACTTAATTGTAACTGTCAGCAGCTAACATCAGTTCTGAACAAACAGTAATGTGACATGACTACAAAATAAACTCCTTTCTCTCCATCCTTTGAAGGACATCTGTAAGCCCCATTAACATACTGTATGGTAAGCAGTGGAGCCTATCAAGCGGCTGGGAGTATAGCACCAGCAGTGCCACCTTTGAAAAAGACAAACAAAATATATTGCTTGCGCCGACGAGGGATGGTAGGTGCAGAGAGAAGCATGTGTAGTAGTTAATGGTATGTCACTGATGGGGAGGAGAGGTCAGACCAAACAACTGCACAGGGAAGCTTACCGCCTCACAGTACACACACTCCCCCCACAACAAAGCCTGGTGTATGTCATCATTTTAGATAGTGTGGAATAAATTCACTGGTGGCCAGAATGCCCATAGCTGGGCCTGGTCAAAAAAAAAATCCATAAATAAAACCTGCTGGCTGGTCTTTTTTCTCTCCTTTCATCAACTACTGTGTTATGCACATCTTGCCTTGGAACAGCAAAGTAAAAAGATGAATAAAGGAGAGTGTGGACCCAACTCCCTCCGCTACTACATCATTAACTACTAGAACAGCAAACAGGGGATGAACCTTAGTTACTTCCACTGAATACTGCAAACAGAACTTACAAAAGGAGCTGAATCAAAGGTTTGCCGTGCAGTAAATGTGTCTGTGTCACAATATGAATTCCACCCCTGTATGAAGAATTATTCAAGTGCAATATTCTCTTACTACAGCCATTTAGGGCTTCAGGCATTACTGTTACAGAGGGGAAACCAGTGGGCATTGCAACTCTGCACAGAACAATGGCCTCATTATTTGCCCTGATTTCCCAGGGTTCCAAATTTCACTCCTCTGATGACTCGAAATGGCAGGACCACCCATGTCATGTGTTAAGTTAGGGTACAAGTCTTCATTTACTGCTGACTACTTAAGCATTTTAACAATGACTGTCCATCTGTGGGATTTCACTCATTAGCACATTTGCTTTCACAGAGACAGGGAGAAAGCGAGAGATCCTGAAGACTATAATAGTGAGTGTGACTTTTGTCTTGTCAAGATAGATGAAACAGTATTCAACAAGAAAGAACCACAAGTTCTCCTTTCTCCCAGAGCGGAGCCAGAATAAGAACATCAGATAATACAATCTCTCTGACCCAAACAACTGTGTTTCTGCTACTTTAACTTAGCTTTGAAAACATAATTCAATTTTTTCAATTCAAAAGGGCTTTATTGGCATAAAAGCTTCAAAAACAATGTAGCCAAAGCAACAATTATACAACCTCACATATGAGCACAGGACATTGAAGTCCTTCAACGCTGTGTAGCAAGAAGCTTACACTTTTCATTTGTTTGCAATGCAATAACTTCATTAAAACAGATAACGAACTCTCAAATTTGAGATTAAATAGGTGTTAATTGTGTTGGTGGCCTTCTCATCAACTTTCTGAAATGACAACAGCTACTCTTCCCTGCTTCATTTCCAGGTCACACTGGCAACTCAAAATAGCTGTCAATTATTTATCAATCGAGAAACTTCCCAGAGTGTCACCTCTGCATTGTGGTTCACATTCAGTATACAGGCTATTTAGAATCAAGAGGAAAAAATCGACTTGTAGACAGAGTTGTAATGTTGGGCATGCAAATGGATACAAGATGAGGTGTGTGTCTGTCAGCAGCGACTGGGACCAATTCAACAACTCTTAACCAGTATGTTATGTGACAACAACAACTATGTCTGTAGTGCTAGTGCACAAATCAACCTAGGAGTCAATAGAAAACTACAGCACTAAATGGGCCCAGTACACAATTCTTTTGCACAGAACAATTCAGTTGTTGGCATTTTACAAATCTCAGCAACAGGTGACTTTTTGCTCTTTCCACATCAGTGTTCACCCACACTTCAGCGAACTGACTTAACACTGAGTTCCTTGTTGTGCTGAGGTGTTCAGCACCTCTGGCTCCAAAATAAAGGCCTAGAGTGTATGTGGCTGTGCGCCATGGTTTAGCTGCCAGTGTCGCCTAGCAACACCACATTTGTTTTGGTGTGACGTCTCAAGGTTGTTTGTATTATTTACGTGGCCATCTTGTACCATTTGCATATGAAAGGAACACCCCTAACATCCTGTTTGTCAAAAATCTAGTCTGTCTAAAATGCCAGACTAAATTACAGTGGCTTTTTAAAACTGGAATATGGTTGTAACTAAATGTTTACAAAAGTGCAGAGAGTAATTCAAAACCCTAAAGGTGCATGTTACAAAAAAGAACATTTAAAAACAACGTATTTTTTGAGAAAGTTTCCCATGACCCATAACTTGGAGTCACATAGAGTAAACCAACAGGTACACATGCATTTGCAAGTGTAAGATAAAAAGAGGAAAAGTTAACATGTCCCTATCTCAAAAAATGTCTAACAATAGCAACATGCATATACATTGCTGGGTATCCTGATTATATGTAAATCATGTTGCAAAAATGTCTATATCTACTTTTATCTACAAGTGACTGTTCAGAGGAGGTATATGATTATAATTTGCTGTACATTATGTCACTGATATTCTCTTCCCGCAGAGATCAGTGATGCTACACACAAGTGAATGCCTTTGGACTTCGTCTCATTAAAAAGCGTAGGACTTGCACATCTCCAGACACATTTACTCATACATCTCGAGGTGGGTAGGTGGATCGTGATTCCTGTCTTAGTAGCTGTCGTTTCTCCTCCCAGAGGAGGCCATTGACTTCCACAGCAGTGAAGCCTCCTGCTGCACACGGTTACTGCAGGCCATCTGGCCTCAGTTCATAGCCTCACAGACAGAGGAGAGTCTCTTCCAGAGGGCCTGTACTGCACAATGTGCAACAGCCATGTCTTAATAGCACTAAACCCCAGCAGGACAATTGCTTCTGAAGCTCCAAGCCCAGTCAAATAAAGTGATATCGCAATAAAATACCTGGACCAGTACAGCTTCTTAGTGTGGGTAGAGAAATGAACAATAAATTGGAGACAGTAAGACTTTAATAGTTTGTTAGGAAATGTATCAGTGACAAGTAGAAATTGTTTAAACATTAGACGCAGAGTCCCACTATTTCTCAGATGAATGAACTCCACAGGATTAATGGCAACACATAAACGTGACATGAAATTTATTGTGCTACCATATTATTGGTCAATAAACAGTGTTAGTGACTGTAGGGTTCCCAGAGAATATGGAGGGCAGTCTTGATGGTCTAACATGAACTGGCTTGCAGCACATCCACAAACACATGTACTTCCCATTGTCTGAGGCAGCCACACGCTGATAAGGTCTTGGATTGCACTCTAGTTCAAGTGAACCACAAAAGGCTTCCTTCCTCTGCTCTCCAACCTCCCACAGTGAAATGAGAAGACCAGTAGACGGATGAAATACAGGGAGGAATTCTGGGAAAGGACAGGATGGAGAGGTGCACAGTGGGTGAACCTCCGAATGAGAGTACCAGATAGATGCAGACATGCAGCAACAAGTCGAGTGAGACTATTTCTTAGCATCTGGTCATATCTGCTGAAGGTGCAATATGTGGACAGGACTGTCAATGTTTTGAGGCTTAACTTGTGTGAGGTTGTTGTATTGGACCACATTATAATGAAAGGTGTTTCTCATACATTTTGTCAACATCTCACTGACATGGTCATCAACAATACAAAAATGTTCAAAAAGTATCACAAAGATAGTATTTATGTTGTGCATTAAAATGTACAGGGGGGGTTTTCTGGTCACGAGCATTTGTTGCTTCTTTGTTACATTCAGGGTCCCTACCTTAATTGTATTTTTATTGTAATAATAGGGATTATTTTTGTTATTATTAATCTCCTGATCATTTTCTTGATTAATTGATTAATAATTTGGTCCATAAAATGTCAGATAATACTACAGAAATGCCCAATCTCACAAAGTTGACATATCTGTCATTCAGTTTACTATTATATGAGACGAAGAAAAAGAATAAATCCTACCATTTGAGAAGCAGAAACCAGAGATATGTTTTAGATTTGTAATTGAAAAATCCCTGAAACAATTAATCGATTATCAAAATAGTTGCAGATTAATTTTCTGTCGATCGATTAATCAGCTAATCCTTTCACTAATTCTTATTATGAGTTAATTCAATAAACAATGGGGTCAAGTGGAAATATTGTATGTATGTATAGCCGTTTTCAAATGATTTAAATTTAATGTTCACTTCCCTGCCCCCAATACTACTTACACAGTCTTTTAAAGTATTGACTTTAAAAGTGATGTATTGCACAGATGTGAGGAACATGACCTTAAATCTCCTCCTTTCCAGAAGTACTATACCTTGGGGTTTATAAAATCTGTTGTTTACACATGAACTTGCGGTTGAATAAATGCATTTCCCATACAGTCACGTTAAAATACATAAAATCTCCAGGGAGGGGTGTGAGTCCAACTCCTCTAACAGCCTCCACCACTCACTCCTCTTATCGTTATCATCAAAAGAAAACACAATTTTTATGTTAGTTTGTAGAATAGTCATTGTTGGGCATCCCCCCTCTGAGAGGTAAGCTCTGTCTGAGAGGACTGAGGCAATGAGAGATCAAGACAATTTCTAACCAAGAGAGTCAGTCGCATATCCAAGATCCTCTAACTAAATGACAGTTATTGTATTGAAAGAGCAGGAAACCAAGGGAAGGACTATGTTGAGCTTTCGAACCAAATCACAAATAAGCCTTTTAAACTAAAATATACCCCTCGTTTTCATCTCCTTTCCAAAGTCATTACAGTGGCATGTGCCTACAGAGTAACATTTGCAGTGCACAAAAATTAGTATCCAATCTCTATGACAATGTCAAATATTGGATTGCAATAGATTGAACAGGTATACCTAATAAAGTGGCCACTGGGTGTATAGCACAAACACAAATGCTGTATTATATTAAGGAATCTAACAGAAAAGAATAAATTACACTGAAAACATCAAAGATATAGGACATTTTCATTCTGTACCAGATTCATGACGGTTACAACACCTGATCCACCCAGGACAAAAAGAGATGCTTGAGTCGCTGTTTTGACACAGAAACCCTGGTTGTGACAGCATTGCACTTACAGTTTAGTGAGTATGTTTGTAGGGCAATGCAGTTATTACCATGGCTGGATTAATTGTTATAGAGGAGCGTTATATCCCACTGTAAAAGATATAGAATTTTTATATGCTCAGGTCTTATAACACCCTTGGTATCTATCTGCCATCTTATCCTCACAAGGAAGTGCATGCACCATTACCAAAAAGGAAGGTTGAAGTATACTTTAGCATGCCCACTACCACTCTACTACACTACACAGCACTTATATGTGTTTATATGTCCAAGTAAAAACTATACAGTTTCTAGTAAAACTCTTGTGTGATATGTAATTGATATATATTTGATTTCTGGGATAAAAGGTCAATCTTACAGCCAGCGTTATGGTAACTATCAGAATGAGAATTACAAAGTGTGCAGAGATGCACCAAATGCAAATAGTGAAACTTTGTTGAAGACCTACTTTTTCATCTACATGTTTCCTTTGAACAGAATAAGCAGCCCTGTAGAAGTTAGCAGAATGGACATGTCTGTCTCATATACAGGTATAGTGTGTGCTTTAGGTTTTTCTTTTTTTTCTGGTCTAGCTGAATACCTTTATGACCTACAGCTTGCTTACTGAAAAGAAAGGTCTTTAGGGAAATACTATGGGATATGGAAATTAGTCTTGTATGGCAAGATGAAAACTTATTTGACAAATTACCATTGTTCTGACGTCTCTCCACAAAAGTTAACCATTATGTTACTGTAATGAACCTTAAAAAAACTCATGGCTACAGTTAAGTGTCTACCCTTTAGCTGCTTACAAATACAACAGTCTCCCTGAGAGGCATCATTAGGGAAAATCAGTAAATACAATCCTTCTTGGAAAATAGTTTGTGGAACAGCCTCTCATATTGTTGAACCAGTCCATGTGAATAATAACTAAGTCTGAACAGTGAACCAATTTACATGTGTTTAGCTCTGATGGGAGCTTGCAGGAGTCATTTAGAAGGTGTATTTAGCTGTTGTTATTGGAGAAGATAATGTTTTTCAAGCAGGAATATGTGGAACAATCACATGTGGTGAACATGATGCCGCTTAGATATATATTAAGTCTTTTGTGCTGTGTTACTACACTGAAACAACACCATTAAATCAAATGAGAAGGAATGCATTTAAAAAGTGCCTTGTGGAAAACCTTTTGGTTCCCACACATGCTCAATTTGCACAGATGGGGCATACACCAAGCTTTTGAAAAGAGGAAATAATTTCCCAAACAAACAAAAAGGAAAACCTTGAAGAGCAGTAGTAACAACAACCAACAAGTATGTGCTTTGGTCCTTGGACCATAAATGTATTGAAGTAGAGAGTGTGGTATCAGGCTCACCATGGCTGATTACATAGCTTAATGGTCTTGGCTTCACCTCATGTTTTACAAGCCCAAATGGTCCCAGTGGTCTGATAAATCATCGGCATATCGAGTCAGCTTGGTCCAATGAACTGTTGCTATTCACATGTTCCTAACTAGGGGAGCAGACCATATAGCAGGCCAATATAAATAACCCTTTACCCTGTATCAGTCACATCCAAAAAATACTTTTGAAACAGTACTCAGCTTGAAATTCTGTGTCTTTTTACTGGAGACAAGGTCTCAAAACAACTAAATAAAAGGCATGAAGGCTCCGCTCTGAATCTTTAATAAAGCACAATACATGGCCAAGAAAACATCCAGTACTCTACAGGTGGTCTGTGTGGGGGAATGAAGCTGTGAAAAGGTTACTGCTGACAGCTCAACACACTGCTCATTATGTGTGTCTTCCTGTCTGAGCCCTCCTTTCATGCTAAATGCTATCAGGAAATGTAAACAATATGTGCAGCAGGTATTGCAGGTGTTATTACTGGCTACATTTAAATGGATGGTGTATAACCAGCCCTTGACCATAATCTGCTTAAGGTCTCATTTGATTTTAAACTGCTTATATGCATCTTTAAACCATTAAGACCAGATATAAAAAAAAAAGTTTAGCTGCTAGAATCTTCCTCCCCCAGTTTGATTGAGGTTCTTCAAATCCAAAGAAAAGGTTAAATAGGCTCAGTCACATTGGAGTTACCATGTGGAATAAGAAGTTGAATTCAAAATACTGATTCCCTAATTTCTGGAAGACCTGTCATCTTTTTTCTAACATTCACAAAGCAAATGTTATCTATCTTAAATTAATGAATATTTTAAGACTCAAATAAGTCAACATTGTGACATACTGATGTGTGCCCAATCTTAAACAGTACAACGCAATTAGTATACTATAGTCAATAGACTGTAAACTATTTGGTTTTATTGAGAAGTAAAATATCTACTTTGCCAAAACTTTGTAAAATACAGTTCCATACAGAATGCTGTTCAAACACCAGCAACAAAGCTAAGGTAATCATATCAACAAGAAAGCTAACTGGTAACTATAGTTCTACAGTGCTAACTACAAATGTCAGACACTGAATGCCTGTCTCCATCTTGATATATGTCTGTAAAAACTCAGCTGTTACATATGTTTTTTAACAACTATTTTGCTAAATCAAATGCCTGCTACATTTTTTTTACCCAATTTCATATTAAGGACCATTACTGGTTACGAGACCATTGGCATAAGAAATCCTCTTTACATGAACCACCAGTTTGAACAGAATATACTGAGACAGCGTAGACAAAACTAACATTTCGTGTACTATTGCAGTGTCACTGTAGCTTTAACATTAGAACAATGCAGATGTGACCTGTGTGTGATGGAAGCCATCCCTGCATGAGTACAGGGAAGCCACTCCTTAAACTGACAGATGAATGTGGCTGTTTAAATAAACACAACCGTCCCAGCAGGAGTTGGCAGGATTAAATCAACACCTTTCTTGGGCTCTTTCTGAGAAAAACATTCTTGATGTCTAAATATAACAAGTCACAAAGACTGATTCCTGCCAAAGAATCTAACACACATCACAAAATGTTAAACTTAAGACATAGCTAAAAAGCAAAATTTTTCATATCTGTATTTATTATTTGTATATTGTTTTTTCTTTTTTTAAAAATACTCCTAATTCTTATTGACACAGTGCTGTCTGCTGTGTGTTTCTGCACCTTTCTGTCTTTGCTGCTGTGACGTGTAAATTTCCCCGCTGTGGGATTAATAAAAGTCTAAGTCTAAGTCTAATGGAAAGCATACATTAAACATTGTGATTAAAACGTTGACTCCAAACTGAGGTACTTCAGGCAAATAAATGAAATTAGCACGTAAACCTTGTGAATGGGCATGTTGGGGTTCATGATTCTTGATTCATTCAAGCGGACACATGATTTTGTCACAGGGCTTTGAATAAAATAAGAGTTGTCAACAAACATTGAATCATCATGAATCATGGCACTGTTGCTCTAATTACTATCAGGGAATTAAAACTCTTGAAATGCCACTTTCCACATGCAGCCTTGTCAGTGACCAAATTGTCTTATTGGCAGTGATGTGTTCAACTGGCATCAATTCAAAGTCAATTTTATACTTGTAGGCCTTTCGATTACATAGTACACATGCATGAATCAGCTCCAAATGTCAAATACCAGTATATACAGTTGAGTGACAACTTTAAACTTGGTAAAAGATGTCGTAATAATAACTTTCATCAACAGTTTTTTACTTTTATTAACAGTTCATTCAAAATATTGCTAAAAGTTACTGTTAAACCAGAACAAGTAATCAATTTCCAACCATGATGATAATATTTCACAATATAGGCCATTGCACTCAGCTTGCTCTCATGGATGTGAACACAGTAAAAGTGTAAAAGGCCTTTGTAAAGAGCCACAATAATAAACCTTGGATAGTGGAGGTATTTCCATGTACAATATTCTGGATATCATTTGATATGGATTAGTGGCCATGCAGAACCTTTAGAGGTCACCAGTCCTTCCACTGCACATTTCGCCTAAGTAAGATATGAACTCCATTGCTGGCAGCTGACATCAAAGATTTTGGCAAGTCAAGGAAAGGGATTTACCATGATTCTGCTTCAAGATCCAACAGAGTAAATGGAAAGTTCCCCAGCAGAAAGCAGTATGAAATTTAAGCCTCCATATATGATATGTTTTGTAGCTATGTGGACTAACTGAGCTTGACAAGCCTTACCATTGTATGGTGAATGAGAGTCTTGCATTTGAAACGATTTAGCTTATATTGCTCACAGAGTTTCTTCCTGTCCACACTAAACTATTTATAAAGCACATTTCAAAGTGAGACAAAAGAAAGATAAAAACAAATAGATAAGACAATGTGTCGAACACAGACACAAACAAAGCAAAAACTATACAATTATGAATTAAAACGCCAATGAAAACAAGTGTGTTTTAAGGAACAGGAAAACATTAGTGTAATCATTGAAGCCAAGAGAAATCACACTGGTGGAGGAAGCAAAGTAACATAAATTTGCAGAATGGCCAAAGGCAAAGAAAGCAGAAAATGTGCAGTCTAATTCTGAGCTTAAATCTCAGAGAATCAAGACCAATTTTAATGATATGTAATTAAGGCCTAAACAAATTTTCCCCAACGGATACGATTAATGGGGAACTTATTACAGGCTATGGCACCCAAGGGGGTAATACATTCATACTAATCTCATGGCTGTCAGCCTAGGGGCTTCATTGCAATTGAAATGCCTTCATATTAAGGGCAAGAGTAGACGGGAGGTAGAGAGTCCAGGGAGTTCAAATTAGAGGTACGATAAATTAGCAGCACTGTTGCTTATAAAGTCTAAACAAATGACAGTCGGGAACTACACAACAACATGCAAAAGCTGCATTTAAATTTGTTATACTATGCAGTTACAGGGAAAAACTAGTGTTTGACAAAGAGGCAAAGAGGTTAAGTGTGTTTGCGGAGGGTCATATTTTGCTCCATATTGCATTACACAAAAGCAACCACTGATGAAGACATATAATAAAAAAAACAGAAAAAGAAACGGAACACATTACAGGAAACAGTGCTACATCTTGTGCATTTTTGCTTGTGTCTGTGTCTGTGTGTGTTGTTGACTGTACATGTGGAAATGGGAGTACCAGGCAAGACCATAGAAACCCAAGGACAGACAGAATCACAACATCAACCAAGGCTGGGCAGTTTAGGAGCGTTACATTCCATATAATGATTAGGTATCACCGGTGTATGACAAATCACCACTTTTGGCATTGTGGTTGCATTAATTGCTTGCACACAACCAGCTCCATTACCCCAGCTGGGCAGAGTTAAAAGCGTGCAAATAAAAAGTGCCTCTCAAATCTTTCAGTCTGCAGACAAACTGGAGACAGTGGCATTGACAAAAAAGTTAATGTCAGAAGAGGGCCAGTGATTGATGACTCCTTACCTGAAAGCTTGAAGTGTGTCTATAGCACCGAAACATTCTTCACATGGAGAACAGAGCACACAGATCATAATCGGATATTGAGGCTAAATGGTTTGCAAGTTTGATGTTGGATTCTGTGGGTAAATCGAGGCAGAGGCACCTCAAACAAGAACGTACAGGATCTTCATCCTCAAATGCAAATCCATTTTTATTCCACAATAACACAATCATCTTGTCACTTAAGACAAATCTGAAAAATGTCTTTATTTCTCACAACCCCACATTTAATAGAGATGATCATCAAATCCATACACACTAGTTCACTGCCTCTGTTAAGTGGATAAAACGGCAGAAAACACTTCAATTTAATAACCCCTGAGTAAGGGAAGTCTCAAATCAAAAGTGCAATAATTGGGATCAGTTTTCGTTAAGCTAGCATGAAGTCATTAAAACGTTCACGGACTGTGGTGCAGGCAATGGTTGGCAAAAATATTTTGATGATTTTCACTGATTAAATAAAATAAAAAAATAGCGTGTTCTTGGGAAAACTGAAAGAGGAGACGATAACACTAATGACAAACAGCAATCACTGGGGCCATGCCAATGACTGGATGCTTATTTAGCAGAGTTGCCAGTTAATTTCACCCTTTTCTTACTTCAAATCACCCAAAAGAGTTGTCTGGCTCTTTGAGTGTTTTTACACTTTCAATCTAAATGCTGTATAATAATGATTACTTCAGATGTTAGAAGATGAGAACAAGATGTTCATATGGTCATATGTGCCTTAATATGTTGCTATCTGCTAACAAAAACAGGGTACCTTTTCCTCTTCAGGCCTTTGAAAATCCATAAAATAAAACAACCACTCTTTAATTGAACTGCTCACAGCTCATGTCCACACTGAGGCCATCACTTTGCTTAAAGGGGTCAAAAGTCAAAAAGGTTCAGGAATCGCTGAACTGGTCCATGGTTAAGAAAAACTATGTTTTAACAGAGTGCTGTCTATAAAGTCTATAAAAAACATACTCGAGGATTGAATACTTAAAAGAATCTCTATGTTTGAGTAACTGTATACACCCCGACTGTAGTTAATGGTAACTTGAAACAATAGCTCAACAGAATAAGTACCTCACTAATTACAGAGCTTATAGTGTTGAATGTAACCCGGCCAATTAACCTTGTGGAGATCTCTGTAAATGTTTCCTCCTGCTCAATGAGCATTTGCACAATCCCTCCATACATCCTGTTGTTTGCATTATTGTCAGAAATGCTCCATTTCCAACACTGAGAAATACTGTCCGCAATATTAACAAACAAATTGCCCTATAGTTCCATATGGAAGCTGGAGAGTAGATGCATATGGTTTAGTTCGCCTCCTAAAGATCAAGCTAATGGGCTAAATTGCTTTCAGATTGAATGACCAACATTATGTCTAGGAAGTGAAAGAAACTGGATAGATGATGGTGGAGACGTGTATTTGAATTTGTCAGAGCCACAATTACCCATGTAATACCATTATACAGGTAAAACTCTGGTTGTTTACTGGGAACTGATGAAGCAAATGCAGCATACCACCATCCCTCATTAATGTGCGAATGTTGGTACTGGTCTCAAGAAGAGGGAACACTGGCCAAGTATTTAAATAATAGGAAACACACTTATACACGCACTCCAAAAACACACACACATAGAGTACAAAGGAATGAAAATATCTGCTGAGGGCTTCATGTATACTTCAGTGTGAATGTAATCCTCTGAGAATTGCCTGTGGAGGTGGAACAACATCCGAGGCAGACTGGGATGAGACTGCATATCCCCACTTCTTGACTTGCCTTATTGCTAAAGATATAGTAAGATGACAGCTGCAAATGTTAGAGAGGATGGTGGTATTTGATTGCTCAGAAATGTGGAGAAAAGGGGGGCTGGATTTTGATTTCTTAAACGTGACTTTTTTGTGGTGGGGGAACCTCCCAGAGCTTGACAAGGGGATCAACACCAAGGCTTCATCTTCCAAAACGAATAATGAATAGGATTCTCCAAAAGCCATATTATTAAAGAGTGTCCAGCAACATATGCTTTCAGTCCAGTGATTCCATACTCACACAAGCAAAGGCATTTTCAGGACTGAGGAAAACTAGGCAATGGTATTGAGAAAAATCAAGAGGCATCCTTTGGTGGTTACACCACAATCCTCAAACAGCTTTGTCTTTGGGTGAAGGGACATGCTGGCTTTTCCATCGCTAATGTGTTTTCCACTGCCTTTGTGACAGACCCAGCATCTGTGTCAAATTATGCCCACAAAAGCAAAGCAGTAGCGGCGGCAGCATTGTACTTAAGATGGAGGTTTACTTTCCAAAGCACTTTGCATATTCCCATGAAGCCTGTAGAGTGAACCCTGCAGCCGATGCAAGCCCAATCAGAAAACACCTAATAACATTCACTGACAGTAATCAGAAGGATATGTTGCAATCACTGCTACACAGCAAGAGTCCTGCTTGCAGGAAACAGCGTGGGGTCTAGCTATCGCACAGCAAGAAGCTCACCCTCCACTGTCAAAATCAATGCTTTTTGACTTACGTATTAATAAACATGGCCAATTAAGATGCAGAAACTATTTGCCAACACTTTGAATCAAGTTGCTCTTTAACAGTGCACTAACATTTCAATTGTTGTGATACATCTTAACACAATGATAATCACATAATATCATGACACAATATCTAATCAATATCTAATATTTTTTATGACAACAATAACAATGTTGAACAGTACATGTAAAGTTAAGATACTCATCCCTTTGGGGTTTTTTGGTAAAATTTTAGATTATACAGTTGAAATGTTTGAGTCATGCTTAATGTGGGTCGAAGATTGGGTAATTTTATTGATTTATTGATTTTATTTTTCATAATTTGATCACTTTGTTTGTTTTGTTGATGAGGTGATCAAACCATTTCAGGGAGGCGGGGACAACAAGAGAAATGTTTTCACTGTTTTGTCTGACTCCTGGGAATGTTTGTCCCCAAGCTGTAACTTTAAACTTCAAACTATGTCACTTAATATTTCCAAGAAGTGTCCCCAAGGCAGAGTGGCAATAAACAGACACAGGTACTGGCAAAGGCGGCAGCGCTTCATAAACCCGTCTGTCTTTCTTTTCAGGGAGACAGGCTCATCTGTCTCTCACCACATCCTTTTTCGAGTGCCGGCAGAGAGGAATAACAAGCAGTTAAGTATTTTCTTCTGCTTGACCCATGACATGTAGCTCCCCAGCAGAAACGAAGGCAAGAAGAGGGAAATCTCTAGGCCAGAGCACCAAAGCATTGTCCTGTCAGCACACCGGTTGTATGAGAAGTCCCTGGCTTGTCAGCATAGACTTTGGGAGCTGATGATGTTCCCTCCACTTTAAAGGAGATGAAGAATGACTGTTTTTTGTCTGGTGATCTTGTGACCCTGAGCCGTCGACATTGTTTCCTTGTCTGGTGTCTAGAACATTGCTGAATTTAAGATGTGCTCAATGATTTCTAGTTAGTTAAAACGTTTACTGGGTAACAGTGCATTACATTGTGATTCTAGTGTACCATCACATTGTCAGCTGTCGTTGGAGGGTTTGCTTCTACGCATGAACTTTGCCTTGAAAAAGAAAGAAAAATCAATGCCATTGATTGTTTGAAAAGCTGCCTTACATCTCATAAGAGGATGTACTGTATGTACAATTGTCCTTTTTTCCAGTTCTCTACATACGCTCTAAGTCAGATTGTGTCTTTGTAATTTCTAAAGCAGCTTTTAAAGAAGCTGCATTTACAGGGGTTGTGTTAAATACAACATAGCATTTTTGAGATGGTTTTGATTACACAGCTGCCATTTTCACTCAGAAATAATAACCCCAATCAAAGGTAAATGAAGCAAATCAGTGCTGTGTAATGTTTTACCAATGTGTGAAATCTGTAACTGATTGTTATGATTAATTCTCAGAGGATAATTGTTACAGTATGTCTTACTCTTTTATTAATTTATTTACTTTGATTTATTTTGAACGGTGGAAACAATTGAGTTATCTTTTTTACAAGAAACATGTGGATAGAATAAGCATTTGGAATCAATACGTTTAATTATACGGATTTCTGGGTTTATGTATTATTTCAAGCTGTGTCACAAATACTCTCACACGACAAACAAATCATGCCACAGGAATTCATGACAAATGCCTTAATTGTTTCAAATGGCAATGTCCAAGTAGACGAAGCCAAAAAAAAGTCAGATGGAGGGCTCACGATCATAATTTATAGCAGAGAAATAAAAGCTTCATCATAATTGTTGTAATTTGATCGGTGTTAGAGTTTGGGTTCACTAGAAAGTTGAAGGGTTCTGGGAGAGTGAAATGTCCACCTTCAAACTGCTATTATTATTATTGCTGTTAGATATTATTCAAAGAAGATGCTATAGCTAATGTTTCTAATTAGCCTACTGCTACTGTGTGCAGCTTCATACAGGTGTCGAACATCAGTATGTAAAAAAAGAAAAAAAGCACCCACAATTTTCACTGTGGATTAAAACACAAATAAGAACTGTTTCTGTGTTTTTACAGTGGGTGCACTCTTCAAGCTTGCCCGATTGTGTCATTAGATGCCTGTATCACACTGGACATGACATACAACCACAATATAATAGTCCCTGTATAACAACCAGGATGTGCACATGTAAGGGGTGAACGTGATAAATGGAACATTGATGCGTGGTGATGCTGGGAAATAGGAGAGTGGGGTATCTTGATGCGGTGACATGCATCAACCTGCAATGACACACGTCATGACACCACGAGAAAACAGAAGGTACAGGTGTTTTGATACATGTCATGCACTGCTCGGGGGAGTTGCCCTTTAAAGGCAGCCAAAATATTACATAATTCCTCCAGATTGTAATACTGGATAGTATTAATAATGAGGAATCCACAGCCAAAACAAAGTAGACCGAAACTCAAGATATCCAGAAGAGATGAGCAAGAAATGGAGGCTTGCAGCTTTTCTACTTTGTGACTTGTAACTAGCCTGCGCAACAGCTTCCAGTCAGAACATATTGCCTCAGTCTTTGGTATAATTCACCCATTTCAGTGGTTATTATCACATTGTCTTGAACAGTCATTGAAGGGAAAGGGAAGACACAATTTCAAATGCTGGAAATTTGATCATTAATCTCCAGGGAGGGAGTGGGAGAGGCAAATGAAACTGAAGTGAGAGAAGGAGACGCTGAGAGGTGGAAATAAGACACTGGCTCTTTTTTCCATTTCATTCCAGTCCATTTCACAAACATCCACATTTGAAATGTAGGGTGAAGGCAAGAGCTGAGAGTACAACATCTATCCACAGAGCATTAGGAATATACTACAGATACAAGAGATCGTAAAAAGATGGGCAGAGGCAACAGCAGAATTCATACTGAGTGCAGTTCCATTGTTCTGTGCGCACAAGAGGTGAGGTGAGGGGAATGATATGTGCGTGTGATTGTCAGTACATTGGTGCATGTATGTGAGGGAGAGGTTGTTTCGTACATTGGTGTAATGGGCATAGCATATCTATTCTCATTCTGAAGGAGTGAACCTCCCTTACAAGAAACAAACTTATAATATGTATAAACATTAAATTATTCCTTGTCTGCAGTGAAATTATATTTAATTGTCTGGTGCTTTTAAGTGAAAAGCACATTATTTTTGGTCAGTAATGCAACTCCAACAGAAATGAAAGAAAGAAAAGTTGTACATTGATCTAAACTACTAAACTAAATTTTGCCAAAACTGTATATATGATGTTCTTTGTTCCATTGATTCATCAGGTTCACACCCTTGAACGTTGTGCACAATGAATCATCTCAATATATTTTGACCAGTGAGATAAATGACCAGGTTCAAAGGGTCATTGATTGTGAGGCAGTAACGTGAGGATAAAACTGCAAGGGTAGTGGAACACAGTGAACACTCAACTGAAGGACAAGAAGAAGAGGCACAAAGTGATCTTGGCTTTAACAGTGCACGGTTATGAAGATATGTCTCCAAGAGAAGTGCGTGCTGTCTGGGGAAAGGAAAAAAACATTCCTTTGGGTCCTCCAAGAGCCTCAGCTATACCACTGTTTCTGACGAGGAGGCAGACCTGAGTGTCAGTGCTAAATTTACAGTCTTCCCATTTCCTTTTCAGGTTTTATTTTCGAATCTGCTCCTGAATTATTGTCACTGGTGTCAGTTGAGTGTTTGTTTTGGTGATGCGCCAACAGCATCCAAAAGTGTGTCTGAGAAAAATGGGAAAAGCATCACCAAGGAGGACAAAGCATAACTCCACTAAGCCTCAAGGGTCCCTCAGGCCATATTTTAAGGAGGCTAGAGGGTGAATATAGCTGTGTATACTCTGCTTGTATCTCCTATGTCTTCCACTGGTTGGAAATGGCTGACTAGATGCTAATAAGCTTGCTCTGTCATGCTTAGACTGTCAGACCTGGTGCAACTGCATGTTAAGATAAAGAGCCTACATTTGGTAATGCCAAATCCCAAAGGTCCTAGATCCCACTTGAGTTTTAGCATATGAATGAGCATAAGAAATGCAAATATATTTCCAGAAAACTTTGCTTGTCCTCTTCTCAGACTATCGGAGAAACTTCTCCCTCAACATAAATCCATCTATGTTCCAAGCTGGTGTTTCTGCCTGGAGATAGCTTTTGTTCATGGCTGGCTAGCCTTACATTTTGTGGTTGGTGATTGGCAGTGTCCAGCGGGCCAGTTCCTTGAACACTCCCCTGTACTGTCTAGAGGTCCTCTGCTATTGATTTCCTGCTTGCGCTCGCTGCTTGACCTGCCAATCAATGGTCAGAACAGTGGGATGTCACTGGGAGCAAGTTGACGACGTGTGATGCTTGGCAGACATGTAACTGATGGCACTGAAGGAGCAAAACATATTAGAGAGAGAGCGAGAGAAAGAGACAGCCAGCAGACAAAGGGAGCACACACTAAACCCCTGTCTTTGTTATAGACAGAAAAAGTAAAGTTAATCATAAATTAAAAAGCAATGAGGTGCTTATACATTGGGAGGGGGGGGGGTTCTCCGAAATCCAATCACTTTGGAGAGAATCACCTCACACCAGGCAATGATTCAGTCGTGGTTATTTTCTTTTTCTGTAAAGTGCAAGCAAGTGTGACTTACTGTACTCATTCGATCCAAGTAACAAGTGATTAGCTGTGAAGAATAAATCTTCAGAGAAATTCATTTGAACTGTGAACAGTGGAGTGGAAACTATTGAGAAACATCACACCCCCAGAGTTTTGCTGCGTGATTTTGGAGATGGACTCGAGGGGAGGTCCAGAATAAATAAATAACATTTTCTTCTAAAGGACCACAGTGTGTGGAACTACTCTTTCTAATTCAGTGATTTTGTGGCAGTGCCACTCAGAGTGCTCTTTGTGTGACAGCTGACTTCATGACTCTGGCAAGTAAATTCCTGTGGCAATGATTAAAACACTTTTGCCACATGAATTCCTTCACACTCAACCGAAACTTTTTTGGCTTTCTATTTTTTCCCCCTCTTATTGGGTACAAAGCAAGTTGTGGCAACCGGGGCTGGGCTTACAACACAGCTCTGAATTAAGGGGAACTCAAACCTTTGACTTTATTTCAGGAGACATGCCACTTTAATCCTGTATCAGATCAATGTCCCCTCCAAAAGCTTCAGATTCAGCTAAGCATAACTCGACAGTGAGGATGGATGTCAGAGTTCAATGAGAATTTCAATGCTTTGTGACCAACACAATGTAGATATATTGATAGATAGAAAACAGTAGTGAAGTTAAGTTTGTAAAAGAGACACTAATAACGGGACTAAAAGAAAGGCAAAACTAAGAAAGGAATCATCTCTATAAAACTCAGATATCTACATTGCTGCTTTACCCATTGAGCATAAAAAATGATTATGCACATGATACAAAGATTATATATAAAATGTTCTTACTTTACAGTTTCAAATAATTGCCTTTGTTCCTTTGACCAAGATGATAGATGTAGATGATTCACTGAACAAATTCAATGTTTGAAGTACCTGCATTCCCACTTGGTTTCAAGTTGTTTAAGTAGCAGATTAAGGATCTTCATCATATTTATAGATACATTTTAAATGTGCAATTGATATTTCGAAATGCATCTCTCAAGACAGTTATAAGTAATTTCGAAAGTTTTAATTGTATTGCAGAGGAAAATTGTGTATGTTGTGCCTACAGGAGAGCTCATGTTTCTGTTGCCGACATGATATTTGAACAATTCAGTATAATTTAAACTGTAACTGTTGTTGTCGCTAATTACCTTCTGACACAGTTAACAGAGTTAAGCAAGAAAACATAATCAATTTTTCATCAGCTTGTTGTTGTAATGGTTGCTTCTCCCCATTAATGTGCCCCGCTGTAATCCTTATGGACCAGTCAGCATGAAATATATATCTCCATAAATACTTTAATGTTGTGCTGGTGTCTGCTTCGCTCCCCACAGTTGTAGAAACATCACACTTTAAGTTAGTCAAACAAGGATTTTTAACCTCCCCCAAATAAAAACAATGTTTAATAATTGCAAACACTTAACATTCAGATATTGAAGTGTGTTAATTTTCTCACTATTGAGATATTCATTTTCAGTCAAATAAGCACAGAAAACTTGAAACGCTCCATTCTCAATAAGCAATTTAAAACTTTTTTTTTCAATAACTTTGCAAGGATGGCCGAGGCAGACGTTCAGCTGATACAATGCTATTTTGTTGTCAAGGGTACTGGCGTCAGCAAAATCAAAACGTGCCGGCGGTAGACCTAGCATCAAGTTGTCTGCAAAGGAAACACTTTACCCACAGCTTCTCTGACAGTTATGAGAAACCGCCATTAGTGCATTATGCATAATTGTACATGCACTACTATCAAGTGTCAGTGAAAGACAACGGGCAGAGCAACTCTCTGTCGACTATGGCACATTTGTTATTGTGAACCATCAGCATTTCTCTATGTAAATGGAGTTGCTACAAAGGGCCATTTTCCAATCTGCTGCCATGAAATCACTCTACCTACCCTTGGTAATGACCAACCTTGGAAGCGGATTTCCACTCAATTTATTTTCATGAAAGACAACAGTAGGTGAAATACAAATCTCTGTCCAGGACAAAGGGATTTTTATATGAAGATTCATATTTTTAATATTCTTTAATATGCAGACTATATGTACGCCGCCTGTCTTGATAATGATGGATTGCCTAAAATATAAAAGTAAATACATTTTTTGCAATGCTCATTACTTTTAGGAACATGTATATAAAGTTTTTCTTTTCTTTTCTGGAGTTGCTTTTTATTGTAGTCAGCAGCTGTTGAACTAAATTAGAGCATTTAACTACTTCTCCACATGTCTTTTTATAGCTGCATAGCTTATTGATTACCTGTGGAGAGCGTACACCCAGACACATGTCCCAGCCAAACATGCCTACCCTTAGCCTCTCTCTATCACATACGTGTACACATACATAGATGGACACAAGGAGACACGTGGTAGGACGGACACACAGACACACACACACACACACACAGCTAAAGCAGCAAAGTATATGGTTGACTCATCAGCTCATCATCAGGGTATCAAGGTCAACTTCAGGAGAAAAATATGATCTCACAGGAATGTTCTCCCTCTCCACATCTCACTGTCTTTTTGATCAGGTTCTTTCTGGTTGCTTTGATCAGCTGCTTATCATTAGTGATTGGCCATGATGTGTACTTGACAGTCCAGTGTGTGATTAGACAAGGATAGAGAGGCATAGCAGAACATGGAGGGCTGCAGGCAACCTTCCCATCAAGACATGCTCCAGTGTAATTAGACATTAGCACCCAGCAGGAAGCCTGCTAACATGAGCTGAACCCCGATTAGAATGATTATCAGAGATAATTCACTTTAATAAGTGCATAACAGACCACCGGACTCACGCAAGTAGAGATAAAACTGGATGCTTTTGTAATTACTGCTTAATTGGTACATGCAGGGCAGCTGATTTTACTGCAGGATTTCAAAAGACTGAAACAACCATTGCATTTCATCAAAATTATTAGAACCCTTCATTAAAATATTATGCAGCCTGGCACTAAATATAATCAGGATGATTATTTTAAGAATGGATTTTACTTGTACATCTTTATTTCAATTGTTGTTAAATATTAAGGGGAAAATAAAATATTGCAAATGCATTACATATTACAATACTGCTACCATATAGGATATTTTAATAAAGCTGCACAAAGGGCAGATGAGTGAAATCTATATCCAGAGATAAATACTACAAATGTTATATTCTGGTGAAAGAGCATTCAGCTTGACATGTTAAAATGCACACAATATTATGGCAAAGAGTGTCTTTGTTGGAATGAAAAGAAACCTGTCTCCCTAAATGGCCACCTCAGAGATAGTGCTCTTTAATATCAGAGACAGCTAAGCGTAGCTTGAAGCTACAGACATTGACAAGCCAGGCCTGTGGGGACCAGAGGAGATAAGCGTGGCACACAGACAAATACAACACTTGACTTTTCCTGCTCGTCAGCTACAGTTGCACTGGGATTACAAAGTCAATGGTTGTTCTTCTATTTGAATACAATATCTATTTAGAGGTAAGAAAAAGAAAAACATTCCACTCCCACTAGAGTGGGATCAATCATCAACTAATTTTACTGGACTGCTCATGTGAGACGCAGTTGGGAGTCCAGGCTCCCCAGACAGGCCTTAGTGCTCTGAAACGCTGCATTAGGGTTTACAGGCATGATTAAACTGTTTGTGTTTTACAACACAAGCCTATGCGTGTACACACACACACACACATACACAAATTATGAATGCTGCTAAAATATGACAAAGTGCAAATAATGGGTTAGTGGCTATCTCACAAACCTTTGCAAATAATGTAAAACCATTAAAAGTCTTCAAAAGAACCAAGAATTATTATATAAAGACTGCATTTGCTATTTTCAGAAGTTCGGGTTACAAAAGGATAAAAAGAAAGTTTAAAACAAAAAGGAGATTTATAGCAGAAATTTTCTTCACTTGCGAGTTTTTCACGTCTTCTCACAATCTCTCTCTCTCTCGCCAGTAGCAGCATCTGATAGTGCCTATGAGGACACCTCACAATGGTTTCTCCCCAGGGGGGCTGATAATATCTGCTGCCAAATTTCTTTTTGTTCCTTGCTTCTACATGTTGGGTCACAATGTCACTGTCATACTCTCATATTTGTGACTTCCCATGGGCCGAACACTTTCTTACCTCATGGTTAGAGTGATTATAAAATGGTGGCTCTAAATTAACATCTTGAGGAAGAGGAGATGGTAGACAACCGTGGTGATTTCAACAGATGTAAAAATTGGAGCCAGGTGTGTGTGTATGTGTGTATTTCATTGGGGCCATGATAAAATGTGAACGAAACTTGTCCATGCAACATTTGACTCCACAGGGTGTTTGAGTAGCTTGTCTTGCTCCATGTTACAGTGAAAATGAAATCTTTCCAGTCAATTATGCCAGCCGCAGTGAGCGCCTTGACACTTCGAGGGACCCACAGAGTATCTCAGACGCTGACATGTATTCCTTGCTACCTCATACACACATATTTGAACACATGAAAGCACAAATTTGCAACTCAGGCGCATTGTTGATGCGGAATCCTATTTAATACCACACAGGCCCCAGTATTCTGTCATGTCATGCATGGTGTTAATGATTCAGTGCTGTAGCTCTCTACTTCCCACTGATGAAAACAGTTGCAAAATATACGTTACATATACACAATAATACACGGACCCTTGACTTTGTTATTCTTAGGGTATGACTAACCACAAGACAATTGTGCAGTACTTTATAAATCATGACCATTCTGCTGTCTGTCTATTGCAGTTTATTGTTTGTGTTCAGATTTTATTTTCAAAGTTTTCTGTTAATCTCATTTCACAGCATTCTGTGCATTCCGTCTTGTTAATTTTGATCTGTATTCCTGAAGGTAAACACTGCTTCGCGTCAAGAGGAGATGAAACTGTTGAAAAGTGCATCTTTGGGAATTGAAAGGAACCAGAGAATAAACTGCTAGAAGACGATGAGCAAGAAGAGATTACTTTCCATTTTGACAGCTTCTGGTGGATTAACTTGACTTTAAAACAGTTTTATGAGATGGCTGCAAACCTATTCAGCCTCTAAGTCTAAAAAAAAATATGTGTTACCAGCTAGACCTGTCAAACTGTGATACAAGTCAATAGATGGACTGGAATTCCTGTCAAGGTGAAATGAACAAAAGGACATATTCCTGTATTTTTTGAAGCCAGGGTATTCTCATATGAAAGGATATCATATACTAACTGTTCTCTTTGAAACTTTTTATGAAATTGATGATATCTATGATACATATTTTTTGTTTAACACCAGTGCTAAAGGACATTTTAAATACAAAGCAAGCAAGCAATGACAATTAAAAATTATGAAAAAGTCAGTTTGTCAGTTTCAGCAAGAATATTTTAAAAAAGCAAAAAGTTTTCTTTTATATTTATTTGTTTATAATTTATATTTTTGGTCTAGAATTAGGGATTTGTTTTATATTTTATGTTGGTGGGTACTAGGGAGCTAGGCCATGATGAGCTTTGGAATCAAGACTTTTGTTATTAGTATGCTAAAGGCCACAATAAATACTAATTTAACATTAGAGTGCTCATATTTTATGGAATACTGTCCTGAATGTGAGAAATTAACAATTATTCAAAATGGCACTCTGTGACTTTTTACACCTTATTTTTATACTATGATTTTTCTAAATTACAACAGATGTAGACCAAATTATAGAAATCCTCTTTAATTGAATATTGCTGGCTTTGAAAATAATATTAGTTCACATTTAGGGGTGTTGCAAAATTTCATAACGGTAATATTGTTTAACAACATTTCCTCTACTGTAAAATCATTTATTTTACTGACTTATTTTACTGCAGAGCAGATTCTTCACGAGATTGTATGGTTCAATGTCAAAAGGGGGGCAGACAAACTAACATAGGCAAATTCTTTTTATAAAAAAGTTGGTACAGTATTGAGGCCAGTCTGGTGAGTGATGATCCTGACATACGTCTGAGACGTGGAGTCTGTCTTTTCTGCATGGAAGAACATCCATATTTCACTCTGTGTGTGTATGTACACTATGTGGTCTGTGTTAGCTGAGAGGAGTTATGTTGTTTCCCAACTGTGTAAAGGACATATAATTAAGCTTTAACTGTTTCCTCACTGACTTTGCCAGTTTTACTGCTATTCAATAGACAACCCCTGAAATTGTGAAATTTTTTACACTAATACTCTTCTTCTCGACATTTTGAAATGTTTGATATATCCCTACAATGTTGTCTTGTTCTGGTTCTAATTAGACTTCGTGCTATAAAGTCCCTGTTTCTCCATGGGGATCAATAATGCTTCGCAATATAAAAATGTAACTGATTAGATTTATAATCTTTGGCTCACTGTTAACAGACCATTATGCTGTCACCATCCTGTCCTTAATGTTGAACATGTATTCTGTGCAACAAGCAAGTGAAATTAGGCAAGATTCTGAATAAAAATAAGGAATATATATTTATTCTTTTATTCATAAAAAATGTCTCTTTCCACTTACAAATATCTAACATAGCATGATTGTCTGCAAGACAAACTTTGTTTGAAGTCTTTTAGAGAAAGTCTTAAGTCATGCCACGTTTCCAGGAGGGCAGGTCCAAGTCAAGTCTTACACAATGTCTACACAGGCAGCATAGCAAAAGCAGCCCATTAGCAAAGTAGCAGGTCCTCTACACAGGATGCACTCAGGCAGGTATTGAGTGTAGGTCATCTGCGCTCAGAGCCTAATATACATTCACTATACAGTAGTTGTGGTGTAAAAAAGAAGAAAAGAGACTTGAGGCATAAAGATTTGCTTCAAGCCATCCTATCGTGTGTTCAGCATGAGTGAAATGTGAGCTGTTGCGCTGTCTGAGTAGATAGCTGTGCTGATTGAAGTAGAAGTGCATCTGCTCCATCAGATGTGCGTGAGGCCGACCACTGAAACACAGTGAAACTACTACTGTGTGGACAAGCCCTTAAGCCTCAAAAGAAAGCAAGTCCATGCCCATGAATTCTCAAGACATTTTCTTTTTCTCTTTGAGTAGTATTTTTAAATACCTTTAGGAGAGAGAGAGCGGTACTACAAAACTATTTGAGCAGGCATGATCAACATTGATAAGCATAGTGTTGTAGGGTACAAGGTCCAGCAAAGTACAGTAATTACACACACAATGTTCGGAGGCTAAAATAGCCCTGCGTAGTTCATTATGTGTATGGTCCTATTGAGGAATAATTGATCATAATAAAGTTTTCATTATTACTGGTATAGTATAAACATGAAGAAGAATACATTATTTCTATATTGAGTAAAAATGAAAAATACCTGCTTGATCATCAATGGCTAACAGATAATTAAAGTGTGACTGTGAGTCACACAATGGCAACAAGGCAAAGACAAAGCCTATTTAGCGCCTCATTTTATTCTACTTATCGAGTTTCCTATTTTTGTCCTAGTCTGTGTTATATATCTATTAATTAACAATTCAAGATCTAATGTACAGCTATACAAGACTACAAGGAGGGGACGCAGTGTTCACTGACAGCAAGGGAGAGAGAGGATGAAGCTGAGAGATACTATGTCGTCCCCTCACACTCTCAAAACGTGATGTCCTCCCCAGGTGATTGGTTGGGCAGAGGAGAGATGGATGGATACAAAATGAAGTACAGGGTAAAGAATAGAAATTTCTGCAATGAAGCAAGAACATAAAAACTGTTGAAAAGCAGATGATTCCAGGCTTCTATCACTCTTTCACTGAGATGAAGACATGCCTCCTCTGACCCACACCCTTTATTATGCTTTGACCATGTGTCAGTATCACTATAACAACTTCCAGACTTTAATACACAGTGCATATTGACACTCATCTGACACCGACTCCCCACATCATTGTAAAACTTTCTCATATCCCTTTAGTCACTTATTTAACCTTATGTCAGTGTGACAAGAAATTGACTGGTGCTGGTGAGGGCGAGTGACAGCAGTTTAATTAAAATATCAGGGCCTTTTTTTGCCATGAGGCTCTTCATATGGCATCTTCAGCTGTGTCACAGGGAGCAGATAGTTAGCTCCTTTATCCAGAGGCAGTCAATATGACCTGTCTATTAACAGATGCTGTTCATCCCCCAATTGGTGTAACTGACTACAGTAGGTGTCTAAAATCATATTCATGTATTATCACATAATATGTGAGATCTTCTGCCCACTTATTTCAATACATACGTTTTTGTCATGAAAATGGCATGGGGCAGTAGATTTTCAAATTCAAAAGCAGAATGCATGTAAGCACTAACACACAACTCACTTAAGCTTCATTCGGCTAGTCGGTCCATCAGTCACATTCAAATGAAACTTCAGTTTGTCTCCTCTTTTATAAATGATTGCCTTTCATTTACTAGATATTGACTCGCTGTGGAGGATTTTTAGGTCTAGTAGTTGGGAGCGAGACAATCACTTCAATGTATATCTCACTAGTTTGCTCTATTTCCATCAACACAAAGTAGCATATTACATTCAAACAGTTTGAATCTAAATTGCTTTCAAAAGTAGGAGGGCACATTGGTGGGGCTCTGCTAGCAGCAAGATTAACAATATATACTGAATTTTGGATTTATTGATTGATTTGTAGAGTCACTGTGTAAGATTCCCATCTTTAGAACATGTGGAAGTGGTTCTTATGTTGAAACTATTTAATGTCAGCATACGGGAAATGTGTAAGACAGAAGTGAAAAAAAACATGATAACTTCCCAAGGTGACATTCAGAATCAAAACAGTCCAAACTCAAAAGATATCCATTTCACTATTATTATGCTTGCTTAAAAATACGCTGAAACGATTAGTCTATTGCCAAAATAGTTGCGGATTAATTTTTAACTAATCGGTTAATTGATTAATCGCACTACGGACAATGAATAAAAGCATGAGGAGCTGCTTCCACCCCACAAACTCCGACAAGTCAGCTGTATGCTACACTCCCAGCATGAAACAGCAGAGAGCTGAATAAAACAAGTAACTGGTGAAGAAAGCTGAACATTTAACGAGCCAAATATAACATGAACCAGATATTTTTCACAGAAATTTGAAACCAACCAGGGATAAAAACAGCAGTGAACATTGGACAGGTGGTGAGAAAAGAGGATTCCAACGGGATGCCCATGTTGCTTTTTGTCTGCTGGATGTATATATGTAGGCAAATGTTTGCTAACAGAACTTGATAAGTCAGTTGTTATTTTTTGGCATTTTTTGCCTTTATTGGATAGTAACAGGTAGAGGCAAACAAGAAATAGGGAGAGAGGGAGGGGTATGGCATGCAACGGCCATGTGGCATGCGCTGTAACCATTCAGCTATCAAGGTGCTCCTTGATAAGCCAATTTAATAAACAGATAAAAACGTGCTTAACATTTGTTTACGTATTCCTAAAACATTGAAGGCTTTTTCAACCTTCACTTGCACATCTAATATATTGTGTAACAAAGGTGAAAGTGGGAGGCAAAATGGGAAATGACTCATATGTTTAACATTTATAGATTGAATTTCTCCACCAAAGTCCAACAAGAATCAAGTGGTTTGAGAGTTTATACAGTGGACCCTGCTGTCATTTCTGTGTACCATAGCAAGACAGAGCAAATGCAGAACAAATAAAAATCAAAGTCTTCCAATTGATATGCATTGGATGTTTTCCCACTGTTCTGATAGAGATGCCTCTCCAAACAGTGGTTTGGAGATAACAGCCAGGCCTGGCGGTGTTTGCTGGAGTGGTGGAACAGCAGCAAGGGACGGAAGGTCACCGTATTGATATGAAACTTGACAGGTCCTTTGCTGCCACTGCTTTTACTACCCAAGACAACGTAGATCCACTGAGAGAAAGACAGATACAGAGAGAGAGTGAGTGGGGGAAGAGAAAGAGAGAGAGAGAGATGTTGGCTCATGTGTTAGCTGCTAATGGTCTGCTACGGTTGTGTATGTGTGTGTGTGGGTGGGCGCACGTGTACTTGCATCACAGAACAACGGGGACTTGGTCCAGGACTGATGAGATGCTTCAGGGATAATGCCAGGCGTGGAGTTGATATGTGATTTGGGAGAAGGCTTTATGCAATTTTTTACTCATTATTCTTAATCACATACTTCAGCGTTTTCTTCACACTCCCCTTCCTCTAACCACCACTACCCCCCCACCGCTCCCATTCTTTCTGCCGCCTTCTCATATCCTCAGTCTGGAGGCTGACAGTGACAAATAGAGGAACACCACAGCAGTATCTCCACACGACTGGAGGGACAAATTATTACAGGTTATTTTCCTCTTTTCAAAAGCCATGGTTATTCATGTGAGACTGTAGAATATAGGAAGGCTTTCATTCTAAGATGCTTTATGTCAGTTTATGGATAACACATTGTTAGCTCACGTTCATTGCTCAGTATTGCCACATGATTACATCCGTTTAATATCTATTTTGTTCTTAAGATCGATAGTAACTTAACTAATGGTGAGTTTTACTTTCACAACACTGAATATAGTGTTCAACTGGTTGCAACTTAGGAAGGCAACAGGATCATGTTGAACACGGGAGCTTTATGAAGTTGGTCACAAAAGAGAAACAGCCCTGGGGGAAGGTTTTTCTCATTCAAGTGACACTCAAGCATTCATACTTCATGTCTGTAAGCTTTCAAAATACTTAACATTCATACTGAATGTCTGCTTCTAGAATTACTGTATGTTATGATTCATATTTTGCAGCATTCATCTGCCATTATTTTACAACTCATACAGTAGGAAAAGGGTTCAAAACGATCAAACCCTCAAGGTTAATTTCATTATATGAATTATGAGTGGGTGATTATAGTTCTTCAGTGTCAAATGATACTTTCTGAATGACTATTAAGCAGCTTGGTTGCTTAGATAGTTTGGTGAAAAGAATATTTCATAAATCTTTTTATTCAGTTATTCACAATAGACTTCCCTCTGTGGGCTAGTCAGGGGTAAAGGACAAGTCTGTATTCCTAGGTGTAGGCCCCATCAGGGGAATAACTCATAAACATGTCATCTCTTCTTCAGGGAAAGCGATGTGCAGCTGAGATGCCACGCTAGACAGGGAACTAGTGGACTGCATAATTTCCTATGCTGCAACTGACACCTTTTCCATATGTAGGCACTAGACTGGGCTTAAGTGTGATGGCTATGCTTCATTATGCCTTGGAAATGGAGGGTGCAAAAGTGCACTAGCAGTGACTGGCTTACATCTGACAGTTGGCCTTGTTTTACATTAGTCACATCAATTCAAATCCCCTCTCTTGGCAGAGTTGGAGATCAAGTGCCAAATACTTCAGTAACCCAGGGAAATAATTCATGAATCAAAGACTACTTTGATTTTTTAAAAATGCTTTACAGCTGCTCTTGTGAAATATTGCCTTGTCAAGAATAATTTCACATTTTGCAAACATATACCCAGATTTCACACAAAGGCAGAAGAGTTGGTTTGCCCAAACTACAAAAAATTAAATTTCCTCCCGTCTATCTTATGGTATCAAGCCATGCAGAAAGTTTTGATTTTATTTTTCCCAGGTCTGGATATGAATGGCATAAGCCTCACCTGTACATATCTAAAGTCTTGACAAATAAAGCTGAAGCTATCAACTGGGCAACTATGGACTTATCTCCCCCCACTCTGCCCGTCATGTCGAAGTGTCCTTGAGCAAGACACTGAACCCTAAGTTGCTCCTGATGGAGACCAGCACCTTGCATGGCAGCTCGGTCGCCATCGGTGTGTGAATGTGTGAGTGAATGGGTGAATGACACTTAGCTATAAAGCGCTTTGGGAACCGTGAAGGTTGAAAATTGCTATATAATTGAGATCATTTACCATTTACCTGGAGAAAGCCTGAACAAGAAAAACAAGTATAATAAGGAGACCTTTTCTGCTCTGATCAACACTACTAAGATTTTATATAATCATTTTTTACTTGGAAAGATGAACATATGTTGGGGCTGGTATTTGATTCTGTGGTTTTAAATTCTTTAAATGCCGACAAAACCACAGAGGAGGAAACATTGGCTGTATTGTAACCTATCCTTTATTTTCCCCTCTTTTGCCTCTCTAATGTGACTTTGCTGGAAATGTGTTAACTCTGAGAAGTCAATTTAAACTCAATTCAGTTCAATTAAATTAAAATTAATTAATCTTTTACAACTTTATTCATTCAACATGATTAAATGTCAAGTGCAGCTTTACAGTGCATGGTTTACTAATGGCTGCAACACTTCTTCTTCACCTCTTACTAATCAGAAAAGGCTGTGATCTCAGTGACTTCAAGAGCTGTGAACACTAACAATTAGGTTTTTTGTGAGTTTTTGTTTGTCTGGCTATTTTCTTTGCTTCATAACCACTATTAAGTGCTAAATGATAAACCATGTTTGAGCTATATACTGTATAATCTACATATCAAAGAGCTCAGTCTTTATCCTTTTGTTGAAGGTCAAACGGAATAATGTTCAAGTGTGCACATCCTATTTTGTGCAGGAAGAGACAAATACTGGTGCTCACAGGATGGTGTTTACGGGACTGTTCATTAAGCTATCTGAGATTAGTCTGAGGAGGTCTTTGTCTTTCTGTGTTTGATAACATTAATCTTTATTACCACTCATTCTTTTATATCTCGAATACAAATGCCATTACAGATGGTAGCCATTACAAATAATGGGTGGCTACCAGTGCCTTATCAAGAGCTAGGTGAACCAAGCAAAGCTATAGCATTAATATGTGTGTTGACGAATAACAGTTTTCTGGTTAAGACATTTATCTTGCTGTGAGGAATTGCCCCCAGGGATCTATTCTCAACGCAGGCTGGGGAGACTCAGGCCTTACTGGGTGAGATATAAGAGCCAATTTTTACACTGCCGCACTGAGCTAGTTTATTTCCCAGGACACAGATCTCAGACTTAACGATTGAACATTGTCCATTAGTGTGACACAGAAGCCAGGCAAGGCAACCAGAATCTGATAAGGGTGCTCTATTCTACTGTACCTTATGTTAATATGCTGACACGCTAACTTTTTAGCATCACTGTTTCACTACTTCAGCACAGATATGGTAGTTAAATAATGAAATCTCAACAACACGACCCCTACAATTGATCAAAGGCTGCTTAATTACTGCTGAGGTAATGAAATGGCCCATCACTCTCCTCATAAACCAGTAAACAGTGGGGCAAAAGAAACCATCCTTCAGGCACAGGCGTGATTATGTAAAAACACTGTTAATCATCAGGCCCCATGTTCCTCCCCATTTTGTTTTCTTTCCCTCAGTTGCTTAATGTTTACCACCAGTAAGATGTTTTATTTATTAGTTTTGTCATAAAGTTCTGTTTCACATGAATCTGGCAGCTCATGCATGCAGTATGAGTGTTGAAATTAGCATCTCATTACTTGCAATAATTAGGCCAATGAAGGCCAGATGTTGAGCGTGTGATCTATGTGTAGGCAAATAGCTGGGTCTAGCTTTTTATTATAATCAATTAATACTATACAATAAAGTTTTACTGCTGGCAGAGCCTTGATGAGTGATATGGCGGGGAGACACAAACAAGTTCACTCACGTTGTTGACTCACTGTAGTTGTGTATTGAGGGGTAAATGAGTGCACGGCTAATGAAGTCTTATATCAGGGGTCCATAATCTGATTTTGTATGTCAGAGAGAGAAAAACAAAATCACACATGCAGTGTCATGATGATGTTCATGGCTGCTGGGTGAGGTGATAAGGATTATGCAACGAGACATTTTTATCACAGCAAACGACTGTGTTCAGAGAAACCATAGCAGTAGTTCCATGTACCACAATATAGAAACTCCAGGAGAAGAACCATGTCTCTGTCAAAAAGAGGGCAGTCCACAACTTAAGGACAAATCCAACATCTCTACTTGTTGGCAGCAGGTGATAAATTCAACATTTTTCACCCTTGCTTGTTCCACTGTTAGCTCTGAATGTAGGTAGGAAGTATTAAAAGTCAGGGTATCGTAAAGACCACTTTGAAAATATCTCCAATGTACAACCAACACATGGAGAAATGACTTGTGCTTCAATGTGATAAAGTAGATTTCCACAAAAAATATCTATAGCATAACACAGAGTATAAGATGATATGACATAAAAGAGGCTTTTATCCATTTCACCGACTCCTAATCTCGACTGCAGAGAGAGAGAGCCTACAATAGACTAAATGAAGTTAATTACATTATTTTACACATTTAACTTTACCAATGCAGTGACCGCAAAGGGACTAAACCACTGCTATGTTCCACCCTGAAAAGATATAAGTGACCTGGAGTCACTCAGACAGCATTCAAACTTTATAAGTTGTCACGTCCCCTCCATTAAGCCATGCACATCTACCATCATCTGACGCTAAACTTGACAGATGAGGATGAAATGAAGTGTGTCAAATGCAGTTACAGTGATCTCATTCAAAATGCATTTCCCTGATAGGACTTATTTGAGTAATATATCACATCTTACTCCTTAGCTTTTCATTTGGTTGTGTTGCATCTAATATCATGTGCCACTGACAATGGCAGCCAAACAGTGTAAAATTAATGACTGGGCTGGCAAACGTCTTGAATTTGATTAGAAACAACATTAGAGTGTTTCTTTTCTCAAATGCTGCACTTTATCCTGTCTGAGAGCCATCCCGGCTTGGTCTGTGCTGTACTGACAATGGTGTCTATTATTAAGCCAATTTGTCTAAGAAGGCCGTTGTCCGTCTAACAATTTGTTCTCATCATATTCAAATCAAAGTTATCATGGATGGCTAAAATGAACCCCAACTATGGCTTTCAGTCAGTGTTGATAGCTAGTATTGAGCTATACAAACAAAGCTTTGATTACAAGGCACATTATTTTTGAGATGCATCAAAATCTAAGTCATTACATCTGCATAAAACAATGCAATTCAAGTCCCTAATCTTCCAATTATGTAATATAAATGCAAATTCCAATGGTTAAAGTGACATTGCTCTGTCAGTGTTATGTATGCTATTATCACTGTCAGTTGCAGTGGATGCTTCAAATATCCAGTGTCCTCTGGAGGAGGGATATTGGTCACATTGCTCTGTGTGTACTTAAGTGTGGCTGAAAGGCACCTCCCTAGTCATTCAAAAAAAGAGTGAGATTTAAAAAGGTCACTTTGTGCATATCACCTTTTCAAAAGCTCACATTCAGCCTGTATTATTCTGCTCACTGCTTTGCTTTGCAATGGAAATCCTGCCTTTCTCTCTTAAGAAACTAACTTTTTTCCTCTCATGAGGAAACATGAATACTGCATGACATACAGGATACAGAGTACAAAATCCCAGCTTCTTTTCAGAATATTGTATGGGTATGGTCAGCTGTGGGGCCTCCCATGGACAATGATAGAATGATAAATACCGTCATCTAGAGAAATGTCAATTATCAGCAGACTGAGCAGCAGTGCTGGTGGTCCTCTTGGCACGATAAAGATCTAACATTAATAAGGCATGCTTATCTCTGGGAAGACAGCCACCGATTGATTTTTGAGAGAAACCTGGAGGAAAGGGAACAATAAATTATTTAAAACAGAAACATATTCCACCAAAGAGAAATGTAATGAAGTACACCAAAGAAAAAATAGCCATATGACTGCATTATATTAGAGTTCAATGCCTGCCGGGCGTCTAATGTTTCTCATCCATCAGCTCCTGCTCCTGTGCCTCCCCTAGCTCTAAACATAACCCATGGAACATTAATAGATACTTAGAAACATTAAATGAGACCCTGGGTCACTGCCTCTGTGTGTTGGCAACAACAAGACTTTGAACAGATTTTTAAGTTTGAGGACTTCTAATTAGTCTCCAGAGGTCCTTCTGTGTTCTTCCTCTCATCATATAATATTGGTTTGCTGAACAATAAGTCTAACCAACGGGTGCATGGGAAACTAATGAACCATTTCAAGGAATGGAAAGGGGAAGGAAAATTGGCTGGCAACAAGTTTTGACACGCAATAGAAAAAGATGAATTTTAGAAACACGTTAAAAACAAAGATAAGTGACCACTAACACTCAATTTTTCATGAATGTTAACATGTTTGTGTACTTCATTTCCTCAAATACAATTCAATTTCTCTCTCTGCTGTGGATGGACACAGTCAATGTGGCAGCTATCACTAGATTGCCATTTCAAGACCAACTGTAAGCCTCTCATGAGGAGAAGCCCCAGGAAGTGAGCTGCAAGCCTGGGATCATAATGATCAAAGTGAAATGTTTGTCGACTGAAATCAATAGCATCGGGGTGCCTGGAAATTGCTATTAAAGATCCCCATCGATTGGGCAGCAGTTGTTCAGTGACTGAGCGACTGGTCTTTCAGACTTACAACAATGGTGAATGTTTCCTGGGCCAGTTGTTATCTTCTGAAGGATTACCTTGGTTGAAATGTAATCAAGCCAGAACTGTATATGGTCACTGGGTAAGACCCTGGGTGATCTGTAATCTACTTGCATTTGAGTCATGACCACTACAGCAAAATTATGTGATCACAATGATTGTTAAGTCAAGGGAAACTTTAAAAAGCACTTCCATTACTCCTTCACTTCACACTTTCTTGTCTGTCTATTTGCGCATCTGCCGTTTACAGCAGGTTAGAATTAAATTTGACAATAAGAAAAGTCTAAATGTGATTAAAACTGATCATTTATTTTCAAAAATAAAAAACTAAAAGCAAAATAAAAATGCACCACCAAAAAAAATTTGTTTTAATGAGGGCTACAACTAACAATTATTTTCATTGTCCATTTATCTTTTCATTATCTTCTAGATTCATCAATTAAATATTTTGTCCATAAAATCTAAACAAATTGGGAAAAATGGCACAATTTCCAAAAGGCCAAGTTGACGTCATCAAATGACTTATTTTGTCCTACCAGAAGTCCAAATCTCAAACATATTCAGATTAATATCCTATATGGCAAAGAGCATCAGATCCTCACATTTGAAAGGCTGGAAGCAGTGAATTTCTGGCATTTTTGCAGAAAAACATTACTGAAACGATTTATCAATCATCAAATTTGATTGATTTTCTGGATATAGAATAATCGTTTCAGCTCTAGTTTTAATGACACATTACTGATGTAGTGATTATGCCATTATTTGATGCCAGTATTTGTAGATATGTCTGATTCCCTTCAGCAGTATGTATCACGACAGTGGTCAATCATGACTCAAATGTAAAATTGTTAATGTCAGTGTGGTTCTGCACACATCAGCAGGCAGGGTACATTGCAAACAGCACTAGACTGAGGGGTCTGATTCCCAGTGGGACCACTCATGGAAAGAAAAAAAAAGCGCATTCATTCTTGGTACTTTCAGCTCTCTAGGGAAAAATGCACTATGTTAAATAAAGGCTCAGTGTTTTGTATGATGCGCAACTGAATGAACACACAACTGAATAAAATACAAGCAATGCAATGCATGCCAAATTTGCTCACTTCACATGCTGACAAATTCTTTTTTATTATTATTTTACATGCTATAATCATAATAACTTAAACTGCAGGTCATGCCTCAACTTTCCTCAAGCAACACCATATCAATCCTTCTACTATTTCTACAACTCGCTGATCTGTGGCTTAATCCGCTCCACTGCGGCACACATACTTCTTTGACTACATCTGTGTGTCATCATTTAATATCCATTACAATTCCAAATATAAAGACATTGGCAGCTTCTTTTCCTGACTTGTGTTGCTTCCGCTGGGCAGAAAATTGGTAAAGTTGGAAGAACTGCTCTCATCAGTGTGGAAACTTTTTCTCAACAGGGTATCGTATCTCTGTAAATCCCAGAAGTTAATGACCGCTGTGCCACAGAGGGTTACTCTGTTTTTCACCAGATGCTAGATTTTTGGAATTCCCCAGATTCTAATGTGCACCAGAACAGCAGTTTTCCAGCTCGAGTCCCAGGCAGCATGTAGCATCTCATTAGCTCTGGTCACTGATCGAGTGTGACAGACATGAAACCTGACACATGGTGCAGACCTCCACTATACATTTCATCTTGTTTCCCATAATGCTTGAAAAATGGCTTTCTGCATTTGTAATTATTTTTCTTCCTTGGCCCTTGCCTCAGATAGGGCCTTTTATTGTTATTCTTTTCCAGTTGCATACTTTAGCATCTTTCAATAAGTTTTTTCTCTTTGAAAGAGATGTTTTAAAATCTTGCATAGATGAGAGAGTTTCAAGTCAAGCAATTATGGCACAAATATAACTGAAGACATAAGCCACACAGGAAGAGTAATGTATATTGTGACTGTATCCTTTGTCCTTTGAGATGAAAATGTGCCTTTCTGTGCTGTGTGAGTTTTTGTGTAAATGTTTTATTTATGTCAATGGTCTATTGTATTTATATATATTAGATAAATTAGAAATTTTATACAGGGATATGATGGTATATACAGTGCAATGGTAAAAATGTGTCCACCAGTAGAGATTTGATAATACTGTTACCACCGCGGGAACTGTCTCTGCTATATATTCTGAGCTGGATTCCAGCTGCCTCGCAAACTAACGTTATTTGGGCAGCAGGACTGCTTACCACATTCTCACGTGACGTGAGAGCGGCAGTTGGGGGCGGTAATGCACCTTTAAGATGGTTTCCCAATAACAGCAGAAGAAGAGAGTGACAAGAAAACATTGAGGAGGAGAGTGAAATTATAAAAACAGAGCATGAAGTATGGTATAATCATTTAAAACAATTTCTTAATTGAATTTACAGAACAATTACTGTATCATGATATATATTGTTACCGTGATACAAAATTACAGATAATATGATAGACAATTTTGGCCATATCACCCAGCCCTAATTTTATATATATTTACATACAGCATTTTAAAATCTAATACAAAATTACAACAACAAAAAAAAACAGGCATGCTAGCAAAAGAATGCTTATTCCTGCATACAGCAGGTCCATGACAAAATACTGACCATACAAGACTTGTAAAACTACTGCAGTACTTGTTGCAGGATTCACATTACACTTGTATGCACACACACAGGCCAGAATCACTCATGCACACATGCGTACACACAAAAGCAGACTATAATACTGCAGCCAACTGGCCCTTGAGCGCCACTGCGAATGGACCACAGAGTAGGCTGTACTTTCTCTGCTCTTTCCCTTTGCCTTCGCCCTCTCAGCACTGACAGCTGCTTCCTAACGAAGCCCACTCTCTTCCAAGCAGACCCTGTGATAATGAGGCTCTGCCCAGAACTACAGGCAACCAGGGAGCAATGTCAACAGCTCGGAGCTGACCTCCTGAACGGGCTTGCTTCCCCTCGTTCACCAAGAGAGCAAAAGCTGCACCTCATTGTTTGGGTGGAGAGCGAATCCTTGCCTCAGGGAATTGCCCATGTCCAATACTAAAACTGAGCTGAAACAGTGTAGAGGCTTCATGTGCATACATATGTGCGTATTCATGAATGTGCACACATACCAGTAAAAGTGCACATGTAGACAAGCACAAGCACACACACACACACACAATGTAGAAGAGAATCATAAGTGATATATCCATGTCACAGAAAAGAAGATTTTAACAGTGGTAAATCTCTGTTTTACTACAAATTTAAACATACCGGAGAATCAGGAGACCTCACCTGCATAATATTCTGTATCAACAATGAATAAATCAAACCAGTGTTGGCAGAAAGGAACCAACCAGAGGCAAAAATCACCATGGAGAAAAAGCCTTTGCATTGTTTATACATACATACCTACATACATACATAGAGAGACGGATGGTGTGAAATTCATCCTTCATGCATTAATCGCGCATCTCCTGTGCATGCTGCTGCAGATGATTCCTGTTAATGTTTCTCAGGTCTACCAAATTTATATATTTTAACAACACTACTTATTTGACAATTTCTTGAAATGCCTAATAGCTGAAAAAAGAAACTTGAATTATTCAGTTTCTCTTGGGATGGTGCAGCTGCAGTAACACAAGCATGTAATAAAGATTGGGACCTCAGTGGCTTCATCTGTTCATGGACAAAACATTAACAGAAAAAATCTAAACAACACACAGCATGTGACATATTGTAGTATGGGATAAGTATATCTTTCCAATGCATCCCTTGGTGGAGGAGACCCTTTAAAAGACCAGTCTGTGTTTGCTTTGGTAGTTAGACAAACCCAACATTAATCACACTGGATAAGCTCTGCAATCGACAACAGACACCCTCTGTAATGAATAAGACAACTAATCTGCGCCAGCTTACAGACTGCGAACTAGAATAAGAGCAGCCGAGGGATAACTGCACAGAAAATGGAGTAAATAAGGATTTTCAACTCAGCAGTGTGTCTGGTGAAATGAAAGTCTTGCCAGACTCTGTGCTACTTTAATGGAATTAATTGACTCATTCAGCGAACAAAAAGAAAATAATTCATGGAAAAGTTGGGAATCTACCAACAACAAAACCATGTCCTGCTAAAGTTTGGTGACAGTACATTGTTAAAACACCAAAAGTTTTGTCAATTAAACCACCAAAGACAAAACATAATCAAAACTTTCTCTGCATTTTGTTGGTTGGAGCAACAAATCAGATCCCACGCTATTACTGCCCCTATTATTTGACTTTACAGTCCAAGCTGCTACCAGCGAACTGTGAAGCACAAAAACAACTACGCCACTGAAACATTCTGGCTGAAGGCATTAAATAACCACACAAGCAGCAGGGTTTATGGATGGGCTTCAAGGCTGTTGAAAAAAAAGTCATAACCAGACCGTATCATGCAAGGACACTGAGAACAGACCAGAACCAACTAAATTGAATGCACAATGAAATCAAGCACCAACACATCACAGAGAGCAAAAGACAAGTCCCTTATATATCCAAGACATAGCTGCCTTATTAAATCCAATATTCAACACCACGAACAAACACAATGATGACAGAATGTGGGAAAGCAGATGCAGATGCGTTTGGTGTGCAATTTAATCTGCAACAACACAAGTACAACATTGCCAGTGGTTCAAAAAAAAAAAAAAGACAAAGATTTACTCACCATTAAAACAGCTGTAAGCGTCGCGTATTTCAGTCATTTGTGCACTTACAGGTAAAGTCCGTGCACTAACTGGGCCTTCAGTGTGTGGGGCATGGCTCTTCAAAGTTCAGTAAAAATGCTTTTCAATCACGTTATCCATTAAAATAACATCCAGCTTCTGACTTCAATCCAACCAGTCCGCCCTTATACCATTCAACCGCGAATGGGCGCCTTTTATTTGTTAAAAAGAATTGACAGGTTAACTGTGCAGGTAAACTCGGTATGGTTGTTTGTCACTCCACAAATCATCCAGAGTCCTCGGTGATCCTGGCAGCGCAGCGGAGGCAGGAGAAGGGTTGACGGGCTGCACCCGACCGATGCTAGCTGCCGAGCTGCTAGTTTTCCTGGCACCTATAGGTGTCCGTAACCGTTATGTCTGAACTGTTTATTTTCCTCACTTGTCGCGCTCACCTCCGTTCCAACTGTCTCCTCTGGTGCTGCAACACCTGGCCTCATTTCTGCTGGTGTAAACAATGAGTCAGTCTTTAAGAAATTCACAACCAACTATTTTCTAGTGTCACCTGTTAGCTAACTGTTGGCTAACTCTATTAGGCGCGTGGGGATGTACTTCAACTTCCTGTCATATACATTGCCACGTTAGTTAGTTATCCCCTGAGTGGATGAAAATCTGAAGTTCCTTACGTCTGTTGCTTATTTAATTATATCTAATGATTTTTATCTATATAAAATGCAGTAATTAATTATATTTTTTACCTGATGTTTATATGCCCAGTTTGGACTGTGTGGGACCCTCACTGCCCGTTAGGATGCTGACACTTAACTATAAAAAAAAAAGAAGAAGATATTATATGTGCATTTTACCACTTGCCAAACACCTAGCTAGAGGATACTCACACAGATCTGCACATTGTACAAATAAATCTACAGCCACTATGAAATATAATTTAAGGATTATTTATTGAATCATGTACACTGCATGACTGCAGCAATATATTTTATTAATAAAGTTTATATTGTCAGTCAGGCTAAAGTTTCACTTTCAGAGCAGTCTCAGTTCAGTATACAGTGAATTATGTTTTTTGACATAGTCAAACACACTTTTTGTTTATTCAATATTTTTAATCCTTCAGGAAAACAGTAATTCTCAGCATCTATACTCCATTTACACAAGGTTATAGGATGTTGCTGGGTGTATTCTTGCCCTTGCTCTTGAATTTTCATCGTTGTTTGTTAGCCAACATCACTGTACCTGAGAAAAAGTAAAAACAACATTCTAAAATGGGATTCCTAAAAAAGAGTTGGAGAGGGTCTCAAAATCACATTTTCCGTGTGTACGCATGTACTCAGAGAGACCAAAGGATACATTTTCCATGGAATAATTCATTATCTCTGTCTGCAGGATAACCACCACTTCAGCGATCCTGTCTGACCCTCTCCAAATTCACTGTAATGACCCCCACTTGGCATTAACAATGATCATAGGTCCTGCTGGCCACTTCCTTTTTGGAACAACATTAAGTCTTCTGTGGTGCAGATGGCAACACGTAAGAAGATTATGGTGGAAAGTACAGCCTTCATGGTTGTAATTCAAACAGTTTAGAAACCACTTGAATTAGTGATAAATCCTTCTGGACAGATCTGTGAGCTGATGTGACAAGTTGAATTATTCCCCCCTTACCAGGAAGCTTTGCAGGAATCTTGAAACATATGGTGCCTTTCGCCTCCATCTCAGACTATAAATGTTATCGGAGGACAGACATTCCCAACAGTCTCTGAATTCAGAAATACCAGCCAAGAGGTGCTGTTTGACACCTTTCATGATACAAAGGTCCTCCCATTCAATTTCAATGATCAAAAAAGTTGGCAGCCAACTATGACTGTCTAATTTAATTACTAAAAGTGGAGACCTGGCTGGGGCTGCAAAGAGCCACAGAGATAGTAGTAGGCTTACTCAACCAGATTATCTGCTTTTCTGAGAGCAGCTGTGCTTCATCTTGGAATACTGGGACTCCATCATTTCGTTCTGTCCCTCAAATCAGTTTAAAGTATGTCTAAATATGGCACATAATTAAATCTGTGCCACATGGAAGTACCCTCTAGCTACATATACCTGAGAGAGTATAGCATCTACAAGAGATCTGGGGCATTGTGAATATGATGGCAGTGATATTGGTCAATCTCAGTGCAGGAGCATTGTCAGACATCATGTTACACTGGGCCTGCTTCAGTCCTACATCTGCACTGCACAGTATGATCATTAATGTGACAGGCCACATAAAAGAGCAAGCTGTCTCAGTCCAGCCTCAAATATGAATCACACAAAGTCTTGCGTCTTGCATTTCAGAAGTTGGGCAACAGGGAAAAGTGTAAATGACATAATAGACATTACCATATACAGCCTAATATATCCTGTGAGGAAGAAACCAGTCAGCAGGCACTATACCCTATTTCAGAAACGAGCATGGCTAACAAGGTCGAGATGCTTTGTTCTGCTGGTCAAGTAATAGCGGCAAATTTCCTGCTACAGCTTAATCTCAGACTAGTAAAATTTGTTGTGTATTGAGTCAGGCTAGACAATTATTACATAACCACAGGGTTCACACTTTTCTGTAGCATGCAGGCCTTTAGGGCCTTCTCATAATTTGCTCCCCTGTGTCAGTAAAGATAAGATCATACAGTATCTCACTGCATGCTCATTGCATTCTTCCTGGTTGTGGGTAACAGTTAACATTACAGAGGAAAACTGCCTCCGCAACACAGAAATTCTTCAAATTAGCTGTCAGGTTACAATGTACATTTTGACACAATGAGGGAAGGCTGCTCATTATCAGAGACATCATAGTGTGTAGGACAGAATTGGGAGGCTATGCATATCTCTCTCAAACAACTCTCGCTTCTTCCTGGTAAGATGTAGAGCTGCTCCACTGAGAAACAATTAGGGCTTATTTACATTAAATTCTGTGCCTTCTGCTTATCATTTCTTGATTTACTTCATCAAAGGAGCATGCAGCATGCTGTCATAATTAGTTAATAAGATGTTTGTACCATTTATTATTTCATTAGAAGAGACAGATTTAAATAGATTACAGCAGCACAAATACATTTTTTTGCTTTTTTTTATTGTTTTATTTTTTCAGTTTTGCCACTTTGCCAATAAAATGTAATATTCTAAAGTAAATATAGTACTATTCCTATGTAATCTACATGACCCTACATTTGATTAACATTCATTATTATTATGAAATGTGCAGCATAACTAGTAAGGCTGCACTTGGCCAAACTTCTTCTTCTGAGAGGTTTACAGCATGTTTTATTATGTTATATATATATATTTTATTCTTGAAAAGCAACAACATATAACCATTTTATTGAAGTTAAAATGACTATAGTAGGCTATACCTTTTCTGTGAAAATGGAGCATGGATGCCCATATACTGTACAGTGTGTAACATGTTTGATTATAGTTATACACTGTATTCCTGGTAAAGAAATGAACAGTCAGTGATGGGCAGACCATCAAACATGCAAACATATGCAGTAATGGCATAGTTGTTTTTTTACGGGGTCTCCTTCTCACAGTCCAGGCCCATTTTAATTTCCTGTCAATCACTCACGTTATTAATGAAATCTAAATTGCTTTTTCTATTTGTAGCCTCAAACCTTTGTGAACACACAAGGATTTATCTTCAAAGTGCGACAGCTGCATTAAAAGTCAAAATAACTGTTGAAATATTTTTTAGAGCTGGATATCCTGCTTAATTTTCATTGAAGCAGAATTCCATTTAAAGTCAAAGCCTCCTGGTGGACACAATCATTTTCAAATCTGGAACATCCTGCAGACATGCTGGAAAGGCCACAGGTCATGAAACATTTCATGTACAATGTAATTTTATCATGCTAATAATCACCATACTCTCCAGTTTGACTGTGGGAGAATGTGCTCTTTTATTACCAAGTCTTGTCATCAAAGACTTTGAACTTTTGTGAAAAGTCTGTATTTTCATGAAGTGGAATGAAGCCGGGTGTGCTAAAAGACTGTCCGGTAAAGCCTAGCTGCAGGAGGCAAAATCTTCTCCACAGTCTCAGGCAAGCTGGATGCATGTCGCCATCCTGAATGAATAATTTAATCCTCAAAGTGTACTTCAAAGCTGCTCACCAGGTGGTGAGTCTCCCAACAGCTGCCTCACAGCCCAGCAGACAGTCAAAGATCGTGCAAAATGATTTTCTCCAAATGTTCGACAAAACTGTGTCCGGATGATAACATTGTGTTGGAGTACAATCATACCTGCCAGCAGACATTCCTTTCCCCGGTCTTTTTCAGCTTCTGTTCAAGGGGACAACGTTGAAACAGTGGTTATCCTGATGAAATGGAAAGCTTAAATTGAGGGGGAAGCTACCCACCTGAAAGATGATTCAACCTCTATTTGGCTGTTTCATGGCTTCTCAAGATCAGCAGCTCCAACCTGATCTTTTCCTGATGCCATCACTGAGGATAAGGACACTTGATACAAATCCAGCAGATGTTGGCAATACTTATCTGGACATCATTTTGAATTCCACAATGAAGGGAAGCTACATTGATTTGGTCTATTTTAAATGTAAGCTACTGAGAAATGTTCCAGTAAAAACACAATCCACAATGGAAGTCTCCTGGCTCTGTGATTGGTCATTATTGGCACAGCACGAGGACAGGCCGGCCAAAAACTGCTGAATGTTGATGATCCCCCTGACACGGCCAAAACCAGAAATCCTACTGGAAAGAATAATTTGTATTGAGCAGGGGTATTTGAAAAATAGGACTTTCTTTGTTTTGACAGATTGTAGCTTGCACTCAAACTTTAGGCAAGGCAGTACACAGAAAACAGCTAAATATAAACCTCATTATACTCCATGCCATCGTAGTTTCATTGACACTTGAGGCATAAAGAAATGGCAGAGGTGCCGAGATGGAGGTTGCAACGGAACAAAAATGTGTCATGAACGAATGTGATGGTATCAACAGCACGCTGTAAATCAAACCATACGCTGTATTCCCACAAGATGACAGTCTGCCAGCTTTTTTTTCTCTTGCAGAACATAATGCAATGTATTTACAGACATTTTTTAATTTTATTTTGGCCAAAGACAATTTACTGTTTTTACACAGCAATATCAGAGTTTTTATAGGTGGTGTTAGGATTATATGTAATATAATATGTAATATATTAATGCATTTAACAAAGTAAAATTGTGTTATTGTGAGAGTAAAAAGATGATTCCTCTGATGCAGCACTTTACTACGCTTATTTAGGACATTTGACATTGGATATTTAGGAAGCTACTGAAATGGGATTTGGCCATGACGAGTGAGGAAAAAAATGCTGAAATGAAAACTGAGTAAGGGTGATGTGTAGAAACAAATTCATGATGCACTGAGCCATCTTTCATTTCCATTGACTTATTAAACAGAGTTACTGTGGGAGGCAAATGATGGAGCGCCCCTGGAACTCACTACATCTTCCCACTTAACAGGGAGGCAAGAGCACGCCAAACCCTGCAGGCTGACAACGCTCACCAAACAAATCATGGCAACACATCCACAGGCAGTCCACAGTAAATTGTTGTATTAACCCCCAGGCAAGGGTCCCCCCTCAACAATTCAATAAGCAGAGACGCATTCCTACACATCCTAACAGAAAGCTAAGGATTTGACAGCCCACAGAGCACGCCGGTGCCAAGCTGGGAAGGCTGTCTGTGGGTCAGTGTGTTAATTGTTTTCTGTTTTGTTTATCTTTTATGACGTCTTCTGCTGCAGTCATCATGCCACATTTTTGTAAAGAGGAAAGAATTGAAGTAAACGATTGTCACCGGTCATTACGAGTCACATCATTTTGACAATGTGCAAATAGTGGAGTTCGTTCTTCCTCCTGGAATAATGATGAACCTGGAATTATGGGTTTTCATCTGCATTAAGAATCATTTTGAGATATTTAGCCACACTGTTTCCACACAATTACCACAACGTATTTGCTAGAACTAACTTAACATTTATTTTTATTTAATTAGAAGTTTTCAGAACTGTTAATATCTGTTCAAAATTCCAATAAAATCATGTTTGTACTGTCAGCTTTCATTATTACAAAAAGTTATTAGAAGCCAGATTGTCAGACGAAACCTTTTAAATCAGAGTCTTCATAATCTTAAGTGTACTGTTGCTCAAGCCATAGTGAGGTCTGACTGCATGACTCATACTTCGTGAAGAAATCTGATGGGTCAGGGGCGAAGGACACTGTCAGGAAGCGGACGCCATTATTTTGGCTTACTATAATCTCCAGATCAGATTAACTTCGGCTCAAATTAATCTAAAGTATTATGTGATCTGCAAGTCACGTCGCCCTGCCAACAGTATGTTTAAGCTATCTGATGTGGTGTACACGTCGTCTTCCTGTCTATTCATATACCCGGCGACACATGTTTTGTAGCAAGCATTGCTAATTAGATGAAATGCATTTGACTGTTTTGCCTTGGTGGGGAGCTGACTACAAATGAAGCCGACTGTATCCATTCAAAATGAATTCAGCCTGATCTCGTCGCCACACTCTTTTTCTCATTCTGACAAAAAAAGAAACACTTTGTTGATATTTGCATTCAATATCACGCCTTGGGACGGCAATTCCTCCATTCATTATGTGAAAACCCCAGATTTTAAAACTGGAGATAAAGCATCCAATTAGCAATGTATGGTAATGTTGACATTTCACTCTTGCATTAAGTAATGTTATTCTGCAGTTCTGCAACGTGGTGGCTTTCTAAACTCTGTCTTGGCTCCATGTCTACATAATACCTCAATTATCCATAGATAAAAACTAAGAGTTACCACAGCATGTCAACACTGTTGTACACAATGTGTGCTATAATTGATATTTGAGTCTTGCATCATTTACATAACAGGATGCAATTAAATATTTAGAAATCAGAAAAGTGCCTCATAGTGGGCTTAAGGTCAGTGTTGTCAGCATCTCTTGCAACCAAATTAGGGCATTTTGTGAACACGTCTTATTGAAGGGACAAGTGTAATAGGAATAATAGACAAACCAAAGATAATATTTGTTTTGATATGTGCAAATAAACAGACACTGCATATGGAGAAGTGAGGCCTGGTTATAGGCAGGGGGTAGACACTTTATTGGCCTACAAAACAGTCAGCCTCGATTGCTGCTCTCTGTGTGTATATCATTTCAAAGCACCTTCTCATTGTACTGTTGATATTTTTAGACAGCAGTAAAATCTCTCTGAGAATGCACCGCCACATCTTCCAGATGACTAACAGCATCTTTTTATTTCTAAATTGCAAACATGCAGTGTGTGTCAGTTTACATAATAAAGGAATCATTCTAGCTGATAATGGGACAATATGAACATATTTTAACCAGCCACCACCTGTGTGTATGCACAATTAAATGTACTAAAAAATGAAACACATTTGCCACTCAAACTTTTTACACTGACATGCACAATTTTATGGAACTAAGTAGTTGAAAATATTTTGACAAAATGAGGTTAAGCCCTTGTAAAGCCCTGAACATTTTACAGTGGCAGCCAATTTTACATCTCTCTTTATTCAACAGGTTTGTTATGCTGACAATTAGTACACTTTAGCTCTGGATGACAACATTTCTGCTCTCAGTAATTGTGTTTATAATTTCCATTACATTTCCATTTCTGATTTTGTGCCTGATGTGAAATCATTCCATTCAAATGCATTTCATTCAACTTGTGCCAATGGCCAGAAGGTTAAACACACCAACAGTTGCATCTTATTTTGGTAATCCCAAATATCGCAGTGTTCTCGTTCTTAATTGCTTTGGCATCCTCGGCTTCTATCTACCATTTTTGATTTAAATTGTCAAATAGAGAGTGCAAGTGCGTCTTGTCAAGCCGAACTTTAGAACTCCATTCAGGCTGCTCAATTGTCATGAAGGCAGACAATTTTTCCAGGTGTGGTTTTTTTCCCCTCCTCTATCCCTTTTTCCTCCCTTTGCTATTGAGAACCTCTTCCCCTCTTATAGACATGATCTGACAGGAAATCTTTGAGAGGCAACGCTGTGCTAACTGCCCAGAGATTTCAACTGTCTGTTCTTGCTGGAGGAGAAGCTGAACGCTGGCCTCCTATTAGTCTAAACACATGGAGCCCCCCAATCCCCTGTCTCTCTCTCTCTCTCTCTCTCTCTCTCTCTCTCTCTCTCTCTCTCTCTCTCTCTCTCACTATTCATCCCTTTCCTGGTGAGGGGGCTGACAGCTCTCAGCGTCCCAGCCTGTCAAAAAGGGCCTGTTATTCAGCACCCTCCCTCTGGGACAGGAGGAAAAACACACACACACACACACACACACACACACACACGAATCTGCAGACGTGCACACTCAAAGAACATGCTTTCACAAAGGCCTTGTACACAGCACACACCCACGCACTCTGTCTCTCTCTCACACACATACACACAAATATTTTTTTCCTATGCCCACGAAATACTTGCACATACAAAAACTTTTGACTGCTCTTAGAGGATGTTCTGCTTGTTGTCAGCATTTCTCAAAATATGCTGACATTTTGTATGCACTAATCAGGATCAAATGTATTATCCATACAGACACTAATTTACTGAGCTTTCGCCTTTTCCACAGCAGCGCTGACACAAATTCCTCTCTTTATGGAGTCCTCTTGTCAATCTATGTGATTGGCTGAAATTTACCAATCATTAGCTACAATTTAATAATGCCTGGTGAATCGGAAGAGCTGACAGGTGTCCAATCAGGAGTTTGAAATGATTCCTTAGAGATTTTGAATGCTAGCTTGCAAATGAACCTGCAGGTGCCTCCACAGCTGTATTCCCAAGTCCATCACAATACTATGTGCATACTAAGGAGCAGAAATTGCTCATTGCTCAGCCTGCTGTCTTGTCCTGACAATTTTGGGGATTTTTCAGATTTGAACAGCGGAGATATGAAATGGATATGAATATGGCCATGAAAAAAAAACTATACCCACAAAAAATAAAATAAATGAAAATAAAGCAAAATACAGGTCCAAAGGATTATTCTAATGCATTACATTTAAAGTTTATGAGAGGAGAGGCACTGTTGTTAAATGCTGATATTTTTTTCATTCTGTTTTGTGGAGGAATCAGTAAGTGAGATTAATTAGAAATGTTTATGATGTGTGATAAAAACAGAAAAAAATGCTCTCTAATAATTTTAACATGATAGCAAGCCAAAATCACACACAAGTAATTAAAGTATTTGAAGATCACTTTTCACTCTTGCAAGTCCAATAAAAACTGTGTTTTATATTGTTTTGCCACACTCAGGTTTCAACGTTGACATTCATCTGGGTACTCACATCTACAGCAAGCTCTTGCTGGGTAGAATCTTTTTTCTTTTGTTTTTTATAATTCAGACTCACAGCCCGGGAGTTGCTGTAGGGTAATCCCTGTTCAACTCCAAGGCACAAGTAATGATTGTGGCTGATCGCATGTGGTGCCACTGGAGAGCTGGAGCTCCGTGCTCCAGAAGCCTTTAAAAACCATCACAGAGTAGGGGCTATTTATTACTTGATTAGCCATACAAAACTCTCTTGCCCATTCACCCAGGATGTTGGAAATAATAACAACAGCATCAAGAAAAATGCCTTTTGTATTCAACCTTCACCATCTGAAACTTATCAGAGTGAGATAAAAACAAAACAAGGAGAACAAACTTTTCTGAAATGCCAGCTAAGCGTGAACATAGTTCCCTTTCTTCCCATGTGGCCCCTTTGTGAATAATTTCCCTTAAATCTGAGTAATCACAGTATTAGTGGCCTTTTTAAAAAGACTTCTCTGTCTGCTAAATAAGGAGCTCTCTTAATTTCTCTGCTCGACGCCGCCTTAATTACGTTAAGAATTAATGGTGCATTTTCACGGCCAAGCTCACCACCAGACACCGGTTACACTGCTCTTCCTGCTGGGCCCAATGCCACACAGCGGGCCCAGAAGTGCCTGTCGAGCGCCAACCCCGGTCTCACTCCTGCTCGGGGGTGAGAAACTTTGCGCTATACATATGCATGAATATCCCTCATATCTCCCCAAAGGCAGCTATATCTCACCATTAGTCGCTCTCAAAGTCTTCTGCGGCGCACAGTATTGACTTCTGGAATAATTTCAGGCAATCCCAGACGTGATTTATGATGATGCACATTATCGATCACTTAAGGAGATATTTAGGTATTCAGAATAAAAAGTTATGTTCTCATTATGTTGATGGCGTGAGGCGCCAGGCCAAGGGGAGAGGGGGGGAAGTCACTGTACACTTTACCGGAGTGGTAATTAGCACGTCTGAGTAACAGCAGCGCTCCCCCTCTCTGCTCTCCTGCTGCTGAGGCTGGGCTGACTTGCTTTAGCGTTAGCACAAATTGTTACTGTCGCCCCACAGGTGGGAAACTAGCTCTCATCACCTCATCACCCCAGAGGATGTGAGACACAGCAACATATATTAAACCGCTATCCTCGCAGCATGCGGCTAGTGTCTTCATGAGATATTTTACTCTTTATGGAGCCCATGGGGGACACACAAATCCAATACAGCTCCCTTTTAGAGGGGCACAGGCGAAGACATGCATACAAACAACTGGGATTTAGAGTGGTTCCTCTGCCAGAGGCAAGAAAAGTGACAAGCCATTGGAGTGCTTTGGGCAAATGCATCAGCACTGGCAACGCCATGGGCTCTGAGACAATAGGAAATGAAGGAATTTACCTAATGTGAGATGGTGCATGGTTGAAGTCTTGCTGCAATTCCAGGGATGCCATAGCAGACAGAGGAAGAGATATATTCCTCCACAATGTTTATTAGACCTACTGTGTGCCTTAATGCTCGAATTGACCAGAATTGGAACAGTTGCTGTAGTTTTTCAATCTAACAAATCACAATTTTACACTTCAGGAAGTGTGGAGAAATTCTTTTCAAAGTCAGAAAGTGTTGAAAACTATTTTTCCTTCGTACATCTTCTTCCACCAGGCAGTTTGGCTTCAAACCAAGGATGCCATTACCCTCTTTGGGGCCTGCTGATGAGAGACACCAGACTTTGTTCGTGCCGGGGAAAAAAAACGAAACATGCGCAACACTTTCTAAAGCTGTTAATGTTTTATCCCATAATTCACAGGCCTGGGACTTGGGAGTATGTCTTTGTGGGAAAGCCTTGGCTGGACATGGTGGAACCAGCATCATTAGTGCCTGTCTCCCCGGGGTGGCATGTGTGGAAATTACTGCCCCAATCAATAAGCAAAGTCCAAGTGTTGAAATATTTATCCAGACAGAGCTTCATCCTTGCGGTGGACTGTCTGAGCACTCTTCCTGCACCTTAAAGGGTTATTCAGAAAGCCATATATGGGCAAGAGTACACCTTGAAATCAATGGGGTGCCACTCACTGGCTGAGTGCTGAGTGCTACAGGAGTCCATTAATTTATTGTCGATACATGGGGCGGAAACGGCGTAGGAAGCGGAACTCCCCTTAAGGTGTACTTGAAATATTGTTGTCACGATACTAGCATTTCTAACTTTGATACAATACCTCGAAGAATATCAATATTTGATTTTGTGCCAAGACAGGCAAACTGTTTTCAAGTGAAGCAAACTTGTACATGTATGAAGCCCACATGTGTGTCAGTGTTGGAGTGAGAAAACTGCAGATTCTTGACACTTGAGTTAGTGAAAGAGTAGGTTTCTTATTTGTCACAGACAACACTGCTGCTGGTGTTGATAGTGTGACAAATGAGACAGAAAAAAAGAATATTTATGGCAACATTAACTCTTATTAACTTAACTCTTATTTCTTAATTTCATTTATTTAAAATTTAATTTCTAAAAGAGGATGTTTCACATGGATACAGCCATATATTAGAGAAAATATATCTATCATCTTGATATTTTTAACAGCTTTGTCACTGCCTGTTTACATCATAAACATTGCAGATTAATTCTGCAAGGGCCAACGCATATACACCCGACATCATAGTGTGATTCTCTCGGCAAGACTTCCTTTGAACTCCAACACTTAGCTTGTTATCTCACTTTATCTTCCCACAGAGCATGTTACGGACGATTAAAAGCTCTATGTGATACTTGGGCTAACATCTCATTATAAGAGAGAGCCCATTTGTATTGCTTACCTCCATAGTTAGAGTCCACAAAGGATGACAGCTGACTTCCCCTCCTCAGCTTGAAGTACTCTGCTGAAACATACGCTCATTATGGAACCATAAAAAATTGCTCTCATTTGTTAATATAACATTTTCAGGACCCAGTGATTGGGCTCAGGACACATTTTGTCTGGCTGCAAAATAATGTGGCCCTTTGAGATGTGCAAGCATAAAATGATTTAGTCTTTTTTGTTTTTGTTTGTTTACCATTACTTACTCAGAATGGCAATGTCTGCATTATTTTGGGAGGATAATTGGTCAGATGATGTCTCAACAACTCTCAATAACATCTGATCTTTTTCAGACCCTTGACCTTCATCAGACCCCTATAAATAAATTCCACAAAACCCTATTTTGCCCTGTGGGAAAACATGCACGGTTGATTACTATCTTCCATTTGTCCATTCCGCTATGATGTAGAAAGTCACGGAAATTTATAGTCCCCATAAAAGCCTAAAGAATGAGTTTTCTGTTCTGCAGAGGGGGCCGCTGTGTAAAACTGCAGCAGTTGCAGAACGACTGCATCATTCCCCTAATGATAATCTGATCATGTTGATAAGCTAAAGGGGAAACAGTAGACACTCTCAGCTACCATAAATCTCAATACTGGCATCAGTGTTAACAACCACCGAGGGGATATAAAATACTGATGACAATGCTGGAGTGTATGCGCAAATACCACTGTATCTGACGAGTGATCAGAAGATTCCTTGTCTCTGTCCATAATCATGTTGTACTCCTCATTAACTGAAAGGTCTTCATTAGCCGTGGCACTACAGTGATCCTAGACACATTGTTTAATTACATTAACATTATCAGTGTTTGTAATTGCCATTTGTTTGCCTTGTCGATCTACATTTTCCAGGTCGGCTGGGAAGCTGTCTCCATGCGCTCCTCTTCAAATGAGCCAAGATGCCTTTCGGATACCAAGAGTTCATCAAGGATGAAATGCACAGAAGGTCCCTGTGCTCGGTTGCCCCCCCGGCCTCTGTTCACACATCTGAATGAAGATGCGACAGGCATGTGGAAAAAATTTCAGAGCATGACGTCCTCCAATTAGGCTCTGTATCCTAAAGAGAAGCAATTTTACTGAGAACATGAATGGAAAAGGGGGTTTCTGTGTGTGTGTGTGTGTGTGTGTGTGTGTGTGTGTGTGGGTTGGGGGGGCAGAAGAATGTGCCGCAGAGCATTCATGGAAGAGAGATGGCATCTGCAACCAATTCTGTCCACAGCGTCAGACCTCCGACAATAAATCTGCAGTGTATCAGTGATTGTATTTGCACACATGCAGGTACACATGCACACGTGTGTGGCCATTTCCGAATGTATATGGGTGTGTCGTTACGCATATACTTTTGTTTGAGTGTTTAATTATGTGTGCATGCACGTAATTGAATGAGTGTGTGTGTGTATGTGCATTTGTGTTTATATTTTGATTACTTGTGTGCTTGCAAGTGAGGAGTGTATCTGTGTGATCCAGTGTGTGTGGCCGGTTGCGGTGTGGGTATATGTGTCCGCGACTGTTCTACAATCTGTCTTTCATGGTTTAGTGTGGACGCAGTCCAAGGCACCCAGCTGCTTTAGATCAACACTCAATCACGGTTCACCTCATCGTAGCTTAATTCTTTCTGATTCACATCGGCCTGATCTGACCACCTCAGTGTGTCCCTGCTCACAGTAACTGGCACTGTCTGGTGGAATTGGTTCCACATCCCTCCTATATTACAAACCTTGGAAATCCTGTATACAGTGTTTGTGCAGGGATGGAGATGGCAAATCAGGACTGACTGCAAAATGTCCAAATATAATGTCATCTGATGAAGCATTTTAAGCCAAAACGCTCTACACAAACCTGATAATAATGCACAATTTATGCACAAAATAATTCAGGTTAAAATGTGCGGTTGTTTATGTCTTTATTGCTCAAGGAAGCACTTTGTGATAAACCTTTATGTTAAATGTTGTACAAATGAATCAAACTTGCCCATTCATCCTCCAGTAAATCATGCTCATGAGAAGCCTCACACTCTACAGGTATGAACCAAATTTTACCTATGTGGATGACGAAGAAGTGCGTGATTTGTGCATTTCACATTTGGCAAGGATTTGTTGAAACTGAAATGTGTGGCAGCCTGAGAAACAAGAAAGCTGCAGATGAAAAAAAAAATGGATCTTCTAATGTGAGATTCAAAAGAGGCGTTTTTCTCCAAGATGAGACGCACTCCCAGCGTCTGACACATCATATGCCGGGGCCTTGAATATTGGAGCAAAATAGGCTGAAAGCATGCTTCTTGTAAAAGACTAGAAAATGAAAACAAAAGGCAATGCTCTGTGTCTCTGTTACCATGGTTTGTCTCACTGAGCATTTGGGACTTGCTTTTGCAATATGAGGAAAAACCACAAAGTTTACTCTGTCTGTAATGAGCTGACAAAGAGAGCCCTTGCGAAGGTGGTGTTAACCCCCCCACCACCAAATCCAGATGCGAGAGAATGCAGTGTGAGATTGTGAGAAATGGCGAGAACCTGTAGCAGATTTATTCACTGCTGAGCTCCCTTTCTAGCAGTCGATCAAAAATATTTGTGTTCACCATCTCCTATTGTTGAAACAAATGAGAATTTTTACACTGGCACACCACCTCTACACGATGAATTCCTAACACTCCAAGAGATGCCTTTATCCCGCTCCTTATTTTCTCAAGCTTTGTGGTGCATGAAAGGATCACAGTAAACTGTAGAAAATATAAATTTAGAGAGAAAGAGAGAGCACCGTGAAAGCTCAGGCATTAGCCTAAATACTGCAGAATTGATTTCAAATTGTTTCCAGGGTATAAGCCAGGCCAGCCAGAGCAATTTGATCTGAATTTGTGTAAAGCCAGTCTCCTGTGTGCACTAGTTCTGTTAATTTGAATGTTCATTATTGGTTCATTAGTGACTTCCTGACGTTATAGCACCAATTCTTTACTACATCAGTCTTCCTCTGACAATAATTGGTAACATAACATAGACTCAGTTAGCCTCGCTCTGCATGACTTCATACATCAGACATCAGTCGCCTGCCCATTAAGTCTTTCAAACTCAATGTGTAGCCGCATTTATGTGAACACAAAAAAGTTAAGAATAAATAGAACAGACAGAAAGTACACAACAAACACACACACACACACACACACACACACACACACACACAATATTAGATTTTGGAATGGAACACTTTGCTGCATTAACATGAATATTAATGAGTAAACCTGATTTCCCAAATGGTGCTACACCTGCTTAAATAAGTAAATTAATACATATAATAAGTATCCAAATTAATAACCTCCTTAGCATAACTGCTAATGTTTAATATATTGTGATTATGGTGGAACATTTGAAAATAATAATAATAAACTTACATTTTATAGCAGTTTTCAAAACAAAGTTACCAAGTGCTTTACATGGATTAAAACAATTCTGCAATGAGGCAAATAAAATCAATAATTTATCAAATCAAACAATAAATGCCTTTTATTCTTTAAGCTAATATTAATTTATCCTTACTTTTAAAATACATTAAAACAATAAGCTATCATCTGTGTTGCTAGCCATTACTGTGTACAACTGCAGCTTGAAACATATTTCATGACCCAACAGTGGCGGACACAATCCCAGGTTGTTTTGCTCACAAACTGCTTTGGTTTCCTTTCTGCTCTCTGGGTTAATTGTGTCAGTTTCAAATATTTTGTGCCTGCTGAATATTCTCCTCTAAGTGAGGTCTACTGTGTTGAAATCCAACACCCACCTCAGCCCTCTTTTCCTCGCCACAATGTAGACATGTGTGTTTGATTATCCCTCCCAGTCGGTAAGACAAGTGGAAAGGAAAAGTCCAACTCGTACGTGTCCCATCCCAAAAATACCTCATCTCATAACAGACCTCCACCACAGGAAATAAGGAGCGGTCAAAGGTCAGGACAGAAAAAAAAGAAGCAAAACAACTACTGGAGCAGAGTTTTTTTTCTTTTTATGACAAACCCTTCATGAGATGTTTCTTTGCTTCATTGTTTCACTTAACAGATTGCTAAGATGTTCTGGATTTATCAGAATTGCACCACATAATGAAAGCTGAAAATCCAGTACATACACAGAAAACAAAAGGAACTAGGCCAAATATACAGTACAGTATTGTGTAATGTACTGTAAGATAATACAATGGGTGTCTGTCAGTGAATATGGGCATAGATTTAAACCACGTGAGATATTTTCCAAACCTAGATATGATCTTTCAAATTGAGGCTGATGTTATTGTTTTGTCTCTATCTGATATTCATTGACTTCACGTCAATCAAAATACTTTTTTCCCTCCCCGCTCTTCTCTTTCTTTGAAGAGCTAGAAATCCAGCAATGTAATCATGTTTAAGCACTATTTCAAATTACTTGGAGAACTTTAAAGCCAGTTCACAAAACAAAGGCTATTCACAGTCAGTGGTCTGTGGAGTGCGCACTCACAATACGTACCGGATTACTCACCCTCCTTCAATGCAGACACAATATATTCACTCCGCCTTTTCCCTCTGTGCTCTGTTCGGCAGATGCCCACACAGGGATAGGGAAAGCCATTGTATCTAATTGCAATGCTCAGGATTTTGATTACACTCTTGCCTTGAAAGCACAACACTGTAAAAGAACAATTGCTCAGAGAGCACCAAGCAGCAGGAGGTGCAATTTCAGCCCCTTCTTAATGAGAGAACATATCAAAAGGTAAAAGGGAGGAATTTATACTTTAATTCCATTTCTGAAGTAATAAAACGTGGGGCCCTTAATTTATTAGTTTATTAAAGGTGAAACTCAACCTATCGCTCCTCTTCGTGTTGTGTTTCAAGGATCCTTTCCATCCGGGTCTGTTTTGCCCATATTTCTGAAATTATTAACCTCAAAGCGGACTTCCCACAGGGGTTGAGTGATGTAATGGATTAATAAGACGACTATAATGTGCTGTAGCTTCTCTGACTCTGGGACACACTTTTCACATAAAATGGAGCCAGGGAACCTATATAAAAGTTCTCATGTCAAATGGCTCTGCAAACCGCAAACCACATCAACTGAAGGGGTTCATTACTGGCAGTTTAACTTGTTGTCAGACTGAACTTATGCAAAAGTGCTTGATCTCGTTAATTTCGTCTCTCCTTCCAGGAATGCAGAAATCGATTTCAAATCGATAAATAATAATCTTTGATTAAGTATTTAAAATGGTTACAATCCAGCAATTACCAACCAGACTAAAAAAGTCTTTTCATACAGTATTTAGAGAAAGTTTGAAAGGGCACATTCAATTTATATATTTATTTTGAAAAACCCTGACCATATATTAAAATAAATAAAAAAATATATATATTTATTTGGAAAATGCATAGAAAATATGGTGTTATTGAAATTGGTAATCAAAAACATAAGTAACTTTCAGAACATAACTTGAAAGTCGAGCGTGCTTTAAAATTCAATACGATAGAGCAGAGAAAACGTCACAGTGGAATTCTTATTACATTTATCGGTGTGTGACCCTGCGTAGGAGGGCTTATGCAGGGGTTAAATTGTCTCTGCTGAGACATTCTTACATCTTTGATTCTACCTTCCCAATTCGGCAATTTTGTGCTGTTGACCTTGCTTGCTACAAAAGGAAGTGAAATGAAGTGCAGAGCGGATTTACATGAGGCAGTGAAGAAAAACTGCTTCACTTTGCTGAGTGCTAAGTGACAAATGACACTGGCCCCTTGTGTCACACGGAAACCTTGCATCTTCAAAGAGTCAGCAAAACAGTCTGATTATCAGAATAGCAGTGTATCTGTGGTGTAATAAGTTTTCAATGGATTTCATTGACCCTCAATGTACCACACCTATAAAGGAAATACATATGAATCAGTCAAGCTTTTAAAGGTTTTTCTTCAAGTGCAGTTTAACACTTTTTACATCTGACCTTATGGAGCTGAAACAACTCTGTGATTGTGATTGTGACTCTGTGACATGTATCACTTGTAGAGGAGTGGAGTGTTTATGTATAATATACAGTCATCTCTAGGTAAAGATGGCCCTAAATCATATTCCTGACCTTTTTCAAAAAAGGAGTATTACATTTTCTCAGTGTGTGTAAATGTCTTCATAATAATAATGTAATAAAATGTAAACCTTTTAACTTCTTGCTTACTTATGTGCTTGATCAATTCATTGAATAAAAAATAAGTCTTTAAGAATTGTTTTAAGATTTTGTTTTTCTTAAAACAACTGAACAATTGAGTACCTACAATAATTTCCCCAACAACAATACTAAACATTTTCTTTTGTTTCAGAATTATTTTACAACTGTTGGTATCATGAAATAAAGAAGAATAGTCACTCAGCTAGTTTTGAGAGATTTAAGATTTACAAAATAATCCTAACCATAACAACAAAATGATTTGCCAATACAAAATAATTGTTTCTATTTAAATAGGATTCACAGTGAAATTGAATTACTTAAGTCTGTTGTGTGAGGGCATGTCTGCCATCATCCACACATTCACTTTTTAAGCACAATTATAAAATGCAATTGTGTCAGTCAAGCAACCTATTAGAAAGTTTTATTTTTAGTTTAATTTATTCTTTCCATGTTGATAATACACATAAATCGCAGCTGGATTTCTGGCACGAGTATAAATGTGGTAACTTATTAGCTAGTTGGCAATTTTTTTATTCCTCCTAATTTTGTTTTGCATTAATGACTCAGGGGGATTTCATACTGTACATATGCACTCTTAACCTTTGTATAAAGGCTATAATGTTATTTCTGTAACTACAGGAAATTTTGCAGGTGACAGTAGTGCCTAACCAGCCTGTTGAACCTATAATCAAAATTAAGGCTACTCTCCCATGTGTTATTAATGTATTAATAATAAATTGAATGAATACATTAATCATGTATTAACCATAGCCCCAGTCCTCATGCATCTTCCCTAAAACGTAGAGAATATTTCCCATAGATACGACACCACGGCAGCCGGTGTGGCAGTTAAGTTAAGTCATGTATTGTTGTGTGATTTATGCTGTTTGCCTCGAGTCAACAGGCTGGGAAAACAACAAACTCCGAAGGTAAACAGCGTTGATGCACCAGGGCATACTCGTCTTGATTAATGAAAGGAAGTCAGATCTCATGCAGATTAGTGCAGCGGCGGACAGCATCCTCTGTGAATATTAATTTCCCTTGAAGAGGTGTTCTCGCCCTCTCTCCTCAAACACTGCTCAATATATTGGACGAGGTCACCGGAGAAGGTCGCAGACAAAGTTTTCTGGCAGCTAAATTAAAGTGCTTCATTAATGGACTAAAAAGGTAGTGAATCCAATCAGTGTTTAGCTGTTATTCCTTTTCCTTCATCGCCCGTCTCCGTGTCTTAATGGACGCCATTATGTTTAAAGAGACCTTGCTTTTTGAAATCAAAGGAAGTATTTATTCCATCATAAACAAATCGTCTTAAAATTACTTTCTCTTTCACTCGTGATTTCCATCAATTTCTTCCATCTAATTCATTTGTATATTTGTCTGAAGTTTTTCTTTAGGTGCTTTTCAATAGTTTTTTTAACATCACCTTCATAATTTGGATTTCCCCCTTCTCTCTACTTTTTTATGTAAGTAAAATAAATCAAATTAAAAGTAAGATCAACTGTGAGCAAAATCTCACTTGAAAGTAGCCCATTATTATTTCAACATTTTACACAGAGGTTTTCTTACTTGTATATATTTTTTAATTCGATCTGAAGTTCCACTGAATTAAACATTTCAACACTCTTCACATCCCCAAATATACAGTATTTATTTACAGAGTCTGGCGAAGGCCTTGATGAAGCCTGGCTCTTTGTTAAGGGAGCAGCGCCGTTAGTCTTCATACTGAACAATGCTAAAAGTGACCTTGATAGACTCAGATACAGTAGCACACCCTCATGGTGACTGATCTGAAGAGATAGCGAGATAGAAGACTTATCCAGTCCTTTCACCTGCCAGTGTTCACGAGGGAGAGGAGGAAAAGAAGCGGCTGCTGCTTCAGGGTATCAGTGACAGAGTGAGTGTGTCTGAGGAGATCGGTGAGGGAGATTAACAGCTCAGTCCATCTCTGTCACTGAGTGCCGCTGAACCTTGACACAGCTTAGAGGTATTACGAGGTCACTGAAGTAAATGACATCGCGGCTTCGGAGGAGGCGGGGCCAGTATGTATGCAGATACCTGAAGGTATCGATTGGTTTAGAAAATTATGCAATAATGCCTCAAGACGTCCTGCATCGCAGCCTGTACGCTTACCACAAGGTATCTCATTAAAGCAGAAATGGAGATCATCCTCCCCGCGGCCAAGGACTCTTGAGCATATGCTTTTACAGTGCTTTTGTGATTTTGAAAATATACTGTTGTCTAGATTTAATGTTGCAGGCATGCTGTAATGAAAGGAACCCTCTTGAAAATCAATATCTCATTCAGGGGCAGCAGAAGAACACATGATTCAAGGCTTGTCGGGGGGTTTTCAGAGTGAGTAAAAAGGAATTTCAGTGCCTTTAGTAGCAGCCTCATATCCTGTGTGGCATTGCTATGTTCATGGAGTTGGAGAGTATTTTGAGTTAAACTTTGACTGCAGTGGAAGTTGTATTATGTGAGTTTTGCAGTGCCAGCCTTGCTCAGCTGTCTGGTTAATACTATCATCAAACACTTTTTCTTCCAAAGATGGAACACACACCATGTCTGGTGCGAATGTCTTTGTCTGTTTTGACAGAATGTTGGAGAAGTAAAAGCTAACAAAACTAACAAGCAGGTTTCTCAACAAACGGCAGCCCTGTGCATGTGTGTGTGTGTGTGTATGACCATTTTAACTTATGTAAAGTGTCTTTGAGTACCCTGAAAAGCGCTCTATAAATAAAATGTATTATTTGTATGCCTCTGTGCAGCAACACACACATACACCTGTGTTTGTGAACGCGTGTATTCATCCTCCCACAAGGAAGGTGCATGTTGGAGGTGTTTCTATACAAAAATGATCCGGCTCTTTCAGTATCAATAGCAGCTTCAATATCAGCTGCTGTTAAGTTAGATTTCCCACGGTTTCTGCTCAGCACAATTTTGGAGAGATTAAAAAGGAACTCAGAAGGTGCCCAATAAAAAAGTGCAATGCCATGACTCAGGCTTCTGTGTGCCAGAACCTGCGTTCCGAATAAGACAAATCCTAATGTGCTCGATAGAAGTTCGTCTAACTTCACAGCCCTGACAGTCGCTTCCCCACGCAGAAACAACTAAAGCAGGCAGGCATGAGGGAATGAGGAAAACGCACTTCACTTACTAGACAGTCATCGCACGGGTGGTAGGTGTAATGTGATTAGATAACCTGTTAGCAAGTAAGTACGATGGTGGTCAGTCTGTCCATGGATAACAGGGAAGCAGGAGATAAGAAAAAAGTGTGCATGCATGTGTGTGTAGGAGTGTGAGTGGGTGTGTGTGTGAAACAATTATTCTTCTGTTCTTCTGTCTTTTTAGTTATACTGTATGGAGGATGCATCAATTTTGCCTTTTAAAATCTTAAATCAGGGAAATAAAGAGTCATAAACAAATACTTAGTGAAGAATTGGTGAACTAAATTGGCTCAGAAAATATGTGTGGGTGTATTTTTTTTTCGTGTGAGTGAGTGTGTAAGGAAGAACAATTGTGTGTGTGTGTGTGTGTGTGTCTCTCGGGCGCACAGCAGGTGACGATAAGGAACCATGACAAATACACACACTCACAACCATTTACAATCTGAATAGTAGTCATATACTGTACATTTCAGCTACTTGCCGGGTACTTACACTGGCATCCATCATTGACATAACAGGTGGCCTGGAGCTGACCAGGACAGAGTTGTGAATATCAAACTCAAATGTGTCACAAATGAGCATTGGATTTTACACTCCCCTCTGTCCAAACTCAGCGTTGGACTGTGCTGCGAGGCTGAAACTACAATTCAGATTGATTGCAATGTGAAAGGACTGCTGGAAAGACTATTTTGCAATTCTAGGATGCCTGCAAAATATTGCGTGCAGCTGCGGAAAATCTCTGTTCCTCCTCCTTCACTATGTAGCAGTTGGATATATTACGGCCTGCACTGGGCTGGAAGATAACCGATGTTCCCCCCGATGAGAAAACTTATTTCCTCCCAAAAGAGGTGCCATAAATATTGACTTGATTTACACTCAAATGTACACCTGTGGCATTCTAAAGGGCATTTAGCGAGACAGACTAACAGCCGAATGAAGTGCCCATGAATCTCCCCGTTTCCCCCATGGATGGAGGGGGATGGAAATTCATGGTAAACTTTATATGGGCGCAGCAGCCATAGAGTGGCTGTATATCCAGAGCTGCCATGAGACATTACACTTTCCCATATGTTTGGTGCTGTTTCTAGTCTTGCGTCCCGCCGTGTGGTGTACTTTTGACCTCCCCCTCCATAAAATGCAATGTTCACGAGGAGGGCCGAGTCTGTCACATGTACAGTGGATCCATCTGGAGCTGGGCTTTGTGTGTGTGTGTATGTGTGTGTGTGTGTGTGTGTGTGCTTGTTGAATATTTTATCATCATTATTATTAGAGATGAAACAATTAGTCCATCAATTGATCGTAAATGGACAGAGAATTAATCAGCACCTATTTTGATAATTAATCAATCATTTGCGACATCGTCCAAAAAAAACATTTGCATTCAAAAATGTGAGACTGTTGGTCAGACAAAAAAAGACATTACAATATGTCACTTTTGGATCTGGGAAATTATGATACATTTTGTATATGAAATAATGAATCGATTAATTGAGAAAATCAATTAGTCCAAATTATTATTATTAATTTACAACCTACATTGCCCTGTCTACACAAGTAATACAGCTTAAGGTGCTTTACATTGAGATAATAGAATATTTGAATAAAACCCTCATCGGCAGTTGAACATTTTACATATAACAACTCATTACAGTATACACAATATATATATGTATTCAGTGCACACACACACAATAAAGCAGAGTTACTGTAAACAAGACAAAATGGAAACTGTCAAAAAAGAGCGTATGAATAAGACTAAGAATAACACATTTAAAAATGACAGCAGAGCACTAATGACACTTTTAAAGTAGAACTAGAACAAGTATTTCACAGGTTCTTAAAAGCCTCAATTAGTAAATCAGCAGACTTGAGGATTAAATCTACTGACTTTCAACTAATTATGCAACAGTTTAAGCCCAAAGACTTGACTTGCACTCTTCCATGCAGGCACTTTCAAATCCTCTTTATATGTTACATTCTTAAAGAAATCAAAGTCAAAAAATTGTGCACTCATTTTCGTTTGACTAAAAATCCATCGCCTGATAATTCATTCAGGATAGGATTCATTCTGTTTGACCTGACAGACTACATCACTAAACCATTGTTTTGGTATAGATGATGTTGAAATAATCATGGCAGGTACTTTGGTCTGCGGTATGAAAACGTATATACGCATCACAATAAATAAGAGTGATTGTAAACAAGACAATATGCAAAAGCATGTATCCACATAAACAGTTTTCTCTACGCACCGTACTTTCCAAGAAATGTGTTGTGAATAAGGCAGCTGTCTTAAAAAGGTATCTCACCAAACTGAGTTTTCTACTGCGCAGTGCTGTGTTTCTGTGCATGCGCATCTCCCTGTCTATTTGTCTGCTGAATGTTTTACTCTCTTCTCAGGAGACTCGGCAGACATTTGGTAGGCATATTCGCCATTAAAAAACAGGACCACAGGGGACACTAGCTAAAGATAGGTACCAGGAAACAGCCCCAGCAATCCAAAGCATATGTGGTTTGATATTCCATTTGATAAGTTCCTACATCCTGAGTTAAATTATTTCATATGCTTAGGGAACATTGAGATTTTCATGTCTGTGGAACCAAAAGGAAGATATGTGTACTGGTCATAAGTAACACCACATGGTTTCTTTATTACATCCAGTATACTGTGGGCCAGATTTAACATTATGATCATGTCGGTACAAAAATGTAATATTCATTGACATTATGAATGCAGTTTTATTTTTTATTTTTGTTGCAGGCAACGGCTGCAAATCATAATACACAAAGGCCAGAGCAGATCTGTTTAGAATTAGATAAAAACTCAATTAAATGTACAGGAATTTGTCAGTCATGTTTTACTTTACTGATGCATTTGGCTCAAATTCAGCTATGGCTCTTTCACTCTAAATACAGAACAGTACATGCATTCTAAATTGTATACGTGAGTGCATTTCAGCAGCAGGAGACTATATTAAAACAGATGTGGCCAATATGGTTGACCTCATATGATCAGCAGGTCAACTTTCTCAGGTGGAGTCGGTCTACTGTTTGTCCTCAAGAATGACCCCAAAATGAATATGTATAAATATGTAAATATACTTAACAAGTCTACGTCAAACCCAGAGTGTAATGTATCCTTGACTGTCTAATTTCTTTTTTTCTGGCTAACTCAAACTTGGCCATCAAGTGCAATTTTTGCAATTTTCCTTTTCTAAAAAGGTTGCATTAATTCAGACATATCTGTAAAATGACACAGTGTGTGTTCTCTGATCTGATGTTACTATCGACATGAAAACATTGTTATTTCAAAATAAAACAATTCTCTTATCTCGCATTGCTATGGTTTAAGTTTAGACACAAAACCAACTTGGTTAGGGTTAGCTCACAGTTTAGGTTAAAATTACTACTTCGTTAAGGTTGGGGCCCTTCATCATCATGGTTACAATGAGAAACACTTGGTTGGGGTTAGAGAATGACCACGGCCATGGTGACAAAAGAAATGTTGACTGTTGGTTGGAAACTGGAAACGAATAGCGGTCTCCTGTATTAAATCGCATGTTTTGATCGCCCATCCATCCACCCTGACAGCTAGAGGTCTTTACCTCTTTGAACTTTGAGCATGTGTTTTGGGGTAATTTACTGGAACTACTGATGCTCTCATTGTTCTTCGGAGGACAGTCTCTGACTGCATGTAACCGGCACAACTAAGAACTTGTACCTGATGTAAGAACCTGTAATATTATCCAGAGGTGATGTTTGGGCAACTGCTGAAAGAAAAAGGTCCCAATGATCTTTAATGGATCCTCAAGATGCCTGCTATATTCCAAATGAGTTCACTGTGTGGAATAGTGCACGAGGCTGCATACCTATATTGTTAGATTTTCATGCAGCGTTGGAAGATTTAGCTAATTAACGAAGGTGTACATGGTGTTTGACCCATGTATAATTAACAGCAGCACATTCAAATTAGAGACTGCAGATGGAATGCACATTTCATTCTTGCAGCTGCAGTGTGATGGCTTCAGGTATTTAAACAATGCCAAGGGAAGGACCTTAGACATCTCTCAAGCAGCTGTCCATGACATTATTCATGAGAATGACTCATAACTCTCATAACCGGAACAGACTCTAACCCACCTGTATTGGATAAAACATGTAGCAAACTAAAAGAAGCAAAACTCAACATATGACATTTTGGAGACATCTGAATTTTGTGCCTCCTCAAGCTAAAAGACAGGATTTGCTTTTTGCAAGTACTAGAGTTACACTATATTGCCTGATCTGCATAACAATTCAGCTGCACCAATCCACCAATTTAGGCTCATGCAGGTTCATCTGGAGCCATGAGATTCCAAAACAGGTGTAAACACAACAAAAATACAAAACAAATACGTCACTAAGACTGCTTTGCAGCAGCACAAAATTGAAGGCAATTTTGTAAACAACCTTCTCTCCAACCAGTTAAGAGCAGGATCATTAATCGTCAACCTTGAGGACGGCACTATTGGCCAGTGAGTCATAACTTAATCCCATTCTTTTCTGATCTGATCATTTTCTTTGTGACTTGTTGTTAAATCATCTATAATTTTAAACTGTCACATCTTGATGAGCGCATGGCTAAAATGAAATGCATTTTTCATTAAGGTCAAAATCTTAAGTCAATAAAAGAATTAGTGTCATAAACTCTTATCCATTGTACTGTAATCTATTGATCTGATTATTAACTGATGCTAAAAGTATGTAGAATATCCCATTTATTGTAAATAATATGTCAATTCATGGTTTGTCAAGACACAGCACATGTGTAGGAGGACGTGTGTGCGACATCAAGAAACAGAAGCCATCATCATATTAGTATCAGAGCAGTAAGTGGACAATATAAGAGCTGTGTATAGAAATGTATTGATATCTAGAATATCTAAATTAAATCCTGTGCGGCAGGTGAAATGGCTTCTTAAGCTTCAAGGATGAACTTATTGCAATTTCAATAAAATTCTAAAAAAAATTTTTTTTTTCAAATCCTATACAAGTCTGCAATAGCTACATACTGTATGAATCAACTGTATCAGTCAAACTCTTACTTTTAATTCCTTGAAGAATTATCTGTCAGATTGGACTTGAATGATTCCTGGACCTCCAGTTCAATCAGAGATGCAGCTAAAGTTTCAAAGATATGTCGAATGCCAGACCTAGAGAGACCGGCCAGCCAGCCATGGCGCTTTCAGCCTCAGCTTTATTTGTCCTGGAGTACTGCTGCTCTACTTTTATTCTTTTCTTCCTCATTTCTCATTCCTGTTTTAACCATAACTGTTTTTCTTGTGTGTTTCTGTTTAGGTTTTAGTTGCCTCAGTGTTTCTTCCTTCTTTTTGCAGTGGCGGTCAATATACAGTACGTGTTACTATTGACTCCTGTGTACCAACACATTGTTTCTGATAATGAGAAAGCACAAGGTGTCTCTGGACTGAGCCAATTTACTTCTCCTTCATTAAGTACCATGTCATATATTCAAAAGTGTCTGTGCCTCAGAACTAGAAAACACGTTCTTTTGCATTACCAAATGCACAGTCATTTACTCGTGTGTGATGTTTCAACAATTACAGAGCGAAGTTCTATGGATGTGCTCTAAAATTGACATTGTATACAGCGCAAAGTTCTGCAGATGTCATCACGGTATTGTGATTTACAGACACGCTTGCCAAGACAAGGATAGTCTGTCAAGCTCTATGGCAATTGCCAAGTGTGTAGCAAAGACATGTGTGGCTGAAGCTGGGTTTCACCACACCGGCTGTCTGAGAAAACACTTCCAGAAAGACATTGTGAGTGTCTCAGTGTGTATACCTGCCCTATCCTGCTGCCATTCCACAGTAAATGGCTATTTATCATGGCAGGGATGGATTTGACAGCCTCTACCTACCGCTTGAATTCAACAGCATCCACAGGCACTGCACAGGGTAAATTGCTCCCTCAATTCAGAGGGAATCAACCTTATGAGGGTACAACTTTCGGGTGGCAGATTGGCCTATAGGTAGCAAGGCTGTCTAACAACTGAAAGGCTGTTGGCTCAATCTCTGGCACTGACAGGGGACTTAATTCCAGCAGTAGGATGACAACTGGTGGGTGGATGCTATTATACTATACCTCTATGAGAATCACTGAGACTGCGGAGATGCTTTTAAGCCAGTGAGCAACAGACTGCTGCTTTACAGCTGACCCTGAGCCTTGGATTCTCAGGAGACATAATGTAAACACTTCACGATAACCATCATTACACTTGACTGATCATTAACAATTGATTCATGATAATTTGTTTATTGGGCTATTACAGTGCATCAAATAGTATTTATTCTCCTGTGTTCTACAAAACAGTTGCTTTGCAAATCTTTTGTTAATTATTTAAGGTCAAAACCTTAAGTCAATAAAAGAATTAGTGTCATAAACTCTTATCCATTGTACTGTAATCTATTGATCTGATTATTAAGTGATGCTAAAAGTATGTAGAATATACCATTTATTGTAAATAATATGTCAATTCATTGTTTGTCTCTTACTCTTACTTTTAATTCCTTGAAGAATTATCTGTCAGATTGGACTTGAATGATTCCTGGACCTCCAGTTCAATCGGAGATGCAGCTAAAGTTTCAAAGATATGTTGAATGCCAGACCTAGAGAGACCGGCCAGCCAGCCATGGCGCTTTCAGCCTTGGCTTTATTTGTCCTGGAGTACTGCTGCTCTCCTTTTATTCTTTTCTTCCTCATTTCTCATTCCTCTTGCCATACTCGCATTGGGCTCATCCCCCAGACTTATTAGAATGGCTTTGACCTCATTATTCTGCATAGACCCAGCTGCTTTCTCCTTTTTAATATCAGCAAAAGCTACAAAGAATGAGAGGTGTGTGTGTGTGTGTGTATGTGTGTGTGTGTATGTAGGAGGTGGGTATTGGTCATCAAAATGTGTCCGAGTCCCACAAGCTGTGAGTCAGATAGAAATGAGAAAAGAGGGAAGAAGAGGAGGCCCACTGGCCATCAGGGAAGTGCGGGCAGACCTGGGGAGACATGAAGATGCAGGTGTTTGGCTGGTTTCTGTGAAGCAGGTGTGTGGTGTGTGTGTGTGTGTGTGTGTGTGTGTCTGTGTGTGTGCGCACTCTGGCGTAAGGGTAATGCTAGCCAGCAAAATATTGAAATAAGCACCGACACCACTCAGATTGAGAAGAATAATTTTGACGAGGGACTGAAAGTGATTACCGCATTAGAGTCCTTTCCTCAAAAAACAACACCTGCACACCTCCAGCTTCGCAAGCTACATCACACACAGAGGAGATGGATGTGGATGCCCCTGCTCCCTCTCTTCGTCTCTCACTTTCTCCTATCACACTCACACACACACACACAAACACACACATGAATGAAGAAACATCCTGACACACACACACACTGCGGTGCAGGTGGCCTGGAGGATGTAGAAAGGAAAAACCAGAGTTGCTAATAGATTAAAAGGATCCTCGACGTAATGTTTGGTCATTACATTTTACTTATTTTGTTGCCCTCTTTTGAACGTACAAGTTTGAGCTAATTTGTCCCATTATGAACTGTAAATGAACAAAGCCATTAGGAACATTGAGAATGCACACGAGATAGCCTGAATGTAAGTTTATTTTGTGATTTATCATTATTATCTTATAGAATTCAGGCTTGTATTACCGTTTAAATTATTATAATTTGCAGTGAGTTATTAGATGCAAAACATGTAATGTGCAAATAGAAATATAATTTTTTTTAAACATTTTTTGGGACAAGTTTTATTTTCATTTATCCTCAGCAGAATATAGGTAGATAGTGTAAGCCAACAAATTCACAACAGCCTTTATCGCTCCCTGACAGGAAAAAAATAGCTGGAGAATGTGGTGTTAAATATAGTTAGTAGCCCTGAGGAAATGTAGTTTAATATCCCTCAATAAAGATAGAAGCTGCTCAGGTTTGTCCCCTGCTAAGCAAAAACAGTGAACACCTTTCGCCGAGAGCTGCTGAGAACATTAATAACAGCCCTCAGTCTACGGTGCAACTTCAAACAGGATCATGAGTCAATAACACTTGAGGTCAAAATTAAAATAAAAAAACTGAGTCACAAGTTAAGAGATTCCAAAATGGGGGAATAATACCGGATGAATAATTTATCAATTTCAAATGAGAACACACTGATTCAAGGATGGACACGCAATCCTGCCAGTGTTCGCCCTATAAATAGGCACTTTTCCTCGCTGTGGCAGCTGAGCCCATTCAAACATCATGGATATATATACGGCGGTCCCAGGAGAGCGAGAGAGAGAGAGAGAGAGAGAGAGAGAGAGAGAGAGAGGTGTCACTGGATCGCAACAGTAGAAATAGACAGTGGTTACCATGTAGCCATCGCCGTGGTACCCAGCAGTAAACATCTGTGCCATTACGGGTGTGAGCTCCAAAGGATGAGGCCTGGAAAGAATCCGAACAGGCAATTAGACAACCTCAGGCCAGCTGCTCTCCATCCCTGCAGCAGCGGGGCCTTCTTCTCTTGGAGCTAATTACATAACAAAGACAGTCTTTAATCAGGTCCTGCCTGTCCCCTCCCCTACCCCCACCCCCCAACAGCTTCCTTCCTCCTCCTCTTCTGTCCTCTATCTCCCCTTCTCATCCTCTCGCAGACTGCAGTTTCATGCACTCTGTGAGATTAGCAAGAAAAGAATAAAAGGCAGGGGGAGGCCAGTGGATGGTCTTCCTCATGGTCAACTGCGCTGCTGTCCAACAGGCTAGCTGGTTATAGTTAACCTGCTGACCTCTCATGTTCATGAAGACCCTGACCATAATTTAATTTGGAAAGACAAAAGAAAGAAGAAGAAACATGAAATCAATTGTGTGAGCTGGTTCAGACAGAAACAGCGTTCTGAACATGTGAAATCTATTTTTTTGTGCTTCCCCATAGAAAAAGGATAATTTTCCTTCTGCTTTTGGTTTGTGCCGCCTCTTAATTATTTTACACCTTGACAGCAAAATTAAAATTGGTTTTACTTATCTTTAACCCTACTGTTGTGCTTGGGTTCTTGGAGAAAACAATCATCTTGACACTTAATTTTATGAAAATTGCTTATAAACATTTCAGAAGTTTTCTTCAGAAAATTACACATTACTTCTGTTTGGGGTGTCAAGGACCCAAGCTGTTAAACACTGTGAAACTCAATGGATTTTTACATTCTCTCTATCTGTGATAGGCGTTGACAGTATGTCTTGCACAGCAAAAATCCCAACTTTAGTTTTTTATTGGCCTATCTGGGGTCTAACCAAAACATAAGTAACGTCAGTATGTAGGATAACATATTTTATATTTCTTTGTCTGTGAATAACTTTTTGGCAAACAAAAGGTATATTTTTTCCACACATAGCCCATATAACATACAAAACGTGAAATATTTCCACATGTGGTTTAATATCAATGTTTTATGCTCACTCTGGTGCAACTTCTGTTTGTGTCAAAGGAAAGAGTTACCACTTTTAATATGTTTCTTCATATTTGGTTTTAATAAGGTTAGATAAAGAAAAAAAACAATTATTACTATTATTTCTACAGAAACAGCACAAGGGTCTGTGAGACCCCAAACAATGAGGAAGTGTTTATACTGTACATATTTAACGAGTGAGCTGTCTGGTTGAAAATACTCTCTCTACTTCAAGCTCAAGCTCTGCCCCCCAGACATTTTTGTATATTCTCACCCTAAAACAATCTGTTCACTCTGACCTGAAATAGGTGGGTTTAATAATGAAGTCTGGTGTCCACAGAATATGTCTCATTTACCCCACTCACTAGCAAAGGTTATTTGTTTGTCCACTCCCACAGATACATGGGAGAAAATACAGGTGCAGAATAGGTTTTGAATCAGTGAAGTTTCTGAGGAGAAATTAAATAAAGTTGGTGGGAAAGTCCTTGACTGTTGAATTGCTTTAGATAAAAATGTCTTTTGTATATTCTAACAAGCTAATAAAATTATTTCATCCGTCTATTCGTTCATTCATCCATTCTCCAGATGCTGAAGGTTCAGGGTTTTGGTGAAAGCAGCACCACTTCTAACTCATAAGACTTCACAAAAGAACAGAAAGTCATTCTGAAATTATTTTAAAACTCATTTACAGCATCCCAGGCCTCTTCACTTGCCTTCATCATCCCTTCATATCTCACCAGTTGTCTTCAACATCATACATGCTCTGTGAAAATTAACAGGCAGGCTTTGTAGAGCCCAGTGTAAACAGTGATGGAAAGTACATCTACGCACTACATACAATCTTTAGGTGCTTGTACTTGAGTATTTTATGCTGCTATAGTTGCTGGTTACTTTTCAGATTTTACACACTTTACACGGACAACATAAGTTATGATGTATGTTATTGGTAATAATAATATGATATATGATATATGATGTGGACACTGTGTAAAGAATCTGAATATTGTAAGTAAGGGTAAGACTATCCTATTATCCCAATGTTAAGTCCTGAAGCACATACATATTGTGCACATACATTGTTTAAAATCCTGATCTCTACCAAATGGCATCAGTGGGCCATCTGTGTCTGAGATTATTAAACAGATTCCGTCTTGCTTCTCTCTCTTTTCGTCACAACACGAGCTCTTATCCTCTTGTGCCGTCGAGGCACAGCCATTCTAAGTTGGGGATGAAACATCCATCACAGTTAATGTTCTTAAGGAAACTCTGGGTTATCCTAATTATCACAAACACAGACTAGCACAATTTACTCGTTTAATCAAATCGCATGCTTTGTTTAATTAGCTGGATATGTGCACGGAGAGGGAGAGGACAGAGAGAGAGTTTTTGGAGGAGAAAGAGAGAGAGACTGAGAGAGCCACAGAGAGGAAGAGAGAGAGATGGCTATGCATGTACAAACATTCTTTGCCTGAGGACAGAGGGAATTAGAAAGAAAATTACCAAGCCATTGTAGAATTTGCACTCAAAGCACAAAAATTAGAGACATTTCACGAAAACTCCTGCAAAGACCAATTCAAGGTACAACTAAATCTGCTCAACAACCAGGAAACTACACCGAACACAAAATGGTTGACACCATGACAGTTATTGAACTGCATACTTGTTAGATTGTATTCCTTTGTGTGCCGTACCCAAATCATTTAACACACAAAACTGGTTTGGCTTGCATCTCACATATTTTCATGCCTGTTTATCTTTTCTTTTGACTTTATTTGTTGGGTTGCCATCTGAAAAAGCTCTGTCTTTTAACAAACTGTGATGTCTGTAACACTCATGAAGTCGGGCGAATGTCGCTGTCAGAGGTTAATTACATCTCAACTTTTTCACATGTAATCCACCTTGACTTTCCACTCTTATTTGCTTTGTGTGACAAATTAAGCTCAGGAAAAGGAGAGATCATGCGCTCTTTTGAAGTCAGATACAATTTTCTGAAAAAGGTCCATACTTGCATTAGTCCACCATTACTCACATCATAATTACTCTGTCCTCTCAGAATCCAATATTTAACTCCCTGACCTTTGCTAATAAAACCACAGAGTCTTCATTTGGAATGATTAAAACAAAGGACAAAATCAGGACTATTGCACCACAAACCTTTCTTCATAATCTAAACTAATGCTGCAATGCAATTCTACAAATATGTATGTTTATATAACGTGATTGATAATGTTTAACCAGAGTTGGTTCTATTAAATTTTCATGAATCCATTTGTTTTTAGAAAACAAATTTCCATTGAAGCCAGAAAATCTGAGTATCTAAATTAAACCACATTTTGCTCACATCATGATTTTACATATGTAATGTAGGTTTGCATCATTTGAATCAAAGGTAACATAGTGTATATTATCTATAAAAACATATTCTTCAAATACATTCAAAATGCCTGTACCATTATTAGATAATAAAAGGTAATACAATTTTGATAATGTATTCAGACAGTGTAATCCTATAGTAAATCATAGACATCACTCTCATTGTTATTAACCTGTACAGAACAGCTCAGGTATAATGCCAGGGATACATGAAGGGAAGTTACACAAGTCCAGCTTGCAGTAACTTTAACTTGAAAAAACTTGTAAAAACAATGGATGAAAGCTTTGAGGGCAAGTACCTAAAGTCTTTACTCAAGTGGAAGATTGTGTTCTTTTCTCTCCTGGACAAGAGTGCACACCTGATCCACTCCTCATCCTGTATTGCAGTTCCCCGGTCCGGCTCTCTGAATCTAACCCGCTACAGTGTCAAATGAGACCAATTACGTCTCCCACCAATCAATCGTTCCCAGCAACTGAACCAACATCAAACTCATTGATTGAGAACAAGGCTCCGGTCGACGTAAGGTGATCAACCCTCACAACTGCTCTCAGCCACATTGATTTTTTTGGCACTGCACTCTGGGAAGATAAACAGATATTGTTAGATAAAGTACAGTAGATAACACCTACTGTTAACCGTAACTTCAGACGCTTTTGACCCAATTTCTAGAAAAGTTACTGTGGGGAGAAACAGAGTTGGGCCACTCTCAGGAAACATTTAGGAGATAGAAGATAAAAGACGGGATTCAAAATGTGCTTTCGCTTCCACCATGATGTTACTATGCGTTTCAGATACTTATCTGATGCCCCTTTTTTGATAATAATGTTTTGTAGTCATAGTAACAGTAAAAACAATGACAACAGGGGCTTACATGTTTACATTTCTGTCTATACATTTTGAATCGATGTATATATTGTTGACAACAAATTGTCAACAGAACAGAAAACAAAACAGGACAAACGGGACTCAACACAACTCAGTCTACTAAAAATTACATTTGTAAAGTACTTATTTGTTTTCCTAATTACGATTTGTTGGGGAATGTAATTGCTGCCTGGATAATGTTCCCTGGCCTAGTGTTTGCAAGCACTACATTTATGTACCACATGTGAGCTGTAGGGAGGAGGCCGGGCTGGGTAGAGTGCATACAGAGTGCAGGACTTTGACACCAGAGACCAGGGTCTGCATCCTGAGTCCAGTGTTTGGTTTGGCCGAGGCAACAGAAGGCTAAGGTTAGGCTACGATTGTGGTTTCAGTTAAATGTTGATAAAGTAAACATGTCCTGTCCCATCCTTAGAGTCACTTTTGACATTTTCAATTTTTAAACAAGAACATGATTTTTTCCCCCCTGACCTTAACCAAGTGCTGAGTGCCTAAACATAAATAATAATAAAAAGTTTATTCATTCTTTAGTTGTTATGAGTGGAAATTGTATTACAAGAACAAATAATGTCAGTGAACATCCTGCAGATCCATTCAGTATCAACATTTAGATAAATATGTTAATTAACAACATTTTCTCATTATGTTAATAGAAAATGTAAATCAGGCAGCATTATGTCTCAGCCTAAATGTATTTGACTACCAGGTCTGTTTATACTTGACTTTAACTGTGTGGATAGTTTGAATTGTATGGCACAGCGGTGGCACAGGATGTTTCCAGGTTTTGTGAAAGTAATGAATATCTACTTTAAAAATGCTGTGAGCTGAATAATTTAACAATCTGTCAGGGGATTTAATGAGTGGCTTGTGCACAGTTAGCAATGGTTTGTTAGTGAGTAAGACAAGTTTGAGGTTGTTGGGAATTTGTCGATCAGATACTGTGACTATGACAAAGAAAGGTTCAAACTAAGAATCTCAATTAATGGAAGTTTAACTTAAAGTAACATTAACCTTTGTACAATAATCTCCTATATCCATTGTCATTACTGTCCGTTAACAATAAGGATAGCAAGAGTCAAAGACACACACACGTATATATATATATAGCAGTATAGCAGTTAAGGCTTGTGTAAAATGGAGAAGTGTTTGATAAAGTAATAAGAGCCAGAGGAAAACTAAAAGTTTTATCTTAAAGCTACAATGAGCTGCAAGAGGAAAGGGTGGGCGAGGGGATGTGGGAGAGGAGTATATGAAAATTGTTCTCTCATTTCCTAAAGCCTAATAACTTTCAAAGATACATGAGCAGCATTGTTTTGTCATTTTCACCAAGCTCCACTATGTGTTTTTGTTTTGTTGTTGAAGATTTATTCAATATCTGATTGATAAGTAGATTACAGATAGCGTAGGCGCACATGCTTCTCCCTAAGCTGCTTATTTAGTGGATTCAGCAAGTCATCAGTTACCATGATAACAGGTCTAGTAGCTAATAGTGAAAGGGTTAACAGAGGAATTATTATGCGCACACAAACACAATAAGTAGGTTACAATGCAGAGACTATTAGATATTATGCATGTGTATTAGAATTTCATACACCCAATAACATTTCATTGCATTGTGTAATGGCGGTATGAATCATTTTTCCTGCATCCTGACGGCAGATGATTGTATTAAATATGTCTACTATTGCCTGCATATACTGTCTACCCTCTACTTTAACAAATTTCTTGCTCCATTGCTCTTTCACTTCTTTCAAAGGCAATGTTTAATAATAATGCACTCTGAGAATTGTCAACCTTGTCATTCAAAACAATCGCAGTGACTTTCTGCTACCAGGGATTTTTTTTTTTGCTTTGCGTCTGTACGGTCTTAGGAAACAAATCTCTTGCCCTTGTTGCAGCTCAAGGACACACAATGCAGTGAGGCCAGTATTATCAAATTGTTACAAAGACAAACCTTGAGAGCCTCAGGCTACAACTGCCTGGGAAAGTGTTTTGAATTTTTTATGAAGCCTACCTGATGTAGAGCCCTGGACTCTGTGATAGCGTCATAATCACAGGCGAGCGCAAGAGTAATCAAGTAGTTTGACTCGAGTACTGTGCAGCTGTAGGTAATGCATGTACCTGAGTTGTGAAATTGGAAGAAATGTGATTGTTTTACTGAACTACATGATATATTTAATAAAAAACAATGAGATTCACTGGGAAATGTCATGTTTCTTCCGGGATAAATACATTTTAATACAGAATCTGTGTACCCCTTTATGTCAATTTAACGACAACAGACTTGACAATTCTTTCCAGGATTATCACCATTATAGTCATATTTGTCAAAGTGATACAACATGTCAACATATGAATATAATCATTATTGCTAATTGTCACTTGAAAATGTTTCATGAGCTGAAAATGCACTGTAGAAACTAATTTGCAATTATTGCTGTGCAGATTTTTGTCATTCTGGTTTGAATAAATTGGTAAAAGGGAGTTTGTTTGCTCCACTTTAAAGTGATTTTCTTTTAGTATCAAATGACAAAACTGAGATTAAATCAGCCTCAGCTGCAGTTCTATGTGAAGGAACAAACTACAAACTTTTTACAGCATTTTATGACAGTATTTCATATTCAAAGAAGAGATTTGGGGGTGGATTATCACTTAATGCCACAGACTCTAACTCTAACCCCTGCATGTTAGCATGTTATTAAACATTTTTAAGACGCATTAAAACAGCATTTGGAGGCCATATGGCTGATCTGAAAGGTTTCATGTTGAAACAGGATGTTGGGGCAAAACATGAGGAGGGACCAAAGTGTAACGCAGGGGGACATTAGTTAAGGAAAGAAAAGTGGAATTATGTCATGGGAATATTGTGATTTTATTTGTTGAAATTTTAAGTACATCCATTGGCACAACTGGACATAATCACTAGAGATAGACAACGCAATTTCTAAGGAATTACTGGTGCAGTCAATTTGCAAATAAATTGAAAAAACTTTTTTAATTTCATATCATTCTTTGGTGTCACTTTGAATAGGTGAGGCATATTCTTTTGCATTTTGTATTTTTTCTTATCTGCTCCTCCACATGGGATCAAACTCGTCAGAGGTGGTGGACTAAAACACTCAAACATCTCTTTTGGTACACAAGATTCCTGATTTGACATTATACAGATGTGAACAATAAAGTAAACTGTTAGACATTTCCATGCTGCAAACAGACAGTGCTCTGTTAGACCAAACAGAACCTGCAGAACTTCCTGGCCTTTTTTTTATACCATGTACCATTATCTGTTTTAAAAACACCTCCAATTGAGCCTGGAAGCTCTAAAACTGGAGTCTGGCTGATATTCGGATATTCTGAGATCATAAAAAACAGCAGTCTAGTTTCCCTTTAAAACCTGTGCACAGTGGTCCACCAAGGTAGTCTAAAATGCAGCTCTCACGCATGGTAATTAGATAAAAAGGTTTGCCTGAAACTGTGTGATGACCACATTATAACAGATAACCAGATGATAGTCAGACAAAATCGTCTGTAATAACAGGAAGGAAAATGTTGGACTAACAAGTATCAGATAAATGTGTGGCATTAATCCTCTGTTTAAGCCAAAGTTAAATCCTGTGTTAAAATACGTATAATCCCCTGAAATTGTACTAAGCTTACTTTTCTGATAGATTATGCCTCCTTATTCTACAAAGTCACAAAGGCAATAAGGAACAGAGCATTTGACATTTGTAAGGGTATTATCTAAAGTATAATTTTCTGTTGATTATCAGTTACATGAGAAAAACATCACATCATGTCACACAGATAATGAGGTGTCTGTCTCCTTAAAGCTGGAATGCGGGACTTTTACATGTAAACAAACGTCCGTTATGTTCAAGATGTTGCCAAACAAGTTCACACAATGCTGATGTCTTGGAACTGTGAAATTTCTCTGTATTTTTGTGACTATTTCTCTCCTATTACTCCTCTGATATAGCATTGCACGCCTATAACATTGTCAGACTCACGATGTACAGTTTGGAAACACAGATGCAGCAGAACCAGATTTATCGCCTTTAATTTTAATGCTATTAGCGGCTAATGTAACCTCGAACCGCTAGCCTCAAGCAGAGATGATGAGCAGATTACAGAGGTCTGGTACGAACTTGTAGTCTTCAATCCTGACCAACATTGATCCAAAGGGCTTTACAAAAAAAATTTTCACATATGCAGTAGTACTCCCCAAGACCAGTAAACTTTGACTTTGATGTGCAAAATTGGCACACTTCCCCTTTAAGTCAGGGTCATGAGCTGATTCGTTACTCCATTTGGAATCTCACAAAACCCAGCGTTTTTATTACTGTCAACAATGTTTCCTCTTCTTTAGTATCAGGAAAGTCCTTATTTAACTAGCATTAGCCACCTTTTAGTTTTTCTGGCAGAACCGATGAAGTCTCTAGCTCTTTGACTGAGGAAATACTGCACAATAGACTCAGATTTCTCAGACTTTGTGGAAACAACATGCTGTGCCATGTAGTCATTGTTAGCCAGAGAGTTGAATGAATTTGAATAACTGTCTCAGGGATAACAGTCACAATATTGAACTCAGAGAAGTATTTTTGGGGGGGTGTCAGTCCAAATGTTACAAACAGGCCCAACTGGAAAGAATTAGGTAATTATTTAGTGAGAGGAGCCAATTGAGCCGAATGTAGTGATATGTTTATTTGAAGTCTGCCTGCGAGGGAGAGTTGTTAAAAATGCAGTCACTTAAAGCTAAATCTGAATTTTGTCAATGTACATACTAAATTTTTAAGTATTGGTTAGGAGGTACTAAAGATCGCTGTGCAACTCACTGAATCTTTCCCAGAGATTTCCCTGCTGATTGGGCTTAAATATAGTCTTGACACACATTAAAATAGTTTGCCTTCATTCCATGCCTGGAAGATGATGAGTTGAATTGAGGGGACATTCTTGGCTTGGTGAACATCATCAATGTGAAAATGCACAGTGGCTGCTCAGAATGGTGTAATGCCCCCTTTTTGTAGATAAGGAATTAAATATATCAGTGGCTGAAGAGATAAATGAATTTGGGTGATAGGAACAATTCATCTTCACTGCTTCACTGCACTTATTTACCAAATCTTTGCTTTTACAAAGGCCCCGCAACACTGGCTTTAACAAAGAAGGACATGTCGGTGTGGCTTCTGTGGCAGCTGCGGCCATCAGTCATCTCAGCTGGCTTTAAATACTCCAGAGAGACCCATACATCTGAAACGGCTTATGGTGCCTTACAGCATGAGCTATTTATGTACAGTGATGGGAGTGAACTCACGTCTGACGACTGTGTTTCCATTCGCACAACATTTGAACATTTCTGGAGAAAGTTGGAAAAACTATAAAAAAGCTATATCTAAATTACAGTGAGCAACATGCATAGTATGACTGAACCACAGATTAACTTCTATCACTCTGAAAAAATTTAGTTCCACAACAGGAATGTCTTTTAGCACTCTCCTCACTCAGTCGTCTAATTTGTCCTGACGTGTGGATAATTTTACTCACTTAATCAAATGATCAGAAACAGGCACTGGAACTGGCAACTATTCTGGCATCCTGATGTAGAAGAAGAAATGTGGACTGATACAGGTTGTTTAAATACATAAATACTGTTGTTTATACAGCATGCTGGATGGAACAGACTTCAAATAATGCTTATTTACAAGTGATTTAAAACCAAAGAATTCCTGCCTCTGCAGTTAAAATGAGCGGCAAAGTATCAGCAAATTAATTGTTTTGTTAATATTGTATGCTTTAGAATTAGTTACTTAGTTTTCAGCTGTGTAATGAATAAATACAGAAATCTGTCATGTGATATAACCAAAACTGCTTTAACTTAGACAGAAAAGGTTGTGTTCATGAAGGACCCTGTCAGTCACAGTAAGAAGCTGATTGAAAATATAGGTCTGTTTTAAGGGTCTTTACTGTAAAGGGATACAGTGCTTCAGTCACCATCACAACGGGGTCAGCTCACTGACGAGTGCCCTTAACGACACGGGTGCGTGTCCAATGACCACCTTGAAAGAACAACCACATGGAGGGCATGTTAGCCTTATCAAAGATCTATTGATCACTTTGTGTGAACATTTTTCAGCCAAGAACGGCAGCTTGCCAGCACTTCACTTCTTCCTGCTGACAACACAACTTTAGCAGCGCCACCTCGTCATAAATGGATGAAAATCGGTCTTGTTTTTTTCCCTTTACAGTTGACCAGGCTCCCGACACTCTCGACCATAAATCTTGCCCGGCTTTTCTGCACCCATTTGTTCAGAGCCCTCCCTGGAGCAGCGCTGGCAGGGGCCCCAGTCCAGGGGGTTCGATCGACCTCGCCAGACGGATGGCCCCTGTGCTGTAATGGCAAAGTTCTTAGCAGAGCCTTAAGCTTTCGTCAACAAGGCCTTGACTGATGAAGACACTCATCATTCCAGGTTAGGGGCCATTAGTCTAAGATCATGCCATTTATCTTATCCTGTAAATGCCTAATGCATATTTTAAAATGATGTCTTGTGTTTTTTCGTAATTTCAGTGTTCTTGGCAACTGCAAATAATCTTGCAAGTGAGATCATCCCCCCTTGCACGATGCAGCCAAATCATCTACCTATTTATATAGTAAACGTTTTCTCTTCAGTTTAAGCAGCCTTTGATCTGATTTCACCATATTTTCCTTGTGTTCTTCAGGTGCAGTATAGATCAAAACTGGAACATGGCATTCAATAAAAAAGCTTTTGCTGGCTTTAATGGTAAAAGCAAAGTGTATCTTCTACGCTCATTCACAGGGAATATATTTGTTGCACAGTGTACTTAACATGCATCATGGGCTGTTCTGTTAACGTACCACAAATAAGACTCAATGATCTGAGGATTTCAAAAATTCAAGATGTTTTTTCTGATTCAAACTAAATGGGCAGCATTAGACGTCATTACACCATTAGACCAAGTATACCTACCTATTATACACAATGTTCACTTCCTTACCTCCTCTTCAAAATATTCAGAAATCAGTTGACATTTTTATCACTTAAAGACGTTGAAAGGCCGACAATTACTACTTTTGTATTTGTGGCTTTTCCTGCTCAATTGAGTCCACTCTTATCTAGACAAAGCAGATTAAAGTGAAGGCCGACATTAATCTTGTTGAATGTCTGCAGGAGGAGTGAGGCCGACACCGTCAGGTTAAAAGGTTACATTAGTTGTTGGTTTCTGTGGGAGGGAGTGAGGAATTTTGTCAAATTTTAATCACAGTGCAGGTTGTGGTCGTGTTCAGTCATGACTTTAGTCATCTGACCTGCACACAAATCATTCAGCTCAGTTTTTATCTGTCAGACATGCTGGAGTTTTAGATACAGCACCGTGCTATGTGATATAACATCACGGTGGGTTTGTAGCCAAGAATTACAAATCAGAACACTCCACTCATATAAAAAACAGATTCAAAGAATTAAACCAAAGAGCTTCACAGTCCCATACCATGAACTCTTTTAGGAAACAGAGATGCTGTAAAATCAGTGAGACTTTGGAGTTGTCACTCCATGACTACAACATGATTAACCTAGGATTACAAAGCAAGTCAAGAGTTGATCAGTGGGGGTTATGGGCTAATTTCAGTCATCGACTGATGAATATCTATCAAGATAGAGAAAGAAAACAACATGCCTCTCTTGATCATTCAGAAACTTTTGGCAGAAGTTGAAAGTCTCAGTGAAAACTGCGGACTCCTCTTAATCACTGTGTGGTTTGCTTAGGGATGCCAATGTTTACAGAGAGGAGGCTGATGAAAAACCTTTGATTGCACGATGAGCATCCACATACTCGCTCTGTCGATGCTTTGGCGCTTCATACACTATAACTCCAATTTCATATCATCAAATGAATGTCCAAAAATAAACTCTAAATCATGAGGGATTCCTTTCTAACTGTCCTGATTAGTGGTTGACAAACTAAGAGCTTAAACCAAACAGCACCTTTTGTGATATCAAAATCATACTGAGCAGAGCTGGCAAGTTGTTTATCTTCCATTTCCTTTTGTGCCATGACATCACTGGAAGAAACGCTAACAAATGAAGTCTTTGTCCAAAAAACTTTATTAAATTAAGTTTGTTTTTTTTTTGGGGGGGGCATACTTTCAAAATCAGATATTACCACAATTCCAGTTTTCTTTAAAACAACATACATACTGTAAATGATATACAGTACATTGACTATAAATTGCCTATTCACAAAGTTTCAAAGCAGATCTATAAAAGAGGAAGGCACAGTCTCAGTAAAAAGCTTGAAAAGGTGGCTACACATCTTGAAAACTTGGTGCACCTCACGGAGTGTGAAAAGAAGGGCTGGCTGTACAGTGGAGCCACTGCAGCGTTGCAGTGCTGAATCAAGAGAAACTAAACAACTTTGTGCTTATTGGAGGTGGAGGTTTAGTATGACCTGTACACAACACCCCAATAACAGGCAATAAAGAAGGAGGAAATAGTGTTATTAGTTTAATTAGGCGGACCACTGTTGTTTTCTTTTTCAGTTTGCTTGAAATACAAACTCGCAATCATGCACACTTTTGCTTTTGATTTTTGAGTAGTATTGTAGTAGTATTGTTCGTATTGTTACTAATGACTCCATCAAATGGTTTTGTGTTTTGCTGAGTAAATGTGTTTAAATTAAACTCTAAACATGGACAGAGAAGAGAGAAGCATGTCTTAATAACTTGATGATGCTAATGGGTTTCATGGTTCACAGCCTTTATTTTTATTTCTCTTTGTTCTCTTATTGAAATTTGTATTGTGTATTACATGCTACATACTGTATGTGCAAATAAACAAATGGAAAGTACAGATGAAAAGCCCATTAACAAAGGCTCAACATAAAGCCTACTCTTGAGGGAAGTAGACCATAGGGTTAAAACACCTCATATAATGGTGATAACTAGCTAGCGATCTACTGTATTTCCCAAGTGAACTGTTAGCAGCACAGAAAACAAACAAGAAAGTAAATTAATTTAATTTACTAAGTGTTCCTGCGTCAAGAGGAAAAAAAGACTACATTTATAAAGTCAGTGAGTGGGCCTGATATTTTTACTGATGACAGCAAATATTCATTTTTGTGGCACATATTATAGCAAAGTGGAGTTAAACAAGCATTTCTTTTGTCTGAGTGGGTGAATGGAGTCAGTTGTCATTGCCCATTTTGCAACAGTCATTGATAAATAAATGCTGTGTAAACATAGTGACATTAACTACAGACAGTTAATTAAACACAGTTAGACCTACTTTAAGTTTGACGTCTTCTTCTACGCACACACACAAAAATCTCTAATTTATTTAGTCCTATTTAGTTTTTGAGGATTTCTTCCTTTGTTTCAATACTATAAAGCAATCACAAGCTTTCCAGGTGTACATACAGCATACATCAACAACTCACAGCTGCATTTAGTGTGTGTGGAAGTAGCTTATGAGAAATAAGATAAGATGAAATTAGACAAACCTTTATGGCTCTATCTTCCCGAAACATGGTACAATCAGCCTGCAAGTAGTTGGGCACAAGCAGATATAGATGTGTGTGGTTTCTGTTTTGTTTGATCACCAGGGGAGCAAGAAAAAAGACTGGAAAAGAAGCCAACACAAGGAAAAATATAGTATCAGCAGGTGGAGTTCTCGCCTCCCCTTTAAAAGCTGACGGTTTCCTAATGGACCAACCAGAGAGTCCAGACCAGCTTGTCCTCTGAGAAAACTGTCTCTGGAAGGTGCAGCGTCCCAAACGACACAGGTAAAGCATCCTTAAAGTGCTTCCAAGGTCAGAGGATGTCCCTTTTTGTTTCAGGAGATACTGAAATACCTCTCCTTGTGCGTAGTAATGCACATTAAGTTAAGGCACTTCACTTGAGATATGAAAATTAGAGATGTAAAAAATTTATTTAGATGTGCATGTAAATAACTACATAAAACATGTATCTGTGTAAAATGCAACATAATTTACTTTAAGTTTGTGGTGTTGGAGAGGTCTGTGGTTGCACCATGTTAACTAGTCTTTGAACCTGCAATTACTTTTGCTTGAGTACTGAAATTGCGCTGCACCACCTCATCTGCATGTATGCAACTTCAACTGCACCTCAGCACTAAGCAATTCTGTTCGGAGCCAATAACAGATGCAAACGCAAAGAATGAGTTTGCACCAACAAACTTGCTTAGCACTTGCATAACAATGAAGTCCTTAATAGAGTCTTAAGTACCATTTCCACTCTTGGTCACAAAGTGCTAGTCTGTGTGTGAGTTTCACCATGGCCAAAGACAGGAGTGACATAAAAAAGACACAGTTTAACCTACAATATATTACATTTATCATAAATAATGAATGTGACAAAACAATTATGAAAATGTATTAAATTGAGTGAAATAGATTGTGAAATTATTTTTAATTTTCAACTTAGACAGTTGCAATTCTCAGCGGAGACACTTCAATAGCAACTGTAACAAGATATTGTTTAATGCATGAGTGGTCTCTTCTCCAAATGGAATATAAAGTGGCTCAAATGCCTGAACACACTATTTGCGGTTAGCCAAAGCAGACACTCCTACCAATACCTGGACAGTCACGGGTCACCTCCTGATTAGCTTCCATCGTCACTAATGATCCCTTCATCTGAAATATCATTTCAGGACTTTGACAGTTTGTGCACCAATTTTCAACACATTATTAGGGGGGCTGTCGAAACAGAAACGGGCGACTTTCACGGTTCTACCAAAGCAAATGGCAATGCAAGTCGTGTTAGACTTGTGAGGCCCAAATGATGGTGAGTGAAGGAAGGACTGCAGGAGAGAGTCATTATTTTTAAGCCGCTGGATACGAGCCCAGATATTTTGAATTGGTGCCTAACAGGAGATTAGGACAAAACCTATCAAGGTCTTGTCATTTCACAGAACTTTTTATGAGGCTCCGTACTGTATGGTGAGTGATGAGCAACTTTCACTGCGGGCTGACTGGATGTCAGACTGGGCCACATTGTGTCTTAGCATGACAAGCATCTGCCAGCATACAGATGTTGCTGGCAACAGTTTAAGATGTCAATGTTAGCTCTTAACTTGGATTTAGCAGATTACCAAATTTGACAAATGCAAATTCCCAGTTCGCCCTGTCCTGAACCACAAGTGTGATGTGCCGTCATTAGCAGCATTAAGTGCTTTTAGAAAAGTCATTTATAAAACTCTTTGCTTTAAGGCATCTCTCCATATGTTGGGGGCCGTTTGCTGGGATCGAGAGGGCTCTTGGAGAAATGTGGCACCAGCCAGAACTCTCCCTTACAGTCAGGAAAAGAGGGGTCAAATCTGTTAATGATTGGCCCACTTTGCTGGACGAAGTGTGGACCTGACCCTGCTGCCCCCCCACTCAATATGCCGTCCATCTGGCTGAACCGCTCAGAGACTTTCCACCAGGAATGTGGTTTATACTTCTGTGAGAAACAGAGTGAATCATTGTTCAGGTCTCTGCTTCGCAAACCTCAACTAGAAATCGTTTCTTCTCCAACCATGATATAAACTGCTAAAGATATTGTGTTGATATAAGTTGCACTATGACACACATACGCACTTTGAAGTTTTGAACATCAAGGTATGTACACACAAAGAAATGCTGAAATTAACCCATCATGGGTTTTTTGGTCAAATATGGACAAACCCTTTTAACTTGGTGGGTTTGGTTGTAAAAGCATCAAAGTTATGAGTAATGATATTTTTATTTTTGCTGGGTTAAAATAACCAAATGTATAGGTAATGTGTTTTCAGTCTGCATAGGAAGGCCATTTGTGCTCTAGACTTTCTATTTTACTAGCTACTGTGTAGGTTAATATTTTACATACAAAATACATATCCAGCTTAAAGAAATATGATATAAATGAACTACACAACAGTAAATAAAGTTAAAATTATCCAACTACACCAACTTCACCAACTACAACATTAAACTTATAATAAAAATAATAATAATGCAAGACTCATGCTAGATAATTCACAGGATATTCTAAGACAATAAAAGTCTCTCAAACCTGTGATCCATGCAAAGTGGGAACTCCAGGCATACTCAAGCTGCACAAACAGTCCTCCCTTTGACGGGGAAAACACAGCTTTGAGTTTGATATGAATCACAATCCCTACCGTACTCCGTCCCTATTTTCAAGACAGATACACCAATATTCACACACATGGATGGTTCCAACTTCGAACAAATGAGACACAACGAAAACATGATGATTATGTTGTTTTTTCCCCCATCACATTGAATTACATCTTTCATTCCTCCACTTCAGCTCCCAAATGTCTCCTATCCAAGTTTCTCCCCGTCAAAGTCGTAGATCCATTGCTCTTCTCATGTGTGATGGACAATGTTTACCGTGGCCATGATAAACTATTTCCTCATAAACGATTTTGTCACGGCCTTCTGCTGGCTGTCATGTGGGATTCCGCCTGCAGACTAAAACAACCATAATTCACTGGGTGTATTTACCTCCTCAGAGGACAGAAGCTTGACAGATGATAAATGGCCACTGCTGACAATCATCAACACATACCGCCCTGTGTTTGCCTTGAGTATAAGTGGCGCCAGGACATGGAAATAAGACTTTGACATATCACACATGGGGAGAGAGACATGGAGAGAAGGAAAGAAAAGAGAACAAGAACAGAGAAAGAGAGCCACGGCTCTATTAGAGATTGGTGGAAATCTCTGATATGTATATTGAGCATGTTTGTTTCTCTGTTTCCACGTGTTGACTGTGTAATATTTTCCTACTGTGAATGGATTGATGCTGTACATGCAAACCCAGCAGGGGAGATGCGCAGCTGTAAATTGAAGATGTTTTTCTCTCCCCACTGCTTCTGTGTGGTACAGTCTTACAGCATGTGAGCGCATGACTCAGAAGATAACACAGTCAGGGTGATGAATGTGTGCCTCCGTACAGCACATTCTTGTATAAGGACATTTTCCACATGGCCTAATCACATGTAGAAAAGTCACCTGCTGCACAGCGTGTGCAATCTTTTATGTTTTTTTCTCTGTAGGTGTAGGCTTGTTGACGGTGTGCATACAGTAGCTCTGTGTGTGTGTGTGACAGGGTGGGCTGATGGTTAGAGAGAGAGAGACTCTCATGTAACTGTTCTCTACAGCAGTCAAATCTCCATCAACTTCCATACATCCTTGAGGAAAAGCAACTCCTTATGGCACCTCTTCACTGGCTAGAAGTCTCTCAAAATAAAAGCTTCTGCAAATGCAAACAAGACTATCACGGTGTCTCAAATCCAGACTACATACTGATTCTAAACAGGTTTTGAGTATGTAGTGTGTTCACACTAGAAAAGTGACAAAGTATTCTCAAATACAGTATATGTTTGAGTGTGTTAATGCACACTGTTCTCCCAGAATGCAATGCACGAAGGAAATGAAGGAGCAGCTCACAACTGAAAAAAATGTTGCATCTCTGAAAAATATTTTGAATTCTGAAGTTTAATTTGCAAAGTTACAGTTTGATTGACATCCAAAGTCACACATATCACATAATTTAAAACTAACTGTTAAAACAGTACACTATGAAGATAAGTATGTACTATGGATCTTAAGAGTCTACAGCATCTCTATCCATTACATGAAAAATCAGTGGGATTACCAAAGTCAGTAGGATTCATCCTCTGGGGACCATGAATATGTCTGTTAAAAATGTCATGGCAATCCATCCAACAGTTGCTGAGATATTGTCGCAGACCGACCAACAAGCTGACATTGCCTTGAGCCACGCCGCTAGCTTGGCTAATAAAGGTAATTGTTACTTTTGTGTAATAGTGCTTTCGAACTACGTGCTTGTAACTGTAACTTCCGATACTACAAAAGAAGGACTTCTCAGCCACACTGAACTCATGACACAACAATTTTAAATGCAGTTCTACTTTTTACCTTCAAACGGATACTTTTAACCATAAAAACACGTGTTTTTTTCCACTAGTCAACATGTCTGTGTAACATGTTTTGAATGTACCTCCACCCCTCCACCACATGAAACAAGGATAATTCCTAATCATCAAGCCTTTCATCCAGGTGAAGTACACCCCTGAACACAATATTAATTAGCACCAAGTCTTTGATCTTCTTCTAACATGGAAGTATGCAGAGTCGAATAAAGAGTAGAAAAACACTACTTTTTATGGATTGAGGTCTTTCCTATTTTCCCCAAATTTAGCCGTCTCATCACAGCCGCTGCATCCCTCAGTGTTGCACGTGGAGTTACATCTGTAGACTGTACAATTCTTGGCAACCTTGTCCAAAGATGTTTTGCTGCATCTTGGATAGACCAATGTGGCCTTGAACAGCATTTAACCATTCACTAGAGAAAAAAAGACAATTATAGTTCTCATCTATGCAACACTAAAGCTATTGGAGTGCCTTTGTACTCTGTCCTTCTTCCTCTATGTGCCACACATTATCTATTTGTCAGAGAATTAGGAGATTAGTCATGTCAGACCTTGCTTCCTTTGTGGGCTATCTGTGAATTACACTCTGTGAAGGACATTTTTTGCCAGCCAGCAGTGAAAGGATCCTTCGTGTTTGCATATATATTTCCCACACACATACTTTGCTTGCTAGTTTGGCACACATGGGGAGTCTACAGCTGTTCCCTACCCTCTACCCTGCCAACAATCATTACGATGGATCTGAAACCTAACAATTGGTTGCATTAGGCTTATGCCAGAAAATGTATTCCTTGTTTATTTAAGTATAACAAATACAGAGCCATTAACATGGTGTGATTTTAACTTCCAAACTTCAGAAGAAAATGCAATTCACCCACAAGATTGAACTTTTCCACCAAATGAAACTAAATCTATCCCTTTAGACAGTTTCAATAGGGTCAAAGTCAACAGCATGACATGTGGAGGCACTTCTGCAGAAAGTTAGTGATGCATCTCATATCCAAATAGTTTGAAAAGGGCTCTGAGGATTTAGATCACTGTCTAGATACAGTATATTTGATTTGTTCAATTTCACCCCTGTGAAAATCCAAAGAACAGGCCGTTTTCAGAATGTCAATGTTGTGTATCATAGCTATCATAATGCTTACATATCCTGCTTCAGGACTCTAAGGTCTCTTCAGAATCCCGTGCACACGGTGAAACGGATGATTCCCAGAGATATCCTGGGGATATTGGATTTCCCCGGCAGATGAAACTATTTGTGACCAATATGTCAATTTTTTCCACTCTGTTTGTGAGGGAGCGAGGAATGCAGGTTCTGACATCTCTCAACCTAAGCAGACACATGTTCTGCTGACCAGCAAAAGCTCCGTTTCTAGATGGGGAGAGATTGCTCTGTGGCAATTTATTAACATCCTGTCCAGGTGACTGGGTCAGCTCAAGGCCTGGCTCACATTTAGAGTAGATTTAAGCCTGGCGCTACTCCCTGCCATCAGATTCACAGCAAAAACCCACCACAGTGTTTCAGACTTTATGCTAATTGTGATTAATATGCATGAGATACAATTTAAAAAAGACTTACTAATGAACTGAAATGCACTCTGCTATCTCAGGTCAGTGTTACATTTGCCAAAATTCAATTCAGTCAGGCAAGATATGAAAGATGTTCAATATTTCATTAAAGTATTAGAATAATAATTAAAAAAATACAGACAAAAATAGCTGCCTCCAGATAAATCACCCAAACGATAACATTTCCAGATCGATCAGCGCTGGCAGCAGCCCAGCACTCAGTGAGCGTATCTACTTTTCACGAGGCATTTCTGTTCAGACTGATGTATATAAGAGCAGGCAGGCAGATGCAGCCATTCTCGGCTCGTCTGTGTCATTCTCTGTTCCTCTGTCTGACTTGAGAAAAAAAAAACAGGACTTATTGGCTCTGCAAATGAAATCAGTTGCTTGTGACACAAGCGTGCCTCCCAGAATTTGTTTATTGTGCCAAGTTTCATTAAATTCCCTTTAAAATAAAAGGGATACACGCAGTGCTCCCTGTTTAGTCACATCACTTAAAATGGTTAAATGTTGAAAGGTGACACCTGCTACTGCAGCCGTGACATGTCTGCACTGAACCATTGTCGTGGTCCAGCTCTCTGTCAGTGTTAATTTTCCACAAGTCTCTTATTTAGTCTAAATCTAGACAGATCATCACCACTTAAAATGAGTTCCTGAGCATGCCACTATTTAGCATAGTAACATAAACATGTTTTATTCAAATGACGCGCGATAAGGAGCACGGGAGGAAGCCATATCCCCCTTAGTGCCAGCAGGCAGGCACGTAGACAGATCTAGCCTCGCTGACTAAATTGTGCTTTTTTTCCCCCTGAAAATTGGCAAGCTCTGGCTCACTAGAGGCACACTATGGTGTTGTCAATAACAATGGCTGCCTGTGGCTTATTTATTTTCTTATCAGCTGTAATCAGTCTGTGTTGACAGTGACATCTGCGCTCAGCAATATCCAAATGCTACCAGTTAAGACCCATGTACATATTTGTGTTGTTTTGTGTCATATGGCTGTAGTGTATAATTTGACATTTGTGTTTGAAGATACAATTGACCATCTAATTTGGGGTATAGTCACATATGTTCTTAAAGAGCTTGAGTTACACTTTTTATGAAGAGTGTGTTTTTAGGGATCTTTCTTGACCCACTGCAACACAACACACAGGACAAGCGTCACAAAGTTCTTACAGCCTCAAAATACACAATTATTTATTATTAATTTATGTATCCAATCCAATTGGTTTCTATATTCTTTGTTTAGGTGTTTGATGTTTAGGTCTGCTATCTTCAAACATAGTCATCTTAAATCTTGAACTGAGACTTACTAAATAAAACTATTGGGGGCTATCTAATAGGACTATTTACAGTTATTTCCTGTAAAACACTGATTGATGAAAGGTTATTCAGTTCAGAGTTCATAGTTGACGAATGAGTGAAAGTTGAATAAAAAGACTCTGGCCTTTTGCCCTCCAGTCTCTAACTGAACAGATAGCTGCTGGTTTTGGACAGCTGTATGACTGACTGCATCTCCACTGAGAAGCACATTTTTCCACTTTTCTGCCCTGCTCAACTGCCGGGTATGCCGAGAGGCGTTTGCCTGTCTGGAGAAGCGACGTTGGACTTGTGGGCAAATGTGCGTGTGTGTGTGTGCGCGTACGACTCTGTGTAGCGTATGTGTATCGTCCATGTCTACCTCTCTCACTTGCTGAAACATATCCGTCCAAATTTGACAGCGCGGGGGCAGACAGCCATGTTGCAGAATTCTGATCATTTAAATGCTCAGAGGCCTGCTTGAATAGCAGAGGTGTTAAAAAAAAAAGAAAGACACACTGAGAGAAAGATGGAGAGCAGCCCTCCACATGCCTCCATATCACATAAGGGACTGCCTGCCACTTTCCTGTGAAAAATAATGCTCACTTGTCAATCTTCCAAGAGCCAGTCAGATAGCCGCCAGTCCCATGGAGACCTATTGAGGTGTATGCTTTGTTTCATCTAGGGCATGCCTCAGAGGAGATCGGAACTGTTGTATCTAAGAATTGCCTCCAAAATGTAGGGGGAAAAAGGGGTACATTTGATACAAGCCCTGAGCTGATGTGCTATCTTCAGTATAGAAAACAAAATATTTACTCATTTGTTTGAACAGAGGGAGACATAAAGAGACACAGATAAATGGGATATGCGTTTGAAATAAAGCTGGGAAGTATGCAAATTTGGATATTTGTCTCTAATGATGACATTACCACACCTTAAACTTGATAAAATAAAAGCTAAAAGGCTTAAAAGATAAATAGCATTTACGCCCTGCGGATACTGCTGTACTTAGTATAAAACACTATTTGAACTGCTATTCAATAGCACCATTGTCCCTGATCCTTTTTAAAAAATGAGATTTATCACTGCCCTAATTACTTAAATTACTGTCTGATGATAAATCGACTAGCACGCGGTTATGTACACAAAGGTACTGCATTCCTCCCGAAAAAGCAATTCTCTGTAGTCCATGGCACAAACTATAAAGGTGTCAAGTGATTTATCTATGCGGCAATGCAAATAAAGAAAAACATACCCAGCAGCTTGAGGACGAGGTCTGCATATCTGTCCGCACAAACATTTCCATGTCATTTTGAAATACACCTCCTACTACAGTGTCATGATGCATAGCACTGAAGCAAACCTTACTTGTGTAACTGTGGAAACATAACTTTACCACCAGAAAGGCCTGTTTTTTCTACATAAAGTTAACAACTAATGACAATGCTCCAACAAGTCCAGAGCAGACGATTGCGCCTTCATCCTACAGCGACCGTGTGGAAAGAGATTCTGTCCTAAACATCCCACGGGTCGTCTTAAATGAGGAGCTTTTTTTTTTATCAGTCTATCTCGTACAGAGAGAGAGATTGAATGTTTTGCAAATTATTCACAGGGATTATAAATCACAGTGGTGTCAGTGTTTCCACCGATGGGAGAGGATGCTCTCTCATTCCTTAATACAAATGACATGGAAAACAACAGCTGCAGCAATAAAACGCTCTGCCATAAAAAAAAGGATAAATAAATGTACAAAAAGGAAAAGCCGGGGCTCATCATTAAACATGTCGGCGTGCGTCTCAATGTCATCTCAATGACTTGATGCCTGTTTTATCGTTGTAGTGTTTGCTTGTTTCAGTCTTGTGTAGCCAGTTGTCAAATTCATTCATCTCCTTCATGTCGTCTTTATGTTTATCTTATTGGATTTTAATTGTTATTGTTTTCCTGTCTGTGAAGCACTTTCTCAAACTCTTGAGAAGTGACTTTTACCTTGCCTGGCGGTGACGTGCAACCTAAAGTGACTTCATTTCAGCATCTTGATATTGGTCAGTCAACGAAACGAACGACTGAATTTAGTGACAGCTTCATATTTCTCAAGAACCCAGGTGTCATAAAGTGACACATTTTAATAATGATGGCAGCGTAACAGCCTATTCGCAGATACACTCAGGAAGACACATCGGCTTGGTAGTTTACCACAAGCTGCTGGCAGATGAAGGGCTATCTTCAGAAGCTTGAATGCAGGGTTTAGAAAGAAATGTACGGTCCTCTATAGGGCTGTCACTCTTTCAAAAAAAATAAAATCAACTAAAAACGAGAACACCAAGTCTGTTCAAATTAATATATTATGTTACAAAACTAAAAATACACTGTTCTGTAATTCATGTTGCCTTCGCAGCCTGACTTGAATGACTAACTAACAGCAAACAGGTGACTTCACAATTTCTGTTTCAATTTAAAATGGTTTGGTGTCCTGTTCTGCACGGCTTGCTAGTTTCCTCCATTTTGCATTACAGAGAACAACAATAACACAATTTGCTGAGGGCAACAAGTCACAGAGTGGCTGAGCTCAAGGCTCGTCATGCTTATACACTATGAATTTTGAACTCAGTAACATCATTACCTCATATCATACCATCATAACTCGTTTAATTTTAGCCAACTTTTTGGGGCATTTTGCAGTTGTTTGCATCTTAACCACTAAACCACTGGACACAGTTTTTGACATGTTCAAACTGTAATTTGAATTTCCATTCAAAAGTGATAACCTTATTCCTCCGTCATGTGCTTTTCGAAATTTAACGATAGATTTTGTGTTCCACCGGCTCAGTATTAATGCACACTAACAGTACAACATGTTACCTATAATAGCCTTCTTGTCAAGGACCACTGTCCAGAGGCAGAAATATACAGCAGTGACACAGCTGTAGTGAAAGGATTACAAGGAAGGACAGAGGAATTTGAGAATCTTGCAAGCCTTGTATTGGTCATGAGGAAAAGCGTGACCACGCGGTGTCTGCAATGTGAGGAAAAGAATTAATAGAAAGTGAAGACAAAACCATCTTTCCATTCATACATTTTCTCTACCTGCTGATGCCTGTTCAGGCTTTATCCATTGTGCGTCTATTTCGATCCACGTTGAGCCGGAAGACTGGAAAACACCTTGGACCAGTTGCCAGTCCATCGCAAGGCCCCCTAAAACAGATAAAAATCTAAATCATACTTACAGACTATTAACTCATTTCACCAGGACGTCATGTCTTTGGAGTATGAGTGGCCACTGAGGAAACTCACTTTCAAATAGAGAAATGTGAAAATATTCAACCCTGGATGTTTGTGAGGTGACAGCGTTAACCACTGAACCACTACTGTAACCCCTGTGTATTTTGGATCTTAGCCCAAACCAAAGTGCTGCTTTATTATTTCAACAAATATTTTACTGCAGTACACAGCACACTGTGACCTTAATCCTCGAGTCTGGATCAAAACATAAAAACTAAAAGAACCAAAGTTACTGGAGGTTTTTTTTTCCTGTGACAGCAGTGATAAAAGGGCTAATAAATGACTGATGAGGGATGATATTCTCCGACAGTGACTCCTTCCCAAGGCGAGTGTCACCCTGTTTCTCTCTCCATTTACTGCACTTTGTCATTATGCAAGGCAGCAGCTGAGATGGTTAACTACACTATGGCCGGGTGAGAACGTGTGGTGACACTGGCTAATGAAGGTGAAACACAATGACACTTCATTTCCACATTAGCCTCCCCCTTTCCCCTCCTCACTTTTCTCTGCGGGTTCACAGTGACCTGATCCTCCCTGCTCATCTGTGCCCTGTGACAGGCTCACACACACTCGTGTTTTTATTAATATATTTATGGAGGACTAGATATATTAGGGTACACTGTGAACAACAAGTCACATCCTTTAACCGTCAACGACTTTCTGTTAAATTTTAAAAACAGTATAACCTTTGGTCTCAGGTTGTGCTGGGATTGGCTTGTGGCAGTGTAACAGTGCAATACAGAAGCTTTGCAAGGCAAAGTGCATGCAATGTGTGAAAATCAATAATGATTGCTTTCACTTGTGATGTGTTTCTGCAGGTACATTAACTTATACCATTAGCACTGCACACCTGACCTCAGGTTTAACCCTGACCTTAACATAAGGCTAATTGTAACCTTAAAGGGGAGGTTTTGATTTTGGACAATTGTGACATTTTTGCCAACTAAACCAGAAATAAGACACATAATTGGCATAATTTATGTTGCCTGGATGTCTATCTAATTAGCAGCACTTGTCATCGTAGTAATATACACCTTTAAGGACAAGGCTGGTGATGTTCTATATTGTTTAGCTATTGTCAACAAATCCCATGAATGACCCAAATCAACAATGCGTTTGTCTTCAACTCAACACTGTCTGACTTCCCCAGCCTGTCTGTGGCACATTTGTTCCTATATTGAAGATGTAAATCTTTAAAACCGGGGAATGAATATACAGTATAAACTTTAACGTTTTAAAAAGACAACGTGCATTGATGGGGACTATTTTCAGCCAGTATTTATGGTGGCAGGACAATATATGTGGGCATTGACTCACTAAAACTACAGTGCTCATGTTCATCACAATGAACTTATCACAGTGCAATGCTGTGGCTCACTGATGTATTTTTAATAGTTTTTGGACAACAAAGGACATCTATGGCACAGAGGAAAGAGCTATATCAGGCTTTGGATACATCCTTGTTAGTAGGGTCACCCTTTAAAACAAAGACGAAAGGCTCCTCTCACTAAAATACATTCTTAAAATAAAGTCAATAATTTCTCCATTAATTTACCATTTCAAACTTTTTTCCCTCATCCTCATTCCTGGTCTGTTTTATTTTGGATTCGGCTTCTATACCTTATGAAGAGAGAACTTGCTTGGAGCTGTAGCATCCACATAGCCATAGGTGTATGATAACATGATAAGACAGTGATTGAAAGACACAAAGTAGAATCATGAGGTTTTGGACACTGAGCGGGAAGAGGTGACCCAGAGGAGCTACCTGGGGCGGTTGAGAGTGTCAAATCTGAAGGAAACTGATAGTGCAAGAGTGGAGAAAGTCAACTGATGTTGACTGAAAAGGTTGGATTTTATTTATATGATTTATTTTATCTATATCCATGGTTTTATTAACACTTTGGGTTTAGGGTGGAGTATCACTGCTGTGACTGTAGCAAACAGTAGTAATTTGATGTTGAGTATAAATAAGGAACAAGTGAAACTATAAAGCATTAACATTGAATATTGCCATAGAAACATGTGAACTCAAATGTAAAACATAACTGACAGAACTGTTTAAGCTAATTGAGTATTGAATGAAGAACTAAAGCAGAATGCATAACTCTTCTAGTAAGGTGCTGGCATGTGTATCTGAGAATGGGAGAGAAGAACCAATTCATGATTCTGAGGCTGTCTTTTCAGTTTTTGATTCTAGGATTCAAAGTTTCAACATACTTCACTTCCTTCAGGCCAAAAAGCCACTAACCATCTGAGTGGCCTATATAGTGTAGGACAGGTGAGTCAAATCAATGAGCAATCAGCATCAGCATAGAATCAGAGTCCTTAGAGAGGTCTTTCATAGCCAAAACAGGCCTTCAGGCTTCTTTTGTCCACATTCAAGGAACTAACAAACAAAATCACAGAGTGAAATCACAAAGTAGATCAAATACCTTGTACATACTGAGTCCAGATGAGGTTTTAGCACAAAAACAATAGCAATTGGTCTAAAAATGGTCTAAAACTCATTGGTCCTCACAAAGATAGGACAGGAAAACACACAAACACAGCCAAGTTTCACATTTTTAACCCTCGTTAGGAGCAAGCAGTCATATTAGTCAGCCTCTACATTAATCTTCTACAGTGGAAATGTTATATATATTGGCCCCCATTGGTCAGAACATTGTTTCGGTGCCAGTTATTGATACTTCTCCACCCACCAGAAGTGTCAAATTGAAATGTGCAAAATAAAATACAAAGACTTTCCAAAACAACAGTGAGTGAGTGAGTGCTTACTCCAGAGATGGCTGGATTCACAAACATGGAAACTTTTGCACCTCTTGTCTCTTTTTGTCTAAACTAAATGTTCATCATACATTTGTACATCACGGTAAAAATGGACAAGAAAGACTAGATGCAGAAAAGTACGCTGAATTAGGCCTGTAATGTCAAACTTTTCTCTTAATCCTCTATGAACATTTAAAATTTCTAGGAATGAGTTGTGGGAGCTCTCTGTCACCTGCTTGCACTGTTACAGGATTAATTTCCTAATCCTTACTAATACTTTCACTTGCAAACATTTTTAAGACAGACAAGTGGCCAGTGCGCGGCACGGCTGTTCTAATATTAATTGACTGCTGTCAACTTTTTCTAAATGATGTAATGGATTCTTCAGATTGACTTGGAGCAGACTCATGATACCATGTACATGCTGTTGTAAAGGCTGGGGAATTAAGCATGGAGTATATGACCCCAATTAGCACTTATCTCCATTACTTGGAGCGCTGCAATCCCGTGAGGCGGATTTTAAATGATCATTGTCAGTCAGTAAGAGACGTCAGAGAACTTTGAGAGTGTCTCAGTTCGTCAACTTTATCTTGAGAGATTTGGCTTACTCGTTATAAAAAGTCATTTTTGTATGCAGGGAGATGTGGTGTTTCTTAAGAAAGGATAAGTCAGCAGTTTCTTTTACTGGGTTGTGGCTTAATAACACTGAGTTGCTGCTGAGGGTGTTGATTAGATGCAAAGGTGAAAAATCTACGATGCTGGAAAAAACTAACAAACCAATATATATTCATGAGGTTAATTACAGGATGTGCTAAAATGATACCTTTTCATTATGATGCCCATTGTCAAATAGCAGCTATCGCTGAAAGGTGTCAGATTACAAATCAGTGCCAATTATAAAGATATTATGAGTCAATACTTTTTCTTAGGTTGGCAGGTTTGTGCTGTTGTAGGAGCACTAAAGTACACTAAATTGTTCTGAGTCTGCTGTCAGGGAGTGTTTTTATTTACTGTTTGTTACCTCCACTGTGAATCAGCTTGCATTGGGTGTTAAAAGACAAAATGAGGTGTGGGGGACAGCTGTTGGGTAAAAGTGAATACACAGTAATTCATGATGCTGACTGTCAACTGTGGAGCTTTTTTTTTCAGTGGCTGCAAGAACAAAAACGTTTTTATTAGACTGAATAATATCAGTAGGAAGAGACTCCTTTTTTTATCATGCATGAAATCATTCATACAACGAGTACTTAAGAAAATAGCATATTTCATAAATCATGCAATGATAATCAGAGTTTGCAGGGCACAGTGACGCCGCTAAAAAATTCCGTCACAGAAATTATGTCTTTGCATCTGAGATATCATTGATATCAAATTTAGCGGCACAATCTAAGTGAATGGCACAGCAATTTGGACATGTTTGTTGATTAAGTTAAAATTCAGCACACTCTGAATCAAACACTGGCATGTCGTTCTTTAGCTTCATTTCTTTTTTTTTCTTTTTTTCTTTTTTTACCAGTCTCTGATTTCTCGCAGATGCTAAATTAAGCCATTAATCAAATCATGTTTTCGAGGAAGGTGCAAAATGTAAAGTAAATAAAACACACTGATTGCTCACTGATTTACTATTGTGTTTCACAATTGGTGTTGTTATATCACTTTCAACCAACAAGTGGCTTGTAAACCAGCTCATGCCAAGAAACACGAACAAGAGCGGCATTTCAATGCTTTCTAATCACCTTGCTTATTATTCAGAGTGGTCCATCCGCTGTTGATTACTGCCTGTGAGCAAATATGTACAGAGGGTCTGGTTAATCTGCGGTGCTGTTTTAATCAAGTGGACCTTTGTTTTTGTCCAGTCGTCTAGTTTGTCCAGCAGCCTTGCATGCTCACATGGCCATTATGTATTGATCACAGCAGAGTGAGAAGGAATTCTGTTAGACTTGACTGCTTTTTACCTCCTGCCTCACTCATCTACCTCTACTTCCTTCCTCCGGTAGCATTCAGAGTCTAACCGTAAATCCTCAGAGCATTTTATCCTGCAGTGGCTACAGTGGGCACCCCCTGTCAGCTGCCCTGACCCCAGCGGACCTCTGCCACTATCGACCAAGTGACCCAGTGTACTGTTAAGAGAAAACAACATTTCCTGCAACTGCGGCGAGGTCCCTGAGCAGCGAGAGAGAGCGGCAATGTGACTGACACCGGGTGACAAACACTTTGAACTCAGACAACAGGAAATTAATGCAAGGAGTGCAGCTCAAGGCACAACACATCGCAGGCGGCACACTTAAATTGACACTTCTATCCAGATGACACATGTTGATGCTTTGGCTGTGGCCTCGGTTCAACTTGTGATTCTCTGCATCTGGTTGTCCTCCAACGCTGCTGGCACACTGGCCACATAAAGACAAGACTCTGCAGATACTGGAGCTGCTCTGTGAATACAAATGCAAGTAGCTTTTCCATCCCAGAACAAATCTCAACATGGCATCAGCAACTCTACAAGCGTAAAGGAGGATTGGCAGTTGTTCTATGAAATTGCCCAATTTAAAACGCAGTTTGCACATGAACAGTCTGCGTCCATCAATCATTACTATAATACCAAAACACCTTTCAGTGTTGGCTGTGATAGCATCTGGTTTTTGGCCTCGTAGCCTCTGGAATGTAGGTGCTTAACCCTGCATGCCTACTGAGCAAAAAAACTGCATGTTAGTATTTTCTTCTGCCCTGTTCCAATTAACCCCTTTAAAATGAACCTCCAGTTCTGATATTAATGTTTGATTTCAAAGGTAGTTTCTCCCAAGTTGCACAAAAATACAGAAAAATATATTGGCCACCCTATGTTCCTTCCAAATATCTACTGAAGATCTAATTTATCTGATCTGCCAGCCACAGCTGTAAGCTATAACATCAAAGTGAGTCGTAATGTGGCTCCTACATGATATCACCTTCAAGCTGAAAAGGCCCCTGATGTAGTCAAGACAAAACAACCATTCAACATCTGTTGGGATCCCCCTGGCTCTGCTTTAATGCATTTGAACAGAGCATGTGCGGGGGGGGGGGGCGATTGTAGGTCCCGCACAAGAGAGACAGCACAATGAGAATTTACCATAATGGCTGCACTGCGTTGTAGGCTTATGCAGGCCACAGTCTGTCATTAAAACCCCAGGAAGGACATCTGCAGTGGCGGCCAGACTTGTGTTGTACATAAAAGGTGAAACTAATCAATCAGGCAGCAGCGCCATCATAATCCATTACACTCAACGTTATTGAAATACATTCAAATTAAAAGTCTATTTCCACGGCTTCTGCTGGAACATGTAATAGGCACCATTCATAGTGCTGAGTGTCAATACCATGATTATCACAAATAAGCTCAAAGCAATTTAGCCTTCAGATTAACAGAGGAATGGCTGGTGAAGGCGGAAGCATGCCTGACATTAGACCATCTGATCATTTAAATCTATTTTTGATTGTTGGAGATATGAAACCCCGGCTCAGATATCATTAATTGCTTGTCCTCCCTTTTTCAGTCAACATAATGCTTTCCCCCTCTTCCTATCTGCAACGTGATCCATTCAATCTGAGATGTAATTTACATGATTGGCAAGACATCTTATTGTTATCTGTACGACATCAGACATAAAAAAGTTTAAAGAGGAAGCTTTAAAGGTCATGCCAGTAATTTCATCAGCTAAGAAATTTACTCTGGATTGATTTCAGGGCTTTCCTTTAAGAAGGAAACAATGGCACCGCACTCTCGTACTCTTCTGTTGCTCCATCCTACAACTTCCAAAATAAGGTTTTACACTCGTATTTTCAGGAGGATTTAACACATGTATTTTTTTTTAAACGCCATCAAACATACTTACTAACCCTAACCCTTGTCTCCATATTTTCCAAAATGGTTATTTCAGTTAGATTTTATTTCTTCAATCGAATGTATATTTATATTTGTCAGCCGACAAAGCGGTGCTGTGTGCTGGTACTGCTGGCCATGGGTGAAATAAACTGTTGATGTGCAACTGATTCCTTGAAATGTATTCTCATTTTAATAAAATGAAATCAGATTAGATCTCACAACACTTCACTCATGCTATATTGAAACTGACCTGCAGTTCAGTCAGACATTAAATTATACAACGCACTGTATATTCTGGCTTTCTTCAGGTGGGTTTGTCTGTCCCTGTTTCATTGCTTTAGGAAGAGGTATAATTGTATTTGAGCATGTGAACTCGGTGATTATCAATTACATAAACAAAAGGTGACCTGAACCCAAATGATTTCATAAACAAGAGGAGCTGTTTGTAATTTTTAACCCTTGTTGAATAATTTCTAATCTTAGAAAGAAGATGTGCTTACAGGGACAAAACTTTCTGTTTCTGTGCTCTTTTAACTGAGGAGAGAAGTGGAGCAAGATGTGCAAATGGTGTCTTAACCAATTATTGGACTAAGACAAACTGCTGTACAAATAGGACAATGACATCACAAAGGCAAGGAAAGTTATATGACAAAGATCACAGACAAAAAAAATGTTGTTGGAGATGTATGCTCGCTCACAGTTGCCGGGACCCTGTGGGACCACTTGGCCAGGATTAGCATGACAAGTTTCCTCTGCAAAGGCCCTTCTGAATCTTAATGAGAAACTACAGTCCAACAGAGACATTCATAATATATTTTATATCTTGTCTTCATAGTTTCCTTGCACCTTTGCCACCAGCAAGGAAACTCGGAATCAATATTCAGCCGCGATGCACACCTATACTCAAGGTTACAACTGTTTTCTGTCTACTTATCAATTATAAACACAGTACTGGGCCCATCGTCTGCTTTATGGATCCCATTTATGTCCCAATGCGAATGATTGCGGTTCCCAGACAAGGTGTTGTGAAAAAGTAAAATCAATAGATCTTGATGCCTTAATCATCTTAAATAGAAAATATAATGCATATTTATGCAAATAGATTCCCCCAACATGTACAATTCACAAATTAACACATATTATTAAATGTTCTCTAGTAAAGGCTTTTATTCTAGCATGCCGTTACTAGTTTGTTCTTCATGGAAATAGAAATGCTTCTGAGCTTCAAATAATTTATGATTTGTTCCTGGAGCATGTGAGCAGGTTTTACATTTCATTAATTCAGTTTTTTTTTTTTTTTGGCCAAAGCGTAGACAAGATGTTCAGTAGAGAGCAAGAAATATCTGAAGTGTTTTCCTGATGCTTTAATTTTAGAAAGTGACCTTCAAACTAAGACTTTTTCTCCCATTTCTGCAGACAAACCAACTGGTGGGCGATGGCTGGGAGTCAGAACTCAGTAAACAGTGTGGCTGCTTCGTTCACATAATCTCCCCCAGAGATTTTTTTTAAATAAATATTTTAAGCAGTACCTGCTCTTGTGAAGGTTTTCAGTGCACTTCTTTTATGAGAGAAATGGCTGCTGAAGGATACACATTTATTATTGAGTCTTCAATCAGTCACACGACAGTCCCTCTTACATTTCATCTTTTGGAAGCTCGAACAATCACGAGGAAACGTAACAAACTTCTGTTGTGTCATGTTCAAGCTTAGATGTCAGAGGTTGCTGGTCCACTCCTATTTGAGTTTAAGTGTGTTTTCTCATATCTCTGAAGCTGCTTATTTCAATAACAACAGCACGTTGACTGTAAAGATGGAAGTACTTACCCTTAAGAAGTAAACACCGTAGGTGAGCGGCCATTAAGTTGTTCCATATTCCCTCTCTTCTCGCTGAATGATGATCGAAGATGTTGATGCTGTGTGATACAGCAGCATGATGGATTAGTTTGAAGGAGTCTCAGCACGTGTAGCGTGAGCATAGTGAGTTATCTATATTAGCCTGCAGAAGCTTGTACAGGAGATCCTGTAGTTATTGCTCGAGGCGTCCCTCCAGCAAGTGCCAATGAGTTTATCAGTTGAATGTTAGATTTACTGATGAGACAGAGTCTCTCTGCTGTGAAGTATCTGAACACAGGAAGTGAAGAATGCACTGTCCCTGTTTACAGAGAAACAATGTGATAACTCATACCATGCCAGAATTGTGTTGTACTCTTCCTTAAACACTACTGGATGTTTCTGTTTTGTCATGTACTGCATGCGTTAGTCAAAAATATTCTAATATAATCTGTCAATAAATAATGTTATACAGAAAGGGAGAATTTAGACGATTAATTAATCTATTATTTGATCTAAAAAGTTGTGCAGGTCTCTAAATGTTCCTGTCAGATTGTACAGCCACTTGCATCATCATGTTTCTCAATCAGCCACAAGATGAAAACGAGTTTGTCTTACAGGATGATTTGAATGGTTAACTTGGTTTATCTCATCAAGTATTGAGATGAAAGGGTCTGCACTAGGGGCAAGGCAAGCCACACTAGCTCTCTGAGAAATATAAAAGTCTGGGGATGAATGGGTGACACCTCCATCTGATGTGTGTTGTTTTGCATGGAGATTTGAGTTTATATTTCTCAGTACTATATGCTGAAAGGCTGGAGTGAATTACTTTTAAATGCTTCAAACCTCATTCCTTTTTTCATTGTACATTGCCACATACTCACGTACCTCATTGCTGCTCATTGTCTGGCTTTATTCTAGTTTGAACTCACTAACGAAGGCAGAAGGATGCTAGTAATGTGTAGTAAAGTGTTGATTCATTTTTATTTAATCTTGACCTCTCAAATAAAAGGTTTTAATACTCACAGTCCTCCAGAAGTCAGCGTCTGTACCACCAGAGATCCCACTGTTTGATACGTTTCTGTGAGTAGTCTGGTCTTATATGGTGCATTTATACTTCAAAAGTCATAACACAACATGCAAGGATATCCATTAATCTCCATGGCTATTTCAAGATCCAACTATCCTCATGTTTTTGTTAGGATATCTCTTATTCTGATTACAAGGGCTTCTGCAGGTCTCACCTTCAAACCCAGTCATAAGAATTAGCTGTTCCCCCTTGAGGTAAATTGGAACTCTGTATACTGGCAGGGAATTCTTTATTTCATCTTTTTTTCTGAGCCAGTCGCTCTTATCCTTTTTTCATTTGAAATCCTGCATCTGGTAATTTCATAATTATGGGAGGGAATTATAACGAAGGCAGCTGGAGCTGCAGGTTAATTGGATTTTTCACCTCGACGGGACCGGATCTAAGTCGCCCATGGGCCGCAAATCTGCACATTTGAAGTTGGGGACAGGACAAAAGAGGCTGGGGGAAGAAAAGAGTGAGCAGTTAAAGGGTCCCCTTTGACTTCAAGAGTTTGGGAAGTTACTTTTGCGCTGCCAGTTGCTGTTTGTGGCTTGAGAGGTTTTCCTTTGCTTGTACACAATCGCTTTCATCCACGTTGATGGCATCTATAATTGGCACTGTGTTTTCCGTTCACAGGAGTTACTGCAGTGGTTGCTATTGCAGCCGCTATTGATAACCTCACAGAAATCCCCAAGGGTTTGAAATGGAACTTCTTAAACTGAACTTTCAACAAATACATGAATGCAGACTGGCAAAAATGGCCGCAGTCCTCCACATTTTTGTATGAAATATTGTTGTGTATAATTATTAGGGCTGGAGGCTTACAAATTATATTTAACCCTTCATTTTTTGTTTATGTGGGAATGTAGAATCAAAAAGTCACGGAAGTGGTGATGATGTGCACATATTTGATATCTAATTGAAGTTGATGAAGCTTGTCACAGTTGATCTTAAACAGATGATCAGTTAATTAAATATTTATTAAATCCCTATGTGACCAAAATACCAAGTGCTTTTAGGAAAAGTCTCATTGTTTTCTGTCTCCCACAGAGGACACAAACACATATGGGAGACCTTCGGTGCATTCAGGGATTTGGAAAAACTACACACACACACACACACACACACACACACACACACACATATATACACACATATATATTAAGTCTTTCATCAACAGGAAAATCTCTTTCATGCAATTGCATCATATCCAACGGAAATTCCTTAGATCCTGAAAATTGCCTCTGACTCGACAACCACAAATATCCATGTTTGGTCACACATTAGTCTCATGCCTCTGTTTAGTCAATAACACATTCGTCTTTGGCAGTTTCACCCCGATTCTGCTGACAGTATTCTCTACCTCGGTATCCAGGGGCCCGACTCGCTCCTCTGTGGGAGCAACCGAGCTCTCAGCCCCTCGGCTCCTGGCCTACTTCTGAATCAATGTTTGACAAAGGGCAAGTCTCTCCCTGAGCAAAAGACGGGGAATTAGAGAGGCTCTCGCTTGGTGAGAAGGCCACACGCAAAGCTAGGGGGTGCCCGGTCCACATTCCCTGTCAGACAAATAGCCAATCCAGGATCGTGTTTCCCTGCCCTTAATAAAGAAAATAAACGTGCAGTCGGGTTTATCTGCGTCTAAGGTCACCGTGTTAGGACAAACAAACTGCAGTTAGAGAGAGGGGTAAGGAAAGGGTTGGCAATTCTTTGTTTGTCTGTATTTGAGGAGAGTGACTACCTACATTATTAATGTTAATGTGTACTTTGTATTTTACAGTTTAGACAGAATCCTGCGCTGAACTGAAGAGTTGTCTTTTCTATTTCAGGTAAACAAGCAGAAAATGAGGAGTGACTCATGTGATTTATGCTCTCAAAAGCAATGAACAAAGACAAACTCGCGGGTTAGAATAACTTTTGACAAGGAGACGTTGCTTTTAGTGAGTACTGCAGTGAAAATGTTAAAGTTTAACACAACATTCTGCTCACAAAAAGGTAGATTTTTCCTGGGTGAAGTGTGGGATGAGCCTTCTGACATTATTTGATAACATGAATCCTCTCTTTGTAATTACTTTTGTTACAATTCACAGTACAATTTGTTACTGTCTAACAGAATATCTCTAATTTCTAATATTTGTAATTTTTAACAAAGGATTCTTTTAAAAAAACATTGTATATTTAAACTTTTTGGCTCTCCTACACAGATAAAATGTTGCTGCACGTTTTACAATGCAGGATGGAAATCAATAATTTTTTTTTCTCATTATTATGCACGTCATTATGTCTGCCATTTCAACAGTCAACAATCACCTCAACACTTGATTCCTAACTGACATTCAAGGGGTCCGTACAAGAGATCACAAAAAAAGAACATAATTCTTCTGTGACAATTTGTAGCCTCAGATAATTGCACAAAATGTCACATAATTGTGGAAAAAGTCAAAACAACACACAGCCCACACAGCATTATGTGCACCGGCTCTGACATAAAGTGCATTTCTGCTAAGTTCTGAGTCATTTCCTTCAATGCCAAACGGTAAACAGTGCAATTTCCAGCTACCCCGCTGAGAGCTGTCACTCTGCCTCAACTGGTGTTATATTAAAATGCTTCGTAAATTAGCATTACCTGAGGCATAAACCGTACAACAACCGACTGTGGGCTTCAGCAGCAGCAGTAGCAGACATTAATTAGAGCAAATATGTGTCATACTCGGACATATTATGTGTAATATATTTCTACAACTGCAGCCAAGTGTAACATTGACCCCTTGTTAGGCCCATGGACTCGTTTCCACCCCTCCACGGCATTAAAGCCAACATCTTACAAGATTTCCGTAGCGTCGGGCTTTTTAATGGTGCCAGGACTAGTGCTCATTCAATAATATACTAAGTGGACAATGCTGTGAGCCAGTGTCATTTTCGAACCTTTATTAGTGTTACAACCACACAGAGGAACATTTACAATGCAATTTTCCTACCTGAGTTTCTCATCTTTGAATCACATGGAAAGATTTGGCTTATCTAACACATACGGTGAAATGAGCTCTCTCTACTCTGCAGTGATTGAAGTAAAAAGCAGAACAAAAAGCAAATAAATCCCCTGGAAGAAAAAAAATCACCAATTTACCTTTCAAGGTGCTCGGGACTTACTTATAACCTGAGTCAAAAGTGTATTTTGTCCATAGCAAAATAATTAAACCTGTTTTCTCAAATAGTACCAAAACACAAACCATTAAAAAGCAACTGGCATTTGACAAAAAATCTCACATTTATTTTATTTGTTAAACAAGTGTTGAACTTTACATCAGTCTTAAGTGATGAGCCCCTTGGTAAAATGTTTACATAGAAAACATGAGCTACAGTACAGCATGTATACCAGTGCTGGAAAATATTCACACATTTCCCATTTATTTTTTGGAAAGATTTCAATAAATAAAATGTCCAAACCCAGGCGGAAGAACTACATTTATGATAGAAACTTTATTCTCAAAAGTCAGCTTCATTTGCGCTTGCCCCTCACTCTGCCATGACTGTTAAAAAAATCTATTTCATTTAAAAAAAACTGTGCAATGCATAAATCACTTAACTGGGTTTTTGCATTCCCATTCTACTAAAGTAATGATACTTTGGCAAAATCAAAAAGACATATGTCAATGGGCGATATCGATGGAACTCAATAAGCAAAAAACACTGTTCACAAGTGGAAAAAGTGATAATGCATCTTTGTAATTTGTTGAATCCTCCTTTCTTTTCATAAGCTTTTACGTTCAAACATACTACCATGAATGAAGTGTTGGAACCATAAACACACTGTATAACATATGTGCAACTTCTACACAATAGTCTCTCAAACGTTAAATTTGCAATTAAAAGGTTTCTTCATATTTACGGTTTCCCATGATTTTTTATTTTACACTAGCAATACAACAAAATATATATTTTAGCCATTTTCCTTGACAACAGTTCAATGTACAGTTGAGAAAATATAAGGCCAGGGGCTTGATTGCTAGTGGTTATACAATCCAGACTTCATGGTGATGGAGAGTGACTCTGGGCAACCAGGACCTTATATTCCTTTTCTAACAGTCTGATCAGGAACATCTTACAAACAGAGTCCATGTCCTGGTCCAGGGGTGTTGTTCCGTTTACAATAAAAAAACAGGCTTCAACGAGGATGTTGGGGAGTGTATGTACAACCTTTTAACCGAGAAATTGCTGATCTGATGTAGCCGGTAATGTTTCTTTTTGTTTTTTTGTTTTTTTTTATTTTTTATTTTTCGTACCTTAAATTTTTCTCAATTATTCAACAGCAGCAGCACATTTAAATACATAGTTGGCTTGTCTCTTAAAATTGAAATTCGACTCTGCATTTTATGTACAGTCTCATTTTAACTCTGCACTGCCATCACTGTGCACCAAGTCTGTAGGTCTGCAGGGAAGGTGGGAAGAGTGGCATGTTTGGGGACCAGGAGATGGCAATGCAGCTGGAGGAGGGGGAGGGATTGGAAATGGCTAGTGTGTATGATGGGGCTTCTAAGCTCTCTTCAAAAATAAAACAAACACTTCCCTTCCCTTTACTAGTGTGTCCTCCAAGAGGTCGGGGCTGCAAAAGGACAGGAAGAGGTTTGGGGATTATTTAAATACATTTAAAGGCTTGTCACTAACTGCATCTGTCCTTCCCGTACATCGCCTTCAGGGATGCAGCCCTCTGTAGTAATAGGAATAATGTAACCATCACTGCTCCCTCGGCCTATCTGGTAATAGGCTTGGAGCTGGTGGCCAGCTCCTAAGTTAGGCATGCTCTTGTAGTAAACGTCCTCATTCTCGCTCCCCTTGGAGGGGGACAGGTCCTCCACTACGTCGGGGCTGCTCTCGGGGTACGGAGAGTCCCTCAGATTAGGCATACTAGTGTACAAGGAGTCTCTGTTTGGAGACTGCAGACTATCGTCAGGGTTGGTGGGTGTCAGCTGGCTGACAAAGGTTTCAACTCCCCCATCGGTCCTCACCTTCTTCTGTGGTGCGTACAGAAGCGAGTGAGTCCGCTGGGGGATGAGCGGCGCCTCCAGCTCCTGCTGATGGTGCAGCTCAAGGCCCACTGGGTCGCCCACGTGCACCAAAGACGAAGCGTCTGCGACGATAGCGTCGTCTTCGCTGCTGCTGCCGCCTATTACCGTCACCTTAGGCGGAGCCCGCTCCGTGTGGTGGTGATGGTGGTACTGCGGGGGCTGCTGGTGGTGGGGCGGATGATGTAAACTGGGGTGCTGCTGCTGTTGCTGTTGGTGGCTTTTGTTACAGGCACGCAGGTTGTTGTGTACTAGTTCGGAGATGATCATTTTCTCGAAGGCAGCATCGTCCAGACTGAGGCCGCAGTCTACTACCTGCACACTGTCGCCAAAGTCCCCATTGCGGAGTGAGTAGCTATTGTTAAAGTTACCATTTAGCGGTAGAGTATCCATTGCACTTGTATCCCTCACCGCACTGTTCAGTGAGTGCCCTGGAAAGAGAGGAACACGTGAGGGATTTTACATTAGTCAATCAATAAGCATTAAATAAAGAAACTAAAGTTTAATGCTGTTTAGGATGCAGTTTCACATAAAAGACTCAAATTAAGCCATGCCGTAAATCCATTAGTTAGGCACAATCCTTAACATACAATATATATGCATGCATTATTTGCAATGAGAAATCATTTTACTTTCTCAAATATACATTTTGACTCTCCCTTTTAAAAATGGCTTTATAATAAACAGAGCAGTGTGCATTTTAGTCTGCCACATAAGTGACAAAGCAATGAAAAAGATCCCAAACAACATTAAAAAACAAACTGAACAGTAATCACCATCACAACACACCGGGCAAAAGTAGATGTCCACAAGTATGAAGCCACAAACGGGCAAGCTACAACACTTACAGGTTCTCTAGCAACTAATAGGTTGGATGTGCCGAGGGGAAAGAAAAGGACAGAGATGGGAAAAGATGACAAAGACAGAAAGGGAAAGTAGTCATGTATCAACATGGGACAGCCATCTTTGTTCTCACTACAAGGGGAGCCCACAAGCAGCACTCCACCATCACCACACACAGCAGGTGAAAAGACTCACTTTAGACAACTCACATCATGTCTGTCTGCTCAGGCTATCTGGTCTAAGAGCAGCTGATGTACAAAAGAAAGTAAAATGATTTATTGTAACATGAAGAAGAATCACTCAAAAGAACAACAAAACGTAAAGTAAAATCTTAACTGCAACTTAGCAAGAGCAAGGGTTCAGCAAATGAAACAAACAAGCATTAAATAGCTTTTACTTTTATGAATTAAATAGCCCACATATACTTTTTTTATTTTTTGGGTTGTTTTTTTTTGCGTTGGTACACTTTCTGTCCATTAGTGGGCAGCTTGTGTACCCAAAGCTGGCAAAGGTCAGAGCTTGCCCGCAGCCCAGTGCTTGGCATCCGTCACAGTGACAGTTCCCAGCGAGACCCCGGTCACTAGCAGAACAGCTCAAGAATAACACAGCCGCTGCAGAGGTCAGACGCAGTCATGTTAGGAATTTCTCAAAGCATGGAGGTCATGGAAAACAGCAGCAAAAAGGATAAATATTAGCTATGCCGTGATTGAGAGAGGAGATAACGGAGAAATGTGCCCTGCTATGGCTAACATGCCTCCTTGTAGAATAACAGATGTAAAAATTAAGACAAAGACTGATGGGATATTTTACAGCAATGTTTGCCTTTGTCCACAAAAAAGGGGGAGTCATTGTGAATGTTGGAATCATTTTAAAATGGTAGTTTTTGTGGAGCCTGTTGGAGATTAGGGGAAGTGACAAGAAAGTTCTGAAAAAAAAAAGAAAAAGAAAATAAGGGAAAATTAAACAGCTGCTGCCATGACATCCATGTGTTTATGCCTGCTAGGAGGCAATTTAGCGTCCAGACAGGTGTCGTCTGGAAAGGTGTGAGGGGAATACTACCGGACACTGAGACTGCCGAATGCCACAGGAGGACAGACATTTTGGGAGAAAAGAAAAGAAAAATAAGAAAGAAAGGGGAAAAAAGAAACCTCTCTTATGAAAACGCTCCTTTCTGCCAGAAAAAAAGCAACACATCTTTGGTCGATTAAAAATCACAAATTAAGCAGAAGAGAGAGAAGCAGAGTAATGGGCATTTGCGATAAAGCTGTCAGATCTTGAAGATGACTCCAAACGAATAGAGAAATATTTTATTTCTCTTCAGATTAGAGTAGAATTTGGGGTAGATAATTTTGTGAACCACTTGCTCACTGAGTGTGTGTTAATGGCCTAAAGTAAACCAGTGATTGTGCCAGGGTTTTTTGGTTGTTTTTAATAAGCATGCTGAAAAAAATTTACATTTGATAGGCAAAGTTAAGTTTTACTCCCATACTTGTCTCTCTGTAGGTCACTAGAGGGAAGCACAGGGGAAAAGCACAAAACATGACAAAAGATGCCATTTCAGTTTAAAGTAGAAGAGCACACATAATCGCAGCACAGTCTTTACAGTGTGATATATGCTTAAATGCCATGTGCAATTGAGATATAGTTATTTTTAAAAAAGTTTTTATGGGTATCAGCTATTACCAAATATATCTATACATAGATAATGCAAAAGTTGCATTAAGTAGCTCTGAATTAAGTAACATGGATTTTGCTTGCAGTTTAACACGTTTTATGGGGAAAGCTCCCTCTAAAACACACAAAAAAATAACAAATCACCTGATTGGTTCAGGAGCATAAATCTTAATAATCATGCAGTTTACACTACAGCTTCAGGTCTACACCACTGTTTACATTATCTCAAGGCAGAACATGTAGTATCTCTTTCACATCTTAATCATTATGTCCCGTTCAGAGTTTGGATAAGAGAAATATGAGAACACAGAGGGTGGATCGAGACGAACCACAGAGCTCTCTGTCCTACATGAAAACATGTGCGTACTTTCACACACAGACACACACACACAGTATGTACTGTATCAAGGTTTTGGGAGACAATGATTCAGAAGGAAAGGCGATACTGCAGAACATCCTGCTTTTCAATCGGCCTGCTGTGTACTCAACTGAAGAGACAAAGAGGGAGCGAGAGAAAGGAGTCAAAGAGAGAAGAAAAGAAGAAAAGCCTGCATTCAGGTGAAAGTATTAAGTAAGCACACCTGGCGAGTTAAACACTGGAGCCGTGGGGGTGTTACATACGACTGTCTCAGCCAGTAAGGTGTTATAAGGGTTGTTAGTGCCTTGTGGTCGAAGAAGAGGATTTGTTAGTAGATAATTCCCGGTCATTCCTGGAGTGGCAAGACAGAAGAGGAGCAGATAAGTTTGGCGTTATGTGGTTGAAAGTTTCATGGAGGAGAGAAATGAAGGCAGTTTTCAGCAAGTTTGTCTTTTGAGGCGTGTGGTGTTTGAAACTAGGATGTTTTGAAGTTGAGAATGAAGGATACAGTTTGAGAGGCAACCAGGGAGAAGCAACAAACCAGCTACTTCTGCGTGTGCCAAAAATATTCAACTGTTGCAGGCCGTCGTCACATTTAACAAATTTAGGTAGCAGGTTTGTCAACTCTCAAGTTAATTTGTTATGCGTGTTGCACATCGTTCATAACCCGCTCATTTATAATCCTTAACATACAATATTCAATTTTCAACCCTGTGAGCTCATTATTACATCCTGTCACCAGCGCTTTTCCTAAGTCATATTTACTTATTGTTTTGAGCAAATATCATTTTTCAAAAATGCATCTGCATCTCTGTCACTGGGTAAATGTTTTATTGTTTTAACCAAAATCTCTCCTATGACAAAGAGCAGAATCCTTCCAAGTTTTGGTATCAAAATCTTTATTTAGACTCAGATTTGGCCATTTCCATCCAAACCTCATCTTCCTTTAAGTCCCCCCCCATTGCGGTGTGTTTTAAGGATCTGAGGTATTTCCACTGCCATTTATCACCTGTGTTAAATGCCATCTGTCATGTTGGGAAGTCTCCAGGGATGTTCTTAATGACAGGGAAGTGCTTCCAGGAGATAGAGGCCTCCTTTAGTGCACTGACTCTACGGGGTAACTAGGCTACACCCCGGAGTGATCAATATCCAACCTTTACATTAACATCTCCAGGAAATGGTACTGTGGGAAAAAAAGAAGCCCTATTCCATATTACTACTGATGTATCGGCGAGTCAAAATGTGCTTCAAAGCCCTCGGTGTAATGTTTTACGTTGTGGGAAGTGAAAAAAAGAAAGAGGAGGCAAAAAGCAGCAGCGACAGGAGTCAGAGGAGGGTAGAGGAGGGAGTGAAGTTAAACTACCTCGGTGTAAACCCTCTCTTCCCTCGCATGCTTGGAAAGCCATTTCAGAGGCAGCGGAAAACCTAACAACACACTAAGCACTCCAGGTCAGCCAGAGTTGAACATCATCTTCTCATCATCATATTTGTGCTCAAGATAAATAATAAATGACAGTTTTTTTTCCCTCCCTCCCTCATAAATCCCCCTGTAAAGTAACAGAGGTCACCTTACATGCCAGGCAACAAATGGCCTCTCTCTGCATGTTAAGATTTTCCTAAAATAAAATTTGTTTCCCCACCCACGTTTTTAGTTTTGTCTATGTTTCCCCTGAGCTTGGGTATGAACTTTGGACAACCAGCACTTAAATACAAAAACGTTCTTCTAGCTTTGCCCCAATTTGAGAGTGACGTTACTGGCCAGAATGACAGCGCACAGTATTTGAGGACAGATTTTTGTAATCCTTCACTGGCAGAACAGAGAAACTAAAGGCCGAGATCTTTTTTTCCCTCTTTTCTTTTTTCTTTTTTTTTTTTAACCGTACTGCTCTGTCTTTTCAAGCTGAAAGCATTTGAAGGCAAGGGATCGTCTATGGTGGTGTGAGATCATTGGAACTTGGAGGAGGTATTTTTAGCTGGGATGATGAAATGTGTGCATAGGTGTGCATGTGGAGAGAAATGAGGTGTGAACTGACCTTGGTTAAGGGTGGAGGTGCTGTTGATGTCACCTGAGATAAAGGAGGACTCAGATTGCTTTCTTACGGTGTCATTCCACATTCTCCTGATACGACTCTGTCAGGTCAACAAGGGACAGTCATTAGGCCTTTAAACAAGCCCGCTCACCTTTCAGATCAACTTTCATTTATTGTCTATGTACATCCTACTGACTTTATCACTCCTCACATGCCTACTTGTACGCAGTGAAGCAAAGACAATACTAATGCTCCCTTTCTCTGTATGTGTCTTTCAAAACTAATTTTGCATCAACTTTTGAATGACTTCAGCTCCAGTCACGAGTACCTTGAATAAGGCTGGAGGTTAAGGGATGTTTCTCTATAAGCACAGTACATCTGGAGGTATTATCTAAAAAGGCCTATTAGCCTTTAACAAGAAAGGGACAAAGCAAATATGTTTTTTTGTTCAGCTTTCCCCACAGTAAAATGTGCTTGCAATGCTCTTGAAACAGCGCAGTACTATTTCCCATGCACATGACGTTAGTGAGAAAAAAGATAAAAGCAAGTGCTAAAGGGGGCAGAACAGAAGAAAGGTACTCATGCAGTACAGCAGATGCTGCTTGTAAAATGTGGCATAATGTTTGTGTCTCTTGATCTACCTCTGAAGCTAAAATGCATGATGTGCATTTCCTTCTTTTTTTTTGGTGCAACCTACATTCTTGTGATAAAAGTACATTCTCATGAGCAAAAAACTTCACAACAATGTAAATGAGCTGTACAATGAGTGTGTGTGTGTGTAGGAAACACTGTGTCCTTCTTTGTTTTGACACTCGGTGAGTCTTTGACTGTATGAAGCTGCTGGTCTACCTGAGTACCAGAGGAGTAGCGTGCGCTGGTCCGTGTGGTGGAAGTCTTTGCAGAACCGTGGGAGCTCTCGGTTGGCAGCCCTCCGCAGCAGTAGGTGTGGCGGAAGCACTTGCTGTACTCTTTGCGGACCTACGCGAGCAAACAGCCGAGTGTTTACATACATTATTGACTTTACATATGACTTAGCCAAGATCTTGCAGCAGGCAGTGTTTGTTCTTTATATCAGCGTGTGGTGCTCTGTGAATTCCGCATGCTGGTGCAAAGGTCTGTTCAAATTCAGGAGCGATTGTGAGCACTGTGGACGACAGGAAACTTACTTTTTTCTGGAGAAGGCAGTGGAAGATGAAGATAAACATTCCTTGGAAGGTGTTGAATATGGTGAAGAGGTACGCCATGACGATCGAGGCCTCGTTGATGAAGAAGAGGCCGAAGGACCACGTGAGACCCAGCAGACACAGCAAAGCGAAGGCACCCATGACCCAGGATCTGAAGGACGGCAAAGAAAACAAAAAACAAACACAAGAAGAGGACAAACCCAGCATGAGAGGAATTTAGGGATCTGAGAGGATGATGAGTGGGATTTGCAATCACCATGAAATACTAGGAAAAAAGCTGTAAAACCAGGTGAGAGGAAAACGATAAAATGACAAACAACACCTATGCCATCCTCACAAACTGCCCCCCACCCCTCTATCCACACACTCTCAGCGCAAACTCGAAAACACACAAGAAGGAAGCAAAATCTTGATCTGGTTTTCTGTAAATAACTTTTCATATGTTAGAACATTCAGAACAGCAGAATCAGAAAGCACAGTGTGTTTAAAAATGAGGCATTTTTCACTATCATATACTAAATGTTTATCTAGTGAGTGTGTTATCAGAACTGGAGAACGAGGCAGATGTGGAAAGAGTTCAAGGAAAAAAAGGAGATTCCCTGCCTCGTGTGTGAAGGTCCTGCGGAGCCTTCAGACACCAGCAGCGGTCACAGTTCAGCGCTCAAACACACAACAACAACAACACTGGATTTCAAGATGACGGACACGGTGAAAGTGAACAGTCACAAGGACAGTGGATGAGTGGCTTTCGAAGCTGCAGTTTGGGAGGGGATGAACCGGCGAAGGAGAGAAAAAGAAAGAAAGAAAAGGATAGAAGAGAAGAAGAAAGGAGGAGAGAGAAGAAACTACAAGCTGAAGAGGAGACTTCTGGGCAACATGTCCTTACTTGATAAACTGTTTATTATCTTCATAGCTAGAGAGCATGATAAGCAGGAAGAGAGAAACACAATTAGATCAGAGCGCATTACAGTGTGGGTTAGTCGGCATTTGAGTAAGATATCTTCAACTTTGATCCAAGGGAAATCACGAGAGGCAATGAAATTAAGGGCCTAACAAGAACTGAGAGTTGTATGTTTTGCTGTTGGTGATTCAATTAAAAAACTGTGTGTAAAACATTTGGTCAGAGCACATTGTCTGTGGTTGCATTTATGCTACTGTATGTGTGGGTGATGTTGTGTGGGTAAAACTATCTGAGGTGTACAGTAAAAGCTTACCCAGGCAAATCTGTATTATAGTAGCCGTCACATACACGATAATTACTGGTGTGGAGCGCAGAACAGAGAGAGGAGGAGAATGACAGAAGAAGAGAAAGGAGAGGGAGTGTGTTAACTTTGCCTTTGCATGCAACATGCAATGACACTGAAAGAAACAGCTATTAATACACAATGTATTTCTGCAGTGTAAACAAGCTTAAGAGAAATAATTTCTAGCATCCAAGTACAAATGCACACCAATCTGAGCGTCACCACGTTCGGCAAATGTGTTCAGTTGTGGTTTCCTTGACAAGGGAGTAGTCCATCTTAAATAAACCAAAAAAGTCTAAATAAGCCCTTTCCTGACTGTTCTTCCTGATTGCAGTTTTACCACAGTGCTGTAACGTTGCACACATTCATTAAGGAAAAATGAAAAATAACAAACACTGGATGAAAATAGCAACCCTGCTGCTCCTACGCAAAGAGTGTTGGAAGTTGAAATACGTAATATGATGGTGCAAACTAACATGGGGACTGTGCTACCACGAGGAACAAAACCATATAATCCCCAAATGGAAGAGGCCCTGAAATTCAGCCTGCAGTTAACAGCAATAAATATTGTTTTCACAGAAGTGCAAAAAAAACAAACAATTAGTGCTTCAGAAAACATTGCTTTTCTTCCCAAAGCAAAACACATCATAAATGTTGAGGCGACTCAGAGAGCCTCGACTAGAAGGGGATCAATGGGGTGGGGTGGTGGTCGGGTGGTGGCGGTTGTATAAGGAAGGAATTTTTTTCTTTCTCTGGGATTAGATGCTGGGATCTATAAAAAAAAAAGGTTTGACATGTTCCAACGGCAAACACACATGGTAGCTGTTACACTGTACCCCGCCCTAGCAGAGCTAACAGTGCTGCAGCCTTAGAGTGATGTGTGTCATGCCAGTGCAATTCTGCGGCTAGTGGCTTGGAGCACAACAACAAAGGACGAAAAAGACGACTCACAAAAGTCTGCGTAGTCATGATGACAGCCAAGTCATACCAGACGTCTCAGTGAAAAACTGTGTAACATTTGAATTCTCCAGAGTCAAAATAATGAACTCCTCTGGTAAATGTTCCATCTTATCTGGATAATTTCAAAAAAGGATTGAAAAAATATATATAAATATATATTCTTATATCCTAATGTCACTTGCTAGTCCAGTACTGAAATTTGGCTTGGAGGAGAGGGAGGTAATGCATTTTCCCATGAAACATTATTAAGTAAAAAAAAAAATCATTACCTCAAGAGTAAAAGAGCCTTAGTTTTCCTGGGGGTAGTGGCAGAATAGCACGAGTGTTATATTGCTGATAAGCAGGAGAATGCGGGGGTTCAGTATTTGACCCTTTACTTACTTTATATTCTCCAGTCGGCTAGAGTCTGGTTTCAGGGTGGTGGAGTGCTTCACCATTTTGTACATTGTGATGACCAGGAAGATGAGATTGAGCTGTCAAAACAGAGTAATGGCAGTGTTAATACATGAAGATGTATGACTCAGGATACAGCAGACAGAGAGAGAGAGAGGAAAAAAAGAAGCTGTTAATTTGTCTGTAAGTATTAAAAGAGGAGAGCCTTCAAATCTCTGCATGTCCACAGACTAATCCAATAAACATCTATCCTTCCAGCCGGACTCAGACGGGCCGACTGGCGCCAAATTTAGTGTCATTCTATATCAATAAGAGCATGGAAATGCATTAAAATCCATCACAGTAAGAAAGAAAGAAAGAAAGACAGACACAGCCACACAGCAGCAGCAGTCTGGCAACGTCAGAGGGGAATGAAAAGTAGCAGGAGAAATAAGAGACCCTCTTGTTTTACAAAACAACTGCATATCATTTTATGCACATAGTGAAATATTATAAGGCATAACCAGCTGCAAAAGGCTTGAGGGAACATGGTATATTTTGTTCGATTCTTGCGTGTGGACAGAGAGAGAGAGAGAGAGAGAGAGAGGGGGGTGGGGGGGTGGGGTGGCGTTTGCTTGCTTGTTTTAATGTATTAAATCTTAAGGGAGCCAGTGGCACATATCAAGTCGAGACAAGGATACTATGTGCTGTGTTTCTGAGCACATTTATTCGGCACCTTAAAAATCAATACCGTGATTTAGAGACACAAAGGCTGGATGGACCAGCAAGGAGCCGCTCCAAATAATTTACTTCAAAAACATTTATTCTGGGGCAAACTAGTCCCTGACACAGCATGTACACGCACTCGCAGCAGAGGAACCAGACTGTGTTTGTACTGCAAGCCTGGCATGTATAAATAATGTCAAGGAATATCTAAGAAAGAAAAATTGAAATGTGTGTCTCCAATAGTGCATATCCAAGGATCAGAGAACAACAAAGATACAGCAGACAAATATATGTAAGCTTATATGTAAGCTGCTGTATGTGAGTGACAAACAATCCAACGTACAACTAAACACATTTGAAATGACTACCTTTCTTCCAAATGAGCTTTATAAACAACGGATTTCAGTGTTATCGTGTTATCTTTAGAACGGCAAAGCTTTGGCAAGACAAAAAGGGGAGGCACTGCCGGCATGAGGGCATGAAATAAATGTATGACCTTTGTGAGCTGGACTCAGACCACGGCCATTCACTCTTGAACAGAAATTCTCCGTGTTCCGGCGCACACTGCTATCAAAAGACTGCCTGTGATCAATACATCACCCCTCCACATGCAATCAACTCATGGAGCCGCTCACAATAACCCGGGCAGTAAAAGAGAGGGACGACTGGGAAAAAAAGAGAGAAAAAAATCCTGAATCGTGAACCTTCTTTTATATCACAGACGGCACTGAAACTATGTTTTGTTTCACAGCTATCAGCCATTATTTCTATCAGCCGCCTGCATGAGTCAGACGGGGGGGTGGGGTGGGGCAGGAGGGCGAGGACTTTTGAAAAACCCTTTCACACAGCCTGGAGTGGTGACATGGATCCAATGAGACAGAGGAGAGGGACACAGTACTTTAAAGTAACCTAGCAGCACGGCACATGTTCCTACCCCCACCAACATGCTTTCGCAGCCCTTCCTTGGGGGGATCCCCTTTGCTAGAGCGGAGCTGCCTTGCCTCCATCCTTCACTCTGTCTCTGAATCATCACTGCAAGCCATGCAGAAGCACCTCGCCACACTGGGACTGAGGAGAAAGCTTTTTTCTGAAGTGGACTGTGTGTGTACACACTGAACTCCAAATGAACTGCTGGGGATAAAATATTAAAGGTGCAGATGGAGCTGTCCAGATGATAAGAACTGCTTGCGACGTGTCATGATCCAAGAGGCCTTGTGTTGAAGCTATCTCAAGCATACTAATGGCTCCCCCCACCACTCATTACTTCCATGTCCCCCTTTCATGGAGCTAATACCCCCTGTGCCCAGAGACGGGGCAAGCTCTGCCTGATCTAAATGCCTTCCACCAGCTTTTGTTTTCAGTTAGTATTTAGAGACGGTTTCAGCCAGAAGTAAAAATGAAGTAAAATAAAAAAACAGAAAAGGCAAGAAAAGAGGGAGAAGGAACAAAAAGGATGACAAAAAAGCACGACCACCCTAGGTCAAAACCAATGTTACTTGGCAAAAATGTGGTTTGGGTGGCGGGTGGGGATCCAGACATCAGCCAAAGCAGCACTGTTTTCTCTCCTTTTCTCTGGCTCATGTGCCTTTTCTCCTCCTCCCCCTCTCTCTCATTGACAAGGACAAAGCCAATTTGTAGAGAAACCAGGGTCACGGATGGTGTAGACAAACCTTGCTCCTGTATGCTCCCCTGAGATGCCCCTTTCCACAGTACTTTGTCTTTTTGAGTCAATTGTTGCTCAGTATCAGAGGAGCAGTGTGCGATGCCAGAGCCAGTGCTGCGAAACCTCATTCCCGTCACACACTAGCTCTGCTACAATACATTAGCTCCTCACAGGGTCATGATTCTATCTCTCCGGTCATCACCACCGGGATCCCGATCATCATTTCCACTGCAGTCGCATTTTTCATGCAAATCATAATACAAGCAACAACGAGCGCCCAATTTAGGCAAAGGAGACGTATTCCTGTGTGGCTGACAGAGCATTTGCTGAGACGGGGAGAAATCTATGTTTGTTTTAATACGATGTTAGCTTTTCCTCAATTATAAGCTCACACATTCAAAGCGGGTGCTGAGACAAAAAAAAAAAAATCAGTGAAAACAAAAAAGAAGAAACAGGCATTTACTCAAAGACATTTCAGTCCGACACAGACCTTCGTCACGTCCTCTGTGCACTTCCTCCTCCATTTTTAAATGCTACATCGAGTTCCAATGTCTCTCTTTGAGGAAACTGTGCAATGCAGCCTTGTGAGCAGATTCGTCTTTTATTTATTCTGTTACCACACAGACAAAGTGCTGTGCTATATCTTTACTCTCCTAAAGCTCCTAGCGGGCTGCCAATGGTGTGCAGAGACCTGCTGGAATTTGACATGGGTGCCCCCTCTCTCTCAGTATATTTTCAGTGTCAGTTTGATGTTCAACAGAGGTCACTGCATCTGTAGATACAGTGCCAACCATTATGCTGGATAATGAACACAGTACTGAACAAATACCACCCGTCCTCCCTGCACAGCTGCAAGACAAGTTTGCAGAGCTTCCTCATCCCTTGGTGTGCATGAGGGCAAAGCAATACCTGGTGTGGAGGATATATCTGAGGAATATCACCTGCTATATATTTTTTTTTCTTTTGCGCAGGGAGGTAAGACTCCCTAAGGTCTCATTCTTCTGAGCCTCTCTGATGGAGCGAGAGATAATAATGTCATGACCAGTAAATAATTGCATGCCTCAATGGGACATATGTCATCATGATATGCTATATGTCCTTCACCCTGACGGTCCTTGACCAAACAGAGAGGTGCCTTTGCATTTCTCCTTCTCCCCTATGCTGTCATCTGCTATTTACTAAAGGCAGACAAACACACAAGGAAGGCTGATGCAGAGGAGGAAACACAGAGCTATAAAATCTAACAGTGGCATCTTGCAGTTACAGTAACTGCAGTTACAGCAAAATGCACACATTGAGGCAATTTTTTACCTTTTTTTGTTCCTTTCTCATGAAAAGTGTAACTTGAAGGCCATTAGGTGAGATTTTGGGAGTGTATGCATGCGAGGTTAAAGTACACTATCAAATCCTGACCCTCATCACGTGGCGAGAGGCAGAGGGAACTCTGGCGCAAGCCTTTAGCGCAAAATTAACCTGTCATCACTGTGGAGCCAAAATCCGGCTGGCTTTTCCTTCAGTTCAACCATCTCACTTCCTTTATCTCCCCCCTTCATCTCTTTCATCTCAGCGTCTCAGTCCCCTTCCTCACTCTGTCAGTCTCAGTATTCAAAGGAAAGTAAAAACAGCTTACCATGATGATAAAGGTGACAGGTCCTATAAAACTCCATATGAAATGATTGTCCACACTTAGCCAGCACCTATGACAAAAGAAACAGAAGCTTCAGTTTGGGGGCAACACACATAACAAAAACTATAGCCTTGTCTTAATGCTCCTGCAGAATGTTAAAAGGAAGAATGGTTACTTGGGCTGATGACACTAATTGTGTAATTTCTAGTCAATATTTAACTTGGGACTTCAGTCGCTCCTTTCACAGGTGGAACATTAATACAGTTGTACTAAACAGAGGGAAGACCCCGAGTAGCCCCTCTTGATCGCTGGGTCTTGGCTGAGGTGCGGCCATTAATCTACGTAAAAGGCTTTTTCTGCACAGTGCTCTTCTCTTTAAGAGAGCATTTACAAACAAGAGGTCACAGGAGGGTCTTTAAGCAGACAGGCATTAATGTAGCTGCGGCCCCCCTGAAACCACAGTGTTGAGTCTGTCAGCCACTTTCAAATGACATAAAAAATTGAACAGCTGCCCATCCCTGGCAAAAGGAGCTCAAATGTTTTGGTGTAGTCTCCAGGGATGCACATAAGGCGCTGGCAGAAATGATGAGTAGATTTTCTTTTCAAAAGCTGCCACATACAGACACAGCAGGTAAGCCCACACAGTGTAGCATCCAGCGTGTCTGCTCTGCATTTCCAAAGGATTTGTTCAGAAAGCTGCACTTACGCTTTCTTGGTCCCGTAGCTCCTGTAGTCGATAGCTGCGGAGACACCGACCACGATGGCAGGGAAGAGGTAACCAGACACGTAGTAGTACTTTTTCCGGGAGTATTCGCTCTCAAAGACCTCCACAAGCATGAGGTACAGCTGGACCCCCTCAAGACACATCCAGGAGAAGGAAGCCAGGAAGAAGAAGTGGAGGATCCCCGCAATGATGGCGCATCCAATCTGAGTTAGAACAGTAATCGACAATCAGAAAGGAAAAACAAGACTAAACAATCTGATCACAGTTTCCATAAAATGGGGATTTTTTAGATTAACTTGTGGTACAAAAATGATTTGTACATGACAAGAGGGATCTCCATAGCACTTTCTTTATTGAAAATTGTATATCATACACCCCGTCTTTTATTAAAACCCACTGAAAAGACGACATTCGGTGCTGCTGCCTCCCCCATTCAGTGGAACACATATCAGTGAGACTGATGAAAAAAGGTGATGAATATTCATTCACCACATGGGCTCTGACTATGCACAGGTTTAACTTTCCATCAGGACGGTAGAAATTTAAATGCCATCCGTATTGTAAGGTTAGAGTTAGTAGATTTAATCATCCGGCTCAGCATTTGAAGCTTTGATTCCCAGCTGTATGCAGCACAAAAACGTTTTTGTGCTTATAGAGATTGGAGGGGAAATGTAAGTGAAAAAAAAGTGAAAAGATGGTATGGATGCAGGCTCAGCCATAGCAACTGTGGCTTTAAGTGAAAGAGGAGAAAAGACCTGTCAAGTGGAAGACATGGCCCCTTAGTAATCTATATTAATGGCGCTGTCCCACTCATGTCATGTCAGGGACAAGCAGAGAAGGTTACAAACAAACAATGCTTAAAGTCTCATCCATTTCACTCTGAAAGGGTCTTTTGTTTTGTTTTGGGTGGTGAGAGGAGATAAAGTGAGGGGGAATGAATCAAAACCAAATCAATAGGGTGCAATTGTTCCGGCTTACCCTGGGTTCCGTCATATCGATACCAATTAGGAATATTAACTCTGCGATGAAGAGATTGATGCACAGGTTCTTGTGGATGGTGTTGCGATCGCTCTGCAGGCCCCGGAAGAAGCAGAAGGTGAAGATGCTGATGGTGAGGCAGACGAGGGACACCACGATCCCAACGCGGGTGATGACCGTCAGAAGCAGCTTATGCACTGTGTCGTTAATCTGGAAGAAATGAAAGGTAAATTAATAAAAAAACATGTTTGTGAAAACAAAAGAAGCTAACATGCTTTTCTTTCAGCTCTGTGAGGAAACATTTTATGTCTCAAATCATGAGACTTAATTAGAAGCACTAAACTTATTTTATATATCATATTAAATGAGTGAAAGTAATATTACAGGTACCTTAAAACTACAACTTGATATCTATATATCTGAGGGGCCACAAGATGCTTAAAGGGGTAAAAAAACATCTTTTTCTTACACAAAATTATGTTTATTTTACTCTGACTTTTTTCTTGAAATTTGATACATTTAAAAATACTTCAAATGAAGCAAAAACAGTTTGGTTGAACTTATACTAAAGCTATTACCTGCGATGGAGGGTCACAAATAGACATTGCTACAGAACGTCACTTTAAGTCTTTACATTTTGATAAAATGTACACACTTTCTGCAGGAACATTTTGTAACAGTAGGCTTTGGAAGGGACAAACAGAGTTTTACAAAATTAAACAGCTAATGAAGAAAGCAGTAGAGGGGCTGCAACAGCAGTATACGCAAGTTTTCTCTCCGAACCTCGCTGTGATTACTGTAATCAGGTAAGATGGGCTGTTTAAACCTAGAAACAAGAATGCCTGAGGTTTTGCTTATGAAATAAAAAAGGCTTAAATACTACAGGTGAGTTTGAAAGAAAAGCCAGTTAGGGGTGGATATGAAAAACGAACGTAACGTACTGAGATTTCACGGTGCGCCATGAGGATGGCAAAGTTGGTGAGATGGCTGCAGGAGCAGGTGGTGTGTGTTTTATTGGAGTCCAAGAGTTTGCAGCCTTGGGTGGACCAGTAGCCCATCATACTCCTCTCAGAGTAATTCCAGAAGGAGCAATTGGAGTTGAAGTAGTGCTCCATCTGCAGATAACAAGAGATATGGTTAAGTGTCCAAATAATTGACTGCCTGAAATTGAAGCACATGTAGAACACAGAGGCCATTTACCCCCTACTCATACAAAGTATTTTTTCCGCACTGATATGGATGAGGATTTTTCACTTCACAGCTCTTATGAAGCAATTCATATGTTGTATCTCATTTGGCACATGCTTGCCAACTCAACCGAAGCATAGTTGGGTGGATGAGGCCTTAATAACAGAGAGGCATAATTGTTTGACGGCATGTCTTTGGAATTGCACAATTTCTCTGATAAAGAATGGAGTCCCGCATGGCCCTCTGGGAACTCTGGTGACAACTTTAAAAGACGAAAGATAATTGGTGCTCCAGTAATTTCATCCTAGATTGTACGGCTAATCTAGGAGTTAATTTCCCCCACTATAAAAGAAAATGGGTATCATTTATATCCCAATGTTGATTAAAGAATTAGTTTTCATTAAGAATTCACTTAGGTTCTAAAGACTGCTTTAATTTGATGTTCAATGACTTAAATAAACTGCCGACTGACCTAGCCAGACATTTACAATTCAAATTGCAGATCTCTGTCTACTCTGGATGTTCCCTCCTGGTGTTTTTTAATTTGACCTCTCCATTCATTCCAGCGGGGACACTCACATCAATGTGCTCCAGGGTGAAAATCACTGGGTCATTAATGAATACGCGGCTGGACTCTTTGTTGATTGAGGCAGCGATGATGTCGGAGTTGACGGCCACCGACACGTTGCGGCCGTAAGCCTCGTTGGCCATCTTGATGGTGGCGTTTTCTGCGCTGAGGAACTGGCCCAGATTTTTGTAGAGCACAAAAACCAGCTTGGCGACTCCTGTAGAGCGAAAAGACATAGACAGACATCAGCGGAGGAGAAAAAAAAATCAGGATTCAAGAAGATATTTAAACACTCCATCTTGTTGCAATGTTATTCAATTTAAATATTCAACAAAGGAACTGCAATTTTGATCAAAATCGCAGGGCTCAGGGTCTTTGAGACAAAAGCCTTTGTTGTGCTCCTACACTAATACAGACTTTGCCTTTTCACAGAAACAAGAACAGGAGCAAAAGTCAAACACACATGCATGCATTTACCAGTTTCTCACACAACGCACTTAATTTCTCTTAGAGAACGCAGAACTAGGTTAACCAAGTTTCTCTGTCTTTTCTTTTTTTTGGTACATTTAAGAGAGCTCACCGTTCCGACTGTTGAGCTTGACAGTGTTGGCCGACAGCTGGATTGAGATACCGCCCTTGCTGGATTGTGGGAATTTAAAATCCTGGACCTGGCCATCCGTGCTGAGTACATACACATCAAGGACTGCCACGTGCAGAAAGGCAGAGGATGGGTTAGGGAGGAAAGATGAAAGGACAAGAGAATGAGATATTGGTCATTTCAGACTGTTTGACTTAGACCCAAGGGCATTAAAACGAAACAGTGGAGAATACTGATGCCAAAGCTTTCTTCCTGACATTTCTACACAAGCTGAAATGTTGGCACAGACCAAAGGACGTATCAACGACTGAAATACTAAATCTTTGTGACACTGAGCTACATCATAAAAACGTCAATCACAAAGTGATCATTTCAGCCCAGCGAGGCTCTTAATAATATGAATAAAACAACACTGCAGAGAGAAAAAAACAGCGAAGGGGAAGCCTTCCTTATACGGTCTAACAGCAGAAGAAAATGAGAGAAGGAGGAGGAGGCTGTGGATAAACTATGTACGTTTTCTGACTCCACAGCAGGCTAATGTTCACATTAATGTATAGAGTTACAAGGTCTAGACGCATACATTTATAAAGTAAGTGTGCGCAATCAGAGAATCCAGTCTATTTAATTGTCTGATATTCATCACTTTGTCAGTAAGCGACTCGTTAAACCTAATATGCGTTGTTTTTCTGTTCCCCCGAGGTTTAAAGCCTTATTATGAAAACAAAGTCCCTTTTTTATGTGGCGGCCTTGTTTTCCCATCACAAGAGTTACTCTCTCAATGAATTGAAAGAAATCAAATTAACTGAGCTCGCATCAATCGAGAGCGCTTGTCATTCGCTCACCACAAACTCTTGTTTTACTTACTTATGTTGTCTGCAGGAACTTTGACGATGGCGGGCTCCATGAGGTTGTCGGCGAGAACAAAGGCCCCCTCCTCCAAAGTGTCTAGTAACATGGTGGCTGCGTGCGTTTGCTCCGTGCTGTTCATGTCTTGCCAGGACTTCAGGGCCTCTGGTCGCAGAAGGTTATCTACCGTGTCCACAATGGCCTGCGTCGCACCAGACAAACAAACAAACAAACAAATACACACACAAACAAAAACAAATATACTTGAGTAACTCAGAAAAAAAGGAATTGGTTTGCAAGCATAAGCAGTGACATGCAGACACTGAGATGAAATGCTGATGCGTCACATCTGTAAGGATTAAAATGAACGTGATGAAAGAAAAAGAAGCTGAAAGGACATTTTTTTATTGTAGATATGACAAGATCAGTTAATTACAGATGTTTACTGAATAGGAAAGACATATTTTTTGTGGGATGTTGGTAACTGTGGAAAAGAGGGAGGGAAGAACAGGAGCATCATTGGAGATGGAGCGGATTCAGTTTCTTTTTCGAGGACGTTGCATCAGGACGGACACTAAGGGACACAGTGTGTTGAGCCTATCAGGTCCAATAGCAGGATATTAAGAGATGGCCTGATGAAACCAAAAGCTGTCCTCAATTAAAATTCTCTAATTGCAATGTTCAGTGTTCAGCATGTAGAAACTTTTAACTTTTGACCTGCAGTCAATTTGTACTCAAGTACAAATAAACCATCAAGTCACCCTGCAAAAAAGCACTAAAAAAGGACAAGGAAATGTGTGCAAAATGAAACAAAATTTGACATGTTCAATTGTTTAACTGTGTCCTTCACGCAAACAGTTTCCAGCATCACACTTTCTGCCACCCGAACAGCTCAGGGCAGACAGCGGATGAATTGGGCGTAGCATCCAGACGAGCTTCTTCTTCCTGAGCTTTCTTCAGGAAATAATCAAATCAATGTGTCTAATCAGGGAATCAATGCCGGCGACGGCTGGAGGGAAGGGTGGGGGTCAGCTATAGTGATGTTGCATCAAGTATGGCAGATGTCAGATACCGCTGACTCAACGATCTCTGTCCCAGATCCTCTCAGGCTATTAGTCAAATAAATGACTGTCATTTCCATCGACACAGCCTCTGTAACGCTGCCGCTAAGTTGGACTTACAATCTACATGTTGTGACATTAAAAACCAAAATGATGATGTGACATTTTTGGGGAGGTGGTGTGACTACATACATGTATTTTCTTCCCCTTTGCCTCCTTACTTTTTATGAGCGCACGGCCATTGAATGGCTAATTAGCTCGATCCATTTTAATACCCTCCCGAAGGAGAGATCTGGATTGAGGGGGGTGACTTTGGTGGCAGGTGGAGGACACTGATCTCCCTAATGGTTGAGGAATATATATGGCCAAAATACTTTGATGTAGGAACCCAACCTGAAAAGGGGAAAAAATGGTTTGACCCAGCAAACCCTATTAACCAGAATGAGTTGAAGATTTGCACCTTTAATTTATGAAACAAATGACTTCTGTGACCTAAAACCTATGTCCTTGTGAAACAAGAGCCACAATTTTTACTTAACATGCGGGGAAAGGTCAGGTGATGGTCCTTGAATAAATCACAAGTGAACTGTGTTTGATGCAATATTCAGGAGTGTTTTATACTGAGGGCAGCTCTCATATAGAAGCAAAAATTGCAACAAAGCAGCAAATCCTTCAGCAAATGAATAATGAGAGGGATGTAAGAAGAGGATGTTTGTATGAGGCATGGTGTTATGCATCCAGACGTGCAATCTTGAGTAAACACTTAGAAAACATACAATCAGGGGAAAAAAAAGAATGAAAAACAAAAAACACCATCGCTGTCAACGCATAGAGGAGGTGAAAAACACAGAGACACATACACATCCATGTAAAGAAGCCACCTCAGTAATTGGAGATGACTTCTCTTTGACTTAGAAAGCACGTTGGGTACGATTGCGTCTGTGTGTAAGGCAATTACTTAAAAAAAAAGCAGGAAGCACAGGGAGGAGGGAGTACACGACAGTGCAGAGGGTACATGCTGCTGAGCTGGGGCTGGGGCATATACAGTAGCACAGGAATAGAGGAGGGGACGGCAGCAAGCAGAGTGGGCAGAAGCATTGCTTCAGTACCTTCATGTATGCCCTGCATGTCCTTTCTCGTTTTTGAAGCTTTTTTATTAGAAAAGAAAAAGAACAGATAAAAAATAGAGACACATAATTTGCAGAAGTTCATGAGCTTGAGTAAAGGCTTCATAGAAACAAGGCCCTGACTGAGTGACCGGTATACAAAGTAACTACTGAATGACTCCGAATCAACATCCCAGCCACTCCCCATCGCCTGCTGCACTCACGTGCAGCTGACCTGCTTACCTGGAGGTTGGAGTAAAAAGTGCTTTAGCTCACATTTATGACATGCTGTATTTTCCTCTCAAAGCCTCATGACACATTATAGAAGTATCACCATCGGCAGAGCCAAATTACCACAAAAGTACAAACACTGCCATGATTATAGATCTCTGCTACATGTCAGAGTCTAAAATAACATAACTGCTTTTTTGTTTTTGTCTCATCTGTGTCAGAGTTTGTTGTACTCGAAAATAAAGAGAAAGAATGCATGTGACAAACAATAACAACTACTGTACATAGTACTGTAGTATTTTGGGGAGCACTGTATGAGCAGTGTATTCCCTTCCACATTTGTCACTTAAAAGCATTAATATGTCAGTGAAGAGTGATGCAGCAAGGAGAGGCATTTTTGTTGGAGGAGTTTTCCTGGTGAATGTGGTTACCTTGTTGAAGCTCCGCCCCGCAGAATCCTTCTCGCTGGGTCTGAGCTCCTGCAGCTGAGCATCCAGGATGTCTACCAGCTGCTCCATCAGGCGCACCGAGGAGCTGACGTCCCCGGCAAAGATGGGGCCTTTGGTGTGCTTGGCTAACTCGTTGGCCAAGTTAGCTGCATTTTCACCGCTGCGGATCTGCGGGGGGGGGGAGTGAATAATATTCACAAGAATGCAAAAAGACAGACGGGGAGGGTTCTTTACAGCCCTGTCTGTGATATCAAGTCACACTTGAAAGAGTCCTTGAAATGCCAGTTATGAAAAGAGGGTTTAATGTTTTCTTTACGTAGGAGTTGCCATGGTGGCATTTTTTTTTACTGTGTCATAAGTAAAGAAATAGGTACACAGAGAGCTGCTTGCTATATCTGCTGTTACATCTATGGCACACATTATGAAGAAGGTAGAGAAAATATTGTTAGTTTTTTCTGTGAAATACCTTTAACTTGGAAACAAATGTAATCATTCCTACAAAACCAGGGTCATATTAAAGGCACGCCAATTGGTAATATTATTACTCCTACTAATAAATAGTTTATGCTTGTCATATCTCTGATGCAGTTTGTCTCTGTCAAAATTTTCCTTTACATATAAGCCTTTGTAGTCTTCATCTTTGCAGTTTTTTAGTTGTCTTCTGAAAACACACATATCAATTTCCAGATTTCCTGTTTCCTGTTTTATAGCTGACAAACGCAGCTTTCAAGCCAATCTGACACAGTTTTGTTGCCATCTTTGTAACTAACTACAAACTAACTTACGTCAGGGTTGAAATCCTTTACAAGGACGTGTTTCCATTATTTTTTCTACCCTCCCTCTTATGTTTTTAAGAAACATATTCCACTTAGAAGGAAAACAGTGAGGCAGAGCTCATACAAACCTTTTGGGCTACTTGGTTGACCCAGTGGGAGGTACAGTTGCTGAGATCAGGGCCCTTCGGGTGCCAGGCCCCAATGGAGAGGACACATAAATAAGAGGCTGTGCCTGGCAGGGAAAACAAGAGCAGAATAGTCAAGCTCAATCAAGTCAAATCAAATGTATTTTCCCATGAAGTCCTTTACAGGACAACAAAGGACACAGACACAGATAGAAAAAAGGAAACTGCACAGAAACAAGAAATTTACAAACATGCAAATTAATACATTTTAAACAAATGTCAAGCCAGTGAACTCAGTCTGCTTGTATGTGCACAGAAATATCAGCCCTGAAGGATATTTTGTTTTTTCACTGTTAGTCTGGCAACACTGTTTGAATGCTGTCAGAGGACAAATTAAACTGAAATTGTTGGATACAGTAAACTCAAAACATGCAAAGTCCCCAATTTTGATTCTACAAAATTATTTTATGAAAATATTTTCAACATCTTGCTCCTGTTTTTGCTGCAAAGTGATAACTATTTTTCATGCTGTCCTAGTTAGCCCTGTGTCTGATGAACTCTGAGTGCTAACACGATTTCACACACAATCCATTGAGGGACGCACGTCTCCACGCAAGCTGCAGGAGAAACAGCTGAGCCCGCTCCTCTGCAAACAACACAACCGTTACAGATTGCTAAATCATGTTTCGACCTGGAATGACACAGTTACAACCTAACACTGTTATAAACTGTCTTCACTGATTCCCTGAACACCTACTTGAACTGGTGCTCTTTATAGATTAAAAGAAGATAATTGTGTGCAAGAATATCAGACAAATCTAACAAACTCAGGGATGTTCTACTGGGACGCCTCAGGTCATATTGAAAGCAGCAGAGGTGAGAGAGAGCCCTGTTTACCTCGTGTTCCCTTAGGGCAAGGTCGCTCCACGAGCATGCCCCTTTGGGTCTGAGGCCACATTATGTCTCTTTTCTCGGTGGCCTCGCAGAAGCGCTGAGGTAAAGGGAAGGACTCGAGGGGCGGAGGGGAAGTAGTCTGTGGAATCACAGGAGGCGGCTTGGGCGCTCCCCTGCTGCCCTCCTTGAGCCCTGTTGTGGTGGTAGTGTTGGCCACACCCCAGTGCACTGTGGTTGTTGTGGTGGTGGTTGTAGTTCTCGGAGGCTGAGGGGACGTGGTGACTTCTGACAGTGGTGGAGCTGTGAAGAGACAGAGGGTACAGAGGGATTATGTTTAGGTGGAGCACTGTGATGGTGTGCAGCGCAGTGGGCAAAACATCATCGCTTCCATGATTTATGGAGTTTAATTCTCACTGGGACACATATTTATCTGTCTTTATGAAGGCATGATACAGCACAGTGGTAAAAAAAAAAGAAAACTAAATGGTAGTTTGACCTGCGGTCGCTGTGTGAGGTCAGCTCGTTAGTGTGGCTACCCTGGGGCACAAAATGTGGACTACATCAAGTATTTCGCTAAGAATATTTTGGTAGGTATTCAGATCTTGACCTACTGGTGGGCAGATGTCCTCATGTACCACTAAACCTTAACGGTGCCCCCTGTAAGTAACATTCCTAATTTTTTTTTTCTCACCATGTTCAACACTGTAATGCTTATACATCCAAGTATCCTGTTGTGTAAATTGCCGCTAAGTGCTTTGTGCAACAAGCGTATTTGCCTTCCCGTTGACTATGGCTTATCCAAGGCACTCAGTCTGCAGTGAACAAGACAATAATTACAGTAACATCCTCCTGCCTAGCAATCATTCTTGCCTGGGAGATTTTGTGGCATGGCTGATTAAATTTCACTCGAGCAACACAGAGAACCTGTATGTGTAGCCATGGTGCCTAAACATTCGTTTTTACAGTTGTTTCTAGCTACAACTCATACTCTGATAAAACCAGGTGTGCAGTAACTCATGCAATGCCCCAGGCAAAAACAATATGTTTCAGTCCTGGCAAAGGAGAAAATAGTACACTCCTTACATTTAACATGAGCCACTAAGGAAAAACTATGAAGACATTCTTCATGTGATACACCAGAGAAGTGTGAGTAGCACTGTAATTACATTTCATAAAAGACGAACATAAGGGAGTTTCATAGATGAAATGTTGATAAACACTAACTATTTGATATAAATCTGCTCCACATCTCCAAGCACAAAAAGAAAGCATGACCCCCCCTCTTAAAAACAGTATTTGTTGGTTGAATTTAAAAGGATAAGCTAGATCAATCAAAGGGGCTCTGATTGGAATGCAATGTGCATACTGAATCTAATCGCATTTGAGTACTTTGATTTCCTCCATTAGGCTGCCTGTAGAGCATGCAGGGAATGTGAAGAGGTGCTGTTACACTGCTTGAGCTGAGCGTTCTCGGTAGTACAACCGCTGGTGAAAACATCGTAGAGACAGAGCGAGTCAAAGAGAGGGAGGGAGTCAGAGGCAGGACAGGGGAAATGTAGAGAGGGGGATGGTGGAAAATAGAGGCGCGCATAGAAGACGATGACAGGAAAATTCAGAAACAATGGGGCCAAGTTGGAGAACAAGGAGACAGTTTCTGTCTTCCAGAGGATTGAAGAAGAGGCAGCCAGACCCCAGGCAGCAACACCTCCATATCTATTGCCTCCATTGGATAATGGGTCTGGCTGATAGCAGCAACCCCCCACTGACCCCCCCCCACACACACACACACACACACACCACTACTACTATCACCATAGGCCCCACGGTGAGGAGGCTTCAGCACAGTTGAGCTGAGGGGAAATCGCCTTTGAGGCTGGCTGCTACCTGTGGCGAATTAGGCTCCATTGACCAAAGGAGATGACTGTGTGTGCTCCCTCCTGGTGATGGAGGTATGGAACTTCATACACACAAACACACACACAAGCAGGTGACATGCAGGTGTACACAGCTGACTGGCTGTTTTGACATTGAGCTGAAGGCAGATTTGGCTGGCTGGCTTCACCTCAGCCTCCTCTTCCCTTGTCCCTCCTCCCCTACCGGTATCCTTTTACTCAACACAGTGAAATTCTCTGCTGTACGGCCTGTCACAGCGGTTGAGAGACAACCTGTGCTTAGTGTCCTTTCAGCACTAGCATTTAGCTGGCTGGGAGAAATGTCTGTCTCTATTCTGCACCAATACCCTTTTATTGCTATATCCCTTGTTTTTTTCCTGACTCACTGAGAAGACTCACAGAGGTGAAAGCAATATTCACAAAAAAAAAAGGCATTTGCAAATTTCTGGTTAAGTTCACACACTACGGCATGTAATGTTGCAGCTCCGTCTAAAGAAAATGAATGTGTGTCGACATAGTGAGTAATTATTATCATTGTTTCTTTTTAAACATCTGGGTCAGGGTTGCTTGGCAGACCTCCCGAAGATTCCCAAGAAACTGTGGGGCCCTTTTATAGGTTTCTCATTTCCAAAGTATGAAAGATGATAATGATAAGATCCCAGCCTCCATGGGTGGGGAGTTTAGAATCCAGACAGAAATAAAATGAAAATGAATCGCTGTTCGGCAGCATGATTTAAGATAAAGGGCTCGCAACCTCAGGCCAATAAATCAAAGAGGCATCTGCTGTAATCCAAGCACATTCCTTTAGCATGTCAACTAACAACTGTATCTTGTCTACACCCCTCACTCAAGAGGGCTGCTTGTCATGGCTCGCTGGGATGTTGAGCCCTGTGTTCCAGTTACAACATGTACAATTAATCTCTTTCAAGTTTTCCTTTTTCGTTGCTACCTGATATCAGCTGTGAGACTGTGGGGGTAATTAATGTTAGACTTGGTTAATACCATCTAATGGGTTCGGCTCTCCTAAAGCGTTCCATTGGAGAGGGATTGCTCTATAGCAAACTGGATCAGCTTTGGGAAAGGGGGTGAGGGGTGGATTTGCTGAGCCAATATCTGTGCAGCACGAGACAGAAAAGCTGTGCTGGCACTGCTAAAGATTGTTATTCTCAGTGTGCACCGTCATAGAATACAGCTGTACATTAAAGAGCTTCATTAACAAGGGGTATCATGAAAAGGACGCAAGTAAAAAGGGCTAAAATAATCCTGTTTCATGTTTATGATGCAAACTAATCCTCTTTCCTGTGTGAAAAGGAGGCTAATGTGAACGTGGGCTATACTTCCCAGGGAGATTCGTGCATAAACAATGCAGCCTCTCTGACCACTACTGATGTTCATGTGTACATAGCGTGTCAGCCCGTAATCCTGCCAGCAACACAATAATCTTATTACCTTTATGCCATAGCTTGGTTTAATTTGATCCAATGAAAGCTGGGAGGAATTAACTCATAGGTATTAAAAAAGACACTCGGGCAGTGACTTCTTCACAGAAAGTGGATAAGTTCATAAGCAGTCACTGTGAGGGATGAGTATTGATCTGTTGGTAGTGCTGCAGCAGGCTTTTCCATAGCTTTTGTGATTCAGAACATGGACCAAATATCTCTGCTTTCCGCTGTGGCAACACAGGCCTGACACCACTGAATACCTTCCCTGTGCAATATTCCTTTGATTACGACGATAGAAGCAAATCCCACGTTTGGCTATATAGTGAAACCAGGACAGGATCCTTGATTATTATGTCTCTGCTGCACTCAGCCCAAGGGGAACCTTCAATTAGCTGTCATAGAGTGCGAGCGCATGGAGTGATATTCTCCAAAGTACTGCCAATAGCCGGGACAGACTTATTCATAACCTCTTTGTGTGATTCGACGCCCACATATTGTTGCACTTGAATGTATCGCAGCGGTTCTGTTATTACCGCTGGGGTTACAGGTCTGGGATTGACGACAGACAATGTGATGGTAATCCAGACGAGAGGAGCACGGCTTGCCGAGCATTGCCAGAGCCTATGCCTACACACAAAACACACACACACCCGGAGCCCAGATGAGACTTTACCAGGACTCAGTAGTCATGCCGGGGTGACAAATGAAAACCGACAGCGTGTGTGTCTTTTATATTATGTTTAATGGCTTCACTTTCAGTAGGCACCGCATGGTTGTTCATCAGGGTAATGTTTCATACACATTACCAGGTGCTGTTTATCTTGCAAGGGAAGGGGAAAAAAACGGTACGGAAACACACACATTTGGCATTTGTTTCAGCTAATTTGCCACATAAAAAGTTAAAAGAATCATTAGATCTCACTCGTCCCCTCCTCTATCCACTGCTCTGCCGTGGAATAATCTCATGATGATGTGAAGGGAGGCTGTTTGGGAGATTTACCTCTTTGTTCCCATTTTGTGGGAGACTTACTCCTTGCTAAGGTAAAATGTCTTTTGTACACTGTGAAATGCGGCTCCCGGGTGGTAATCACCTCCTAACGGAGAACAGCAAAAGTTAACAAGTCAGAGGAACCTCAAACAATTCAAAGTCTGCTTCTGCCATCAGAAGGGGGCCATGCTCAGTCTTTGTGAGGGGACAGAGAGAATCTAGTGGATGGAAAAAGAAATGAATAACCCATCAGCTTTCAAGTCATTCGGCACAGGTTAATTGAGATAAGGTGTTGAACTGTGAAAAAACAAAGTGTAAATTATTTCCTCTGCTAATGCTGCCGCTGAAATGTCTCTGTTTCAAACATGCCTTTCAGTCAGTCCCCTCTGGGTGCACCCTTGTTTCTAAGTTCATATGGAAATGGAGCTGTTCTTGAGTATGAAATAGTGTGATGATTTATAATACGTTTGTGATGCATTTTGATATCTACCAATAATAACAATAATACACAAAGGAAATTGGATTACACGTCTTTCACTCCGCGATGCATTTGTAGCTGTGGAGGGGAACACGGCGCATGATTGCTTGTGTATCAGCAGTAAATATGAAGAAAGCTGAGTGAAAATTCGTGTAATTTCCCACGAGTCATGTCCTTGTGTGTACAGTATACGTCCATGTCTTAGGGAACAAAACCTAATAGCTGGATTATGTTATTTACTGCTGTCTCCAATATTTCTCTTTCCCACAATACAAACGCATCGATTCATACGGACACAGGCAGGCAGAGTGCACTCCCACACACACACACACACACACACACACACACGGTTAAAAACACATGTATACACTCTCACACACGAAATGACACCAAAGTATAGAGAACAGACATAGCAGCTGCCAGACTACAGCCAGCTTTTTTTTCTTTCCTCCTTGCAGCTTTCTCTGTACTGTACGTGCCTCAAATTTCAAGCATTAACTCTAAGTGTGCCAAGCAGACTGATATTCAATGCCGTGCACACAGGAGGGTGTCTATTTTAGAAGCGTCCATATACGCGCACATGAGGATACGCATCCAAACAGATGCACATACATAAGCATGCAAGCACACGCGCACGTTAACACAGCTGTGTAACAGGAAAAGCACGCAAAAAATCAGATTGGAGAAAGACGGACACACATAGACACAATAATCAGGCCTGTACAAAATAAATCTCCTCAAAGGCGTGTGTCAGGGAGTGATGGGGGACCATTGTGATGTCTGAGTAATAATTCTTTTAATACGCCTTGTTTCACAGTCAGACTGTAATCAAACAAGAGACTGTGGATCCCCTCGGCTACAGAGCTCAGTGTAACCACAACCACACCCCCCTCCTCTCTCCTTTATGTAAAACAACTCTTTGTGACATTCTAAATCATAACCCCGGGTTTGCTGTTGCCAACATACTTGTACGCTGTCAGCAAAGATCATTTGGCCATGCACAGTAGTTTAACATCAGCGGGCAGAGACATTCCAGGAGAAGAGGTAACTAGCTGGGGGTAGGAGGAAGCATTATATTGAGGTGTGTTTTTGGATAAGAGGCAAAAGGTTCTTCCTTGTCTGGCAACAACTGGCCCTCATGTCTCACGACGTTCAGCACTGGAGGAGCTGCAGAGATCATGATCAGATTTCAGAGGAAACAGGTGACCTCCCGACCTCATGTGCTGAATAGCCTTTATTGCCGCCAGACACTGGATGGTTAGGTATTATCCCAGGATGTAATATCAGAGACGTTGTGAACAAGACTGTAAATCCCCATCGTGGGATTTCCCCCATTTTATCGGCCCAGTTAAATTCACCCATACATCGTAATCAAGAATGAGACCAGTGGGTCACGATGTAGACAGAATAATGTCATAGTATGTCATAAAATGGTGGTTGAAAAGGCTACATGGGAGGAATAAAGAACGGAGGCTGGCATATAGGGAGATCCTGTAGTCCAGCAGTAAAGAAGGAGGTCTTTAGCTGAAGATACACTCCCCCGAAGTGCCCTAACATCCCAGAAATTCTTAAACAGAGCACAGCTAAAAACCTTACCAGTAAGCTGGGCAAAATTCTGGGATTTAGGTACTATAACAAAATAAGGGACTTGTAGAATTAACCTGTCACTGCTACCAACACACAGTTTTAAGGCTATAGGTCCCTTTAGGGGATTTTTACACAGATTCTGGGCTGTTTTCTGCAGAATGTTGTATATAGGTGAAGTGTTTGATTTGGTCTGTTTCCTGGCTGGCCGGGTTTGTGTAGTCAGTCAACATCGGTGTGATCCTGACAACAACCAACAGGAGTTAAGTTTGACAACAGGAAAGAACGTGAGAAAGAACCAGAGAGAACTTGCTCATAACATTAACTTTCACTCAAATAGGTACTTTCCATCAGTAGCAGTTCCCAGCACCACTTGGCAAAAAAGTCTGGATCAATCAAAATGTGTGCAACTACAACTTCGGCAATACATTCAATGGGATAATGTCACTAAAATATAAACACTGTTATAAACTCCGGTTTCCTCTGGTGGATAAATATTTCTGAATGACAAAGCAGTGTTGTGTGTGATCACTGCTCTTCATGTGCATGATGGTCGTCTTTGTCCTGTTGTTGTGCATGTACAGTTTCCCAGAAGGCACAGCTAAGGATTTACTTAAATCCTGTCATTTAGTGTGCGCTGCTCTCATCGGGCATGATTTGAACAGTTGGAACTAGGCTTTAGCCTGACTTCAGGAGAGAAGCCAAACAGACGCATATATGTGTAGACACGCACACACAGAAATGCAAATATCCAGATGTAGGGCACACTTCGTGGATGATCATGGTGGAGGAGGACTAAGAAGAACAACAGAAGGGTAGAAGAGGGAAAAAGAGACAGAGGGCAGAAACAGTGAGACTGAACCCAATAGAGAGATTAAATGAAAGAGAGAGACAACAAGATAGAAGCAGACAGAGAAAGAAACAATGAGAACGAGAATATGACAGGAGGACAGGAAAAACAAAAACAAAAAGGGTGATTTTCCACATCAATATCTTCTCCCCTTCACACCGCTGTGTCCACTTGGGCAGCTGACAGGGGGTTGGGAGGTGTGTGTGTGTGGGGGGGTGTTGTCAAGGCAAACAAACAAATTGGCCATTTTTAACACATCCTGATAGTTTCTCCTGCACCAGTGGAGAGCATGTAGGCGACAGATGCCTTTGCCATTTTACCAGAGCACCTCAGATGGCTGCGAAAGCTTGATGTTGATGTTTAAAGTATCCATATCTCTCTAGCTCTCTCTAGTTTTCCCTGTTTTCTCTCCAAACGTTGCCATGCACAAGTTGACCTCTATGTAAGCACTGCAGAAGACAGGAATGAATCATACTGCTGCTTATTAGAGAGCTGTATATTCATCAGACTATAAGAGGTAGGCTCTCTGGGGTGACTGCTAATGCATGTGACTCACAAGCATCTGTAACAGCTGAACATTTTTGCATTGTAAAGCACTTTCATAACACACAAACTACAGGGCATTGTTTTGACCACATGCAGAGTTTTGTAAGCTAATTGGCAAGTCGCGTCTGTGAGCCATAATTTCAAACAAATTGGGTCATCCTCTTCCTTACGATCCCCACTTGCAAATGTATAATTTGAGGGTGCAGCAAAGATTGAAACTGCATGCAAATGTATTGACATTTGAACAATTAAAGAGGAGGTCTTGATTTGTGTGGGTGTTAACTGCAGCGCCGGGGGCTTTTATACAGAAGTGATTCAGAATCTAATTTTGCGACAAGGGATAAATAAAAGGTTTCCGAGGCTCACCTGTGTCCCATTGAGGCAGTGAATGGAGTCTGTTTGTGCATACTTCTGGTAAAAAATAGCTTTTGATATGCTTACTCAGTGGTTTGAGGCCACGTATCAGAGCCTGGCATGAATAAACGGTCCATAGAAATGGCTTCATAATGAGTTTTCTCTGGGAATACCTCATTTAAATCAATTTAATCATCTTACTTACAAGATGCAACAAAGGAATGTGTTTTTTATGAGCTCCTATATGCAAGAAGGAAACCAGGCATGGAGCCATGGTTAAATGAGTGGATTATGGCGCTGCTGGTCAAAGCCAAGAGAGGGACTTACTGACCCATTTAATGTCCACTTCTAGTGGAGCCGCTTGTTGGATGTGACCCCATCCACTCCCCCATAATCCTACAAGAGATGATCTTGCCTCGACACGAGCAACGTTATTGGACTTGACAAGAACCCAACTGTCTGCCACGCAGGGTCTCAACATCACTTCGATGTGATTGCATTCCATGACGGAGCGAACCATGTGACAGAGTTGTTTGTGCACTTGAAATACGTGAAACGAGGGTAGAGTAGGATGAGCAGCGTACAGTGGCAAATGCATACAGTATCAATCTCACCCCCACCCCCATTACGTTGATGACTCCTCTATACATGTTTTGAAATTTTCTTGAAGAAAAAAAGTTTTTTGGTTTTCATCTACATTAATAATTAGCCATGCACTGTTATACAAATGCTTTCTGCTTGGGATGATTTGAGCAAAGCTGAAATGTTCTTTTCATTTTTTGTTTTTTGAGTTGATTTTGTTTTTTTTAGCCAGGCGCTGCTCTAAACACATGTACCGACAACTTTTAACACCACAAAAGCATTCTGATGGCTTGTTTCGGTGCCTAGTCGAGCAGGCACCGAAACAAGCATCAAGATAGAGAGGGCATTCAGTGACAGCCAGAAAAAAGTGCCATCATTTATGTGTCAACATCAGCCATGTGGGAGGACAAGTTTATTGACATCTTGATGATCATCCTGGACCATTCTCCCTTGCACTCATCGACTGCAACTCAACATACATTAGTCAGCGGCAGGGCCAGGCTCCTGTCTCATTTGTCAAGAAGGGAGAACAGAGTTCTCGTTGACATTAAAATAAAGATGTGTGAATACAGAAGCCCTGAGGAGCAAATACAGTATGTCAGGAAGTATATGTTTCCAAACATAATCTACAGGAAGGGAAGTGGGTTCCTTTGGGTGCTTGGGAGGTCTGACTGTGTGAATAAACACTTGTATGTTTCTCACACACATGTACTCAGGCGCAACACACACAAACAACCGTAAAGTAGATTCCGTAAAAAGATTCTGTTAAAGCCTCTGATTTCTCTATCAGTAATCAGTGTCCATTCAGAAAATGAATAAATCAATTGAGCGTGCAGCCCGTCTATACACAGCTTATTCCAGGAATCCATAACAGCTAAGCTGAAAATGAAGGCTGTTGTGGAGGCTGTTCCTTGACTGCTTAATAATCAGTTTACTGTATATAAACACATCATGGCATGTAAAGACATGCTCCAATTTATTCTTATTAGATAGCAGAACAGGTGATATTATGACCACTTTTACAACAGCTGCCTGCAAATGCAAGGCACTGCTTAAAAGCTCATTTGAATTCTCTGAATCAGTGTGTGACATTATGTTTTGGACATGACTAAAATAAGGAAACACCTTTTGACAGTAGCATATTCCTCAATTGCTCTAAATTTACTTGGAATATGCATATATTTAATTTAAAAATCTGTCTGTATCTGTCTTATTGGCAGTAAAGTAACTTCAAACACATTATTAAGAGTTGAAAAAGAAACATGTTTTTTTTTCTTTTCCCCCATGATTGTTGCAGTATTATACTCAATGCTCCCTTTGCATATTAAGTTTGCTTTCCAACCTGGACTACATTCTTCTTCTGTTACAGTAAAGCTTGCCTTGGTCTGGCCAGATTGATGCTGTTCCACTGGCTGAACCCAATTTAGCAGTTCTAGCGCATGTCCTATCAATACAAGAGTGGACGAGCAAACACATTAATAAATTGAGCTCTCGGATAATCTGTGGAAAAGTTGCTTGACCTCTCTGGCTCATCACTGACTGCGTTGAGCATTACGTGGATTTAGGATTCTGGGTGTGGAGGGGATTAGGATAATTACTCTTATTATATTCTCAGTGTAAGGACTATCGCAGGCCTAGGCTAGCCTCCCCTCAGCTCTTGACAGCTAAATTAAAAACATACGCTGCTGATGTGACCCTGGATGATTGATCCCTCTCCCTTGTGTCTACCATCTCTTTCTCTCTTAGACAGAACCATGAGTCCTTACACTCTGCCAACAGAGTGTCAAGTATTTTTTTTCATTTTAATGGCCGATGGAGATTTGGAGTTTCAGGATCGCTTGGGGAATGATCTAACCTTGCCCTAGGCCAGACTTTGCACCTGTCCAGGCATGTATGTTTCCAGAGGTGAAAATATATCTCTCTCTCCCTGTTTTACTCTCTCTAAAAAAAGGGATATGCTAGCAGGGGTCCCTTGAGTGTTAGCACCAGGGACTCAGGGAACGCCCGGATGGTAAACCTCCCCAAATCCCCAAGATACTGATCCCTTATGATATGGTAACTAGCTTCGAGGTGTTGTTTACCACAGAGCCCTACTCACTTCAGATGCTTTCCTACACTCCAAAGCTTCGGTAACATATCTAGCACATATTAGATTCTAAATTAAAAATCAGTCAGCTGTGACACTTAATACATACATGGGGAATACCAAAGGAATATCAAAGCGCACTTGACAGCAACTTAAATCACGACTTCAGCAATGCAATTTAACAATATTATCTGCAAAGGAAAATGATGGGGGGCTGGGTTCTTACCATGCGCTGGATCAGGTGGGCCGAACTCCAGATTGTATCTCAGGATGTAAAAATTATTCCACACATAGAGCTGATTATCTCGCGGATTGTAATCCACAGCTGCAATGTACTGGTACTGGTTGGGAAAGTGGATATCGACGTATTCCCCACGGTTCTGTTTGGTATTGTAAATGTAATCAATCAGGCTCTTGCTGACCTCGCTTTCATTGTCTTCATAGGTGGAGCGGACCACATAGAGTACTCCACAAACCATGAAGGCATTGGAGGCTGAGCGCTTATCATAGGTCGTGTCCCAGGTAGCCTCAAAACGCAGCGTGTAGGGGTTCAACTGGCTGATTACCATCATGCCGTTGTTCTGCTCTGTGGCGTAGATCACCCACAGCCCATTCTCATCTACCGCCAGGTCAATGTCTGTTTTACCACCCCACTTGTAGGGTGACGTGTCGTGGTAGTTGGCGTTATTGATGATGGCCTCACCACTTTTGATTCGAGTCCGCAGGTCAAACTTCACAATGTTGCGGGTACGCTCCTTGTTGAAAAACACAGCCCCGTCATAGACCACAAATCCAGTCCCATCCACCCGGTGCGGCAGCTTATAGGTGATGGTTTGCCGGGCATTTTGGAAGTCATCCAGGGAGGAATATTCAATGAGAGTGTCTGTCCTATAAGGAGTCCAAGGCATGAAGTAGATTTTGTCGCCGGCTTGCAGTGGGTCTTTGCACCAGGCACCAGCTTGTTGCTCCGCTTCAAATAGAAAGGAGGGATCACCGACAGCTTTCAGAGTCCCAGGACAAAGAAAAACTAGTAATGGGAGAAGAGTAGAATGAGAAACAGACACAGGTTAACATGTGAAAAATAAAAACCATACAAAACTATATGTAACATCCATATAATCTCTAATGTCCTTATTTTGTTTAACAGGTTGTCCACGAGGAGTGGGGACAGACACACATTAAAGAGTGGCCAAAACACACTACCACACACTACCAGCTATTGCCAATGTTCACAAGCAGTATAAGGATTTTGGTTTTGTGCATAGAATGAAAAAAAGGAATAGGAAAGTTATTGAGCATAACGTTTAAATATATAAAGTTGTCTGAAACAAAAAGAAGCTTGGCCTCATAGACATTTACTGTTGGGAGTAGAACACAAATGAGGGGAAATAGAACAGAAACAAAACTTAACGAAACAATTGGTCCTGTAAACGAAAAAAATGCAGCCAACTAAAGTCACTTGGCAACAGACGGGAGAGGTTATGAGAGAGCAGGAGTCAGCAGAGTCTGCAAAATGTTTGTGTGTACTTAGATGTGTCTCAGTTACACCATCTTTTCTACGGTATATACCTGAGAGGCTTGTCATTACGAAGTGGTGCAAATGTCACAACCATTAAGATTTTAAAAAACTTTCATTAAGGGTCTCTTGAGGTGTTTTGGTTGTTGCTCTGAGGCATACGAGGCATTAGAATCAACAGAGAAGAGAGCAGCAAGTGGTCAGGTGAGAATAATGGGGAGAAAAGTGAGAAAGAGGGGGGCTTGGAGAGAAAAGGGACAGTAGAAAAAGCAATAGCTTGAAAAAAAGGGCCAAGAAACACTGTTACCATGGCATGCTATGAAAAAGGGTTTGGAAGCCAGGCAATATGAGATTCTGCTGAGTAGCAAAAGCACCCAGGGAGAATGAGGAGAGGAAGCCCCTGTGGACAGCAGCCAATACGCCCCCATTTACATCTTTTGGCTGCTTGTGTGATGTCTTTTTTTTTTAGGGCCAGCCTCACTTCCCTTGTTGCACTACACTGGACGTTAACATTACAGTAGGGGGATTCTGAAGATAATGTCTGTGATGGGTTTGAAGGGGCCACCATGGGAAAATAGGTAGTTTACAACCAGATGCCACAAAACAAGGAGCTAGGGTTTAGGTCGTGTCTGTTATTTACCTTTTTGCTCCACTTCTATTTTAAGCGTTGGAAGAGAGAATGAAAGGGGTGCAAGGGGAAAAAAAGAGATTAATATGAATTAACTGTCATCGCTACGATTACAATATGCAGAAACACGTTATGAGACATGGACAAAGATGGGTAGACCTATTCAGAGAAAGCAGGAAAGTTGTGAGTAAGGCGACACACTGCCGTCAAGGTCCTGTCTTAGAAAAAGGGTTTGATCAGTACATCGTTTGTGATCATGACCAATCATAACAATTGGTTTAAAGCACAGTGGTGGATGGATTTTATACTGTCAAATGTCTGCAAGTTATCTGCTATCACTAACTTCATCAGGGTCAACTTCTCACATTTGCAGGAAAAAGATCTTTGATTTTTGTTTGATACAAAGGTACACAGGTCAAGAGAATGATTTCTCTTTATAAATATTGCTCATCAATCCTACGTCAAAGCCATCTTTTGGATACTACATTTGTAGCATAATTTTATCGTTTTGTTGAAAAGCCAAACCAAGTTGCTTTCAAACTGTGGTCTGTTTTAATCCACCCACCACCATAAACCAAGCCTAATTTCATAAAAATGAGTGTCATTTTTTCAGTTAAATATAGATTAGTATATACCTCTTAGCTATATCTTTGAAATACATTAATACAATAAATATAAAAATAATGCCATTTTACTATTCTGGACAATGTAACACCTGACTATTATTTACAAAAGTCTCCACGTAACACTCTAATCTTACTTGTCCACTTTTACAATTATGAAGCCACATGTATTCAGAAAAAAACAAGTGATTGTGGCCTTATCAAGGAAGCAGGTAACCAGTGGAGCAAAAATACATTAATATAGCTTATGTGCACTCACTGTTGAAGCATGTATTTAATTCCACAGTACAAAACTGCACTTAATTTGTTGAGTTATTTTGTGCTTTCTGATACAAGTCTGCTATAAATTAGCCAACATGGGCACATTCAGACAAGGCACTCTGATGACAACTGTGCTAAGAAGCATTTCCCAGTCCATTAATCTGAGATGTCTATGACTGATTTATAAAACATATCATGAGACTTAAAAAATAAAGAAGAATGCGTTAACATTGCATGAATATCACCAGCTTATTTTTAACTGCAACAAGACTGAACATTTCTAGAAAATGATTTATGACTAGTTTACAAACAAACAAAAATTCTTCAGAAAAGACGTTTCTCAGGTTAGTCTGAAGCCTCGGTCAGACTAGACTCTTTCCCAACTGGGACAGTTCAGCTAAATAATTCATCTGCTTGGTGTTTAATTGGCAAGTTGTTGATAAAATGTGAGGGGACAAAGATGGACATCACAGATTTCTTTTGATTAAATCATTCAATGACCTTTTCATATGTGTACAGAAAATCTCAGGAAAATTATCATCATAAACCTGAAGCTCAACCACTTCTTATTACATGGCAACAGTTTATACTTCACCGAAAATGTAGTTTATCTAATTTCATTGTTTTGAAACCTACTTGACTTAAAAAATTATTTCTACTAATGTGGGCTGATTTTAGGCACATTGCTATTTGATATAATTCAATTTCAGATTTATTCTTACAATATACACTGTTATATATATACTATATACTATATATATATATAATACTAATATTTAAGAATAGTATGGAGGGAATGTTTGCCAAGATTGTTGTTGATTGATGCAATGTATAATATGAGTTTATATCCAATGATCCCTGGACCAAGTAAAATAACATCACACTGTACCACTTTAATAGATAACATATTTACAAATGTTATGGAGGACAAGACAGTGAGCGGTCTACTAATAAATGACATCAGTGATCACTGACCAGTTTTGGTAGTTTATGACTGTACTTATAATATAGAAGTGAATTACTAACACAAAACTGGAAAATAATATATGAATACAGTAATAAATAACTAATAAATTAATATTCAAATGTATGACAAAAATTGTCCAATAAAACAATACAGCAGAAGCCAGAACTATACAGAAAGTCTGAGGATCACAAAGGGGCTACAAAATGCCTGTTAAAATTACACTATATAGAGAATTATAGAAATAGAGATGCAGAAAATAAATATAAAAAATATAAAGTGAATAAAGGTGAATAAACAACATGAATAAAACTCTCCTTGTCCGTGAATGGGGTTAGCCTCATAGAACTAGAGCTACATCTAGTAACTACTATTTTCTGCCTGAGTCACATCAGTTAGATTTTCATTGGCTATGGTGGTTGTTTAACAATGAAGACAACAGCTCCCATGATCCCACGCTACTTCACAACGTCAACTACGCCTCGTTATTGTTTTCACTGAGAGACACCTAGCAGCAGAAATTACATTTTGTGTGCTTAAATTTGAACAAAATCAAGTTCATGCTGTTGGGAAATTGAAAAATAAACACTCACGTACAAGTGATGATAGACAATGTTAATATAGAATACGAAAATAAATTTCTGGGTGTGATATTAGACCACAAAATCTGCTGGAAACCTCAAACAAGATATGTACAAGCAAAGTTGGCAAGGAGTGCTGCAGTTCTGGGAATGGATCATAAAGCGTTACACACTCTGTACTGCTCACTTGTATTACCGTATCTGAATTACTGTGTAGAGGTGTCAGGTAACACGTACAAAAGCACCATATACTCATTATGCTTACTACAAAAAGAGCCATGAGGATAGGAAACAATGTAGGATTGATGTTTTTAAAGACAAATGCTTGGATCTAGTAGAATTTAAGACTGCACAAATAATGTACAAAGCAAGAAATAATTTACTTCCTGGCAACATACAAGAAATATTTCCAGACAGAGAGGGGGGTTATAACTTAAAAGAAAATGTAATTAAAAAAACATTATGCTCGTACCACTATGAAGAGTTAAGTTGTATATGACAAACATTAAGGTAATTATTTATGTGTCTACATGTGATAAACATTAAGTTCATTATTTAAGTTACAGAAAAGGGGTAGGACCAAGTGTATACTTCTTCCTATTAGTATTCCATGTAATATTCATATATTTTGTTTATTGAGAAGTTGCTGTATATGTTTACTGTTCATTTTCTGGGCTTATCCTGTTTTTATTATTATTTGTTACATGTTTGAAATAAAATCTATTCAATTCAATTTACTGGTGGAGATGTTAATCTAGGAGTACAGACTCCATGCATCAGTTCTTTTGCCCTTGATCTACACTTCTATTGGTTTTTGGCTGTGTCTTTCTCAGATTTCAGTCTCAAATGGCTTCACAATACAAAGGCTCAACCACAGAAGGCCTGCGAGAATCAACACTGAAATACTAATTGTACACATTTCGGGCCAGTTTGCACTGTGGGATAGTGTGAGCAATCATAAATTAGGTTCCTCTTGAATCCTGCAACCCTCCAGCTCCAATTAGAGCAGGTTCATATTAGAATTTGGATCTGTTATAATTGTTGAGTCTGACCTAGGCTTCAGCTGCAAAAAAAAGCAGTGGAAACTAGAGATTCAGAAGGGTCCATAAATGAATGCACACCATTCTGCAGAAGAAATTCAAGTGTGTTGCAGCTAACTAAGAGATCAAACACGGATAGGAAGCAGTTGAGTTCTCAGAAGCCGCCTCAGTCGTATTAAAACAGAGGAGACGAGAAGAGGACTGAGAGAAATGGTGAGAAGGAAACCTGGAAAGAAAAGGAGCACACATGACGGAAGACCTGATGACATTAGTAGAAATGTAAAAATAGAAATAGCAATCAGTGTGATCAAAGATCGGTCAGTGGATGAAGAGAGTGAATCAGATAGCCGATGAGGTTTCCTGCAGATTGCACAGGGGAAGGGAAGAGAGTCAGTCACTTTTAATATAGCAACATTAAAACAAACAAACATGAGACACATCCCAACCCACACTAAACCCAAAGACCTTAAACTTTCTCTCCTCGACATTACTGACTTTCTAGGGAATTCCTGCTTTCTATGAACTATCACTAATCAAATTATAAAAACTATTACTAATCACTGTTGATATGGATGGATATCTGCTGTCAACGGCAGACTCAGTTAGTGGCTCCACAGTGTTTAATCGAAATTAAAGCATCATGTAAATTACATTGAAGAAATAAGGGGAGGGGGGGTGGGGGTCTGAACACAAAAACAAAAACACCAAAGGGGACCCAAACATCATGCTGTTACAGCTTAACTTCAATTTTCATAATCTGTCCATCAATGTCACATGGAGCTGAGGGTTTACTGGCTTTAGAATGTGATGAAAAATGAAAATATTAGGATTGAGGACTGTTTATGCCCACTGGCATGACAGTTTTGCCAAGGGTACAATGGGAATGGCAACTCTTCTAAAAAAGATTTCTCCATTTCAAAATAGCATGCACGGCGTGGTCTTAATAAAAAAAAAATGTCTTGGCTTTTATGTTGCCTGATTCAAGCAATTACTAGAGCCATATTCAAAGGGCAATTCAGTGCCAGGTGAAGGCAAAATTTACATCCTTGGCTGGAACGTGAAGATAATGTTGCTAATGAGGGCAGTTCATGACAAGAACCAAATTATGAAGCCAAAATGATGAAAATGGTAGAAATGCAGGCAACTTGTTGCAAAGGCCACTTGCACAGAAGGGGAAAATCCAAAATTGCTTGTGTGATTATGCAAAGACTTAAGCAATAGAATAAATTAATTAAATAGCAAATTACATTCAGTCAGTGAGAGAGAAAAACAAGTGTTTATCATATTATGTTATTAAACTGCTGGTTAGATTTCATGGGACAGACAGACTTTGAAGGGCAGCAGTTACTAGTCAAAATGAGGACACTGTCTGAGGTCCCGTCCGTTGATCAGCTTAATGGGGATTTAATACATCTTCTTGCAAAAAACAACTTCTCAAGTCTTGTATCTCAGAAAATCCAGGGATCCTAAGCTCCTGAACCACTGAAATGTTTTTAATCACAAATCTTGGCGTTTGGCATATGATCTATTCCATTTGAAAACTGGAAAACTGGAGGAAGATCTTTGCTATCCCATCTGAAAACTGTAGTGAGGGTTTGCTCCAGTGTGGAAAAGCTCAGTAAATCTTCCCCTATCATTGCCTTTCTCTGCGTTAGTTTTAAACTCTCCAAAATTAACTGGGGTATATGTATTTTATTTTGGGGGAAGAGGAGACAGAAGACTGGTAAGAGGGAACAAACATAACACGGAACCTGCCTGTAAATCACAATCTAACACAGTTTACAACAGGGCTTGAGTGGGAAAGGCTGGACTGGACTTGTGTGGACTGGATCAGACTGGGAGAACACTAAGCACTTACCAGGGCAGTTGCGATAGGATACATTCTGTGTTCTTGGTCCTATTCTGGTTGGGCATGGACCTTGAGAAGCAAAAAGACGGGGCTACAGACATGCATGTTTGAAACTGCTTAGAGTGACCTGTTTGGGATTTTTGTTAGACAGACTTTGCTAGGACTGAGAGTCCTTGGGCAGAAGTTTATTTTTCACCACACTACGGCGGTCTTGACTGTTTCCTTGGTGCAAGAAGGAGGCAAAAGACAATCATAACAGTGGGTGGACATGAGTGCACCTTGAGGCTAATCCTACTATTAAGGTTTGAGGTAACACAGAAAGACATGGGATCAATACTTCACTTAACTATGAGGCGAGTGAAAAAAAGCAAAAACAAAAAAAAACAAGCAGTTAGGCATTTAAGGTAAAAGCTACAGGATTTGGCTTTGCTCAATAATGTGGACTCAACTACTCATTATTGCTTATTCCATTTTTAATTACAGGTCCTCAAAGCCTCGGAGAGGTTAACCTTTAAGTTGTAATGAGTTTCACCATCTAATGATGTTCACTAATGCATTCTGATTCAACACTGAGGGGAACAGCTTGGACAGGTATACTGGTAATGAGCAATGTAGAAGAAATGTGTTTAATATATAGAAAAATAGTACAGCAGAATAAAGGTGCATTATTTATGCATCTAAAGACATCGATGAGTAAAATTCTCATTTAAATCTACAAGAGCTGCCAAATACTATCTTCCCATCACTCCCACTCTAATTATTTCACTTCCACCTGATTAGTGATTCTGGCAATTCATCTAAATCTTTGTCATTAATCAGTTTGTAAAGGTTACATGGAGGAATTTCCTTCACAAATTGCAAATGAACATGGCGAGCTTAAAGGACAAAGGGCAATCTAAAGATTGTTTGGGAGCTGAATGGCAATGAATATTTTAGCATCCAAGGAGCAGACAAAATGTGAACACTATCTCTTTAGATGAAATATTACCTTGTTGACTTACGAGTGGGGCCATTCTGTTCTGTTACATAATGAAACATCTGTTGACATACTTCAACACCTGTTGTCTGGATGTATATTAAGCCATCAAGGTGAGCTGTGTTTTGCGCCTGATAGACTTCTCCGTGCAAGACTTGAGTAATGAAACACTTGCTTGCCATCACAGAGTCAGCATGACTTCCTCTACCCTTCCTTCTACTCTGCTACCTCATAACCAGGCTCGTCGATCCACTGGAAACACGGCGAGCACATCAATAATAAAGGCTGTACAGAAGAGGACCAAAGGGTTTTACAGGTCATATTTCATGAAAAGTTCATGGTGTGACACAGATGGAAGAAGAGTCAGAGGAAAAGGGTGCTGGAGGGTGTTGCATATGAAGAGAGCAGACTGTCTGGACAAGGCAAGAGGAAGAAATGGGACAGGATATGGTATGACACAGAAGAGAGAGAGATGGCAGAGAAGAGGAGACAAACTGAAGATGGGATGGTGGGGGGGGTGGGGGTCAATTCATGACAGAAGGGTCATACTTACTGTAGGGCACACACTCATACTGGACCTCCAGGTACTTGTAGGTCCCTGGGCAGGGGTCAGGGAAGACATCTGAACCTGTGATCACAATGCACTGGGTCCGATTGTTGCATCTGACAAAAACAAATACAAAGAAACAAATTTAGCAAAAATTACTCTTGTGACTAAATACATCCATGCAAGCCTTTTCAAGCAAAGCAAATAGTCGAAGGAATTAAATGCATGAATGTTAAAATACTGTAAACAAGCACAGGCTCCACAAAAATGCAAAAACAAATGCTCTTAACTCATGTTCAGGCTGGGAAATATTCAAATCCCCCAACAAAGAAGCTAATAGAGTAACACTCAGCCAAAAGAATGGTGAACTGCTGTTACCACGTAGCAATGTAAGCTACGGAGTCAGCAACTCCATTGCCTTTCACTCAGCGGCTGACTATTGGGTCTTGTCCGCTGTGTTCAGCAGCGTACTATTCCATATGTCGACTTTATGAGCCTGCATAATGTGTCTGAATGTGTGCAGGCCAATGAAAGAATCCAAAAAGGTTCTGCGGCATTTTTTATAATGCACTATTACCTGTCTGGTCAATAACTGGCCAACAGTGTATTACATTCTCAGTTTTCAGAATGAATCCTGCAGTTACACACAGTTTGGTGCTTCGTCTGTTCTGTACTTTGTACCTGCTGGTCACGATTAAATGTACATGAACAGCACAAATGCAACAAATAACGGTGGAAAACAGATAAAGCCTTGTTCACACTGGACTACAATTGCATGGGGACCTCATGTGATTTTAGAATTTACCCCCCACATCGGTGTTTGGTGGGGCGCATTTGCACGGGATAAACAAAGTCTGTGTGTTGCACTCAAATGTCCCGACTTATTGATTTGTGCTTGCTCCATCTCTGAATGGGTCTACATGCTGAGTAGCTAGATGAGGCTCTTGAATTTTCACCCAAAATGCCATCAAAGGTCTCATTAATGATTTCTACGGCAGGCTCTATAATTCCAGACCCGGAAGAGCAGAAAATACCAAAATACTCATCAAGGCAGTAAAATTATCAGAATTAATTCTGTGTTTAGCAAAATGTGTGTAATTCATCGTACATTTCTTATACATGGGATTAAGAACAGAGACGACCCATGGTTTTAGCTATATGTACATTTTGTTTTTCATTTCACCAGCCATTCGAAGCAGTGTCAAAAAGCTAATTTCGGTCACTGCCTTTAACATCTGGAGAGCAGACAGTCTAATTGAGCCTGTGGTGTGCTCTGAAGCCCGGGGAATTGCAGGTGACCACCCCTTTGCTGTACTGAAATCATGATAATGACATCAATACCCAGAGCAAGCCATCTTTGCTACCAAGGGGACTTAAAATTCTATTGGCAACGTGAGAAGCCAGATCAATAATGCTGTTCTGCTGATTTAGCAGGGACCAGAGATAATATTTGTTTCTTCTTATCACAGACCAGTGCGCCCATTTACAGCAGATCATTGGAAAATGTATTACTAGTTGCATTGTATTGTGCTTTGGGTTTTGCCTTTGTTTTGGGCTGCAGAGGTAATCACTGCTCTGTGTCCAAACGTTATTAATATAATATTAGGTAGCGCAGTGAAACACTGGAGAGTTGCTTACTGTTTGAGGTGTATAGCATTGAACAGACACAGGGGGGCTGGAAATTGCCGCTGTTTAGGTTTCAGATTGAAAACAACCACATTTTAGCTGCATACCATGAATGCATGCAGTGTGTTACAGTTTACAGCACAAAGAATTATTCAGCAACTTAAACAAACGGCTCCTGTGTTCAAATAAAAAACCCACTAAATCACAATAACGGCAGGGAACGGAATTAGCCATTACTTTTTTTTTTCAAGCACAAAAGCAATTCATCTCCGTCTTCCTCCTGTTCTATTTCTCCCAATCAGCATGTATGCCAATTTTTTCCCAAATACATTTGAAAGAGAGCACTTTTTTTAGAAATAAAAGGTTTTTTAATTTCTTTTGATTTGGCAATGTTAAAGGAATGTATGATATCATAGAGCCATAATGTTTTACATATTTGTGTCTATATTTTTGTGTGTGCATCTGTGTTTAGTGGAGGTCTCAAGGGGAATTTCACTTTATTAATGACCTTCACGTGTGATAACAGATGAGAATATCAGCATATTGTTTTTGTTTTTATGGAAATGAATTACAGTTTTGGAATTAAAACATGTACCTCATGCTGGGCCCATAATACGCCGCTTGTTTTTGTGGGTAATATTTCATGACTCTGCAGCACTTTCCATATATTATATGGTCACTTTGATGATTCTGTCCCCTTTGCTCATGCATACGCATATCATGCAGGAGCAATATAAATTACCGTGCTTTATCTAGCAGATTCCAATGAGACCGGGAAATGAATGCCTGGTTTATATTAGGCATATGAAACAGAATGATATCTAAAATAAAATTCATGACACTAATGAGACATAGACCTGCCATCGTTTCTCAGGCAAATGTATTAAACAACAGAACATAAGCACCAGAAAAGAAAAAAAACTCATATTTCTTCTGAAACAATGTTGACATAAGTGTTGATAGCTCTTTCTGATATATTGCCCTAATTTTAGAGCTGTGGAGCAGGGGCGCTCTGATCTACGGGACTGTGCGACTCTGATTCCTTCTCAGCTGTGAAACCTTGGACATCTCCTGAGACCAATTGAAAAAGCCCTAATGGCTTCTTCCATGCATAGTCCTAGCCCTCAATCTGAGAGAGAGCATGTAATTGAAATTCCTCCCATAAAAAGTTCAGCATTTGGGCCTGCCAGGGCACAGGTCTCAAAGTGCACACTAATTAAATACATGTAAAATATGATATCTCTGACTATCTTTTGATAGTCTGAGGCTATATAGTAATTAATCATGTACATAATGAATATTAAGTCAAAGGAAGCTTTTCTCCACTTTTCTCCAGAGTGAAACATTCTATTTCTATAAATACTGTGACTGCTCAACAGGATTTTACTGAAGCAAAAGCGGAAAGGGTACTCATTTATTGTATCTTGTAATGCAAGAGAAAGAATAATTAGCCAGCTGGAAAAGGAGCTCAAGTACTTTTGAGCACAAATGTTGCACGTTGACTTTTCTTTGGAGGGACATTACCCAGTTGGTAATATTTCTGTATTAGCTTATATCAAGAAACAGTGCTTTTCTCTTGCTTTTATTTTTTTTGACAAATTGGTACAACTATGTCTAACACATCAAGGGTTTTCCTGTTTCCAGATCCCAGCACCCTGAATATGACTAGAGGTTTATTGGCTAAAATCCCAAAGCTGTAAATCACATGTAGGACACATTATGATATTTTTATGTAAAAAATCTCTGAAATAAACTAAAATAGTCAGAAGTGTCAACAATAAAATAAGTGCAGGATGGAGCTACTTTGTGCTTTGATTGCTTTCATTTCCCCTACCAGCCTGTTAATCATACTGAAGTATTCCAAATGTAATCCCATCACATATCTGACCTTTTGGGAGAGGCAGACATCAGTACAATTAGAGTGTCATAGAAAATGCTGCTTGGATTTGATGCAAATCTCCTTTAAAAATGAGCACTCCCTGCTGACAGCGGGAAGGGGTGTGATAAGATGCCAACTAGGTGTAACTGATAGCACTCCTGATACCATGTATCCACATGCAATTTAACCTTTTCCACCGCCATCATAAAGCATGTCAGTGGAATAATTGGACATGGAGATAATGTGCTAAATGAATAATAAATTGCCTTGAGTATGAAAATCTCTATTTCCACTAACAAACGTAGGAACATGTGTTACTTGGGTCTAAAGCCTGCGTAAATCATTAAAAGACTGTGATTCAGATCTGTTTTTCGCTAATCCACCTTGAGGAACAGATACAATGTCGTTTTAATCAATGCCGCTGTGTGCAGTAGATCAGCGTAAGCTTTCAACTCGGCTTTGCTTCGGTGCACTACTCTAACCTGTGCAAGTTTAAGTTTTATGTATATTTTATTTATAATTTATATTAAAAGTAGCGGTGCATATAAATAATGAACAAATGTACTTCTGGATGAAGCAGTGAAGCAGATATACTGATTAACTTATCATGAATATATTGTTATCATCAGGTATGTCAGACAATAAGTAACCAAAACCAATTGCAGTACAGATATGCCAAAGATATGTTTAGAAACAGCATCACCATTACACTGTTTTTATTTCTTAACTGTGAATCAGCCTCCTCAGTACACATCTTGGTCACAATTGTTTAAAAATGTAATCTAAGGGATCACCGTTATCATATGTAACTATTTATTTTTTAAAACTCTCAAATATTGATATTGGTTTTGGCCTAAAAAATCCATTATCTGTCAGGCTAAATAAACGTAAAATGTAAAATATTGAATTACTTGACAGCTTATTGCATACATCAATATTCTATGGAAAAAATAAGTCTTTATGCCTCTTGACTGCTTTTAAAGCAAACCAGTATGGATAGTCATGGAGGTCTCTTGTAACCATTTAAAGTTGCTCATGTGACACGACCAGTTTAGACTAAGGGCAAGATGCTGCTTAATTGCTGAATCTTAGATTGTTTTGCCCCCACTGCTCAATTTTCTATCCCTCAACGCTCCAGGAAGGCGTTCAGGAAGCCTAAGCAGCCATTTGGAATTCACAATATAAAAAATAGCATCAGCAGCGAAAACAATCGCCGTGTAACTGGAGGAGAAAGGCGACATGAGTGAGGGGAACACATTACAGAAAAAGGCCCAATCTACTTCCTGGTGCTCCCAGTTTGAATTTCAATCAAATTAGCATCTCTTAAACTCAAAGTGACCCGTCTAGCTCCATTTCATCTGAAATGCTGATGAGGTTCATGGCACAATTATCAAGGCAGACATCTCTCTCAAGAGGCTAGCCTGTTGATAGCAGACAGGCCATTGATAAATTGAATTATTTCCAGGGCCACAAAATGGCAGAGAAAGAAACATTCTGTTGAAGACATGACACAAAACACACACACACACACACTCACACACGTTAGATGTATAATCACCTCCAATATCTGTATATTTAGACCATATTCCAAGGGGGTGGTCCAATAATGTTTCAGGAAATAGGTCGTTAGAAATTAACCATTAGCATCCTGCTTTCAACTTGAGGTCTGACCCAATATCCGGGTAAAACTTGTAATTACTGTCATATGCTTGTGTTTATGCTATTTTTACTGGAGCTGCCAATGGTGCTCAACGGGGAGATTCCAGGCTCTTACAGAGTCAGGAGGAAGGCTGTCTGACTCACATCCGTCTACCTATTGATTTTTTAAACCAGCAAAGGTATGTCGCCATGCCACTCAAGTCAACGGTAATACTATTGTGACATTCTGCAGGTCTAAATGTGACCTTTACAAGATGGCAGAATGCAGTGCTAGCACACCCAAGCATAAAGCCAAAGCTACACAGGAATGGCTTCAGAACAACAATAAACTGGAGTGGCCATGTCAAGAATTTGAAAAAGGCTGTTCAATCATGATCCCCGTGCGACCTGACAGAGCCTGAGCAGAATTGCAGAGTCCAGCTGATGGAGCTGAGTTTTCTCATTTAAAAGTGATTTTAGATGTCTGATTCATCTGAAAATTCATAAACTGTAAGTACCACGACAGATTTATATTTACAAATAGTACATTTTAAAGGGCACCATTTAAACATCTGTGCAAAAATATGCACCTCACACACATTATTATTACTATTACTATTATTATCAAATGGGGATGGGCTTAATGGATAAAAGAAGAAAATGTACATGTAATTTACATGCGATATATATATATACATATATATATATATATATGTATATATATATAAAATTGTCTGTAAACTCAAATGACTGTTTATGGATAAAATAGCCAGGCAGGAATGTCTGTTTTTGGCAAATCCAGCCAATTAAATAACTGACAAATCTATGACCATAAAGCAGTCCTGCTCACTGAACATTGCCCACACTGGTCTAATACATCCAGAAATGTTTAAGTGCTAGATACCATGTTAAAAATGGTATGGCAAATATGGTATGACTATTGACAGTATATACTGTCATATTGCTCAACCCTGTTGTCACAGTAATTTAACACAATATAACATGTTTGTTGGTAAGCCTACCAAAATCCATTTCTCTACATTTTAACATGAGAAAAAGTTTTTAAGAGTTATTTGTTGGTATAAGCAGTTGTTTGGATGATGAGGATCATTGATGACCTACACTTTTTAAATAGCACACCATCACCAACATAGTCTTGAGCAGAGAGCAGTTTCATGGCTCGTGAACTTGTGTACGTCCCTCTGAACCGCGCAAGCTGAATCTGGATCTTTATGAAATCTTAATCTACTGTGCTTTAAATAAACACTAACACTGTATGTACAGAGAGGAAGAACAAGGCAGTGTGCTGTCAGGCGGCAACGATGGAGCTCCTTGGAGAGCCTTGCAAGCAGTCCTGTCACTGATATAAATAGTGTAAGCAGTATCATTTAGTCTCCAGAACTGCCTCACATTTATTGACAAGAGCTTGAAAAATACAACAGACCCTAACGCTAACACTAACCCATTACTGGGTCATTTCAACATTACAAGTCAGCTGTTACCAACTCTATTAACTTAATAAAAATGTCACATTCGAACTGTTCATATGTCATTACAAAATAAAAATGAATGGTAATGATCATTTTCAAGATAATTATTAACGATAATCAACTCATAGCTGTCCTGTAATCCCACTAATGAATGTCACGTCCTCTGTTAGAGAGCATCTGCTTTGATCATTCTCAATGATACGCTCCTTGGAAAACCCATGATCCACAGGCACGGCAGGACCCGGCCATGTTAAGTTACAGCAATCAATGACCTTGTTATCGAATACTTACACTGAAGCTCATTAATCAAAGAGAAATCAATACATGTAAGCCACTTATTCATACTGTATATCTTAATGTGCTCTCTTTGTGAAAATGATTGGTCAAGACGTGTCATTGTCATCTTTACTGCTCCTCAAGCTACTGTGATAAGGACTGGTGGTCATTCATAAATCAATAACAATTAAGCACCAGATGGTTAGTGCAAGTTCAACTAAATGTACTACAAAATAATATTCAAATACATTCAAATTACACCTTTAATCCTGTAGATGTTATCTGTGTGGTAAGAATGTGTTGTGGTTGCAGTCATTATCATTATCATCAGCGCAGATGAGGAAATGTAATTATTAAAAACTAAAAACCTGAAAAGAGGAACATGAAAAACCACCTCGCTGAATATTATTATCAATGAATTAATTATTTCAAACTGTACTGCCATGCAGTTTCACATCTGCTGGGGAGGTGTCCACATGAAGAATTCCTGTACAGATTATCACCCACTTGAGTCGACTAATTGCTTGCAGCTGAATGTTCTAATTGAGCCACAACAGTCCTAAGGCTATTTTCATAAAATCATTGTGCTCATGAATATAATATGCCAGCCAGACATAAAAACAACTTGGAGTGCCAACAGGATCTATCAAACTCAGCGAAGCCTCAATCCAATTCTCCACACTTCAGGACCACATCAATTTCGGATGTTTAAGAGTGAATACAGTTTTCCACACAAGTGCTAATGTAATTTTGTCCCACACACTTAAATTAGCCGGCCAGGGTAATTATGGCAACAAATATTTTTGGCTCTTCAATCCTTTACTGATGGAGGCTGTACAGTAAGGAAAGACCGTTTCTTTCCACACGCAGTGTGTGCAGTGGGTTACCCACATATGGAAGACTTCAGCTGGGTTGGCCTCAGCAAGAGTCGAAGCGCAGACCAGAGTTTTGAGAAGTGAAGGGCTCAGACCTCATAGCGATGAAACAAACATTGCATTCCAAATACAAATAAAAAAAATTCACCACATTTCTCGATGGAGGATAATTATTTTTGGCAGCTGAGGCATTGTTTCATTCGTTTGCTTCCTCCTGTATTTTAGTCTATTTCTGTAAAACAAGAGACGACAGAAAACAAATCACTAATTAGTCCCATATGTAATCTTGGACATTTGTCAGGCTGTCCTCTAATCTATTTTCATGACAGTGGACCGTTTTAAGTTTCTGCACGGATCATACAAACGCTGCTTTCATGATATAGACCTACATAGACATTAAACTGTGCATCTTAAAATCTATGCCTCACTTTCACATCGACAATAAATAAATATGCTCTCACACTTTCTATGGTTATATATTTCAGAAGAACTTGCACGTCTATGTATGGCACTTTATGTAAATATGCCAGTCACTTTTTTTTGCATCAGTTGATCTCTCTTTTGGATTCCTTCCTGCGGTATCAGATGTAAACTCTTGTGAGGTTCCTTTTGGTGTGATTTTTGAACCCACGCACCTGAGAAAGACCTTTTGTATCACAGGACTTTTTCTTAGAACGCACATATCTCTCTCTTTGCTCTGAGTACAATGGCTCAGCAGTGACATTGAAATGCTAAAAACACATTTAAAATAACATCTGAACTACGGCCCTCTGGCACTCTCAGGATATGCATATGAGGAATGAACCAGGGTCCTCTACAGACGGTGGTGGAGAGACTGGGATTTGTTGTCAGGTGGCTCCTGCTGGGTCAGTATTTGTGCTTCAGTGGACTGTTTTTGTACGAGCGAGGCTGAGGGCAGCATAATACACAGGGCCACAAGCAGGGAGCAGGCAGGCTGCAGCCTTTCAAGACAGACAATGTGAGTCAGCTATCTGACTTCATCAAATAGGGCTTGACAATAAGCCCCCTGAATACAAGAGCTCTACTGTTTTATTTCATTATTTTTTTTATTTCCCAAGGCAGCTTGCCAGAGTTGCTGACGGTCTCATACCGTCCAATATCTCTCTCTGTGGCACTCGTATGTCATTCCATCCCGTGCACTTTGGCTCAGATGGCATCCCTATGTGACAACTGGTCTCATGTATAAGGTCTCATGCGCACAGTGTTGCCAGTGGAACCCTACTGAGTTGCGTGTGTGCGCGCAAGTCCATGCACCTCCGTGGGTTTGTATTCCACACTAAATCAACGTGTCTTTGCACATGAGTGGTAGCTACGGAGACGGTGGCTTTAAAATGTGGGACGTCTCTGTGGTCAGTGATCAATCTGTACTGCAGTTTTCACAACAAAATGTACTTGGAAGTCTCCAATTTAAAAGTACCCAGTATGCAGATAAAAAATTTTTTTTATTACATTATATGATTCAATATTATGATTTCAGCATTTATATGTAAACAGTAATTTAATGTAATTGGTCGAGCTTTAACTATTTTATATACTGTTGGGTAGTTTAGTCTAACAGTGTAACAGTGCATTATAGTTTATAAACTGAGCATATGTTTTGTAAGTAAAATCTAAATATGAAAACAAACTAACAAACTATACCTGTTAAATAATTGTAACGTAGGGAAAAAGTGAAATATTCGTCACTCAGTGGTTGTGGAGTAAGTATAGGTAGCAAAATGGAAATACTCAAATAAAGTACAAGTACCAAAAAATTGTACAGTATTCAGTAAACAGTAAATCTACAGTATTTGAGGAGATGTACTTATTTTCCACCAGTGGGAAATGCTCCGATAATGATCCTCAGGAGTCCAAATATTTGAGATTTATTAAAAAGGAAAAAAAAAGAAAAAATTAAAGTTGAGAGTTGAGAGAACGGTTGCTCTATTACAATAATTTATGATTGGATTGGCAATATATTAATTTACATATTGTATACATATTTTATGTACCACAAATGTATTTTTTTCTCTCTATCTCTTTGTGTTACAGACACACAGCACACACACACACTGCATACTATGCCGCCACACACACACACACACACACACACACACACAGGTACACATCACATGGATTTTGCTAAGAGCAAGTGGCTAAGCTTCACTAATACGACAAAACAAAGCTAACAGCGATAGACTAATGTTAGCATACTGTGTGCACATTTGCAAGGTAATGTCTTTAACAGAGTCAATTACAATAGACAGAATAAGTAACTCCTGCAAGCCGGATCAGATCTGCAGTTTGTCAGTCGTGTCAAATGAGGAAAGACTGATTATAGCTCTTTGTTTCTGAGAAGGTTGTTGAAAGGTGAATTTGTTATGTTCATATTTTGAAATGTGAATGTTGTATCCATCGTGATTTTTTTTCTGACTAATTTCTGTTAAAAAATCTGTTCTGTTTTCTCTTGTTTATCAGCCCTGCTTCACCTCCCAAGTTCTGTTGGAAGTTGCTAATTCTCTTTCGATCAGGTTCAGCTGTCTCGGTGTTGCTGCTAACATTAATGCCTTGCCTGTCAGCATCAATAACCTTTTTTTTTTTACTCCACACTTGCTTTCAGTTTTGCTATTTTCAATGGAGTAAATCAATCTGACGACAGCCCTGTTATTCTCCTTGGCGGAGGATTTTACTCCACAGGCAAAGGGATGCAAAGGATTTTTTTAAGCACAGGAAAAATGGATGCCAACAGGGGCAACCAGGCAAAATGAAATGGTTGACAGTGGTCCATATTGTTGCTCAGGGCAACAAGGCAACCGTTACTGTTGAACCCTGTCAATTATTTTCTAAGGGCCCTGTAACTTTGGCAGATACCTCGGTTTGGAATCAATTTTTTGGCAGTGCACAGAGATGTCTGCAGTTTTACCTTTGTGACATGATCTTGTAGGCATCTGGAAGATAGCAGTTGATGTTCTCCATCTGGAAAGGGTCGGCGTCGCAGATCTTGTCGTCTGTTCGGCCATAGTTGGCACTTTCGATCATTATGACATCACTTCCTGGACACCGCAGATCGATCGGGTAACCCTCACAAGACAGCTCTCTCCGTACTAAGCCAAATGGCAGAGCAGCTCGACTAAACCCTGAGGGGGAAGGGAGAGAGAAAAGAGGCTCTATCAGTGCAAATCGAAGAGAGATGTGTAGCTGGGCTGACACAGAGGAAGGCGGTGTGAAAGGCAGAAGACACAGGATATCAGAGCTGGGTGTGCTGGATATATTTACACAAAAGCAGCATTTTTGTGCACGTGCATTCTTTTTCAATCAAAAAGCTGTAACTCTTTAGCAAGATGAATCGCGCTGATATGTGGATGGTGAACCATGGATTGGACTACCAGCCTGACATACATCAGTATATTGAGTGAACATTTCAGATCTCAACCGCACCAGTGAGCTAATGGTGCTAGTATGTCATCCCCATGACTAACTGGTCCTGAAAATCGATAATTGTCAGCAAAGTCTAGTTTGTCAGTTAAAATGTCTGGAGCATTGTAACAACTAACGACCGTCTATGTACAGTAAGCACACTGAAACAACACTCATAATCTGACAGTTGATGTGATGGTAAAAAAAGTCCATTAAGAATTAATTTCGTAAAACCTTTTTGTTTATTAAACAGTCTGCCATCACAGTTTTTTCTTTGTCATCCTGCTATCCAGTGTTTCCTTTCAATTTGGGGACACAATGTCATCGCAGAGTCCATCACTAGAGACTTGTGGTTTACTTTTTCTATCCAAAATGAAAAAGTACAACAAGCATCTGTACAACATGAGTGTAATTTAATCCACTTTGCAGCACTGACAATCGAAGGGCAGGCTGTTTGGAAGCTGAAAAAAAAGTTTGTGTGTCTGTGTGTGTCTGTGTGTGTGTGTGTGTGTGTGTCAGGGAGGGTGAGGGGGTAGGGAAAAATAGAAAAGAAATCAATATTGTGGCTTTGTGCTCTACAAATGTGAACAATGCCAAAAGCCACACTTAAACTAAACATGAACTACATACATAACTTACACCAATCAAAATATGGGATATTTCTGGTCAGAGCAGCTTTCTGCAGCTATGACATGTCAAGTATTAGAGGAGAGTGGCATAGAGCTTAAAGAGATTGCCAGCTGCCCCTCTGTCGACTTTAACTAAACCAGTGGCGGCACTGAATAATAATACAGCTTCCGTGCATGCAGTGGTGACTCCACTGTCACCTCCTTGAATAATGGTGTTGTTACCTGCAACTTGGTTGATGGCTGTTGTTAGTGTTTCCAAAGCCTCTATTTCCCTAATGAGGTTTAGTTCACAGTCACAGGGGAAAGAAAAAAGAAAGAGTGTCATTACTCCTTCTTGTGCACAAATTTGTTTGTCACCTGGACAAGTCGGACCGATCCATATGTGCCATTGTTTATAATTACAAAGCGTTTTTTCTTTTCATGAGTCATCCCATGAAATGTTCTTTGTGTGGCAACAGTTTACTTAAAGCCACTGACTCCAGCTCTGCTATATTGGCCTGGAAACGCTGAGTTCATTTTACCCTATTGGATGCTTCATCAATTAACTACCAATACAATTATCTTGTCTGATTAAATGCTATGCTACAATAGCAGAGAATTAGCATTCTGTATTGTACCCCTCGCCAGGAAATACTACTGTGGTATTTTACAAAGGAAGATAAATGTCAGTTTGTATTGCCTGATCCTCCATTTGTGCACCAATCAGGTGGAAGTACTACTTCTAAGGTGCTCAGTGAAGAGCTCAAGGTACACAAAGGATATATCTGTGTCTGTATGGAGGAGGGCGGCTGGCCTATCTAACCTCTATAAGACTTTATTTGTTTGGGAGCATACAATCATCAGGGAAGGATCTTTTTTCCTCTAGTTGTTCTTTTTGACAGCAAACTTTCTCATGTGACCAATAGGCATGAAAAAGAAAGGCTTTCAAATATGACAGGTTTCAGCCATATTTCATTTTGCAGCCCCTTTTCTCTCTGGAGTCAAAAAGAAACGCTTAAGGTGATAAACAATTTATCAGAGATGTTGGCTTGAGAGAAAAAGCCCAGGTGGAAAAAATGAAAACACGGCATGTTAGAAACAGGACTTGACAGCCAATCTTGAGTCCATGTCAATGCACCCCAGCATAGCTCCATCAAAAGTCAGCAATACAATGTGTAGTAACTATAAGAACCTATGTAAAACATCCGTCAATGCCACATTACAATTTCTATACTCAAACCATGACTTGAAAATGGCAGATGTATAATGGAGACACATCTATTGCTTTTCTCTCACCCGTTAGTCTTATCAAAGAAAAAGACAGCTTTCATATTGCCCTCATATTGTGGAACTGAGATATTTAAAAGCTTTTTATAAAATATAAGACACAAGCAGAAGAAAATAACATATTATACCTCAATAAGTCTAATAATCCAATATATGAATATATATTCGTATGAGTATCGTCAATACTTGAAACAAACAACATTTCTTTCTATTAAATGCACTGAATCCTGGCTTGTCTTACAATAGAGGTCACATAGACTTCACATGGATCAATTGGGCAGTGGTTACGTATGGCTGGGTGGGATACATTACCTTGCATTGGCCTACTTTGTGGCTGGAAGTGAACTGGTTATTTGGCCATGTGCAAGACCTCTGAGTTTGATCTCCAAATCCACAGCCAAACCCACTGATGCCCTGCGTCCCGGGAACACTGTTATAACACTTAAATCACTCTGCAGAGCCTTTATAATCTCATCTTCTGCTTTTATGATTTAGAACTGATGCAGTCCCCCTGCATAAGAAGGAAAACAGAGACCGGAGCAATGAGGAGATAAATGTGTGCTCAAGAATACTGTAAGAGTCCTACTGAAATACACTAGCAACCATTTCAACCATGCTGATGACAGGCCCTGTAATAACGGTGCATTTTCGTGTGCAAATCTCTGGAAATCAAACAAAATTGCCATCTTCTAAGCGCACTTCATTCGCCAGCTGGGTTTGTGCATCATGGGCCAAAAGCATAGTCGTAAACAACCTCAAAAAGCCTCTCTCCATTGATTAGGCCTGAGGCTGAACTACTTTCTCACCCTGGTGTTGGATGGTATTTTTGGTTCATGGGGAGATGAGTGACACAGACACATCAATATGGGGACATACGATACGCAATAGATGAAAGTCCTTATTACAATTTAGTCAGCAATCTTCTGTTATATTCTACAATGTTTTGTACAATAATTTTACAAAACATTTTGATTCAGTTCACTATCTTTCTTTTCTGTTTCTCCTCTTGAAATACAAATTTCACTCTGAAATGGTGTGATCCAGCAAAATCATTTTCAACTACAACATTCATATACAGAAATATCCACTGGTCAAAATAAGCTAAAAGAAAAAAGTATTTATTTTACTATACTGACGTATTAAAATCTGATCCTGGTATAATTGTTTTATATTGTATAATGGAGGGTTTACGTGACTACTTCAAATACATCCTCTTTCTCTCTTTTCATACAGATAATATGAGGACACCAAAACAACATCGATCACGGTCTGGCACGACAATGCATTGCAATTACAACAGAATAATATGATCACAGTGAATCTAACATAAACAAAATCCAATGCTTACTGTCTCACTTAACTAAATAATGTCATTATTCAAATGAGCCAGAAAAGTAATCATTATTTTGCTCGTGGGGTCATTAGCATAATTATTCAGGGAATGCATGATATGAAGATTATTTACTTTCTATATGGTAGCAATATGTCCTGGATGTTTAAATATTGACAATATAAGACACCTACATTCTTTTCCCTCGGCACTCTTCCTGATAAGTCTTCTAAAATCCCATCTAGAAAGATCTCAACCGTTTATAGCACTTGTTGCTATATTGTGTTTCAGGGGCCTTTTTACTTCTGACCTTTCTACAATTGGAAAAAGGCTGCTGAGCAAACAAAATGGCGCCACACAAAGCGCAGACCACTAGTGCATAGGTGCAGAAGCATAGCCACATGACTGCAAGTGAGAGGAGTTTTTAAGTTGTGTTTGTTTCAGGTTGTCACACACACATATGCACACTGTTCACACTCAAAGGGAAACTCAGCACCCTCCTCTTCACAGGTAGCACACTTCAGACACCTCCTCAAAATATGAGATGTTATTTTACTAGCTTTGATGTACTTTCACTCTGTGATAGTGCACCCAAACCTATACAAGGGCTGGAAAGAGAGATGCCTATCAATTAAACACCTACAGTAAACGGAGGAGTTTTACAATTCTCTGCACGAATTAAACGCCAGGAAGCAAAGGATCAAGGCATAGTCAATAATATTATTATGTGGAAAGCTCAATCCCGTGACCATGGCAACATGGTGCAGCAGATACATTACTGGTCAGATCCTTATCACGGCCTTGCTGACCCTCTTCCTAATCAGCCATTCTGATCACCCACCCCACCACATCACCACCATCACCGTTAAAAAAGCATTTCAAATCCTCTTCATCAGCTATGTAGCAATATTGATCTGAGAAATGATCACTGTACAATAGCAAAGCATTGAGTTGGGGCCCTACCCTTTCTTTCCCCAGTCTAAATTGTAAGCCTTGAAAACACTGCATATTTTACAACCAACATGTTCAAATTAGAATTAGAGCCAATTTTCATTTCATCCAATAGAAAACAGCTGCTTGTTTTTTTTCTTTTACAGCACATGATCACTCAACCTCTTGACATGTGCTTATTCTACATGTTGTTATCACATGCTAGTAATTGATTTTGAACGTTGCACAGGAACTCTATTTCCATGGGTTATAACACTTTATTACACCAATGAGGAACCTCTATTTAAAGCTTCCCAAGCTGGCATTTACTGCCATGTGTAACCTTTGCCATCACATTAGGCCCGTGCAGAATCTGCTGCTGAAGAACTGTGAGAAACTCCCGTATGTGAAGGGGACCCATTATGCACTGTCTCTTTGGTGCTGTAATGTTTTAATTTAATTTTTTTTTTTTTTTTCACAGATGAGCCAAATCAATTGGAAAGTGACCATCTGGTAGGATACGAGTGTCACTGAAGCAGAGGTAATGAACAAAATGTCTTCCTATTTCACAGAAACGAGGAGTCATTAGGATCATCAGCCATGTAGGGACTTTCCACCATGTAGTCCCATGAAACTACACATTACCATCAAACCCAAAGGGACACACTATGGACATAAAGAACATGAAGAGTATACATGGCTAAAATGCAGCTTCTGAAACAGCTGTACATTTAATGAAGGCAACAAACGTGAGTCTCTTTCAATTAAATAATCTTATTCCATTATTGCCTAGCGCTGATTATGCAGCATGAATGACAGAGGAACTATTCTGCTTTTCATCAGGACTATCTTGCTTCCAGTAAATGGTTTTCATATTAAAATGACCCTTTGTAACTTGAGTTACACATGCTTCCAGAGTTAGTCCAGGGGCAAAGCAGAGGCTGATCAAAAGGCCTATTCAGACTCTCATGCTGCCGTCATTGTGGCCAAAGCACAAAGGAGGTCCCCAGATTATTTTGATGTGAAACCAGATAATTTTTCTGTCGAGAGCCAATGAGAAGTGTGACGGGGACGCTCCCAATGCTTGTCGTCTACCGTTAACGCACTCCTTTGATTTTCCTCGCTGTTCTGATGAGAGCTAAACAGCTGCTTGTAAATGAGCTAGCATCTCTGCTCGGCCTGCCATTATTCTGCACTCCTGAGCCGACAAGGTCGCTTGCTGGGGGGATTTGGGGTGAAAGAAAAGTATGGCCTATAGCATTAGCTTGGAGCCACAGGAAACGCAGCTTGAGTGCTCCAGGTTGTGCCCCCCCCCCCCCCCCCCCCCATCGTACAAGCAAAGGAAGTCTGTGAAGGAAAAGAAACCTTTAAGTCAAGACTCTTCCCACAGTGCTGATTCTATAATCCAGAGATATCCTTTACAACAGCATGCATTCTTAAGAAGTCAGGTCCACACAGGGGAGGAGAAGAAAGAAAATATTGCATATATCCTGTAAACAGCAGGGTACAAGGTAGACTGCTGACTTTGTGTGGCCATTGTAAAAAAAGAATTACACCACTGGTTTGACAGATATTAACATTATTTTGAATTTCTTAACATTGACTTTAACCCAAGACCATGTTTCTATTTTCTCCACTTTGTGTGTTGAAAGCTGATGTCATTACAGCCAACGACAGTCACTCATGTAGAGGTTTGTTCTCCTCTGTAATTCAGCCCATAACATCTGTAGATTATTAAACTCTTTGACAAGTGATGTTGAAACTACAATTTATGGGGCACAGAATACTCTGACACGACATCTTAGCTCATTTTTATATCAGAGATGATCACTGACAACCCAAAGTTATTCTGTAGGGGGAAAACTATTGATTTTTCTGTTCTTATTTTATCCATCCATCAGCACAATGCACAGCGCCAGACTGGAAAAAAAAAAAAAGAAATTTGCACAAAGCCATAGTGGTCTTGCCTTAAAAAGAGAATATTTTAACAGTAAAACAGATAAGAAGCCATCTTCAAAAAAAGAAATATAAAAAAGAGAAGATCCCATATCACATTATGTAGTGTCAAAATGCGTGGAATACTGGTTAATGTTAGGTCTTTGAAACCTGCTTGCACAGAGAGAGGGAGACGGGAACAGAGAAAGATATTGGGAGAAGGAGAAGAAGAGGCGAAGAGCAGCAGGGGAACGAGCATTTCAACCTCATTTGTATTCTCCACCATCCAATTCACTCCAGTTCATTTACATCTCTGCTAGTTCCATAGCAACAGCAGGGGGGCTATCAGGAGCATCTTTGATATAGGTACATGACTCTGAAAAAGATCTTGTCATTTCTCTCTGAATAGACGCCATGAAAAAAAGACTCAGATCCCACTCCCCCTCTTTTGGTGTTAAGGTGGGCTTCTCTACGCTGAAATTTACCCTGCCAGAGACGTTTTTACATTTACTGTATTTCCTCATCCCCAACCAGCACTTGCAGACGCATAAGCCTGCACAGGAAATGCCATCATTGCACAGAAAAGAAACATGATCCTGTAGCTTAGTGCTTGATGATTTTACTGTGTTCAGACAAAACATGGACACTAACAAAGTCTGGGAGCCAAGACAGGTTTATGTTTCTTTTTCTAATCTAGAAGAATTTGAACAGATACAAGGCATCAAGTGTTGCTGCCAGACAAAATGAAAATTCACTGCACCAGCAGGAAAACACAGCCTCATCAAATTCCATGTACACTTGTATGTAAATCAACCTTAAGGCCTAATTAAGCTCTATGGGGCTCATCAAGGTCATAAATCCCCTTTTTTCATAATGCATTATTGACTTCACATCATCTGCACATGTCGGCTGACTGCACTCGCACAAGCACACAATGTCATCTCACTGTCTAATATCGGATAGCCCTGGGGCTTGTGTGTGTATTTGTGAGTGTGTGTGTGTGTGTGTGTGAGAGAGAGAGAGAGAGAGAGAGAGAGAGAGAGAGAGAGAAAGAGAGAAGGGGGGAGTGCTTTTTAGGTCACACAAAAAAGCAAGGACATCTTCTGGTAATGAAATGGCTGTGATGACCATCAAACATAAATTTTGTCCCATGGTCCTTAACAAATGGTCACTGGTAGATTTGAGCCTTAAATTACAGCACATTTTCAGATTATCAAGGATGGGTCAAAGCTGTTTGCCTGTCATTATCATGACAGTGTTGAGGTAAATTTGGGTACAATTTTAAAAATTCACATCCTTCAAACCAACACTAAATTAAGAAATCATGCAGACTGAAGGCTTTTTCAGTATTAGGCGAGCTCTGATTTAACCTGACTTTGTAAATTTTACAAATTGAAAGTGAGCTGACTGCACTTTAAACATGTTTTGTTTGATTAGCAGAGGGCTGATCCTATGAGTCATTCTCAGACAATTGATATAGGGCAGTCCCTGCTAAGAGTCATGGTGCCTTTTAGCGACGGCAAGCTCTTCGGACCTCATTACTCAGCTTTATCACCGACGGTATCAAATGATCCAGAGTTTAGATGTGATAAGGATGTGAGTCACATTTTTTGAAAAAGACCTTTCAGACTTGATTTGCTATGTGTTTGTCAGCTCTTCCTCTGGACTATATCAGCTCCTCAGTTTCCATTACAAATGATGAAAAAAATGGACTCAGATACATTGGGTAGCCCAGACTTCCTTCTCTGCTCCAATGAAGCGATTGATGCGCCTCCATTCAATAAGGAAGCATTTCCCAATGGGTCACCAGTGGCAGTACACACAAATGAGAAGGGTCCATCTGCTTGGTTTGCATTCCCAAAGTGCACTTCCTCAAGCAGACCACAGCAGTGGTTCCTCTTCCCGAGACTCTGCCCTCATGTGTATGCATTTGTGCCACATTATTCAGCTAGTGCTTCAACTGACCCCCACCTGGCATTTAAATTCCCTGACCAACCGGGTAGTCATGCCCTGATGACACGACTGCTGCTCCAACTGAATTCTTTATGCAGCTCTTATTCAGACTAGACTGCAGACTTCTAGGTGAGGCAGTTTGTTATGTGACACAATGCTATTTCACTCAGATACACTGGTCTCCTAGGCTGTTGTCTCCTGACTAGACTCACTCAAGGTTATGCACATATTCTGCACACCTACAGAGTCCTTATCTGACAAATGCAACACAAGGGATGCAATAGTATTTTCTTTTTGATGAAGATATATATTTTTTTAAAACCAAGAAACTATAATCTTTTCTTCGTTTCAAGGATTCCACCTCATAACGCTTGAAGAGAAAGCTGGCCAAGCTAAAATTGAATTTTACTCTTGTTTCAATTCATCAAGGATTTATTGGCTGCTATTCATTATAATCCAGAGGCTGAATATTATCTTGATGACCTTCCATGCCACATGTATTTTTTCCCTTTAGTGAACTGATTGTTATAACGTTCAAAAGAAGAACCCCCCCCCTCCATTTTTTTATTAGAAACTTTTAGATTTGGATTAACCTCATTTGAATCAAGTCCACAGACTAAGCCTTCTTCCTAACACAGTGTCACTCCTCCATCTGTTTCCAGCCCTCACACGTCACAGCAGGGGCACTTTGAAGTTCTCATTTAAGGATTTATCAGATGTCTCTCATGCTTATCGGCCTTAATTATTGCTTGTTGGCTATTTAAAAATAATTTGGGGACTTGTGGGGGGGGTGGGGGTTAGGGTACAAGAGCAACTATTAAGCAAGAGGTAATGGTCCAGCTGAGCCGAGTCAGTATTATAAAAGACACCCTTATATACAAAGAGGGGTTGATTCAAAATGACTTATTTCATTTTATATTGATTTGTAATGTTTCCACAGGGGATGACTATTTTCTACAGTCCATCATTTACTTGAGAAGGGGGTCTTAAGAGCAGAGGCCCAAGCCCTTGACATACGGACGCACTCAGGGGTCATTAAGACTCAAAAGGTCAAAAGCTGAGTCACATGCGGTCAAGTCGTAGTGATCTGCCGGAGCACAAATGGCCCGACCTGACATGTGTTATGTTTGACAGGAAGTAAACCAGCACTTCATGACACTATAAGGATGGCCGACAAAAAACGGTGCAATGAGCTAAAACAACTTTATTACTGACTCAAAGCATATTTTAGCAGCCTGCTTTTGGTCAAGAAGGTTTTGGACGAGCTTCAGTATAAAGAAAAGGCTTTAAGAACTTTGAACAAAAGGGGAAAATACTGAATGTACCAGTGAAACTCTGCAAGTTAACAAGCTTCATAAATGTGCACTCAGGGTTCCTTCAAAAGGCCCTGGTTCTAAATCCTTTATATTTATGGGCGTAGTTTCACCACCCCTCGTTTACAGGAGCCTCTTCAGGATTTATAGCTGCTCTAAATCAGGACTGAAAGCAAGAGGACAGAGAGGATTCCACTAAGGGCAAGCAGGAATATCTTGCATCTGACTCTTAAGAGCAAAATGTGAAATCTGTTAAATCATAAGCCTTTGGATATATTACGTTATCTTTAACAGAATCTGTCATTACATGTTCTGCAATCAGTTTTCATTGCACGACATCCAAACTGTAACCACACGTTCCGTGCTTCAGTGAGCAGCATCCTCACAATGAAAACGTGATTACATACCCCTTGAACACCTGCAGATTGTTGTTGTTTACATTAGGTATTTCAGCTTATATGGAATGGAAAACTCACAGGCATGAGTCAATGGTTGCATAAATAGCAGTTCTCATAAGACCACTTCAATGCATTCATACCTCAGTTGCTCTTTTTCGCTCAAATCAGGAGGTGCGGAGGAACTGAATTGCTCGCATTGATAAATACATGTAATTCACTCTATAAAGGAAAAGTGCACAGCATGCACAATAACAGTTCATTCATAACAGTCGGCATCAGACTCTAATTCACAGAAAAAGCTCAGACCTATAGAGATAGATAACAAGCGAATATTGCAATGCTGCACTCCTTGTGACCTGAACGCTGCAGTCTAATCACCTTAAAATTCCACAGCGTTACAGTAGCAAACAGGAAACCAGGCTACATTTGCCCTTTGACCAGCTGAGCTGGTTCATTTGTCTGGCGTGAGGTGTACACGCTGGTTCCTGTTTGAAATACCATCTACACTGCATAATCAAAAACATTGTCCTCATCTGGCCCTTCCAGACAGCACATCAGCAGTCCTTGCGTGAGGTCTGTCTGCAGTCCTTGATGTCCACTACACAGGCTCTACCAACATAAAAATACTAAGGCACTAAAGAGCGTGTGCTATTTCTGTTATCATAGGGGTAGCTTTAGGTGTTTTCTCAATACACATGCCTTTTGCGTTACAAACACCAGAACCTTTAAAATCAAATCCTGCAGCCAACCCGAGTTAAAGCCACTTTTTCACTCTACCGCAGCAAGTAACAAATATAGAACACGGGAGCAAACAACGAGACAACTTTTAAAATGGAGGCATATCTCTGACAAATTGAAGCCTGCTTATACAAAGATGCCCACATACTGCTAGTCACATCTGCCACGGCCAGATCAGAGACAACCAACAAAAGCACAAAACAATAAATGTTCCATGAATAATAGGTCTTTGGTTATAGACCACTGCACTGGAGATTGATAAGTCATATTTGTTTTTGTCTGTATGTGGGATTCAGAGAGGAGACTCGATGGGTTTGTTTTGTAGATTGCTTGGGATATACTTGTTAGGGGCCCACACGTTTCTACCTGGGCAAGAACAAAGTGAGACAAAGCATGACGGTAAAATCCAAGGCAGACAGGGACATGTGGGTAGATGACTAATCTAGGGTGCCTGAGATCCCACCCAGCGAGGGCCTCATGGGACCCGTGTGAATGCCCATTATCCACAAAGATCAGCACCGAGAATGATGGGAGAAGGTACGTTTCACACTAAGTCTGAGGCTCTGTCATGCTGAACCACTCTACTAGACAAGTCTGAAACCCAATTAAGGACCATGTTAGAGGTTGAGCACCATGTCAAGAAACACAGTGCTGTTGTTTTGTGCGAGAAGTCCGCAATACTCAAGACTTAATTAAACAAATAGCCACATCTTTGCAAGAGAAAACCTCTTTGTTTAGGTTCATAAAGGAAAAAACATACAGCTCCGGAGCCTAGAAATAAGTGAGACGTTGAGGGATAAATGGCCTCATGAAATACCATTTATAGTGCCCCTGCTATAACTAACACATGGAGGAGAGTAATTGGAGTTGAAACAAGGCATCCTGTCTCCTGTCTGAAATGCCACATCGGTGTCACGGCCGAGATCTCAGCATGAGTTATGGACGATGACAACACATAACAAACTAATGGTGCTTCCCAAGGTTACTTCTGCATAAATAACCATTAAGAAGAATGCTGACGCAGCAGCCCAAACCCACAGACACCTAACATAGGCCACCAGATTGGCATTAAAAACCTTTGGCAAGGGCAGTGAGTTAATAATTATGAGTTTCATACATTTTGGGTTAGTGGAACATCTTTATACTGCCTCCGTAGCCAGGTGAAGGGAGGGTCTGTGTTTGGGTGGGAGGGAGGAGGGTGGCAAGATGTCAAGAGCTCAACCATGCTCTTGCATGACAAACACCAACCTGGAGCCTGCAGTGACAAAGCCCTAATCCAGAAAATCCCTCCTTCCTTTGCTGAAAATCCTAATGAGGATTTGAAGTGCTCGGCAGGGAGGAGACCCAGGGGCTGTGGTTACACCTTGCCACTGCTTGCTCTCCCAGTCATTGTCTCCTTATCTCCTTATTGGCCAAGCCTGGCTGGCGATGAAAGAGACATGACAGCATGGTGGGCCTTCGTGCACAGGCCCCACGCCTGCCTGGCTCCACGGGAAGCCAGATTCCACAGTCTGCCGCAAACAACCAGGATGACATCAAGCGGGAGGTAGAAAGACAAAACCAACAGAAGTTGTTTACTAAAGACACACGAGACAAAGGACAAATTCTCCCCTTTAGCCTTAACTGTTTTAGTGCTGTTTCCAATGTGAAATAAATTGGAAGCCGTAAAAACTTAACTTAATAGGAAAATAAGCGTTTCATAAAATAATTACCTAAGAAATGATTTGTTTCTATTAACAAATTAGCTATGGTCCAGCCTTTTCAAAGTACCTTGAATACCAAATTAAGTGGTCAGGGAACAGGAGTGTGGTGACGCAGTGGGGTACTATTCTTTTCCACGGACACAACTCTGCCACAAATTAGTACTTCAAAAGCACAGGCCTACTGCCCGTGGTTTCGCTTGACAGACAGTATTTAGATTTTTTTTTTTTTTTTAAAGATAACACACAAACGCAAAGCTGCTGAGAAAGAGGCCCCTAGTGGAGAGAATTAAAAGCAGATCACTGGGACGCACAGACACTGTATCTTTGCCTCTGAAGAATAGACTAATGATAACTGGATGTATACTTTACCTGGTTTGGATTTACCTGTTAGATACTAATCTGCTTCCCATGACCACGATCAGCCTACATATACTGTACTTAGGTGTGACATGAGGGCAGGCCAGAATTAAAAGTTCACAGAGTGTAAAAAAATGAAGTAATATAAATATGCTTTCATGGTTACAAGAAAAGGCTAACCAGAGCAAATAGTTGGTTGTATAGCACTAGGAGGTGCTGGATCCTGTTCCTGCAGGTTCTGGCTCACATTAAGCCCTGGGCTTTTATTTCCAGTAATTACATTTCAGAACCGCTTGATTGTCTATTTTACGCTATTCATTTTGAGATGAAGGCTTTAAGTCTCTTCTCTTTTCCTTTCACGTGGTACAAAAAAGAGGACTTTTAAAGGTGCCCTTCCCTGTTGCCCTTGAGAAATCTCAAGTGCTTCAAACATTTCAAGCTTTGAGGAGAAACAATAGTGTGGTTTCAGAGTGTATTGAGGGAACAGAAATTCTCTGTGTCAGACAAGTTCACACAAGCCACTGAAACGCAGCTTTAATATCACAGGGAAACTCTTTGTGTGCCCTTCACCTCACAGACAAAACCAGCACAGGTTGCATAGTAAAGGAAGGACAAAATGCAATCCAGAGAAAAAAAACTGTTGAATCATTGTTACACAAAATCTATCCTTTAAAATGATCATATTTCTCTAGAATGTGGTCTTTTGCGTATGGTAAAGTTAGCAGACTATAAAGCCAGCCATGCTACAAGATGAAGACGAATCACAAATCCTAAAAAGCATCCTCTATGTCAATACAGTGATTTTATTTATCAGTTGGTCATATTTTTCTGATCACTGATCATTTCATGACAGTAAAGTTGATCACAATAAAGTGAGATGTGTCAAGACAAATACCAGAGAAACAGACACATTTTCTCCTCATATATTCTTGGCACTCTGTCTGGCATGTTGCAAACTTCACCCTCCCTACCTCTTGACACAGAATCCTTGCTCTGCTCTCTAATTCTGTCTCACCGTAATTCTAACAATCTTCTGGAAAGCCTTTGAAGAGAGCGTGTGGCTGAGCTTGGTGTGAATTGTTATTCTGTCGCTGATACTGACAAATCCTTTCAACCCCACCAGACTTGACTAAATTATTTTGGAAGACATGTGAGCCGATTTAACCATGTGTTGCAGGGGAAATCACCATCGTTTTTTTTTTTTTTTTTTTACATTTTACAAAAAAACATTATTACTTCATAAATAACACCTTCACCTCATTTCTGGTGGGTTGCTATGGTGACATCCACAGAGGACACCAGTAGGATAAAAAGGAAATAAACCTGCTGCTTTAAAGAAGATCACTGTGAATGCCAGAGGGCAAACTGGTGTTGATGCAAAACAATATCAAAGCAGGTCAGAGTAAAGCATGCTGATTAGAGATGTCTGTTCCTTCCTGACCTAACTCACCTGCCTTAGTCATCTGTGTTAAAAACGACTCAATAAATAAATCTTGTCTCGGGGTATTGAATATAAACCAAGCTCATTACTTTGACATACAATGAGCCCTTTACAAAGCTGGAAAATATTGAATAAATCCATTATGACACTATTTTTGACTTTAAAATTCAACCAATGGTGCTTTCAATTCAGTATTTCACAAAATCTGAGAAGTTTGTGAGACACAAATGAAAAAAAAGTTAAAACTGATGCAGCAGACACCAAGATATCCCGTCTTTTAGTCCCCAAACGCCAAAAAAATGGGTTCCCTTTCCCTAATGCAACTCAGTAACCTCTCCTTGCCTGATAAATACCTGTCTTTCAAACTCCACACACGGAGTTTGTAATGCAGACTTTTTGTTAAAAATACTGTCAAGAAAAGAGCCTCAAGAAAAGGGAAGTCTCAAGCCCAAGCCGGCATCATCAGGGGTTATTTTTTCAGACTTCGGAAATCTCCCTCCAGAGCCACAGAAGACATGATACAACTGTTCTAACAGGCTGAGTGGTACTCCTGGTGATAAGTAAACTAAACTTGAAAACTTGATGCGTAAAATTGGTGCATCTTTAATTAAATTGAGGCCAAATTGTAGAATTTACACGTGATAACCTTTTATAACTGTAATGAAATGTTTGAGTTCTATGTTATAACCAAAATCCCAGATGATATGTAGTCTCATATCATTATGCCGATACTGATATTGATATTGATTACAGTATCTGTGTCACAACAAGGCCCTGGGGCGTTTGTAGGAGTATGCACAAACTGCAAGAGCACTGGCTCAAATTTATGTTCCAGGATTGTCAAACAATCACAGTATATAAAACTACCTGCATTAACAAAATAATTGTCATAGCTTTAACAGTTGTACCTTGACTATAAACAATACTGCATTTAAAGAGTAGCCGTTCATAAAAGGGACGGGGAAAAAAAGAGCTAGTTTTTTTTTTGTGCTGGCCCTAGTAAAACAGTAGAGAATAAGATGATTAATTCCACATCCATATCATTAGGTTCACAAACTCCAGGCCCCAGGGTTCCTTTGATATGTATTACACTGTGCTATATATATATATATATATATATATATATATAGCATAATTAAAATAATAAGCCAAATCAATTTCAGAAACTAATGTCACTGACGGGGTTGTGGATGCATACAAGCAATTTTTCAGAGTTAAGATCTGAGGAAAATAAGGAAAATGGGAGATGAAAGGCTTCGAATGGCAGTGAGTCAGCTGAGCAAATACAGATCACAGACATGTATACTCGTCGACACAAGTCCAACCGATGGAGTCAAATGTGGAAGATGAGACATGTATTGTATAGGAAGGGGTCAGACAGGAACAATCCCCCACAGCTACAGTTTCAATCTTGGCTGTGTGTCTCTCTTCCTTCACACGCAAAAAAACAAGGAAATAAAAACTAACTTTAAACTATTTACAGCATTCCACTATCCCATTTAATTCAATTATAAAAATGCATTAAAAAGATATTAGGGGTTGGCGCAGTTTAATGAAGCATGTTTACTTGGGGATACTGTTCGTAATGAACTGTTTCTGGGCTGATCTCTGCGGCTGAGATGGGAAATGGGAAGGATGTGAGGGCGGAGGGGAACCAACAAGAGGAAAAGGTGAACGACAAATGTCATCAATAAATGGTTTCTTTTGTTGTTAGTCCTTCTTTCCCCTGATTTGGAATAAGCACTTCCTCGTGTAGTGAAGTCACTGCTTACTCCCTCTGTTTGCCTGGGGAGTGTTTACATGATGTGTCACATCAGAATGACATGGAGTCACCTGTTAGCAAGGAGTCTCTAACCCTAATCACCCTATCGCATCCCCTTTGGCAGATGCACCCTGACCAGCCATTAGGAGTTAGTAGTGTAGTGTAGTGTCAAGGTCCCTCACTGGCTTCCCACCTTTCAAACACAGTTCTATGGCGTGCCGGGTGAAACCAGAGGCGAGGTCAACGGGGACAGAAACTCACAGGGTGGCGACTATCTTTCCAGCTCCCTTAATAGGTTTACTTATATATACCTTGGCCTTGAAATTGCAAACTCTTATCTTTGCATGAGGAAAACGATATGTCAGAGTGCCGACATATATGGAATACATATGATTATGTACAGCCACTTTTAACAGATTTCTGTGACTTTCTGTGTTTCATTAATCCACTGAACCCCATAGAGACCTCATACTCCTCAAATTTCCACACTTCTTGTATGAAAGATCAAATCCAAACCAGATGCATACTTGAGAAACACATATGGTAACATATAACTGGCAGTGTGACTTGCTACAGTGTAAATTAAGCTTCTTGAGAAGTCATTACCTTCCAAACTTGAATCAATAATCCTACATTATTGAGTGTTTTTAAAAATCAATAAAGCAGGTATAGTGAACAGTTGGCTGGAGCTTCAACAGTTGGCACCAACGGACCAAATCTGTAAAGGCTCTTCTGATTTATCGCACTGAAAAGATGCCAACATTGGTTTATTCTAAATCCAATCATCAAACGTCTAAAGTAATGCACCTCTATTCTTGTGATTAAACGCTAACATGTTAAGGATACAGTTTATGAGATATGGTTTGGATGCATAAATCTTATAATTATAATACAGCTGAGAGTGATTTCATCAAAGCTAAATGCACTATGATTAAAACACATTCAGGCTTTATATTTTTCGAGGTGTGAAATCTGTGTGTGCCTGCCATGAGACAGAACATTTTAGCGAGGAATTTACAAATGGATCCAGCTCTGATGCCACTGGGAACAACTGGCGCTTTCAAGCAGAAAATCTCAGACAAATCACAATTTACCAACTAATGAAACCACTCAAGATTATCCCCCATCCGCCTGTGCCCACTGTCCTCAGAGCTGCATTACTTACACAAGCACCGCCTGCACTCAAAGGAGCAGCTTTGGCTTGAGTCACAATTTCACTGTTCACGTTATGTCCCTAAATAAGACAATAGCAAAAAAAAATATTTTCTGGCCCTGGCTGCCATTGAGCCTGAAACTATACTCATTCAAAAGATGCTATAAAAAATACAAGCATGAGAACAAATCAGTACGTTTATAGAGAAGACAAAAACAACCGTTTCATGTACTTACCCTCTGTGGAGTGTACTTGGGCTAGCGTGATGAGAAACCAGCAGAAGGTGTGCAGTTTCCACAGGGAGCATGCCATGGCGCCTGGTGTCGATGGTTTGTGGCAGGTTTGTGTTGTGACTAAAAGGTTCTGATTAAAGAAGTCCAAGCCAACCGGTCTCAGAGATGCTCATCGTTGATCCTCTCACCTGTGGAGCAGAACGAGAGAGACGTTCAGTTCAGGGATGAAATTTATTGCACGTGCGAGCTCTGTCCCTGTGTGATTTTACAGAGGAATTCAACCTGTCACACTCTTATCACAAGGCACTTGATGCTGCATTTACATTCCATTGCAGAAATGTGACAAACCTTAAGCTGTGAAATGCTACAAACCCACACAAGCCGCTAAAATAAGCCCAGAAGGTCAATAATCCTGAGAAGGGAAATCTCTTAATGGTTGCTGAATGCTAACCATTTCACTGGCAGGCAGGGGGGAGCGGGGTGGGACCAGCGCTGTCATCAAACAGATAAGGCCCACCCTGTCCATCTCCTCGGGACCTTTAGCAAGTGATACTAACCTTATCAGAACTGTGTCAAATTGTATTTTCTGTACCCATTGCAAAGAACCTTTCTGAGCATTTTCAAATCTTTAAATTATGTAAGATTTTTACTTTCCCACTTTTTATCACAGAGGGACATATCAGTAGGCATGCTAAAGCAATGTTGATTGATAGCAGCACATTTCCAAAATTCATGTTATTGTGGAACAATAAATTTAAGCCCAAATCAGAATAAAAATTCTGCCGACTCTACAGAAGATTTGCATCAGGAACTGGCCAACTGTAAACTGACTTGGCATCAAAAGTCTAAATCATCAGAAAAAATCATCTTGTTTGGTCAAATGCTGATGTTATTTTAACATCACATTTTTTCACAAGGCCAATTAAACATCTAGCATCACATATTTTACAACATGTGGAAAAGATTGTGTGTAACAATGTAGGAAGCTCAGTCGCATTTACTCAAGGACATTTTAAATTACCTGCCTTATAGTGTTATTCAAGTACACTTTCCTACTAAAGGCATTTTCACTTCTACTTAGGCAGAGGTTTAAAAGCAACAGTGCTTCTATTTGACTGATATTTTCAGGCCCTTTCCTCCCCGGCGCCCTAGCCAAACAAACAAACAAAGAAACACTACCAAACAAATGGTCACTTCTCTCTGTTGTGAGTGACCACAAACCACCTTATCTCTCCAACCCCCCCCCCCCCCCCCCCCTTACATCTCTTCCAGACCAGAATTCCTCTCTCCCCACCTCATCCATACCTGTCCCTTTAGTACCAGTCTGTTTGAATGTTTGTTTTTGCTCTCTTTCGCTACAAAAGCAAATGGCCTCCTCCCTGTCATGGATACAGAGCTGGAGCTTGTGTAGGGTGAAACCTAATGCCTACCTGCGCGCCTAGGCATGCGTTTCACACTACTAACGGCTCCCTTTTGTCTGTGTGTTTACACTGCTCGGCTAAGCTCAGTCCTCTCACTCCCATGAACCATTAGCACATACGCCATGGGATATGGCATCACTCTGGCAACAAGGCACATAGGAGCCCATTAGAAACTGTTTTTTTTGGCTTCTTTTTTAGCACATTCAAAAACAACATTCCATTTTTTTTTCTGTGTCTACAGCCAGCAATTGTTTGTTAAGATTCAAGGGACTGAATGTTATCCATCATACTAGCAGCTAACAACAGAACTCAACTGAAAAGACGGTGAGGAATTTTGTTTGTGATGTACAGTCAGAGCTGCACAAATCAGCTTCGGCTGGCTCCTCCACACTGGAGAATATCCGCGGCCTGAAGAGTCTTTGATCTATTTTGTCTGAGTTCTCAGACAGTGTAATAATTCATCACCGAGAAAACATGCGGAGCGCACACATTAACCAACAAAGTTATAATTAAGCCTGCCATAATCAGCTCATCTAGTATGACATTACGCCTCACCTGAGACCTCTAATTTTAGAGCCATTTAAAAGAGGTTAACAGGAGCTGAGCACACGCCGCCACAGTGTATTTAGTTCCAATGGAATAATATGCAGTCATGAGACTCGACAAATGAAAGTTGATCACAGAGATCAAACATATTGGATTCCACCAAAACCCTAACCCCTGTCTTTTAGCTGATCAGTGCATGTGGAACCAATTAAATTTATCAGGCAAGTGGTTGCAAATAATCAGCCTACACTCGAGGTCCGAACAGTATAACAATGCTTTAAGCAGATTGCCTCCACAATAAAGCTGTATAGTGAGCATATAGGCTTATGGATCTTCATCCGGGCACACAAAGTCTTAGCTGTTTTGTCCACTTAGTGAGACAGACAATACTTAGATCACACACACATTTACATGTGATTATAATCCCATCAATCGTTGTATTGTCATGCACAGAATAATTTACTAGATTAGTAAATTACAGTTTGACTGAGGTGTTTACACAAGTTGTTTGATATATAAATGTATATACAGCCCAACAGGAAATAGTAATATAATGGGAAAACGAGAGAGACATCTTCAGTGATAATTGTTTTCCACATCAGATCTTACGGAGGAGAGTCACACAGGCGCTATCACTTGAGGTCTTAGTTGTAGCATTAAATTCGTTTCACTGTCACTCAAAAAAATGAGTTTTATTTTCCCACCATCCCGAGCCTTGTCATTCTTTTATCAAATATAGTCTCACTATGCATTTGGTTCACTCTGTGACCTCGGTGGTGCGTGCGCAGAATCCAAACGCAGACACCATGGGATCTACGTGCCAAGTGCAATTTCAAAGACTGATGCTATGCCTACTCGGCTTACGGCCTTGACGCAAGTAAGATAACCCGGTTAAGGTTTTTACATGACAGTTGCATTAATTGGTGTATTGCCTTACTCTGGTTGTAATTGAATTATTTGAGTTTACGTAAACACACTGGCTTTCTCATCACAGTTGAGATTAATGTAGTGGATTAAGCGCCTTACCCAAAACTTGTTTAGATCTATCTGGAGAATGCTTAAAAGTCAAATCACATGGGCTCCTTAACCCCCAAACTATTAGCTCAAAGCAGTTTTATATTCCTCACTTTTGCAAATGAATTACGCTATATCGCAGTACAACAATAATTACATCTGGAACAGGTTAAAAGCGTGCAGTTCAGTATATTTGTGTCTCTTTGGTGGCTGCGGGTGCTTGTGTTTACATATGTAAACAAACTATTATAAGTCTCAGCCTGAGATAACAGTGTTGAATCAATATGATTATTCTTGCTCCCCTGTCATCATTGCTTAGTGTGAAAAAAAGAGGCCGCATGCTCAACAGACCTCCTGTGTCAGAATATGAAGACAAAGACAAAATGCCTTTAAACAGTGTTGCCTCCGAGGCAGTCGAGACCCCCTGCCACGAAGAAAAAATGCAGAATGTAGATCCCTAGTACATGGGGATGGGTGTTCTGTAAATCGATGATAACAGTCCTATACTTTAATATATTTTGTATCATGCTGTGAGTGTTTAACATGCTGAGACACCAAAGGCGCAGACTTGGAGGGAGACTGCTTGACTGCCGTTCTCCTCATTAAACGTGCTGAGGTCTCCCCTCTCAGCTGGGGGTTCCTTTTCTCTCTCCGCCTTGAAACAGAAACCGACGGTGTTCATACCTTGACTGTTTTTTCAAATAGCCCTCGATGTGGGCGAGATCTCTGAACAGGTTTTAGCATCTGCAACAATGTGCTGCGGGGACTGGGGTTTGGAGTTTATACTTGGGGGGGGGCAGATGATGAAGAGCATCATCATCAACATGGCTGCTTCTAATGCACGAGACACACGATCAAGGCAATTTCCGTGATTGTTAAGCACAGATTGCTAAAATGTCAACAGGCATCACACTGTTTTGGCTAAATATGAAGTCATTGCAGACAGATGTTTAAGTACTCTGAGAAATGGAGAAGCCACAGGGGCGTTGGCCCAGAGGCTTCAGACATATGTGTGCTTGATATATTCACAACACAACAGAATGCTTTATAATCGAGTGACAAAATTTCAAATTGCAGAAGCTCAGTTGGCCTTCTTAAGAAAAAAAGAGAAAAGGCTTAGTAACTGGGAGGAAGGGGGTTATTAGAAGGGAGGGGAGGAGGGTTGATTGAAAAGGACAGTTTGAAATTTGAATGAAGCGGGGGTCTGAAAACAAGAGGCAGATGTGAAAGAATGCCGGCCTCCTTAGACAAAGCTCCTGGTTGTCCCTCTCTAGCTGTTAGAGGGCCACAGGAGAATAGAAGAAGAGTTGGGCCATTCAATAAAAGAGGTCTGGGAGAATGGAGGGGGGGGGGGGGCCCAGAATAAAGAACCTGAGTGGGGGAAGGGGGGCTAGAGTTACAATAAAAGATTGACAGCTTGCAAGTCTTGCTTGACCCTTGAATTAGCCCCTGAGCTTTCAACAAACCTCAAGAAAGAGTTGGGATGTTAATTGTCACGGAACATCACAGGGATGCAAAGGAAGGGAAACATGGGGCCGGAGATTCACTGAAATGTAAATCACAACCAACAGACCACCACATGTTGAATGAGGGGAACACATTTGGTTTCTGTTGGGTTTTCCCAACTGCATCCTCATACATGAATTCATACGTACTATAAGACTCCTCTTATCTCTGTTTCTCTTCCCCACTTTGAGGGGAAAACTGAAATACCTGGGGACACAGGGCTCAGTCACAGAACACTCAGCCTCAGCTGTGGAGGAAATATATTCCCAAAAGAGATTGTGTTCCTGCTTTGACACTGCTGAAGATGTACAATTTGCAAGCGTAAATCAGAAAATTCGCACTCCAGAGGGGAGAGATTGGGCTGGTGATCGGATGAGTCTGGAGCCCCACTGAGTTAGAGATATGGGGCAGAGAGGAATCAGACGCTGACCCCTCTGCTGAGGGAATGATTGAGAGCAGCAGAGTGCCAGAGGAGCTGAATGACACCCAACCAAACACTGTGTGACTGCTGGTGCCCCAAACGCAGGCCCTGACCCTGACAGGAGCTCAGCCAGTGAAATACCAGGTCAAACACGCATGCTGCGCAGCAGGAAGGCTCGGCTACTTTCGGGGGGAGACTGGGTGGAGGGTGGAGGGGGTGGGGTGATGTGGGAGATAAAGGAGGGAAAACAATGCAAAGCATGAGGGGTTTTCTGGTTGGAGGTTTCTCCGTTAAAGCTGTTATATAACATTATATCAGAACATTGTTAGCAAAAAATAATATCTCTGATATTTCAAGCCTATTATAGCCAGAGATGTCTGATTAGGATGGCTATTTTTTTCACATCCCTTGTAGTTACCATTTTCAGGCGTTACGTAACCCATTTCATCTTCTGAGTGTACATAAAAACAATTGCTTTTGAATCTGAATCAGAATGTTTGGATTAAATGAATCATTACCGAGCTCTTATGCAAGCCACACTCACAGAAAACATAGTAGCAAGAGAGAGCCGCAGCGTGTGACATAAGCGTGGTGCTTGTCATGCTCATTGCTCTTACTGTTTGCACCATTGATCATTTTTATGAGCCACTCAATTAATCGATTAGAGTACTCCCCACTGGTCAGGACATATGGCTACTAAATAAAGCAATCATGCGCCAAACCCTGGAACACTGCAACTCATCAATACATTTACAGAGACAAAAAAAAACAATTCATGAGATGGGAAAATATCCATTTCAGGTATAGTTTTCAATATGAGAAACTCATGTTTCTCATGAATTACCCCTAATTTAAAACATATAATGTGTTGTTGTTTTTTTATCAGTGAAGTCCCCCTAATTTAAAACATATAATATGTTTTTTTATTGGTCTCACGTGTTTATTTTCAACTGTATCCCGAGGCGCAGAGTGCTACATTGCCCTCTGCCTGAATATATATTAAATCCATAGCCTCATAATCACTTTAGCAATGCAACAAAAATCCTATTAGTGCTGAAAGATTCCTACACCTGTCTGTCCACATGGATTATAGCCAGATGATTTGCCACGGTAACAAAGTTTTAATACAGGTTCCATACATTTTTAGTTGTAATTTTGATGTTTTACTGGAAAGTGAAGTGGATTATCTCAAATGAAATTTCAAAATGTCATTTCCACTTGCTGATAGCACAAAACTATTCCTTTCAGGTCTGTTGAGATAAGAATGATTCAGCCAGGGCCGTTAAACGGTGTCTTTGCCAAATGTTCCTCCGCTTAGGAATTAATAGGCTGACATTAATACAGCAAGATAAATAGGAAGGTCAGGAATGGGAGACCTGCCATTATATGGGCATCTCATGGTGATAGTACCTGCCAATCAAGTCCAATAAGTCCTTGACACGGCATGATTCACCTTGGAATACACAGAGTGAATGCAATATGTAGTGTATACTGCCCTGTCCTGAAACTCAATCCAATTAGTATGTGCACATAAATACTTTGCAGGGTTGTTGCTCGGAGAGCACATTAGGACACCATAAAAGAAACATTTGTTGTGTGATCCAGTTTGCCATGGCTAAATTAGTCAAAACAAATCAAGGATTACACAAACTGAGCTCGGCAGTTGGCCAAAACACTCTCCCAAACTCATCTTCTCAATTTAAGCATGAGTACAATCATTGTTGCGTTCATGCAAAAATAATACAATGCACTGTGGCGGGGCAAAGTCAAGCATGGACAAAAAACACGAACAACTGCACAATCACAGCAACACACAGCTATTGTGAGTGTCAGGTAAAGAGTGTTTGAGTCATTCATGTTGCTTGCATGCTTGAAAGTGAACTACAGTGAACAAATAAACAGTTGAGGTCAGAGATTTGCTCACTGGGGTCAAATCCACTGAAAAACTGTTATTGAGTTTGGCAGCTTGTGTAACTTATTTATTGTTTGTGTTGCCACTCATCTAACTCGACATGTTTGTTTGCAGAAAAATGACTTTTTTGGGTGCACAGGGCCTGGTTTTAGTCTATGATAATAATGTGCTGTATTTACTCAGATATGCACCAGTAAGCAGCTTTTGTGACCCTCCTACCTCCCCCTTCAAAATGAGCCGCTGAATGGTTAAAAACCCTGCACCATCCTCCTATTAAGGACCTCGCCATCAATAATGCACTGTGATCGTGAGGCGTTATTAAACAGGATGATTAATTTTTAAGGTAGTGGGCAGCAACACAAAACATGACGAAGGTAATGGAGAAGATGACTTGTGAGAGACATTTAAAATGGAAGTGGAGCACGTAGGAAAATACGCCATTTATCTGTGTCTTTACTCATTTAAGCGATGAGAAACAAAAGAGAAAGAGGGCAATTACCTTTGGGACCAAAAAACGGGGGGGGGGGGGGGGTTAACTCCACCTTGAATGAAAAATGTGTCATTAAGTAAATCCTTGGCTACACGAAATGTACAATCCTGATATTGAGTCATAGCCCATTTTGCTCAATCCACATCTCAATTGTCTTGTTTGCTTTGCTTGTGGAGCTACATCGCCTCCTCTGTGACTGGTATATTTAAAAATGGCTTAAAAAGAGCTTTTACCTGGATTCACCCCACCATTGCACTTAAGCACGCGTCATACATTTTTCTCTCAAAACACATTTGTTTAAGAAAGCATCATGAAAGATCCTCTGTCTTTGTATATTTCTAAAATGACTCAATAAATCCTAAAAAAAAAATGCACAAGCTTGGAAAGCAGGGTTTGTGTTTCTAGAGTGGTGGATATTTAGATTTTTGAAGGGTGCTAATTCTTTCAGATTAGAGGCATTGTGCAAAATGTGGCCAACCTTGGCTCAGTGTCTAATTGGGGCTTTTAACCTTTCTGTGGCTCAGAGGAAGGACAAACACAGCCAAAATAAGGGACACCACATAATCTCAGTTCTCACTAAAATAGAAAACAGCACAAGGGCTTTAACCTTACAGCAGAAGCAATACTATCCAAATGATTTCAGCAGTAGAGTGGATCTACTGTAGCCTACTTTATCCTAGCACATTTCTATCCCAGCGCTGCCGTATCTATTTTCAATCTAAAAGATGGCATGAATGCTTTTGTCAGACGGGGGAAGCGGCGTGTGTCAACCTAAAACAAGGTATAGCACTGTGTCTCGTCAGGACGCTCAGACAAAAGAAGTGGGTGTAGTCTTTCCTGAATGCAATCACTTGTCAGCCCTAAATCTTCCCTCAGTACTGCCCTGACAGGTAATGGTGCTTGTTAAACCTGATGAAGGTATATTTTTTCTTTTCTCAAAGACTTGGAAAAATGTCTAAAAGGCATATAGCTTCTGCTCAGAAAAAAATACTTTACACGCCCGGCTGCTCAATAACATGAAACATATTCTCAATAGTAAAAAAAAAAAAAAAAAGAATTAAACAGAGGCAAGAATCTAGCAAGCCCCCTTTTTTCTTTTAATATTTATACACAGTGACATGACAAAATAGAGTAATTTAAGTTGCTTTGGATTTTCAAGCTGCATCATTAGATTTCCTTGTGCAGTTTCAGTGTCACCACTCCTTGCCCTCTCCCCACTTTCAGCCGTGAAAGAGAGAGAGGATAGTTTTAGGGCTGAGCCTTCTCCTCAGTGTTCATTAGCATAACATCAGCGATGTGTGGGGGATTGTGATGCAAACAAGCTCAGATTGGCTCATTCCACCCCCCTCTTTTTAATAACTGTAAGGTGCTGTAGGATGTCACTCCTGCCTGCCCACTGTACAATAGATCGGCCTCTTTGGGACTGAGAGTGAGAGAGAGAGTCGATTTCTAAATTTGAGAAAAGTTTCAACGTCAATTTGGATGTCATCAAGCACACACTTCACGTACATTCAATAGATGACGGTGGAGCTGCTGTGAAAGGTGACAAAAACATAATGTTTGTTATAGGTGTAAGAATATGCCCAGCTTCCAGCTGACCACAATTCAGGCTTGACATGATTAAAAAAAAAATATGTAAATGGGTTTGTGGCTTATGTTATCGCCCCCTGCCACCCACAGTAGGACAGCAGATACAGCAATCACTGCTTCTGCACCTTGTGTATGTTTAATATGTGTTTGCTTTTTTGTGATAACAAAAGGAGGGGGGGGCTTCTTCTTTTGTTCTTTTTTTCTTTTCTCTGAATAACTGGACCAAAGTCAGGGAATCTAAAGACACAAGGAGAGAGAGAGAGCAGGCAGAAACAGGAGACTGTCAAGCAGGCTGCGATAAAACATTCACTAGGAAATTATCTGCCTGTCATAAGGCCCTCCTGTTTTGAATACCAAAGGGATTCAAATTCCCAAACAAACTCTGAAAGGTTGACCAATTTCGTGCTCCGCAAAACGATAGCGGATTGCAGCGCAGGTCGCACCTTTGAACCGCCCCGCTGGAGGTAGTATAAAGCAGAGATGTTAATCTGTGTATCTCTGCATAGGTAATCCACTGAAGTGTAATTGCTACAGCTCTAAGTTATACAAAATAATGACAGGAGAATAAGACTCACTATGAATATGAAGTGAGTGTGATAACAAAGGCTCATGTTGGGAGAGGAGGTAATACTTCAACAAGCGTTCTTGCTGGGGAGGAAAATTCTCCTCTGAACAACAACAGGCGACTCTGTGAGGTGGTTTCTCAACACTACGCAGCATTCAGAGCAACATAATGAACTGTGTAGATGAAAGATTATGTTTTATTTGACCAAAATGGCTGGTGGATTATATAATTGAACACGTTTTACCTTTGCATGCACCCTTTTTGTCAAAGCATAATCAACAGTTTTTGTGTTCGATCTAATGAATGCGAAACAACAAAAAAGAGACATATGAGACTGAGATGCACTCACTAATGTTCAAAGTGTTTTGTATTTTAGTCAATATGGTCTTTATAAATTACGGTTCAATCTGCAGCCTTAGATATAAGACACATACAGTTAAAGTTGAACCTTTCGCCATCGCCGCCCTCTGCAGCAGCGTGAACCTTTTTGAAAATCAATCATTGCAAAACACGGAAAAGCACCAGCTAGTTAAGACTGTGATAAGACTGGATTCATGCTCAATTACAAACACATTTTTATACTTTATTGTCAATTACCTAATAATTCATGAAGATCCGATCAACACTTCTTACGATGGAGAGCATCTTGTGTGTTTGACGATACTCAAACACAACCGTATTGTATATATAAACGATTTACTGATTTAAAAAATGCAAAGAAAAACTTTATAAATATCGGCCGATACAAGCAATGTCTTGACTTGCACTTTATAAAGTTTACTAAAATGTGACCAAACAAAAAAGAAAGTGTTTGATTAACAACCACAGGTTAAAAGCACACACACTGTGTGACTTCAAAGGAGAAATTATTGTCTAGCTAATAAATATTCAGCGCCGTCCTCTGTCATCCTTTCTATGGTTTATACACCAAGATATTCACGGCGTCAATTAGCACTTTTGTTCGGGGCTATCGTTGCATGCTCCAGTTGTATGAATCGTGTTATGAAAGCTTCATTACACATTTCTGCCTTGGCGCAAAATGTTTAACTTCTGTTAAAGTTTAAATACCAAGTATGCAGCTGAGAGAGTCTTGTGGCAGTGACTTCAGAATATTTTTGCACTGTGCTCGACTAATGTCTGCACACCCCTCCCTTTGCTACACTGCTTCCATTATGCACAGGAGCCTACGAGCCTTTTCAGGTGAGAGAATAAAAGATCTCTCTATTGGCTCTTGCAGTACAGTGAGTAGGCGTTGCGGTGTCTGCAACATTCACCATCTTTTTCTGATTATTAGACTGAACTGAACAGTTTGTGGTAGATACATTTCAACACCACCATTGACAGAACATAAGTTTCTGGGGTTCATCATCGTCAGGTCTTTTAAAGCCATGCTAAACATCTGAACAAAATGTACTACGACCTCACCTCTATACCACATAGATGTTATCACGCAAAAGATGGCAAACTTTTCCATCCTTTAGGCAGGTCTCGGCCTCCTCTGCAGCTCCTTGCCTACCCCCGGGCCTGCTGAACCTATTTCTGATGGTAATGGCTGCAGGAGCCGCATCCTGTCAGCTCACTCCAGACTCACTAGTAATCAGCTCGGGCTGATGAATGACAAAGTGCCACTGGCTCCACTGCAATGACAAAAAATGCACCCGTTTCTGCCCCCCATTTGACTGTCCTCTTTACACTGCTTTTTTTCCTCCTCCCATTTCCATCAACTACTAAAGAATAGCACTCATCACATTGGTTCAGCGACTGATGCTGAAGCTAAAAATGAAATGTGTGTTGCCGGGCGCAAATGCAGTACTTGAGAATTCGTGCAGCTTGCTCAGAGCTTTCTGTCCGGTCTTCATTTAACCTGGCTTTGATTTTATCACTGGGTGACTCATTAGGACAAAAAACACGTTTGGTTTAATGCTCCTAGTTGTTATTTCTTATGCGAGCACAAGCGGAGGTATATTGTAGACTAAGCTTAAAAATGTTTCCTTGCCGATTCTGACTTTTTGCTGTTTAATTACTTAGATGGCGACGACCAATCAGAGCCATCTATCCTCAAATAAGGAAGGTTCCTCAAAAAGTAATTTCAGGTTTTATAGACTGATTTTATGTAGTTACAGTCAGCTACTTAAAATAGTCTGTAAAACCTGAAACCTTTTTTTTTAACAAATTACAATTACACTTTCACACTCACAGCGTATCGGAGCTGATTACACACCTACAATTATTATAAAAAGTAGTTTGACGACCAGTTAGGAGATAAAATGCTAAAATTCTTTGGTGTCTTTCCAAAATTGGGAATTTTGACTTTTATAGATTACTTGAAGGATCACGTTTCCTTTATGGACTGAAAAAAGGTCTGTATAAATAAATAAAAGTTGACGTTTTGGAGATACGTGGTCTTCATAGGACAGTGAGGCAAAAATGATATTGAATGTCCTTACCATTACTTTCGTTAAATAATGGCTACCAGCAATTCAAGAGTAAAAGCGATAACCATCTGGATATTAGCCCTAAACAACAATTTTAGTCACGCCGTCAACACATATATGTATGTGCTGTCCTGATTTGGAGGAATCTATAATGAAGCCTCCTCGACTGGATTGTCATTTTGTAGCTAATTCCATTTTTTCTTGCTTCTCCACAACTACGTGCCTCGCTTCCAGCTGTAACATACCAGGTGTGAAGTAGAGGCTGCAGTTCTCACACTCGTCTTAATTACTAAAAACCAGTTTGCTAGGGACTGAGTGGCTGAATGAGACAAACAGGTCGGTCTAATGGATAAAGCAGTCAGGGGATGTGTGAGTTACAGCAGAATTCACACCAGCAGAGCCGCCTCACACCTCATTTAGAAGGAGGCATGATGAATTATTAGGGCCGCCTGTATACGTATTTTTCCCTGTGCAAATGCCAAAAAGATCAAATCGGACAAAGACACACTGAGGTGTCAATATTAAGTATTCTGATTTTCATTATAAATACATGAATAATTCGATGCCTCTGTCTACACACACACACACACACACACGTTCAGGAGCTCAACTTATCTGCAGTATTTAAGATGTTCATTACCTAACCCCCCGGCAGTGGAGGAGGAGTTGGATCCAACAGGCAGCAGTGAATGCCAGGCCTGGCACAGCTGTACAAGCAAAGCTGTAAAGAGACGTCACCGGCCACTGTCGCTCAATCTTCCCCTGTGTTAATCCCACACTATCTGCATTCACGTCAGCCCCTCTCCTCGTGTCCCTGCATTGCTTTTCACACTCCTAAGTTCAATTTGGCAGGAAAGTGGACATGTTGCATCACTTCTCCTGGCTGAAAATCCTCTCGGCATTGTTCCCCACCAATAATCTTTTTTTCTGAGACAGCATGATGATCCAATAGTCATTTTCTGCAAGATATTTCTTGCTTCTTGTTTTCTCTTTCAGGTTATTCACTGAACCAAAGAAACTGTGTGCAAAAAACGGAGGTTTAGTTATGTGATTCAATACTAGATCCTAGCTCCGTGACTTTAAACGGCAGCGTAGCAAATATGAGTACATATGAGATTTAAAAGCCTTTAATGCTCCTGAATCTCTTCTTAGCTGATCAGATCATCTTCTGAATGGCCTCAATACACAAGCAGGGCGGTGTGTGTACAGAAGAGTCAGCTCCATTTATCTGTATTCATCATTTACAATATCAGGGAGAGAAAACTTGCTGTCATGGCATACCCCAGACTGTTACTGTAGCTGGACAAATGCACTGAAGAATGAACACCAAGTGGTGGTCAGTTTTTACTAAGCCAGCGCTCTTGAACCCCTCTATGTTTTACAGACAGGAATTTTATACCCAAGCTCCACCGGAACCAAATCCTGGCCCTCAGGGCAGAGATTTTATTTTAACATCTCTTTTCGGCACTGACATTTTGTCCTCTGTTTTCAAATGTTTTCCCAAGAAGCTTCTCTCCAGTTGACCCAAGCGGAGACCATTGCCTCTGGCTTGTCACGGACAGAAGAGTGATGCGGTTCTGTGGGCAACAGAGAGGGAGGCTCTGTACTGAGACAGCAGCAGGTGCAGCTGTGACAGTTGCCGTGTTGTTGCTAGCCCCACACTGTAGTCAAGATGAGGTTCACAGATGTAGCCACTCAGTGCAGTGGTTTATTGGCTGCCTGAAACAATGCATCTCTGTCAAGAACAACTCCTCCTAAGGCCATTTCAGTCTAAGAGTGCTCTGTATGAAACAAGGCGTAGAAAAACCTCATTCTGACACACAAGGTCAATTCTGCTCCATAGCAACATAATCAAAGCGGCCCCTGCTCTGCCAAAAACAAAACACATCCCAACCTGAAGCAATCGTACTGAAACATGGGGGTTTGAGCCATATTTTCATGTCAAGCGATGTGTGTCTAAAGTCAAAAAAATATAATAATGTGTAATTTATGCATAAACTAAAATATTTTTATTTATAATGTTATAATTCTAATGATATTTAAGTATATAATTAGCACACATTTCTCTACTAATTATTGCTACGAGCATTGTCTATTTGTCAAAAGACATTTCTGATTAATTATTGCTAAGCGTCTCTCGCGCGCATGCTTCCTAAGTCAACCAAGAACCACCCAAGGCTGCACTTTACCCCCAGGTGGATCTAGCAAGACATGCATTCCAATCATGCGACACTTTCAATATACCGCGCCTACAGAAAATGAATGGCATCCATTTTTTTTTGTGGAGAGAAAGCAAACCTGATTTCCTTTCTTCAGTTCAGACGCTCGAAGTAGTCCACGAAGTCCAGTCCAAGGTAGTGTTTTGTTGAATCTCAGAGTGGCAGAGATCTGAGATAATATGACTATTGTTTTCCTGTAAAGCACCCAGTCTCTGCTTGTTCAATTACTGGAAGGAGCCTCAACGAGGGCGGTTAAATCATTTGCAAAGACATTATCTACGCAGAGAGAGAAAGACAGAGAAAGAAAGAAAGAGAGAGAGAGAGAGAGAGAGAGGGGAGGGAAGAGAGGGAGGGAGGGAGGGAGGGAGAGAGAGAGAGAGAGAGAGAGAGAGAGCAGACATAGGGGCCAAACTTAAGTTTGTAGAGGAAACAGAAACATTTTTTGTGGACCACACATGGAGGTTACTGCGAGCATAAAAGCAGCAGGATTCATGATTCACTGCAGGAAATTAATAGACTAATACACTTCTCTCTGTTTCAATGCCAAAACCCACATCATAAGATAAAATTGTTTTCATTACAGGTGATGATGGATATCTATGTAGATTATGAAAATGTACACAGGATTTATGAGTGAGCAACCACAAACTTTCATTCTTCCTCACATATGTCTCCTACAAACAAAAACCAACTCACAAGCGCTCATCTGTCAGCGTGAGCAATCATTAAGAGATAATTTGATTGTTTTTTCAACCTCGGCTGTGTTTGATGTCTCTGGCATGCTAGCAATTGAGCAGACAATTATTTTGTTGATTAGCTTAGTTTTTAGCAACTTCCAATGCCTGTGATATTCCTCTGAAACTCCCAGACCAGACGCTCAACTCCATCTGACTTGGCAACTGCATTGCAAGAACAAAGCTTCCACACTCCCCAACTAAATACTGTACAATAAAAATATCACTTATCAAAGCCTCAGACTTCCAAACCAACCAGACAACCAAATAAGCATATAGAAATATGAAATACGTGCGGTGGTGCTTATATGTAAAAAAGTGAGCGCAAACATTAGATGTAATATGTATCTGGCAGGATTTCAACTGCAAATCAGCCAGTACACAGTGTTTTAGAGTAAATTCACTTGCATGGCTCATATTTTCCCACAGTTTGATTTTGGTGTTTTTGATCATCCAAAATCAACGTTGCTTTGAAAACTGGCATTCCAACATACAGACGTCAATCTAGGTGAGCGTCTACTGTAGTTTTCTGAATTAAAGCGCTCCCAGTATATCGAAAGAACTAGCGAAACACATAATTTCTACTGAATCATAACCCGCTCTTAGGTCCACTTACAATCCACATACAATTGGTGTTTTTTTTTTAAATAGTTTCAATGGGTTGCTGCTACTTCCTACTGACGCTATCTCTCAGACAGTTTTGAATTTATTTATTATTCAGTATTCTGGGAGAAGATCATAGTTCACTTAATTGCTAAATGGTATGTAACGCAACACAATACGTATGTACATCACTTGACAGACAGCCACAGCATCTACAGTACAGCACCAGGGAAATAAAAAAAAACATTTGAACAGAAGTAAAATTATATTCTATTGTTGAACACTGCTTACCAGTTTTGCACTTCGCTGGAATAATGTCAGTCTCAATGTACTGAAGAACGCCCACATCTCAACATTGAATTACTTTTGAAAAAAAGAAAAAAAAAAGTAGGCACGGAGAGTAAAACTTATATCACTTGCAATGAGCCTCAATTGTCAAGGACAACAGCAGCCTATATGGAGGAAATATATTGCTCTGGCGTGTTTACCCACCCCGTCCCTAAATAACAGCCCTGTCTTGTTGGAAAAGGGGCTTTTAAGTGTGGATGTGCTCCGCTCTCCTATAATCCAGCCGAGACATTACTCCTTCCCCTGGCAGACGTCCGCAGATCCCCCCTCTCTCCCAGCCAGGCCTTGCTCTCGGCTGCTATGGCAGAGCCGCAATAACTGCTGTTTGCTCAGAGCCTTGCCTCCCAGGTTCTCCTCTGTCACACAGAAATTGAATATTTTCCCAAATAGTGTTGCAGCTGTGCACAGATAAGGACAAGTCCTGTTCACATAGCACAAAGAGAGACAGGGTCACTGTGTGTGTGTGTGTGTGTGTGTGTGTGTGTGTGTGTGTGTGTGTGTGTGCGTGTGTGAGTGTGTGTCTTCTTTAAATTATAAAAAGAATATCAAACTAAATGAGAGCAAGAAAAACTATCATGTATAAACTGTAATTATGAAAATAATTACAACATTTCTCAACAATTACAAATGTGCTTATAATTTCCTTATCATCTTAAAAATTATCCAAGTGATGAAAACTAATTATTACTGATGTGGCGGCTCTAATTTTAATCTGTAAAATAATAAGTAAAAAAAAAGTTGAAGTTCTCTTGCTCAACACTATATTGACAGACATTTCTTTCTCTCGTTTGGGGAGTGACCTAAACACACACTGCTAATAGGACCCAGCATATCTTATCCGAAACACACCATAGTGTATTCAACATGATGTGAAACGCATACGCTACCATCAGAAACAGGCCAATGTGCTACACCCAATCGTATTATGACTAGAGGACAGTTTTTTTACGACCCAGTTTTGCACTTTGCACTTCCTTTTCTTCTAAATACCTTTCAGAGAAGCACAAAATGAGTGAAGCAATAAAAAAAGAGATGCCAGATAAGCTTGGGGAGGCTGCCACTTAACCAGAGAGCTACATGAGAGCCATCGGCTAATATCCATGTTGTTTCTTGTCACCAGAGTTTGAATTGACCCTCACTCTCCACAGCCCATGTCCTTGCTGTGTATTGTTCTGCTAGGAAATTATTTAGGCAAGCAGAAAGTTTCACCTGCCATTTCAGGGGCACCGAATCCCCCGTCGCACCAGAGGCCTTTGGCAAGTGGAAACAAATGTTTCACAAAATGGCAGGGAGGGGAACACGCTGGCGCACAGCGTTTTACTGATTGCCAATCGTAAAATAAAATCAGTCATGAAAGGGGAGGTATTTTGGCCCACCAAAGGCCTGCACGTTACATCAAATTTGCCATAGCTTTCTTTTACAGCCGTGTTTCTTCCCCTTAATGGCGAGCAGTTATCCGCACAGTATGGCTCCATGTAGGTGGTTTAGCAACAGAAAAGATCGCATCTGCAAACACAAACCCACAATTTACACGCCAAATAAGCAATGGGATGTAAATCTAAATGCTTTAAACTCCCTGCAATCCTCTACTTCTGACGCATTCCCAACCTCCATCATTTGCTTGGTTTTGAGATGGAGTAGCTAACACATCATTTGTAAGAATTGCTACTTGAAACGGGTCCCTGTTCCTTACGCACTGTTTGGCAACAAAGACCGTGATGCTCAAGAAAAAAAAGAAAAGAAAGATGAGCGTGAATTTGGTGGTGTCCACTGTGAATAAAAGCACGACAACCCTGTAGTGTATCGCTAGCACAAACAATCCTTTCAGCCACAATGCAACCTTTAAATCAATCATATGGACTCACCAATCGCTGCTCAAACAAAGACAACAGGCTTGCGAGAGAGAGCAAGACACAAAAACAAAGTGAGCCAATGGTCAGTGTGCGCGCGCTTATGTTGAATTAAATCAATAACAAATTACCTTAAAAAATCCAGAGTGGAAGTGCCTGGCTTGTTACTATAATTAAAAAAAAACTGGAGAGGCTCTGAAAGCTGCGTTATGATCTGTTTAATGCACCAGTCAAATATCCGTGGATAGCACAAAACCTCAGCTGCTGTTCTGGGGGGAAATATGTGCCAGCAGAAAATGAAGCAACAGTCCGTAATGTCACAAATTTTGATGCGTTCACACCCACTCACCCATTCACACTCACTGAGTCGTGCTCGTGTGCTGCAGAGAGTGCGATATAAAGAGTTGAGAATAGAGCGATATGTAGCACTTTGTCTCCCCCAAACCCATATAGACGTGTGCTGGGCTGTATTGATCTGCGAGCAGAGATGAACGCACAAGCAAAGAGGGGCAATCTGGTGCTCTGGCAGATCAAGAGCAGCTGCAGTTCTTTGAAACCGGACGCACTTCCACTGAAACGAGGCTATAGACTGAAAAAGGTACTCTCTCACAGTGGATTCAACAGGAAAATGCTCATAATGGCATGCTTGAGCCAAAGATATCAAGCATCCGAGACATCCGAGAAGATAGTTTCCTTCTTTAATCCGCGTTCACAAGTAGTTTGTATTATTTCCAGTGAGCGTACACACACCTGTTATTACAGCCGCTGACTATTTTTTTGCTTCGTATTAATGAAGAATTTTAAAAAAGTCATGCTTTGCAATACATGTTTAGGAATGTTTCATTTTGTGTTATTTTTTTCTACTAAGAACCAAATTACACTGCTTTGTGAGTCACTGTACAATTACCCTGTGGTGTGAAAGCTTTGACATATTCTCTCACACTAACACACAAACAAATACAAGTGAGATTATGTTATACACAAGATGTCACACGGACCTACTTACAAGAAAAGGGGGGACATGCACAAGTCTTTCAGTTTTATTCCAGCTCACACATTCATTCTCAAGCCTTTCAGGCTCAGCCAAAACCAGTGGCAGAAAATACGACTCCTTCCATTGTGCAAGGGCTCTGTCCACTTTGATATGCTAATATGTTCCTTCCAAACAGCTGGAATTTGCACTTGCATTCATTCAAAAAATGTTTTATGCACAAACATGTGAAAATGGAGTTTCTCCAATAGAGAGGCTTGACTAAAAAGTGTTGCTCCTGGAGCCTGATAAAAGAGTTTATTAGCTTATTTCTTACACATTCCTGAAAACTCAATACTTATTCACAACTAGGCTGCCTTTGTATTAAACTGAATGCCACTTTGTTAGATATGGCAAGTGGTGATAAAGCCACTTCATCCTCCAAACACGTGGTTTATTCTAGTATGTTCCATCATCTCCAGAGTAAAGGTTGTGCCTGTTCAATCAGGATTGGTGCATTGGATCATTAAAATGCACATTTGACTAAAAACTTAGCAGATGTCACATTTCACAGTAATTATACTGTATGTTCCTCTAATGGTCAGCTATGATGAATGTGCTCCACAGAGATGTTAGAGACAGAAATGAGACACATTCATGGACTCTAATCCAGGCAGGAATTCGTAGCTCCATTTCCCTTAAGATCAGGCGCACAACCAAAAAGCAAAACTAAAAAAAAAAAAAGAGGAGGAGGAGGAGGGCATGTTTAGACTGGAGCTAAATTTATCCCAATCCACTGATCGATCACTGAAGATTGCCGCTCTGCTCCAGGCTGCCATGCATCACCGGCTGGCCGCTGTGTGTTTCTCGGGGGCCAGGAGAGGCTCACACCGCACCGCATGTGCGCTCCTGCTGCCTTTACTCTTTAACACATGGTTGACAAGACGCGTTCGGAATCGGTAGGCCTAAATAATAAATGTGCAGTAAGAGGATCTAATTTTACTGCCACTCTGCGCCGACTGGTTTTGAGTTAAGTCTAAGCAGCAAAATCCGTCCTCTTTTTATGGCCTATATGTTTCATTTTTATTTCTCCCCTTTGATGGATTTCCAGGACATCTCCTACGCTTGTAGCCCATTGCATCATTGGCTCTCTTCGGCCAAAACTAATTATTACATCGGTAGGCGAGGCTTGACTGATTTTTCTTTCTTTCTCTGGACAAATAGCCTCGTCCCAATTATAATGGATTAGCCCGTGAATGCTCTCTGGAATCGCACCGACATCGCTTCTCAGGTCACAGCTCCCAACATAAATCCCTATTCAAACCAACAAGAGCCATCAGTGGATTTAAAAGCCTCGGTGACCAGCACCACCAGCAAACTACACTTCAACTCTGGAGGCATAAATGCCAATTAAATGGCGCTTTACATGTTCTGGTTCACATTCAACGCACTGCCCCCCACCCCACACTTTTAAATAGTTTCCATTCAGACAAACTCGGCAGCCGAACAAATCAATCCACATCTGGTTATGTTTTGATTAACCATTTTCAATTAACTACGGTACCCCTCGGACTATATAACTCGCTGCTAAAAGAGTGAGACTCGTCAATTGTTCGACCCCAAATTATGTTTCTCCAAGTAAAACCTGACCTTGTTTTGTTTCAAAGTAGCTCAAACACTCTGTAGACTTGAGTCATGAGCCCCGAAAGCAAATGCGAGGTTGTGAAGTGACCGAGCAGCAAGAAGAAAAGTTACTTCACTCCACATCAACTTGTCAAAATGCTGCTCATAGGGTGTGATTTATAAAGTAAAAGAAAAGGAAACTCTTACCTTTCTTGAAAAGCAGTGAAGCCGAACAGGGTGAAATGAAGTCAGCAGGGATGCGAATTTAAAAAAAACAAAGAAAAACAAAAAACAAAAATGTCAGATTGTGACAAGAGAGTCTGGTGGGAACTCCTCTGCAGCGAAGAGAGTGGGTCTGCAGGTCTGAGGCATGCTCGTCTTATCTGGGACAGAGGCTGGCTATCAGGCGGCAGGTCCCCCTCTCAGCCCGTACATTCCCCTGCACCGGACACACACTTCCATGGCAAGCAAGGTGTTGCTCTGCGCTCAAGTCCTGACTCATCAACAACCTTAATGCACCTCGGAGCAGCTCATCTATTCTCGGCTCTCCTGTGCGCTTTCAGTCCCGGAGCAGCAGCAGCAGCAACAACAAGCAGGGCGAGGAGCTCGGGGACCCAGAAAGAAAAAAAGACTGAGTGACTGAGAGGGACAGACAGGAGAGAGTGTTGGGGGGCTTTCGGTGTCTGATGAAGGAGGGGAGAAGACACCCGCTCTCCGCTACTTTAGCCGCCGATGCAGCTCTCCCGGCTCCTCTGACTGAGACTGTGAAGAGTGGGCAAGTTTCAGCGGCTCGCCTCTGGAGAAGATCCCGCTCAGTGTTGAGACACTTGGTGGAAGCGGCGCGGAGCGGGCTTCCAGTAAACAGTGCCAGTGCAGTGGAGAGCAGGCTGCCGTCTGCAGGAGCTGTCTGAGCGGAGGACTCCACCAAAACCTGACATGGACTCCGCAACCGCGCCGACTCGGAGTCTAGATCTGTGCAAGGGGACTATTCACATCAACTTATTATCATGCCAGGCAGGAATCAGCTCAGTTTTTTTTTTTTTTTTTTTACCTAAGAGAAGATTCATCTACGTCATACAGAAAGGAAGGAGCTTATCAATATATTATTCCCCCTCATTTTTTGTCCCATTTTTTTCTGCTTAGAGATGCAACACTGGCTTCCTTTTGGGCATGAGAGGCCCATGCTCTGTCACAGTAGGCAGTCCAGCCTATTCAACCAATGACAGTGGACTTATTCTACTGTAATACTACCAAGCATCAAAAGGAACATGGAAGCACAGGCAGACCCCCCCCCCCTGCCCCCTCTCACTCCAACAGCCCCACAGGATAACACACTGGCCCGGGCAGCAGTGGTCAAGCTGCTGCTGGTGCATAGAGCCAAGTGTGTGTGTGTGTGTGTGTATGGAGCCAAGCAGTTTTTCAAACCGAGAATCTCTCCTCAATTGTGAGTGTGTGTGTTTTTTTTCTCCCCTGCACTTTTCTTTTACATGATTCATGATGCCATTCGGCAGTGAAGGGAATTTTGTCAGGCTGCTGTGGCTTTGACCCTTGCAACCCTTCACGTCTTACTGTACGCTTTATGTTATGTAGACAATCCACAGTTTGTATTCACTGTACAATGCAGGTGATCACAGATCGCTCTGCACACGATTTCTAAGGGACATTCCTTTTGAATCGAAGCCGAGTTGTAATATATGATTTTATTAGAACCTCATAAAAAATCAAATATAATTCTCCAAGTTAGAAAATCTAATTTCCAATGCAGCTGCTATTTTCCATATTTTCATCAGGGCCTCTATCTTTGAATCAGAATATGGAAAAAAAAAAAAAATAAATAATAATAAAGCATTGCAGGTCACAACGGTTTCATGTTTACTTCTGCATTTGGTGAAGACTTGGAGCATGTTATGATCTGGTTGAGGAATTCTGTCCAGAAACATTATCAGGCAGGACGTGGGTGCACACCTGGCTTCAATAAAAACTGTCTTTCACCCACTATGTGGAAATATGAAGTTGAGTCATGCTTGCCAGGTGAAGGTGAACGCAGGAGAGGGGCAGACTTGTGTTTTCATAAGCATAATTTTACATAATAATACGGCCCTTTTTTTTTTTTTTTTGCAAGGGACAAAAAAGAGAAAACAGATGTAATAAAAGGTCACCCAGTGGCAGGCATCCATATCTGGAGAAATGTTTATTTATAAGCAGAGACTAAAAACACATGTGGTGTCTCTATGGCTGCAGTGTTGAACAGCTTAAACTGCCATTTTGCATGAATTCATTTGAATCTGCTTCCTCAGATTGTCAACAGAGGGCATTAGACTTATGTTGCTGTTTTTCTGAATGAACATAATTCACAGAACTGTAAGACTCACAACCAGATAAAATATGAACAGGTAACAACAGAGATATCAGTTTGAATCACACAGTAATTACAATTTCTCCGGCTAATTATAGACCACCTTATATGTGTGTGTGTGTGTGTGTGTGTGTGTGACCCAGGCTTGTGCAGTCTTTTCTTTGACGAGTCACAGCGGCTGCACATAAATTGTTTATGTGCAAGTGTTTATGATAAACTGTGAAATTCATATCTTGCAAAGGCAGCACAATATTGCACGTAATCACTCACCAAATGGTGCATGATGAGTCCTGGCTCTCTCACGCAGCCAAAAAACATTCAGAGGGTGAAAAACAAGGGCAGAAATTACAACAGCATTTTAAAATATAAAGCATACATACACTCCAACAAAACTGAAAATGTAAGTGTATGTTTGCAGGATAGTAAAGACGTAACTGCGCTGTTTTTCTGTTTTCATATCTGTTTGAAAATGATGGCAGATGCTTTAGACAGACCTCGGTTATCCATGGTGAGAGCAAACACATCTCTCCATTTCCCATGTGGCTCCAAGCCTGCCTCTTAACCTTCAATTGTTAACCTAACAATGCTTATTGGTTCCTTCCCAAAATATTTGCACATGATTGACATTTCAGGCGCACATGACCAGTCACGGGACTACTGCTGACCCCAACAAATCGGTGTCCTTTCTCTCATGACGGACAAAGATTTGGCCAGGTTATATGCTTCAGAGCACAATTAACAAAGCCACGTCTAACCTTGATCACTCAATCATTAGTTCATTTAGTGTTTTTGACCTTCTTTATTTTCTCCTTTTACTCAATTTTACCGGGCTTGACCTAGACATACATCTACAGAGTTTTCTTGAGTCGTGTATTTGTGTTATTGATGTGACCAAAACAATATAAATGTGTTGAACTGCTACTGTAATCGAGACAATGTTTAAGCTAACAGTTTACTTAATTGTACTGATAAAAGAATCAGCTTTAGGACACTGAAAGGGGCTGCGTTTCCTATTTTCTTCTCATCACATCCCTCCCAACCACTCGAGCACAGAGTTCAAAGTGAAGTTTCAAATATGCGAACTGCGAACTAGTGATGTTTCTTTCCCTGCTTCGTTTGCATGAAATCCAGCAGCTTGATCTGTTCCAAACCAAGTGAAACTCCTCCACATCACAACTACACCGACTCTCTCCATATTCGCTCATCAATTTTGTCAAGCTGGCTTTAGTGGTCTCCTTGGATATCAAACTCGGAGTAGACTCATAATCAAAGAAGGCCTCTCTACACAGTGGAGACTCGGTTAATATTTATGTAGCCATGGGCAACCATGCAGCTTGGAGTTTTGGCCTCACTTCTGCAGCACCTCGAGGAGCTGCCCTGTTTCTGCACTGGTTGAACCAGAAACAGAGCTTATTTAGGGAAGCTATGGGCTTGTATAGGCTTATTAAAACAACCTGAGGTTTGATTGTGTATAATGTAGGGGTGTATCGGGTCTGAAACCGAGAACAAATCTGCGATACAAACGGCCGCGGTCTTGAGTCGCAGTTCCGTCTTCTGTGTCAGGGACCTTCTGTTAAAATAGTTTATTTATCTCAACTACTCGCACATGTAGAACAGAAAGAGTTTTTTGGCAGCGCACCAGCTGTCTATCAACTGTAGTATGCTAGTCGGCTTAGCCCAGTTAGCCAGGTTAATCAAGCTCATGTAGTGTTACTGCCTCTGAATGACAAACACAAATGAAAGACCAGAGCTGGAGGATCCTCCTGTGACATTTAGGTCCACTGTACGGGAGCATTACGGTTTGCCAGTTAGTTACAGCGGAAATGGACAACGACTAATGCCGACATTGTTCAACTGAAGTCGGGTCTGTCTGCGGAAACGCTTCAAACATGACATTTACAACGACATCACCTGAATGTGTCGATTAGCGGAACGAGACAATTGTGTTATTTATTTATTCTTATTGTTACAGTAAGAATGATGGCCAATGAGCTACTGTTGAATGATTCATTTACTTTTTAAAATAAATGACAAAAATACAATTTTTTACATTTTATTGTTTTCCCTGCTGTACCAAAAACTTACCAAACCGTGACCCCAAAACCGAGGTACATACCGAACTGTGAATTTTGTGTATTGTTACACCTTTAGTATAATGTTTAGTATAATTGTTTTTAAGTTTGAATACTTACAAAGCTTTTTCTGTAAGTTGTGCATGAGGATGTTGAATTTCAACCTGTGGCTGATAAATACTATATAATTCAAAGCTCCCTACTGAAATGTAGTAAAAGAAATGTCTTGTAAATATGGATTCTGACATGAGACGACAGCTGAATACTACCGTCATTCAACAGGCTTTATTTATAGAGACTTCTACCAATACTTTTACATGAATATCTTAGCAGCTATGTCACAGATTTCCTTTTGAAGTCATATCTTTAAGATTGCAAGTTTTATCTAACTGTTGCCAGAAATTTTGAAACAATGCATAATCATCAACCACTGTTACTATCACAAGTATCTGGAACAAGACGGAACATGTGAGTGCAGCTTGACACAGACATTATTTTGCTTTTACTTTGCTGCTAGGGTTAATTAAAATGAATGGATTACCATATGTTAATGAAAAACTGTTTTTATGTGTTTTTAATTCGCCTGCTGACTACTGGTTAATCTTTTGAGCGTTTTTCTCAAGGCTCACATTTTGTGTTAAATACAATACCAATGGGGTATTTACAGTGGCATGCACCCGACCCAAAATCAATAATGGATAGAAGAGTAAGACGGCCTTTCTCTCCTGTCCCCTTCTTTTCATTAAACAGACCGAAGAGAGGCATCCCAAGCAATCATCTTCTGTCTGAACGTAAATCAACATGTGTATGCTGTGAGCTGGCACACCAAGTAAAATATTATCAAATCAAGTCCCAATGAGTGATCTCATCATTCTGCTCAAATTTCAGTTATTTAATCACTCCGTCTATTCAAAAATGCTGCTTTAGTCAGTCCCCCCTAAAAAGGGCCCGGGACTTATAATTGACCCAGCAGACAGGAAGCAATTAAAAAGAAGTCAAACACATGAGGGGCTTTGAGATCAAATTAGAAAAAAGCACGGTCCAGTGTGGGCATGTTGGGCCCTGGCTTGCACAACTGTCAAATAAGTTGAGTGTTAGAAGACCACACTACATAAACAAATAATTTAAAGCAAACTGCGTCGCGGTGTAAACATTCAAGAATCATAGCGCTCTTTAAACTGTGTTCTACAATCAAACCTCTTCAGAAAAACACGCTCTGGTACAAAACTGCCTCTTGCTCTCTGTGAGGTTTGATGTATGAGATACACACTGGTTTAAGCAAGCACAGGGGAGCAACAGATATAGGTGAAGAATCTCTATTCAAATGTTTTGTATGGAAACTTAGCCAAGTGGAAACAGATGTGCTTCACTTGTGACCTATAAAAAAAATGATGTATGGTCACCAGTAATGTGGTTCAGCAGAGGCCAACGGTTCCAATTTGCTTCACTTTGCCGTGTTGCGCTCTGTGTTGTGTAAATGTGGACACATTTTTCAAACAAAAAGATGTGGCATTTTCACTGTAAACCGAGTGGATTCTCAGTATACTTTGAAACGACTGGGTTGAAAGAGAGATCCATTTATTCATGACTGCAGTGCATTTGACACCACAGGTTTTCTGTCAAGCACAATGTTATCACAATTATAATTCATCAAGTTGATATATTATAATTCGAGTTGTTCATCAACAGAGAACATCTGTGATGTGTTTTTCACTTTTAAATTTTTCAAGGAACTGAAATAATAAGCTAACTTTTTTTTTTTTTGCATCGTAGTTATTCTTTAAGTGTCTCCCACAGATTTAAAGTTAATATATCCCCAAATATTCCCACAGCACTGAGAAAAGTGTCGGACTCCAGACGTCTTTGCAGGTTGCAATAATGCATCAATTAGATGTACTAAAAAGAATAATATGTCTGATTCTGGCTTCAGAGCATGATTATTTTCAACAGCCTCACATTAACATCCATTAAACCTACACAGTACTTGAATGTATTTGCCTCTAACAGAGTTCCAAGTCTAAAACCCAGGTAGGAATTACTTTTTTTTAATGCCTGATGAAAGGACATAAAGTCTGATGAAGAGGAGGAATAGGTCAGTGTGAAGAAGACAATGCTCCAAAACCTGCCGTTACCTGGACAGACAATAATAGAAATCAACTTTATTAGTGAAGTGTGCCGAGGATAATCTGTCTGTGTTAATACCCTCTAGTACGAGAGGAAAACGCCTTCAATTGTTCTCTCTAATGAAGATGAATACTATACTGCAAAGACATAGCAAAACATGTGACCTCACCAGTCCCTTTAGAGGTCAATAATCTTTTAGAATAATTGCCTGAAATTTTAATTGAAGCAAAATCTTACTTAAGCATTCATCATTGTGGACAGACATTCCTCCCTTCAATTTTGCATTCCGATTAATTCTACTAATTTAAAAGTAACTGCTTTGTGCCAGTATAAAGGAACACAATTATAAGTTTTAAATACATATAGCTTATTTCCATAAAACATTACTGTTCTAAATACAGAGGCTGCTCACCAAGGCATAAAAAGTGGGCAAATTTATGTCGGCTATTGCTGTAGATGCTTAAACGTATTACCAAGTCAACAACAATCTTTGAAGGTTTTTCAATTTGTCAAAACTTGCACTTACGACTATATAACAACTTGTTCTTGAGGGCTGATTACTTTTTTAGAGGTGTGTTTCCAGCCACACGCCTCAGGAAGCACAGGCTTCTTGCCAATGTGCAAGGTCGTATGTAAATACTGTCAATACCAAAAGCCCATTCTTTAATACACATTCGTTAATAGGGCTGGAATTGCACTCGTCCAAATCATTTGACTCAACTGTTTATTAAGCCAAATTAGTCAGAGTGAAATCTTTCCAAGCCAATCAAATAGTTTGCCTGATTAGTGGTGTGTTCTTCCTGGCACACTGAAGAACAGATGAATCCAATAGGGGAAAAAAGACAAGGAAAGGAAGGGCAACTCCAATTTCTGAGGACAATGAACTAAATTGTTCTGTCCCAATTTCTCAAGAGATACTTTGTAATCATGGCTAATTATTGTTGCATGGTAAAGTGGGAAGGAACAATAGTCGTTGTTCCAGACTTTCCGCGAGTTTGCAAAAAAGGGATATTTTGAAGATTTACAAAAGTTCCATTAGTGCACACCTGAGACTGTCTCGCAAGTTCAACACTCAATGTTGTCTTAAAATCTCTACTCAGTGTTTCATTTGTCTCAACTTTTGATGTTCCCAACAACACACTGCACACACTTCTACATCTGGAGTTTGACAGATACTAAACATGCCAGTGTGCAGTGGTGGAGGAAGTATTAAGATTCTCTGCTTCGGTAAAAGTAGCAATACTGCAATATAAAAACACTTGCACTGAAAGCAAAATATACTTCAAGTATCAAAAGTAAAAGGACCCATAATGCAGGAAAAAGCCTCTGCAAGTGTTGTACTATATCATGGGATTATTATTACTCCATTAATGTGTACGTAGCATTTATTGCTGTAGTTGCTTGAGGTGTTGGATGTTATCCAAAGGGACTACTTTATATACTGTTTTATATACTGTTATATAACAGTATTTTTTGATCAATAGCAGTATGTCATATTTTTTAAGATCATCATATGTTATGTGTAAAATCTGTAAAGTGGCCTAACAAGTAACTAAAGCTGTGAAATAGATGCAGTGGAGTAAAAGGTACAATATTTCCCTGTGAATTATAGTGGAGCAGCAAAATGGAAACACTCAAGAAAAGTACAAGTACCTCCAATTTGTATTTAATTATGGTACTTTTGTATATGGGACTGTATATGTACTTACAGCCAACCACTGCCAGCGTGAAATAGTGCCATCAGACAAAGTCAAACACTTTTAGTTGAGTTTCTGTCAATCTGATGCAAAAGAAAAACTATGGATCAAAGCTAAATATCTCAGTGTCTGCACACCTACTCACCTATTATGCTTTGACCTGCTTGATGCATTGGATTTTCGCTGGAGAGCTTGTGTTACAAACCCTGTGTGGGTGTTTTTTCAAAAAATGTTCACAATAGCAACCCTCTGAGAAACACAATCCAACAACCTTTACATAAATACCATTTGGATTACACTGCATTTGACAAATTCTCCAAAGCTAGCTACCTCAAATTTGTCTGCATTAGGGCTCACCAAAGAGAGGAAATTAGTCAGAGACGTCAAGACTAACATAAATACCTTTATGAAAGAAGCAGAATAAATAGGGGTCAACATAATAAATGCAATAAATGTTCCACGGGCAAAAGGAAATGGAAAAATGGAAATTTGCAACGGATCCCATCCTTTTTTCAGATGATGGGATAGCCTTGCCATGTTTAACCTAACGCTGGGATGTTTGATTAACTGTGTTAATCATTTCCCATCTGCACTGGGCCCCTGTCTCTGCCTTTTGATTAAATTCCGACTAGTCTTGCATTGTTCATTATGTGTACTTGTCAAATAATTGACTGCTTGAAGGCAAAAAAAGAATGTACGCCTTTCAATCTTGATGAGGAAGTGCTTTAATATCATGTCATTCACTTTGCATGGCATGTCCAGGAGACGAGAGGAGGAGACGGGGAGAAGTACCTCTCCAGTACAACCTCAGGGGGGAAAGGTTATCATGGATTTGACCGATCTGGTTTTCAACAAGATTTTTTTCTCCCCGAGGTTCATGTTCAGGGTCAAACACACTGACTTTTGCCTCAGCTGATTCCGAGTATGTTTGGAGGACACATGACAGGAATTCAATTCATAACATGATGGTGGCATCATTGAAAAGGGGTAAGGTTAATTAAAATGTCTTTTAAAAGGTGATTATGAATGTCTTTTCAGCATGCTGTTAGATGGGAAGAGATTCACATACATACATGCAGTATGATTAGAAAGACAGGTTGCGTGCATTTACATACTGTATATGCAGTAAAACCTTGTATAGAATTCCCGAATAAAACCATTTCGGGTGTCTACTTTTCATATTCGAGAGTTTCCAATGCTACCCTTTAATGACTTTACAACACAAGTCAGTCAAATCATAAAGCTGTCAGCCTTCACTAAGAACTCAGACCTGCTGCAATAATGATACCTGACTCAAATGACAGCTCCATGCTGTGTTATTCCTGGGGTTAAGGGTGTGTAACTCCAGGCTCTTCAGTATCATCTTTGCTCCCGGTTCTTAATACAGTCTAGTTTGTATAGTCCTTAACAAAGCAGCACACCACTTTGTATGCATATGCGGCGGACTGACAGGCGCTCTTTCCCTCCTCAAGGATAAACGAGTACCCAACACTCAACACGATTAGCCTTGTAACATAAGTATAACTCAGCTGAAGTGAATGTGGAATAAAAGACAGTAAGAAGGGTGTACGGTCATGTAAACCCGTTTTGCAACTCTGTTATGAGCCATGGTCGCCACATCTGTGTTTATTCGTAAAAAGCCTGTTTCCAGCAGTTCCAGTCAAAATCACCCCAATGTGGAAGTGAAATGAATTTACTTTCATGGCTCCACAAGAACTGTCTAATGATGGATTTTATTATTATGGCTGCCTATTGTCACCACTCTACTCACTGTCAAATCTACAAAAGAGGCTGGATTTAATTAAAACACTGCTTGTGCATTTCATCTCAATCGCTATGGCAACATCCCAACTTCCCTTGCCAGGCGGCAGGTTTGTACTACATCACATGTCTTGCTCCTTTTCAGCTTTACACAAATTGCAGCCACGAAGATCACAGAGGACCCAGTTTCAGTGAGAAACTAGTGCATTTTTTTCGGGTATAATGATATTATGTTGTTGACAGAAAAAGAGCCAAGAATTTCATCCTTGTTATTTTGTCCATGTTGAAGGAGACGCTTGAATTTTTCCATTTCAGACATGATTGGCTCTCAAAATGAAAGAAAGACAGACAGATTTAAACCAGCATTTGTGTCCGATTTTTTTTTATAAATGTCCTTGTTAGGATACAGAGACAGAAACACAGCGAAGCAGATTAAAAGGAGTTGTAGAGAGAGAGAGAGAGAGAGAGATGGGTGAGTGTATCTGTATGTGTGTGTGTGGGAGGTTCTCCCCAAATTAGAGTGAACCCATAGGTCACTGGTTTGTCATGGTAAACATAAGCCGTTGGAATTGAGTTCAGGAGCTTTCCCACCATCGCTCCGAGGTGGCAAAGGCTCAGCCACCGCTGCATTCTTGTGTGTCTTACCATTAAGACCCAGTGAATACCTTGGTGACAATGGTCATGTGGTCAATGAGGAGGCAGCAGTGGAAGCAGCTCAGACTTGGGCAAAGGGTGAGCACTTTGGAATGGACTCATTAAGTCACAGCTGTTGTGCTCGGGACAATGAGGCTAGGACTCTTCTCAAACCTCTCCAGCACCCAAACATTAAAACCTCAGCAGAAGATGTGCTGTAGAGTGGGGGAGCACGACAATGGCTGGAGGTCTGATGGCAAGCAATTGTATCTTAACTTTGTCTCTGAGGACTTAGTAAATATTTATGGGTTTTGTGCCCAAGTTTGAGAGGCATTACAAACAGGAAGGCCTAATTTGAATAGACTTCTACTCGTCCAATAGGTGGAAATGTTTGTTGACAGTTTCTTTCTTGCTGCACAAAGTACACAATAAATGGAGAAAATATTTCCTAAACCAAATTTTTATTTGTTAGTCTTATTTCCCGTCTGGATGTCTCGAGTGATTCAAAGCTAAACTTCCCTTTGAATTCACAATTCCACTCGATTCCGCGCCTCATGTCGACACAGTAAGAGGAAGCCAGAAAAGCAAAGCCAGTGACCTCTCCATGGTGTGGGGGTCTCAAACTTATAACACCCTTCCTCTCTTCACAAAGCAGTCCCCTGCTGCTGCAGCCTTGGTACTGCGATGCCAACACCATTGCACTAGATTGGATTAGAGAGACAACTAGCTGTGAGATGGAGCCCAGGCTCACCACCGGTCCCACTTCTCATGTAAATGCCACAACAGTTCATGATGCCCGACATAATAGAATGGATACACAGTAAAAGGTTCCTTTGTCTGCAAAATTACAGACGGTGACATCAGTCGGTGAGGATCTTTTTTCTTCTTTGTTCACTTTTGTAAAACTCTCAGAGCGCCTGGGAAATAACCAGAGGAGTGAGTCCCTGACTCATGTCATAGTGTATTATTCTGCTAGAGGTTTTCTTGGAGCGCTGAACTCTGGATTTGTTCTCTGTTTCCTATTTCTTTTCCGTCCTGGAGTCGGCCGTGTTTGCTTTGGAGCTGACTGACGTTTTAGGTCTCCGGAAGCCGGCCCACCAGCAGGCATGAAACCTTAACCTGTAACAACAAAGTCACTGCGATCCAGCATTTATACTACTGGCAACAATGACAACCTCGGCCATAAATGCTAAAAACATGTTGGCATGTTGAAGTGTAAACTTTAATCCTCATTAGGAAAGTTTTTTGCAGCAGTATTTCTCCAAGGCATGACTTTAAAAACAGCCATGTAACATGGAGACATGGAAATGTAGTAAAAAAAAAGAAAAAAAGCTACACAAACAGAAAAAATGGGTGCAGGAAAAGCCAAAGAGGCTCAAGTGCAGGTCATCAAATCTAAGAATTCACACCTTGTCACTTCAGAAGGTAAAACCTAAAACCTGGTCTCCAGTTGACAGAGGAGCTAACTTCCACTTAAATATTTATTTGTGTTTAGGTGTCTGCAGATACCTCCTGCTTCTTTCCAGATGAAGGTTTGTGTGAGATCACACTGCACATCTTCACATGACCACTCGTCACTCAGGACCTTTCTCGCATTTTCATAATAAAGGTCCACCTGGATCCCATCACCAGAAGTCACCAGAGCAGTTTGTCTGGGCAAAATGTAATTAAAGTTAGTGGTTTCACATGTAATTATCACAACAAAGTCTGGGCCTTGTGCTCCCTGAGTACTTTGTTGAAAAAATAAACCAATGTTTGTGTTTATCTTTTCGCATTAGCTGGAACCTACTTTAAAATTAAGTTGGATCTCTGAGGGTCTTTTTTTTTTAATCATCACAAATCCTCTCTAACACATGCTTTCATGCTTCGCCACATGCCTGTGCTGAAGCCTTTCTAAATCCTCACAAACTTGTACTTTGTTTAAAGTGAGGAGCAATATGATAAGATGTCTCCTGAGAGGCGGGAGTCAGCTGCTTGGTCCCCTTTCAGTTAAGTGCAGTGGTGTGTATTGGTTAAGCTGGTATTGGACCATCTCAAATTTGCCCCTTGGTGTCAGATAAGCATACGCCGTGCCCCCCCCCCCCCCCAACATACACACACACACACTGCTAACCACTCTCTAAACAGCACCCCCACACAGCTGTCCTTTCTCCTCTGGGAGACTGTGAAGGCCAACTGTGCAGCCACTGAAATGAGCTGCTAATCCGCGTACAGGCTCCCAAGCATATTACTATGCACAGAGCCATCAGCCACTGTGTGAGTGTGAGAGAGAGAGACAGAGAGAGAGAGAGAGAGAGAGAGAGAGAGAGAGAGAGAGAGAGAGAGAGAGAGTGCTATCAGTCTATGTGCATGCATGTGTACGTTTCGGCATGTGTCAATCTGTTTGAGTGCCAGCTGCATAAAGCTGAGTGTGTACATGAGACGGTGAAAATGATTGTTGTTACTGTCCTGCGTGACCTCAGTAATGGGTATATATCCCCTTGCAGCGTTTTATAAGAGCACAACCAATTGCCACTGCAGGAAGAAGATTCCCCTTCTCCCCAACAAGTGTCTCCGCATCCTGCCTCTCTCTCCCTTTCATTGGAGGGAAGTCATTACTGGTCCTTATGAAAGTGAAATGAATGAGAGTGTATGGGGATGGATGGGAGGTCATGGCCTCAGGGCCGCTGGGGAGTGAGGACGCATAAACTCATCACCTGGTGCTGATGGAGGACCGTGCACCTCAACCGCCATCTCTATCCCTCTGCCCTCAACACCGCCACCAGTTCTTGCCCCAACCACAGAGGCAAGCACAAAGGTATGGCGGGAGCAATTTTCAACTCAAGTGATGTTCACAAAAAGCCGTAAATGACACATTTGAGGCAGAAATCAACATGATAAGGACATTGGCAGACGTTTCCTGAATACAGAAGGCCATATCAGCATGCACTCCCTTTGATATCACTCCTGATTGGTGTAATTGTAAAAGTGAGCCTTTGTTTGAACGGGTTAATACTGTTATCATGCTATTATGAAATCATGCATTCTTTTTTAAACATTTTGTGCCAGCCCCAAAACATTGATCAAACCGAATCGTGTACGAGGCTGCTGCTTTAATTCCACAGGCACACCTGTTGTTCATCAAGAGAAGACTCCATCAAAAGAAGCAGTCCTGTAACAGAAAGATCACGTGTGTAATCCCATAAAACAAGACTTTAGAAGTGTCCTTCAGCGAGACACAGAATATCCCCTTGCTTCTTCACTGTAAGCCCCTCTGTAAACGTCAACCTAAAATGTAGCCTACATGTAAATTGACTCTCACACTGAAGTTTGATTGAAAAGGGTCTCTTTGGTTATGATTTTAATCCCAAACATTCAACACTAAGCCTGCCAAAGCTCTGGTTTAAACATTTTAAAATGGAATCAGGAAGGAAATTAAGATATAATTAAAATCGTAATTTGACCGATTTGACAAGATATTAGGGGTGTAAAAACCAGATTGATTTATGATTGGACATTTGACTAATCTCTGACAGTTCAAATGGGGAGACTGTAGACTACGATAGACCATGTAAAAAACAACAACAAACTTAATATATACTATTGTTACCACTAAGACGGACAAACTGTCAAGAAAGCCTTCAAGGACTTTTACCGCTTTGAATTCCACAGATACCCTGACTGTCTACAGGCATAACAAGGGCAATTTTTCACAGCTACCCGTCCATGACACATTGTCCACTTATCCATCAGCAGGCCTCAAAACGAAAGCATTTGCTGTGAGTTTTCATCTTGTGCCTGTGACGTCTGGCCAGTCATATCTCACACCACTCTCCAGTCTGCAAGAGAGGAAAGGGTGTGAATATTACTCTAAAACTGGTCAAAGTAAAACAAATTCGGTCCATAAGAAAAGAAAAAATCCTCTATTTTCACCATAGGACTGTCATTTGTTAGGGAAATAAGAAGTCAACATCCTGAACAATCTCCTGTCAGACCAGTCTTCGCAAATGTAAGAAAAGCTGGTTGTGGATTGATGCACGTCTGGCAGACTTGGGTGAGACAATTGCGTATGTAATCAGCAATTACACTAATGACAGTGCTGACATACATTGTGGTGTAGGGTTCGAGCGTGTGTCAGGGGGCTGGTGGGGGGAGAAGGGGCCAGGGAGGACGGGGGTCTGCTGAAAGCCCTGTCGGAGTCTCTGAGTGATGGCTTGTCAACGAAGCACTCCTGTTTCAGACAGAGTCAAGGCTCAGGTGGCTCCAGCGGGCCCTTCTACCTCCACATGGTGTTTCTCAGGTCACGCTCGTCCGGAGCACTGGCACTTTTCCGCACTCCCCTCCATCTGCAGCACATTGCTCCTTCTCATTCCCTGTCTTTGCTAGCCTTTTTAATCTGCTCATTTTACCACTTAAACTGCTGAGTTGTGTTAAGTTTCCCCGCAACACGCTTGAATAAATCTCAAATATGCCCAAGGCTTTCATTTAGCTTGTTGGTCACACTCAAAAATACCATCTTCCACTACAGTTGTTTGCTAGTCTGTTGGAATGCACACAGGTAGAAAATACTGTATCTGTTTTTTATACATGTGGTGTGATATGTTCAGTGGTAGAAGAAGTATTCAGATCCTTTTATTAAGTCAAAAAATAATATAATAAAAGAAAGTAAATACTCCATTACAAGTCCTGAATTGGTATTCATACTTAAGTAAAAGTACAGAATTATTATCAGCAAAATGTACTTATAAGTTTTAAAAGTAAGTGTAAGTAATGTGTGAGTACTGTTGTTACTGTCGTGGCTGGTCTAGATGGGGCTACAGTAGTTTTAACTACTTTACATACAGTTAGGTGGTTTAGTTCAGTGGTTCCCACCCTAGGGGCCGGGCCCCATCCAAAAGGTCATAAGATAAATCTGGGGGGTCATGAAATGATCAATTCGGTACGATAGAAAGAAAAAACAACAAACAAGCTCTGCGACACAAATTTGTATACATTTCTAGTATTTTCTGTAATATTTCCTTTTTTATGAATGTGAGAAGTATAGAGTGTAAATGTCTCTTTGGTGAAACTGCAAAAAAAACTCAAAGAGAACTCAAAAAGACAAATCTTATCATTTTTTTAATATAAATTCTTAAACAAAAAAGCAACTGGTAACGATTGAGCAGTAAATAAAATACATGTAGTGCAGTAAAAAGTTGAATATTTTATTCTGAAATATACTCAAGTAAAATACAAGTACCTTAAAACTGTACTTAAGTATAGTACTTGAGTAAATGTAGTTACACTTTGCACCACTGGATATGTTCAGTCTTATTTAGTTCTGTACCTAATGGGGGCCATGTTGCACATTACTACGCAACACTGTCTCCTAGAAGTTATGTTTATAAACTACTAACTAATTATGTCTTGAGGAGAAACATAATTGCTGCTTGGATGTTTGCAGTCAACATTTTTTTCAAGAGTGGGATGTGCTATATTTATGTACAACACACAAGTTGTAGGGAGGAGCTGCGAGTCGACGGCAAAGCACAAGACTTTGATACCAGAGACTCGTATTCTGTGTCCGGCGTGTACGCAGGTTTAAGCAACAAATGCAGTTTGGTGAAGGCGAGGAAATATCAAGTCTTCTGTTAAATGTTAATAAAGTAAACATGTCGTGTCTCGTTCTTCAAGTCACTTTTGAATTGTTCAATATTTAACCGAGACCACAATCTTACTCTGACGTAACCAAGTGATGTGAGGGCATTAACATAACCATAAAAACATTTGATCATGCTTTAGTTGCCACAAGCCGATACTGTAGGGCAAAAAACATGGAACATTTCGCTGATATGTTCAGTATCAACAGTTGGCAAATATGTTATTTAACAACATTTCCTCCTTATGTTGATAACGTATTTGCTGTTGCAAATTAGTTTTATGTAAATGTAATTTCTAGGAGACAATGCTGCACATGTTGTGTGGAACCGGATGTTGTTAAAATACATATCTCTACATTTACATTGTGCAATTCTTGCCTTGTGTTGGTTTTGTCGGGTTTTAGCTACATATTTGAATATATAATAATTCATTGCAAGAGTAGTCATAAGGTTGACTTCAGACAAGCTGAATTAAGTCTGTATTTGATGTTCTGAAAGAAACAAAGAAATTTGAAAGAAAAGAAAACCTTCATTTGTGGCTCATATTGGCCTCGTGCTGCTTGCTAATCAAACATCCCCTATTTTGACACATCATTTCAGCAATCAAACAGTTAAGCATATACATGTAAAGCACAAAGTATGAGAGATCTATTGGCCATTGTATGCATTTGACAGCTTAAGCATGACTATTATCACACAGGCGCGTGTGCAGCAGTCGTTCCAATTAGTACATGTAAATGAAAGGGCCTAATAACCACTGATGAATTATTCAGATGTAACACTGGTGTCACATTGATTTGTTCATACCAAGAGTTGTGATAAAAACAGCCTCTTCATTATAAATGACCACTGAATTGCTCATTTGTGTCATGCCTGAAGAGTGATGTGGGTTTCAGCATAGTAAGTACTCATCAAATTATATTCGGCAGGGCATAGCCTTCAAATTATATTCAACAGGGCAGAGGCTGAAGTTTATTTACTGACTCACAAGAAAAGTATTTGAATATCAAACAAAAATAAAATCCCTGACTCTATCTTTCCAGGTAGCCGCGATGTGTTTTGTTAAACATACAAGCAGCCTTTGAGCTGTGTGTACTCATGAGCCCTTCCTACTGTGCATGTATTCATATCATCTTTGGGAAAGTAAGGATACGGTTTAGGTTGTTTACCGTGCCTTATGCTGATTGCATTTTCATATTGAATTTAGCCTGCTGAGTTGGAGCCCATTCAAAAGTGCAGTGTGCTGCAGCTAGAAAGAGGGGATACTGAACCAAGCTAATGTGTATTTCTATTGGCAAACCAATGCACTGTAGACGTCTTTGACTTGATAACATCATTCTTCTTTCAGTGTTTTACAAAAGAAGTCTGCATGCTCCAGGGTACCAAATCCAAGAAGATCATTCTATGAAGACGTTTTCAGGCAGGCAGAAGCTGACGGAGACAAACAAGGTGAGTTGTTTAATACAAAATGATGCCATCACTAAATTCCCCCTGTCACTTTAAAAAAAGACAAATTTTGCTGCTGATTGTTCTGTCTCACTAGAAGTGTGTGTGTGTGTGTGTGTGTGTGTGTGTGTGTGTGTGTGGGAGGGAGGTTGTCAAGATCTGACTGTGACAGAATTTAAATAACAGATTGTTACTGACCTAATTATGGTACTTGTGCATTAGTGTGTACTGTGCCTGAACCTGCTGAATGTGTGCTGACTGATGAGACCGTTTGATTTGAAAACACACAAGGCTAGTGACATTGGCTGGAGCGGCGTTAGCTTTGTTGACCGGTGACTCCTGACAGCTCACAACAGGGGAGGCGTGTCATAGTGGTTCATAGGTCTGTGTATGTCAGATAAAAACGAAAGTGCTTACTGGATCGTGTAGAATATTGCACGCTACGTGCAGCACCTGTATCACCAAAGAGACAGGACAGGATGCTTGACTGGGCAACTTCCAAACCTGGAAAAAGTGGAGGAGAAGTAAAAAGAAGGAAGCAAAGTGAGCAACAAATAGAAAAAAACAGAAATAAAAGATTGTCCATTGGGGGGGGGGGGGTGAGAGACAGACCGGGGGTGAGAACTGAAGACAGAGAGACAATTAGAAAAAGAGTGAGAAGACCAAGCCACAGCAAAACCTTCCAGCATATACGACCCTAACCACTGTATCTCCTCCCTGATAAGGTTCCAGAAGCTTATCAGCCAATGGGTAATTTCAATTAAAAGGGGTTTTGCAAGACAAGTGGTTAAATACCTCAGAGGGAACCTGTCACCACAGGAGAGGTGGCAGGCTGCCTCCACAAGGCAGGGGGGAGAGAGGAGAGGAAGGAGAACAGAGTGCTGCATGAATGGCTGGACGTGGCCCCGGTAGTGGCACGTGAGTAGCGTTATTGCATTAGGTCCTCGCCAATCACATAATGAACTCTCTGTCAGACGAGACAAAAGTCCAGCCACACCCCTGCAGCACGGCAAAAAAGCTAGAAGAATGCGATCGGTAGGATTAACAATGAAGGAGCCCTGAAGGGAGGCAGCGAGAGGCCTTTTGCCAGAGAGAGATAGGAAGATTCAGGAGCTTAGCGTTGTCAAATGTTTTATTCAGCCATGACCGTGAGTGCTGCCAAACAGATTAGCCTGTTTACCACAGGTTCTCATTTAAGAGATAAATCTTTAAATGTTGGATTTGGCAGGGGGAGGTGGAGAGGGGCAGCATCTATGTCACACTAAGTAGGAGGGGTGGGGTGGGGGGGTGAGACATCTAATGCAACAGAGTAACAAAGGAACTGAGAGGCAGAAATAAAACTTCTCATTAAGCTCAGAGTTGTCTGAATTAATGACAGCTGTAAGCAGACGATGATCAATATGCCCCAGTATATCTCTCTCCCAGAGTGAGATGAGGATCGAGCTATCTTCACGGCAAGCAGGTTGAACGGCTGCCGTAGACGGTGGGAGGAGGGTGAAGATTTGACTGTGTTCTTTGTTGTAGCTCAGTGGAATTCTTGCCTCTCTCCTCTCCTTCCCTCTCCACTCCTTTTGTTCTTGTCTATTACAGCGGGGGTGATGAGGCTCCCCTGGGCATGTTCAGCTACAGAAGCCCAATCTCAGTGGATAATCATCTTCAAGATACATCAACAGGGCGGTTGTAATTTTGAAGGACTGAAAGAAAGAAAAACGCATGAAAACAGCAGCGATAGAGAAAAAAGCAAGGTAGAGAAGTGGAAAAATAACTCATAGGACAGTTATTTCGTGACAGCCAGCTACTGCATGTAGAATTATGGTTCTCCTAACTACCTTTCTTCTTAAAATGCCTCCTTTTTGTCATCTAACATTGCACGTTCCCATCACATTTGCTTTCCTCCCTACTGTTTCTGTGCTGAACGCACCCACAGTTTTGGCTGTGAAAGCCTCAGTTCTCAGTCAACTTGTTAGAAAAGGACCATGCCAAGCAATCCACACCATTTCCAATTAATGATGCTGCTCTTGGCAGCAAAGTAGTAAATGACTACCAAGAGGGTTGTTTTATTTCCCAAGATGAAGTATACACAGCCTCCGTTGCTCACTCAAGAATTGATAACTACCAGATCCTATATGACCTACTTTCTTACTAATGAGAGGTCATCACACACTGGGTGTAAGTGTCAGGAGAAAATGCTGTCATTTCTGTTGGGCAATTCTTTAGTGCTTTACTGACCTTAAGGGACAGACCAGGTATTCCTGGCAAGTGGCAGGTGTATGAGTTAGGGACAAAAAAGGACAAACTACTGTAGGGCAACTTTTAATGGAACCAATGGGACCTGTGTGTGTGTGTGTGTGTGTGTGTGTGTGTGTGTGTGTGTGTGTTTGTGTGCGAATGCACACACACACACACACACTACAATATGATAGCGAAGGCAACTGGCAGATGATAACGATGTGATGGACAATGATTGACAGATGGATTGTAATGCTGATGAGCTGTGGGTCTAACTGACTATTACATATCAGAATATGCAAGTCTAAACTGTCATTTCTCCAGTGACACATGAGGATTGGAGCACAATCCATCCATGTGCAAAACAACCACATTCTCTGGACATCCCATTGGCCACCTGGCTATCTTGTTCAAATCAATAACATCTCAAGCTATCACAGCTGTAGCCTGAGTGACCCTCCAAAATGGCAGCCATATGTCCAGTAAAGCAGAGGAATAACTTGCTTAAATCTGCACCAAACTCTGGATGTTAGGGATATCAAATGAGTCTTGTGCAGCACAATATTTTCTTTTCAGAGGCGCTACAGTTGTCAGACTTGCTCTCAGAGCACTCAAAATCTGAGGTAGTGAAGTTAAAGAGTTTCAAGTAGCCTCAAATTTGCAAATCTCAGAATTAACATAGGTCTTGACATGGAATAGTGGGGAGTTGTCATAGAGGATCATGAATATTCAAGCCTGTGACCTAGTTTGATACGCCAGAGCAGGACAGTGGGGGTGCAGGGTAAAAATCCATCTGAACTCAAATGCACCACAGCAATGTGGTAATATGAATCAGTGTGGGAGGGATTTAATTTTAATTACTCAATCAGCTGTTGAGCTACCTTCTGCTTTGCAAAAAGGGGTTCTCCATCTCCCCACATCTTTATAATTTGAAGTAACAAACTGAAAATAAAGCATTTTGATTTCATAATTTGGACCCAAAACGCAGTGCCTCTCAAGCCAGTCCACCATGAGAGGTAAGCTCCCCCCCAAGACAAAGTGTGAACACCCTTCCTCTGAATCATGAAGCAACATACTGAAGTACACAAATGAAAAGTGTTTCATTCTTCCCAGACCATAAGTTAATAAAAAATCCACTCTGTTGGCACCAGACTGTCTGACACAAACTCAAATTGATTCATAATTGAGTTTGTATAGATTTTTATCCAGCTTTTGCTGGTTACATTAGGGCTTGACTAGTCTCATTTTGCAGTGGAGTGTACAGCAAATGCAACCCATGCTCCTGGCTCACTGTGCACCGTGCATTGCAATAGCTTGCTCAAATAATAACCGGCTCTGAAGGGCAATTTTGCTTCCTTTTACTCATCAATGTGCAGACAGTGAAGGATGTATTTAGGGTCACCTTTTTCCACTGACACAAGGCTTTTTTCTGACTATTAGAATTTACATTTTGCAATTCAATGTTAAATGGGACTCAGAATAATGTGATTTTCACATTAAGTACAGAAAAGCTTTTCTTTAAAACACACAGCAACTTTGGGGAGGAAATAAAACATTTTGCACATGGTCAATTTTCTTAAAATTTCTAAGCAAACCCAGACATCAGCATTTTAAAGGGCAAGGACTGCAGTTATTGTATGTTTTGTTAACAAATCACATGAAAAGACCAAAACCAAAAATGTGTTAGCCCGTATTTCAGTACTCATCCGTCAGCCCACTCCTTCCTATTGAAGACGTAAACAAATGCTATATAATAAAAAATCCTCAAGTAGCTGGTCACTGTAGCTTATAGCAAACGTTACCCAAACAAGAGTAAAACATGCATTTGTTGGGGATTGGGGACTATTTTCAGCTGTGGATTAATACACATTTGGTGCTCTAATGAGTATTTCCAGCAGCAGGACAGAAGAGACCACAGTTATTTTTATTCCTGTCTTCAACACTGTGTGCGCCACAATGTTGTTGTTGTCTGTGTATTTGTTGCCTCGTCCTTTCTGAAATAAAAATTGTTGATTACAAAAAAGAGACTACAGCGTCCATCTTCATCGCAAGGAAACAGTGTGGCTCACATGTTTTCTTTTTCTCTTTTTAATCATTTTTAGACAACAATGGAGGCACAGCAGAGAGGAATACGCTATGTCAGGTGTAGACAGACAGCACTTGTTAGCGGGATCAATTCATTGTTGGCTTTGGTCTTTTTATGGGATTTATTGACAATGAGAAAAACTATCCCTGTAAATTTGGTGGCCATACAGGTACACAAAGAAACTTTGCCAGTTGTTGAACTGACTAAGCAGGAGCGGTCCTGAAACAGGCACCGCTGAAATATGACAAAAACTCTGTATTGAGGACCTCGGTCTTGCCGAGCGCTACCACACTCGCCTTTGTTGGTGTCTCACTTGGTGTGAGTGCTTTGTGATTAAGAAGGAGGCAGGCCATTCATCAGACACTGCTGTCCATTCAGTCCTCAGTGGGGCCTGTCATATAGGTCTCTATCCAGCCCTGAGCCATGGTCAATCTTCAGCCAGACAGCAACCTCCCCTTGCGATAAAAAAAAGACTAAGTTTGGGATTTATGGCCGATCTGCAACAGGCCTTAACATCTCCTAAGGGAGAACATAAAACACTGAGGAAAACAGAGTGTGAGCAGTAACACACACATTTGTCTTTTATGGCTCAATGTACTGATAATGATGTTTGATTTTCCATTAGCCTATGTTCCAGTGAAAGGTGAGAGAAACCCACGGCTGGTACTTTGATGTCTTGACCCATTGCTGTAAATGCCCATGTCCGTAATGTAAACTTTTCCCATTAATTCAAACAGGATTAGACACCCTGAAAAAGATAGTTAAGTCATGCCAGGGGCCCCGAGGTGCTCATTAAGTCCACCTAGCGAACAATATCATCATAATAAAAAAAAAAGATGCGGTGAATTTTATCTGTATGCAATGCTGTTGTTTTTCTTATGAGGAAGGACCCAAGGCGGCTCAGAGCAGCTCTTCGGTTGTAAAAGGCAAGTCAGCCACCATCACTTACCCATCCTTTGTATAATATGTCTTTGAAGGATCATGTCCATATTTAAATAAGGGTATATGTGGTGCGCATTGACAGTGCTTCATTAAAAGAAATATTCCCATTTCATTTGGTGGAATCCCTAGTGCCGTATTTATTGGTTGTCCCTGGCAATACCGTGGAACATTAATAAAGCACACCAATATCATTCAGCTTGTGGGATAATTAGGCAGCCCATCCCTGAGAAGAGAGTATATGGCACATAAATTCTATTAATACGCTATATATTGGTTTAAGATCTAGAGGCCCCGGATCTAAACTTGTCATAAGAGTAGCAGAATATTATAGCACCTTGGTTCTGTGGGGACAGGAGTTAATGGATTTTGTCCTCAATTAAAGCTGAAATAGGTAAACATCCCCTCCTTTCTGTTTCATTTTACTACGCAAATACATTCACATTATGACAAAATACTGGTTCTTTCTTTAATATTATTTTACCTTTAAAATGATTAGCCTGGTTTTGTCCAATTCACTATGTAACTAAATCCTGTGACTGTTCGACCATAACCAAGCATAATTTTCACACAATATATGAATACATCTTCCACTGAGCAGTTTGCCGCAGCAATAAGTTCACTGATATTTTGGTTTATTCATATTATTGTATTTTGAATGTTCATAAATGCAAGTTTTTGCTAGTTTTGTTAAAGCATCTGCCACTGCTACCACAAATATGATTTGCACTTAAAATGCTGGAAAAAAGAAAAAAGGAAAAATGTTGAATGGATATCATTAATCATAGCACTACAGAATTTATGGTAAATTATTAACACCCACAACCCCCTTGATGGCAAGGGAAACAAACAGTGATAATTTGTGACATTCTCATATCAATAAATTTAGCTATGGTCTATCAGGAAATGGCATAACATATTAGAAATTCCACCTACATATCTCCAGTTAATGAAAGCTTATATATTTGCTGTTTTAGGTTGGTGTTTCTTGGGAATACAGCGCAATAATACATTTTAGACAGTTTTTACTAAAATTAAAAGAATAATCAAGGAGAACTATCACTGTAATAGACACACTGTCAAAAATCAATCAAATCAAAATGAAGTACCTCAGCGATGATAGCTTAGCAGTTGCTGTAATTATCTCACAAATTACTTACTATTTGAGCCAATTACAGCATTTAGGCTTGGTGCTCATTCTACTGCCGTTGACAAATGTCAGCTTGTAAAGTGGCACTTTTGGCTTGTTCCTCTGTTTCTGAAAGACCAGCGGCACAGTCATTTATAGCCATCCCAGAAGATGGACATGGAGAAGGTGGTGTGGCTCACAATTCAGAGGGCAGGTCCAAGGCAACCCTGCAGCACTGACTCTTTCCCACTGCTCTGGTTATAATTACCTCGCTGACAGGGAAGTGGAAAGAGGCAGGATGTAAGATGGTACTGGAGCTGCAGCAGAGTGGCAGAGGACGGTGGCTAAGTGGAGCCAGGAGAGATGCTGAGGTAGAGAAGGGTGGAAGAGGTACCGTGACTCCAACTCTCATGAATCTCCTAATTCTGTTTTCCCTCCTAAGTAATTGTTTTTCACTCATTTGCCAAAGCCAGCCATTTGTGTGCTGTGATTCATTGGACTGGTACGTTTGTCTTTGAGGCAGCTTTCTAAACTTCACTGTTTCCTGGACCACTCGAAACTCATCCAGATCAATCACAGTAGCAAGCGGCTGCCTTACTCACACGAGTGCATATAAACAGAGGCTGCCCGCAAATTGTTAAACAAACAGAGTGCTGATTTTCTGAATGCCTCAACTGCATCCTCAAAGGAAACTGCTGCCACTCCCATGAAAAATGGCAAAACTGTATTGATTAGTGGTCAATGGTTGAAAATAAGTGGAAATTACCATGAGATGCACTTTGCTGGATTGAGGCTTTGAACCAACAAACGGGTTCTGGACATGACACTTCCTGCTTAAGCCCATGGTGGAAAAGAATGTACACAAATCAAATACAGTACAAAGACAAGATGTCCCCATCCCCATGTCACACACACACACACTCTAATTCAAATAAAGCTGTGAATATGAGCCACTATTTGAATCATTTCCTATACCTGCCTACTCCTGCACAGTGATAGTTGGATTGAGCTTTACCCAGCATGCACTGAACAGATGGCGTATGGTACAAACTGGCACGACCTGGGTAAACGAAAATTCAGACAATCATACAATTAACAAGAGATAAATAGATGTCACATCATATGCATTAACCACGATGAAACCATGACTGTTTGTTTTTACATTGGCAATGTGGATAATCGATAGAAAGTTTAAATTGATTAACAATGATCGAGTGCCGTGCCGTGCATACTCATGGCCTCGTCAGAGAGTGAATGATATGCTTCATGTGTGATCCACTTCATCGAACAGAGGGCTTGCAGAAATACTTTAACTTTTAGTGAATGACTATTGATCTCTGGTTGGCTTATTAGCTACGAATATCTTGATAGGAAAATGTCAGTATGTTAGCAGAGGGGATCTCACTCCCCTTATTATTTCAAGAAACTGATGTGTGTTTGAAAGGTGTTTTGTTTCTGTACAACTCCTAACAATTCTTTACCATATTCAAATTATGTCTTGAAATTGGAGCTTAAACAATTAGTCAAATGGATTATTAATTGACAGAAAATGTATCTGCTATTTCTATTTCTATATTCCATTAATTGCTGAAATCACATGGTTCCAGCTTTTCAATTGTGAAGATTTGCTGTATTTCTTTGACTTATGTGATAGTAAATGAAACATCTTTAGGTTTTGGAGTCTTGGTTGGACAAAACAATTACATCACCGTGGGCTTTTGGAAACTGTCATGAAACTGACATTTTATAGACCAAATAATTAACCAATTACTAAAATCTGTGGATTAACTAAAGTCGTTATAATTATAATCATTTTGCATTCTACTGTATATGTGAATAGATGTCTATGAAATATCATACTCAACAGGCAAAACAATATAGATTTGAAAAAAGTATATATATATATATATATATATATATATGCGCCAAGAAGTCCAGAGGGTTATGCTTTTATGATGTTCCAAGGTGCATTGTGAGTGCAGCTATTTAAATTTACACAAGAGAAACAAAACCCATTTATCTTTCCCTTAAGATACTAATACTATTTACATTTAAGTGTTAAATCCATCACGCATTGACTATACTTTAGATTGTAGTAGCTTAGTTTTAACCTTTAACACCGAGTGTGTCGTAGCAGACACATTTGCGCAAGCGCACTTTGGATTACCATAATTACGTCATGGTTTGCGCTATTGGACAAATTCCAACGGTTTCTGAAAGCTGAGACGTTGCGCTTTACAGCCAGGTTTAACCTCAAAATGTCCGCCTGGACTTTTTTGCTTATTTTGACTGAGGGGCGTGAGTGAAATTACCGTAATGACGCTTGCGCTTGCGCAAACGTGTCTCCTACAACACACTCGGTGTTAAAGGGTTAATGAAAGCTTTTGAAATGTAGATCCTCGAGGTAGAAATACTGAAAATACAGAACGGACAAACTGTGCTTTACTATGGCTTTGTTCTTTGAAATGCTCTTCTCTAACTAGACCTGTCACAGTGTCCTTTAGCTAACACACTGAAGCCACTCGTACTACAGGTGTGCAGGTTTCTGGCTGACCATTCCTTCTGATCCCTTTGTTGGTATGCGTAGCTATCGGTCAGAGAGAGAGAGTACATTATCTCTCAGAGAGATGTAAATAGAGAAGCTCTGAGAAACTATGTGAGTAATATGGTAAATTAAGTGCTCTCAAAACATTCCCAGAATGACTGCAGAGTTTACGGTGACTGGATTTGCCTTTTGCCTCCACCTCAACCCTCCTCCAGGCAGCCGAGTCATGTCTGGCTGCCAAATGGGTTACTATCAGCAACAGTGAAGTGGCAGAGGACCCACTTAAACATAGGCTGAGCCAAGAAACTGATCTCCTGTGTGAAGAATGTCTGGCTGTCTTCCCATGTCATGCAGTGGTGCTGATGGGCTGATAAAGGTTTTGCCAACTGGATTCTTCCCTTCCTGTGACACTCCCGATTGGCCAAAGGTGGAGTAAGAGCTCTGGGAGTCACCAGCTCTTTTTTGTTTTTTTTTTCCCCAAAGGGGAAGTAAAAGGACCTCAAGGATAATTGTGACAAGCTGCTGACCCCCGTACCCAGGTCAAATTTCTCCAGGACGGGGGTCACTTCCTGTCCAAAAACAAACCATCCAATGAGGAATCAAAACCTTTACCACTCCTTTACATTATCAGAGGGCTTGTTCCCCTGAGACTTATTTACTTATCAGTTTCCTCAGTAAGATAAACGTTACAAATAAACTGTGACAGCTCCAACTGACAAGCCAGTGATAGAGCAGGATGGGCTCCTTGCAGGTTTGTTTGCGTGTCTACCTGTTGTTGGAGATGTTTGTCAGTGGAAGGCAGTTACTGCTGGCTGATTAACTGATATTGTCTCAGTTTTGTGTGCATTTCAGAGCATAAACTGAAAACATCTCTAAAATGGAACGACAAAGTTAACTACTGCTTTATGGTTTTATGGCAATATCAAGCACAAATGGATCCTAACAAATCAGAAAATGAGGGGGTAAATGCGAGATCATTTACTATTACTCACTATGACAAATTTGATTGAAAAAAACGTGTGGTGGTTTATGAGAAATATACACACATTTGGCAAGAACACATAGTTCTCCCATACAGCATAGTTAAGACTAATGGTGGTCACCAATTGATTTAACAGCAGAGCACCCTCTGACACTAAAAACGCAGACACATTTTTGCAAAAAGCATGACGTTAACAGATGATTTCCCAAGGAATGGTTTGTTTAGGGGCCTAATGTATCTGAGCTATGTCAACAGCTAGTTCCACATGTCAGCAGTGTTGTATATTTAAACCCTTTTACACTTTTGATTGATGGCGCTAATGAGTGATATACTAGGCTTTAATTTGTGCAGTCTTCATGTCAAATGTCAAAACAAGAGAGATACACAGACCATTGCACATCTGGAGGGTTGGACTTACTGCAGTAAAATAATGTAATATTTACTGTACTGCTTTTTTCTGTGTTATGTGATACACATAGTGGAGGTAAAAAACAGCAAACAGTGACGGCAGTAACAGTAAGAGTGAGGCTTTTCTATGTGGAATAAAATTTGACTTCAACTATTTTTTTTCCCAGGCTTATTGGTTGGCTTCACCTTAATTATCATACGTTTTAGACAAAGTTTGTACTCTTCATACTAATTCAACCATCCTACACTCATTTGTTAATTTCCACAGTTTATAAGTTGATTTGCAGCAAAATACTTTCACAGTGGAATCACAGTAATAACCTGGACTGCCGGCAAACACAGAGGAGGTGAAAGCAATTTTACACTTGGCCCACAGAGACCAGAATTCTAATTTGAATAGTTGTATGTCTCGTGTTTTTATTATTTGGGCCATTTACTTGAAAAAGCACATGGGGGCTTCATGGACGTCTTGGCAAGGAGAAGAAAAAATGTGTGCAACTTATTAATTTATTGAAGCTTAATTAAAAATTTCCCTTTTCATTTGTTGAACTTATTCTGTGAAACAAGAGTCATGTGATGGAGGGAGAATTAATGGAGATTATTTAAAGATTACTCAGAATTCCAGGATTAATGTCAAAAACACCCGAAGTATTACTAAATCCATCACAGGCAGGCCTGCATAACAGCAACAGTGAAGCGGCAGTTAGAGCGTCTTTAACTTCAATAATGTGACGTATTTTTCAGTGAAACAGAATACAGTGAAGTTAACAGAGGTATTTGATCAAACCCATCAGATTTGACTGGATCTCTAAAAAATGGGCATGCCTTTGAAAATATGGAGCATTATTGAGCTGCGGAGGACTGTTGGCCTCCACCCTCATCACCCTCACCCATCTTGTTAAATCAAGAGGAGAAGGATGAGGAAAATCTTAATAAAGCTCAATCACTATTTTGGAGATGTTAAGTTTTTGCTGACTGACATCCAAACACACCTCTGATATATCTCAGCTAACTACTACAACCCATGAGCTAACAGTCAAGTGAGGTTCACATTTGATGAGATACATTTCCTTATACACACCTGAGAGCAGTCATCAAATATATTTAAATGTTTGCATTTATATAATAAAGAACTTGTGGTTACACATTAACACACCAAAGTCAATTTTAAACAATGCAACTCTCAAAACCATGCCAAATACCCAGCTTGTAAGATTGGGTGTTACTATGTTTACCTCTGCTTAAAGCAGCACTTATCTATATTGTCATATTAACAACGGATCAAATGCCGACCCTGCAGTTCCCCTCAGTTCTATATGGAGCAATTCAGCACTTTCAGTTAATTTCTTTCTTTTACAGCCCGCAACTTTTATGTTTTGGTTCACTCTCTCAGCTCTGACTTCCCACATTTCGTGGGTAGTCAGTTTGGTCTGAAAGCAGCCTCAGATTCACCAGCTGGCCAGAAACACGACTCAAAATGAAGTCTGAAGTTGCTCATAGCAGCTGGATGCGTAAATAAGCAACTGTTTTCTAACACGTTCACCATATCATATTATAAGGTGATAATCAATGTCATGATTGTGTTTAAAAGTAGCCAAAAATAGTGAATGCAGGTGTAAAAGAAACAATGCTGTCCTTTGAATGAACAAACAGAATTAGGATCACAAAAATGTTCTCACTGCATACATGGCCATACTTTCAAACTATAAACTATAGGTGAAGGTGAAACTGAAGGTGATTAATCCGCGCCAAGAAGGCATAGCATAGTGAAATGTTATGATGTAACAATGTAGGAAAAATGAACATATCGGGCAAAAGTGCAACGCAGTCTTCTTACAGTGAGTGTTCTTGACTTCACTGCTGGTTACAGCCAGCACTGTAGGACAAGATTTATTAAAAACGTTGTTTATGGAGCGCGTTTTCTAAAGCTCCAGTCAGTGCAAATACAAAGCACTTCTTCGCTCACATGTAAACATTAGAAGCAGAACAGATGGGTCTGAATCCAAAGGTCATGTTGTCATATCACAAATAGACTTACTATGCAGACATATGTGGCAGCTCTTTAGAGCTTATGAGTCATGTTGGGGGGGTGGAAGCTAAACGCTAGCCTTGCTTGTAATCCACAGTGCTCAGCCTCCTTTACGAGGCACTACAAACGGTACCATGTCTGAGCACATAAGCACTAACCTCTACCACACACAAAGTTTGTTAACTGTACTCTTAAGGCGGGCTGATCCACGCTACAGTACATGACTCAGAGAGGAAATCTACGCCGAATGAAATCCTATCACATGCTCAGCCACAATTTCATGCTTAACTGCAATTTCTTGAGGAACTCTTTTGCACCTTTAAAATTTTAAAATAGTGAATTACCGAGTAGGTACAGAGATTAATATTGGCACTCTGAGCTTGGTTGTCATGTTTGATCAGGATTTACTAACTTTAAACCTTTTTACTTAAAGAAATTCGTTTTAAAATCCACTGCACAAATTTCAAGATGTTTCAATCAACTAATCTTTGATAGCATATTTCAGGGGAGTCATGATTCTTACACCATTTTCAAGACTCAGTTCACACTTTTTGGAAGAGAAAACAAGGTTGATGATATTTGTAACATGTTAAATGGTTGGACTGACCACCTAAGCTCTCAATCCAAATTACTAAAGTTATTACTAACTACAAACACCAGCTTGTTCCTGCCCAACCTCTTCCTGTGTATCCACAATTCAGGATTTAATCATAATCTACAAATATTTTCCTAAATCCCTTTCACAAGATCATTCTGTAATCCGCAAAGGATGGAAGGAAGGATGCAAAGACCTACTTTAAGGTAAACTCAGTGTTAATCCCACAGTATTGTGATGTACTGGATAATCAGCATCAGGCATTCAACAAGACAGAGAAAATATTTGATATATTTCTTGTTATTGAAGATAACATAAATCCTTTCATATGAGTCACAGCAATATACCTTTTGAAATTAAAATCAGTATGATTTTTCATTTAGTGCAGGGGTATTCAACTAAAATTCGAAGAGGTGCAGTTAGAGAAAATTTCCCCAACAAAGGTCCGGAACATCATAATGTCTAACTTGCGTTGTGATTTAGTGTGATATATATTGAAGTAGCCTAGTAGTTGTATCAACGTCTGCATGTAATCAACAACTGACAAACGGTCAAATAAAGAAAATTCAAAAACATTTTGACAATATTTATTGTCACTTAACATTGAACTATACAGATATATAATACTGTAGATATGTATAATGTTCTTCTCTCATTAAGTAAAGTAGGGCTGCATTTAAAAATGAAATAGAGAAAATTTATAAAATAGCTTTTGAAAAATTGTGCATCTTAAAATAAAGTGCTTAATTTTAGAAAAACAAAATAAAGTGTAGCAGCAGCTTGAGTTTCCCTTTTTCTTTGTTAACTGTTTCACATCTTGACATCTCCCTGTGTCGTTCACTCATCTTGTCATCTGTCACTCGCCTCTTACCTCTCTCGTCTGTCTGTATTCAGAGTCACAATGTTTATCGCCTGGAATGCACAGATTTGATTGGCTGAGTAGCATCACGTGGCTTGGCTTAACTCGTATGCAACTGGTCTGCGAGTTTCCTGATCAGTTAAACCAGTGCCGTAAAGACTAGAAAAGCTGCACCGGTTAAAATAGAAACGCCCTGTCAAAATTTAAAATCCCTTAATAATTCATTGCTTATAGGTCCAGGTCCGTATAGGATGGCGTCTGGGTCCAGACTCGGACCGCGGTTCGCCTGTTAGTGATCCATGATTTAGAGTAAACCTAAAGTAAACTGTCAAACAGATGAAGCATGTTAGCAGTAGAGCAAAGTATAATTTATTTTAATAAATGAGCACGCAAAAACACTGGTTGGGTTTTTTTAAATGGTCAAATTAGTAAGTAGTTGGGTATGAATGTTAGAAAACCCTATTTTATGCACATTTCAGGATTCCTTGAGGGAAATTTTACATTATTAACAATACAATGACACTGGAGCCCACTCCATTCGCTGACGAAGGCCATGAGATGCAACTGAAAGTTTAAAAAAAGCTAGTATGGGGACCTTTGAGATTATTTTATCACACAAGGCATTTTACGTCTCATCTAAACCAAACTGCTGCTTCAAAATGACTGATTAAGCAGTAATGGTTGAGTGAGGGCTCTTTTCTTGGGAGGGTATTAATGTTTCCCATAATTTGCATCTCCTCTGAAAAGGCGTGGAGCATCAATGTGGCTCATGGAGCTGCTGCTATAAAATAATTGCATTAGTCTGGATTTCAGTGGGGGAGGCACGCTGGCTCGGTGACACTGTCACTTTATAGTAAAAAGATTTACATGTTTGTCCCTGGGTTTTTTTGTGTATTTCCTCTGGGCTGTATAACTCCAGTTTGCTCCCACAGTCCAGAGACACGCAGCCCAGGTTGACTGGAGACTCTAAATTGCCTGTAGGTGTGAATGTGAATCTGTCTGTCTGCGTGTTAGCCCTGTGATAGACTGGCAGGTCTTCCCCTGCCTTTCACCCAGTGCGTGCTGGGATGTGCTTCAGCCTCGCATGACCCTAAAATAGGAATAAGTGGGTATAGTAAGAGAGAGTTTTAATGCCCCATGATGGTGTAAGTCGTGTTTCACAGGCTGCCAAACCTGACAAGAATGTGACTCTTAAAATGCTGAAACCTTTGCAGGTTTGGGGCACAGTGTTTGGTCAAAATATGAAGAAACTGGGACCAAAATAGCAGTGACTTGAATATTGGATATCAAAATTCCTCACATTTAAAGTATTAAACAGAAAACTGAGTTCATATCACATTCAAGTCTTAACTTCCTTCACCAAATGCATATACTTACAGGATATTATTTATTACAGTTATTAGCTTATAAAAGTGAAATAACAGTTGTAGACTCTTATTTAATAATAATGAGTATCAGATGTGGGGGTGCCGTGTAGGACACCACGGCTTAGTTAACAGAAAAGGATTATTAAGATTATTATTGGACTGAAAGTTAAAAACAAACAGCGTGCTGATAAGTTTTCAACTTTCCTCTCTCAAGAAAAATGTGGAATATGGACTTTTTAAGCAATTTTGAGCACCCCAAATTCTTCTTTTTTATTATAATTGATAGTATATTTATTCCTCAAGTACATGTTTCAAACTATTTGGTTTGTTAATTTATGCTGATTAACTGTTTCCCCAGTAATTATGCTCATGTAATTACTACATAAATCTTTTGTGTGTGAATTTCTTGTACAAAACTTTCAACTAAATACAGATTCAGTGACATTAAGGTATTAAAAAGGAGCTGAATAATGTCTTTCAATCTAAGCAAATATGTCTTAATGTGAAATGTCGCTTATGGGCAAGTGGAATTACTGAAATGAGGGCTCACCCTCTCCTGAACCATCTATGATCAAGAGCATTTTTAGAGCAAGGATAAAAAAAGATCCCGTTGGGGGTCTCTTGAGCGCAAAAAACCATCTGCAGGTCTATCAAAAAATGGCAAAAAGAGGTCTGAGTTGGGCTCATCTACATTCCCCTGACAGCGCAGGACCCCTGGAGGACTGGACGGGACATAAGAAGCCATAAATGATTTTCTTAGCACCCCAGGTCTTTACTATGTTGAAGGAAATGACCAGAGTGTATGAGATAAAAGAAAACGTGTTTTAGAGCCCCAAGAGTCGGGGTAACGTGAATGACAATATAGAGGTTGTAGTCTGAGGGAGCAGAGGAGGAGGGGAACACAATGAGGAGGTGAATGGAAGTCATTGTGGATATATCAAGAATTATTTATTTTTTCTTTGATATTTCTTGGACTACAAGTGCATAGAAAATGTCTACACGCCTAGATTAAAGACTACTTGAAGAAAAGTTTTGACACCTTTCTCTATTGAAAAATTACAAAACTACTTTTTGTAATTTCTCTATTCATTATTAACACAGGTCATAGGCCTATTACTTCGCAAGATATTGACAAAACCTGCCCCTCTCCGCCTCCCCCCCTCTAACCCAACAAACCTAAATTGGAGAATCGCTGAACAAACTTTTGCATGTAATCATACACATATTTTATTCATGTAATGATATGCAATAATAGCTAAATCCTTCTGTGTCAGCAGTTCCTGCATGTGTGGCACCAAACACAGCATCCTGTAACTGAATAGATAAATAGTGTTTGCCAATAGATACCAGAATGAGTGTCTAAATTTAGGACACTTAGGAATGCATATTTCTCTCTAGTAAAACCCGATGTACATTTTGTCCAACTAAATTACACTGAATGTTGTGCCCTACTTATAGCTACACACTTCAGTTTCTCGATTACGTGCCCGAACAGGCAGTAATAATACATTTCAGACTCTCCTCCTTGACAGACAACTTATCTAACTTTGAAGGCAGCAGCTCCAAGATGGCTAAGCTGCTCCAAAAAAAAAAGTGGAAACTGTCAAGTATGACTTGTGTGTGGTGAGGAACGAGCTGGAAACTGAATCGCGCAGCAAGAAAAATATTTCACATCCACTGTATCGTATTCTAATAAACCACATTCTCCACCAGTGGGGGGATTATGACTGTCCATTTGTCTTGGCTGGGCCACCACTGTTAGGGAGACACTCCCTCTCTGTGTCTGCACCATGCAAAGTTAAAAGCGACGCTGGCGACTGCTGCAAGTCATTTGTCTCTGGTAACAGTGGTTCGCAGGAAGCCAGGACCTCGGCTCTAGTGGATGATACATTATTGCTATCACTTGCCCTTGTTTAATTACATCCATGTATGGGGTCTGGTACCATATCCTACAAAGCTTATCCATCATGGGAAACTTTAACCAAAGTCTGTGTTATTGTGTCATATAATCCCGTGTTTGACAGAATATGTGAAAGAATATTTCAGCAATAACTTCAGAAACAGTATGGTATCTCGACAGCTTATGCATTAATACGGTTTATCACAGCCACAGAATATAAAATTAATTCTTTGGCCTTTTCATGGACTGCGAATGAATAATGAACAACACATTTAGATCTTTCCCTGAGAAGCCTTTGAAGAACAGCTTTTCTTTTCACTGATTTTGATTTGAGCCCAGTGTTTATTATTACATCATTTAATTTCTTCACACTGTCGTTATGTTATAAAATTGAACTCGATAACATCAATTCACCTCTGCAGAACATATGAACGCAACATAAATGTACATACTGAGTTAAACATATCCCAACGTCAGTGTTCAAGGCCATGTATATCTAAAAACAGAATGTTAAATGAAATAAAATATGTATCACACTTACACCTTTGCATCGCCTATGGATATCTTATGTGTATCTGTATTATTTTTTTTTATCTGTGTGCTTTGAAAAGACCTTCAGTTTATTGATACACATTAAATAAACACATTCTTATTCAGCTTTAAAATATATAGAGAGCCAGGGTTGTATTAGTTAGACATGCTGAAGCTAACCATGTAACAAATCTAAAATAACACAGATGGTGGGGGACGTCTATTTCATTCCCATTTCATTTCAATCTGAGCATTGCCCCTTTACCCTCCACAATTCTCCTGTTAATTTTGGTTTATTTTAGAATTACTTTCAGGCCATGTATGGACTGCAGAAAGTCACCCGTTGAAACACTAACATAGCCTGTGCAGTAGTTAAATTAAACAACAAAAGATGGCACCATATATAGAAGTATATCTCATTCAAAATGTGCAGGTATATATTCATTATTATGACATTTTCATCCAATATTTTTAATTTTCCTTTCAATATTAGCAGATTTAATTCAATATGTAGGCTGTGAATGTCATATCAGTTTGATTCTACTGTGGCGGTACCACGAGTGCATTGAAATCCTATAAAAATATACATAAATTCACTGACATAAACACACGTATTCCCCAAATTTTGCAAAACATGCCAATTTGTGGACAAGAAACAGTTTTTTGGGGGCTTCTCTGTAGTTTACATAATGTAAAATTAAACAATCCAAGCAACTCCCTCTGTTAACACACGGCTTGGATATGTTGGGAGAGTTAGGCTCTTGTCCTGCAACTGTTTCCTTTTATTCAGATTGGCCATTTTTCATTTGTAAGCATTCCACATGAAACAAGATCCTTGTGTATTCATACAAGAATGTACTCCTCTACATTCAGCAGCTGCAATCTGAAGTCTAGTCTTTTCTCTTTCTTTCCCCCCTGTTGATGAATTGAATAAGAAAATCCCTCCGTGTTTCTCAGAGGAGGATATTTCTCTGAGTAGCAAAAAATGCAACAAATCCACAATGAAACATAAACCGGCTCAATCTTGACTGATACTCTTCCCTAATCTCTGCTTGAGAGAGTGAGATAGATCTACATTTTGAGTTTACCACCAAACTCAATCGCTCCCTGGATGACTAATGTGTTGCTGGGACAGAAGCTCTGCAATGTGTGGTGAGATCTCCCAGAGCCTTTGTGGCTCTCACATGCTGGACATCCCCATTGAGACAGTAAAGAATAGGTGGTCACTAGGTATGGACACAATGAAACAGAACTCAGGGACTGGAACAATTGCTTGAGCTGTCAGAGGGTGACAGAAACTGTAATTAATGATATTTTCTATTTTCACAGAAGAGAATGAGCATCTGACAGAAGCATTATTAATGAGAGCAGCCTTGTTGGAGGGAATAATGGCAGTTTATTAGCAGCAAGACAGATTTAACAGATCTCTCTCAAACAAAGGGTTTAGACACATTGAAAAATGGAGACAATCTGCCCTAAAGATCCAATGGGAGAAAATGTTCAATACAACAAAAATGTTTTCATTGTGATCATATTCTTTTTTCCTCTCGCAACCATCTGTTAGTCGATAATAAAAGAAGTCTGTTTTTTTCCAGAATCGTATCTCTTGAAAAGAGAAGATGTTTATAGCAAAAGAGTATCAAGCTAAATATTTCTTTTACTATGTTTGTGGTAATTAATCTACACGCACACTGATTTGTTTGACAGGTACATAGATGGATATTCTTAGCTTTAAATACAAAAACATACATGCCTTTCGAGTGAAAATGTAATTTATATAAGAATTCTAATGAGAATTGCTTCACGACTATATCAAAGGATGATAGAGCATACCATATATTTGTTAGAACTAAAACATACAACCTTTTGGACTATCAAACCAGGCATCCACTGCACTGTTTATATAAGTGGCCTCAAAGTAGTTTGTATTTCAGGACAATATATTTCACAGAAACAAATATGTTAAAGCATGAATAAACTGAATATGTTTTAGAAAGAGATTTTTATATTTAACAGTCTAATACAACAATAGTTTGCGGTCACCAATATAACCAATCATAGTGAGAAACTATGCAATTACCCTAAAATTATCCCATTATTCCTTACAATATCTTATGGATTTAGGCAGGGAATAACTATTTTTGAAGTAATGCTGATAATGGCAATATCACCAGTGGGCGAAAAAGATTTGTGAAGCGTATTCCGGCAGTGTTTCAACAGATACTCCTCGGCTACATTCATTCCACTGGACTGAAATATGGCTTCGATGTGACACTACAGGCATATGCCATTGAATAGAAGTATTAGATGATTTCCAGAAATGAAATGATACCCCCCCCGCGAACCTATTTTCAGTTCATGTAATTGATTCTCATCCAGCAAGTTTGACTGTATTATGTTTGTTTGAAAAGTTAAAAGAATTCGGCTAATTTCTCCCCAACCAGGCAATACTTAACCAGATTAGAGTGGCCACTTCAAGCTTTGTTGATGCATCCAAGTGAGGCAGGGCAGCCCAGCTGCAAAAGCTGATCAAAAGAGAGAGGGGGAATGTGATATTAGCATCAAGTGCTTCAGCAAGTGACTCAGACAAAAACATTGAAAAAAACATCATTATTAGACACTTCCTTTACCCATGTTTGGAAGTGAATATATCTGTTTATCAAGCAGCTGTGTGCATCCATACATGGCATTGATTCGTACTTTAACCAGCATTATAAGGCAATTCCTCTTTTCCCTTTTGCATCCCGTTATTGGTAGTATGCTAATCACATCCGCTGTGATTAGTGATTTTCTTCTAATCTTTATTCCACGGTGGCCTGAGCAATCACAGAGGTAGAGCTTCAAGATTTACAGCAGCGAGCTTCTTCTGACTGCTCTTCCCGCCTGCCCTGACTTGATTTAATTTGAATAATAAGTAAAAATCTTGATTCAAAGGCCACTTTGGTGCATTTGTAGATTCAGGAAACACACTCACAAGAACATAGGAGAGCCTTTTTTTCTGTCATGACCTAACCTGTTTTGGGTAAAAGGTGTTTAAAGAGGGAAGTTCCTGGTTCATCACTAATGCTTAAAATGGTGATGTCTTGCATCTGGATACACAAAGTCTACATTGATTTATTTGTTTCTTTTGGGCAGCATTTATTGGTTTTTCTCTTCATCTCAAATCAAATCTGACACTGAACAGGAGGCGTACACTTGTCAACAACAGCCTTACCTCGTATAGGTACATTATTCCAAATCTATATATTTAAACTATTATCGGGACTGACCAGCACATTTGGTGAGAGGTGACTGAATTTGTCTGAGGCTTTTGTTCTACAGCACTTGTAAAGACTATGTAAAAGTCTATTGTATCTCCTGGGGAGTGTGGGGGCTGTCCAAATAACTGTGTGGTCTCACACTGTTTCCAAGCATTTGAACTGGAGTCCATCCAGAACACAGGAAAATGGATTATTTGATTTTTTTTAGTTAACTTTCAGCATTAATGCAAGAAAAAAAGAGGTTACACAAACGGTACCAGAGGCAAGTCAATTTAACTTCCTGCTTAGAACATTTAGTAAGACATCATTACAAAGTTGAAAACCCCCCCTGTGCTAAGTACTGAAAAGAGGTCTGTAATTTCTGCTGGTAATTGAAATACTTTCATAAGTTTCTGTTGAAGTCTACCCGTTACAAAGTGTCTTTGAATGGAGACACTACAGGGTGCAGTTACTGGTGCGAGTTTGCATTGAAATGCACCTGGAAGCCCTCCCTAATTGGCAGCCATCTCACTTGGCTTTGATACTGCACCTCATCATCTGCATGAGCAGAACAGGCCATTGTCTAGGGAGGGAAGTACAGGTGAGTAACTGGCTAATCACCAAAGACAACGCAGACGGTTCTCGGGAGAAAGCAGAAGTTCAAAATGAAGCCATAAAGCAACTCCAAAATAGTGTCAATTACAGCATGTATTCATAATATACTGTACGCCCCTGCAATGTTTTACTGTAGCTTGCGAGGAACTGTATGATATAAAGTGGTAATGTGGGCAGTAAAACCTGAGTTTAGACAGCAAGATCCAAGGACCCTCTAATTAAGAGCGCCATCTCAGGGACAGCATGGGGAGTGATCTAATGGTGAGTGGCCATGCATGTTTTTACCTGCAGTGTGCTTTATCTACCAATGCCTCGCAGCAGGACCTGAGACCAACCCGTCTCCTGCTTTACTGCTGAGATATGAACTGAAACGTGCAGGCACAAGGAGCTAGTCAAGCACCATTACAACTTGAGTGAAACAAATGGGTAAAGTGTTTATGCTAGGTTGTACAAACAGCATCAACGGTGTGAGGTATCATAGGAGTATCCTGGCTTTGGATACAGCCATGCTCCAGAAGGTGTGGCAATAGCATTCACACCACCTGCAGAAGTGAAAAAGACCTCCCGCGTCTTCCAGTGATGGGGTGAAGAGAAGCATTCACGCGATTACAGTAGCGCAGGCTTCATCCTCTCCTTAGCAGTCAACTAGAACCCATCTCAGAGATGCAAGGTGCTAATTACAAAAGGATGAACTTAAGAACTCATGCAGAAAAAAAGAACACAATGGCAGGCAAGATCAACGTCTCAGACAGGTGCCTAATCTCACATTTCGGATATTTTTGTCCTTGAGAAGGATTTCTTTGACTTTGTGCTCAATCCATACCGCTTTCCTCATAACTGCCCATCTTGTTTCTGTAAATATATACAATTCTGTGTGGACCTGTAGCTGCAAGCAGTGATTAATTATCTGAGTTTGCCGCAGTCAGCATCCGGGCTATGCAGTCTCTGAAAAGCAAAGCCTGAGCACAGAGAAGAGAATCCATACTGATGGGAAACGGCCTATTGACTAACCTCCTGATATGTGCAAGTCACATGGATAATTGAAAATGAGGAGTATCTGTAATTGAAAGAGAACAGGAGTTCAGGATGGTCATTTTCAAATGTTGATGTAATTATTTTCAGTCCACTAAAGATTAAATGAAGAAAACCAGGGTAACTCAGTAGAAAGCCGCTTTACCACATAGTGCAATGCTCTGAAATCTCTTTTCAAATGTTTTGTAGTTCTTTAAAATAAACATTACTGTTTGCATGTTTTACACAGGTTTAACTTTGTGAGACATTTGTGCAATAATGTATTGGTGTGTCATAACTCTTCTGAGGGTTGAAAAATGGATTTAGTTAAGTGCAGGAAGTATTATGTTTAGCTCAGGGCAAAGTGTTCTGTTGAGTTATAGCAGCCGATTACCCACAGCTCTGGTCCTGGGACTACATGGGGTATTTGTTTACACCAAAGGAAATGAAACTATTTCCATTTAACTGCCCTGCTTATTGGCCTCCTTTGCTTCATTCCTCAATACATGTGATATGTTTCCTACTGTTACAATGGTTATCTCTGCTTTGACCACAGCAGAAAAAAAAATCCTCTGAGCGCGGAAATAAAAAAGTTGTGCATTACATGAAGCATTGCGGAGGAATCCTGTTTCCCATTATGTCTTCATAACTGACTGAGTTTTTATGCAGAGGTGCTGATGCAATTAGCCGTCCTCCTCCAAAATGTGTGCCAGATCGTGCTTGGGTTTCAAAGAGTCAAAAGAAACACTATCTTTCTTCAATTTCAGGGGACCTGTGCTTAATTTGGCCTCCTTTATCTAATAGAGTTTTTCTTTTTCAAACACCATGTGGTTTGCTGTTGGTTGAATCCAAATAATGGACCACAATGGTCAGCCACAAGAGCCAAGAGATGATGTTTTATCTATGATATCACCACATTTTTATCTCTAACTTTAACAGGTTTATTCTTAAGAATCCCCACTGCTGAGACCATTACCTATGTTTCAGATGTGAATATGAAAAAGTGCTCTTTACTGGAAGCAGTGAGTTCTTGGTTTTAAAAAGAGCTGAGTGTTAGGCAGAGCTTCGAAACTGAACATTGAAAACACATATTTTACACGTATTTATCTCCATCACTTGACAACAGCACTGACAAAAGCTCCATATCTTGATTTCCAACGCGCATATATTCCTCCCACTACAGTGTCAGCATAATCCCTGCCAGGAGTGAGTGCTGCATAGGACTGCAAGAACAGCAGAGAGATAGAAGGGAGGTGTGTGGGGGGGGGGGGGGGGGGGGGGGGCGCTGGAGAGAACGATGAGGTTGATCCCTAGTAAGCTGGCCCATGGCCTCAACCCTGTAGCATTTATCTGAGCAGCAATGGGGGTGAATCCATCACCAATCGGACAGATGAAGAAACACCCCAGCTGTCCCTGATTCTACTGCCCCCTAGAGGAAACACCACGACAGGCAAATGTAATGAATGCATCATTAGGTTCTACGTTCCAAGGTGGTTGTAGGTATCAGTCATTTTTACGAGTCTCTTATAAAGCAGATCTAGTTTAACTACAAGTGAAATGCTCTTCTCTTATTTGCTTCTCAGAGTTTACAACGCAGAGTATACAACACAAATCAATATGCAGACGTAGGCTATTCAGAGTAAATGGACTCCGTGCCTTTGATTTACACACACAAAGCATTGGTTAAGAAGAAAGGGTAAAGAGAGAAACATTTCCCCAAAAATCATTTGTTCTGTGTTGACGTGGTCCCTGATCCAGTGTTACAGCTTTGGAACAAATCCGTAGAGAGAATATACAATCTACTGTCTCCACAATATTAAATTGTTACCCACCCATTACGCTAAGCACAGATGCCCCGTCCAATCGGCAGCTGGTGTGCTGTATATTTCCGTTAATATTTCACATTAGCCTGTGGCGCGACATAATACCAGATGATTGCTTGTCTGTTATGGTATATGATGAGAAGTGTTCGGGGCTGCTAATGTGAGACGTCTCTGTTTACCACTTTGATGGATGGCCTCCCTGATAGGACCTGAGTTACGTTCAGGGGTGTCACAGGAAAAAGATGACAGATGGGCCCAGCTGTTGAAGATATCGACACTTTGACCAGACCATGAAGACATTAATCACAGCACGGCTAACCAGCACTGAGGGGGAACGGGTGACTTCTCTTATCAAGACACAAGTTGTGACGAGGGACACACTGTATAATGGACCGTTCAGTGATCACAAGTTATGAATATTATGCCATAACGAAAACAAAGACAATGCTGAACGCTGCTAAGAACTGAAGCGACCCAAAGAACTTGTAACATGATTAACTGTCACAAGAGATTAGGGGCCAGTAATAAAGATAAACGGGGGGTTGTTGCTGCTGTAATATAATATTAAGTGATGGCAGATATCCAGAAGTCAGTGTCAAAATGAAGAAGAAGACACTAATGGATCTTTGGGATCTTCAGTCTCAGTCGCACCATCTTGTCATGCCGATAAGACACAACTGGTAGTCATGGACTCACTGTGAATAGATATCACCATGTTGTTGTGATGTGGTGCTTAGTGATTAAATATTTATCCACCAACCAACATGTAGTTGTTTTCAAAGCCATATATCAGTAATATGGTGGTTAATTGCTTTTGTTTAATTGTGTGAATTCTTTGATATTTCATCTTTGGTACTTCATTGATCTTTTTTGTACATACTGTAACATATCATGGTGCTCGTTCATGAACAATAACCACGTACACTTAAAGAAATGAAAAAATTAAATAAGGCTGTGCAAGAAACTCAAGAAACAGTTTCTACCAGATGGGTAGTGAAGCTCATGGGCAGAAAATAATATTCATGGGAGAAGGAGGAAGTGGATGATGATGTATGGTGTATGTGTTGGGGGGGGGGGGGGGGGGTTAGGGTTAGGGGTTGAATGAAGGGAGCTTAAATCCCTATCAATCAACAAAAAGTGATGCTGTTGAAGCTGATCCAGCCTGGAGTTTATGTTCACAGTCTGAACTACAAAGGCCCAACATTAATGGAAAATGTAATTTGTGTATTACAGCACAATGAATGCTTACACTTCTGAAAGTTTACCAAAACGAGGGCTGAACTAATCCTGCATTACAAAATTATTACAAGGTTTTACATTACGGTTTTCACAAAATTAGGCACTAAGCTACGAGTCCAGAAGTACTTTGGTGTCATACAAGGACACCTTCCTCAGACCCTGTCATAATTGAGGTTATTATGATACCCCCTTAATGTGCAAAGAAAAGTGACGGAACAGACAACAAAAGTCGAGCTGACAAATTAGACTTGAAATCGTTCATTAACAAAGTGTCTGGAAGTTCATTAATAACACTGTTTTTAATTATTCATGGTCTTGTTTCACTACAGCAGTTTTTCTCCTGCTGAGCTACATATCTCAATTGACTAAAAACGTAAAAAAAAAAGGAAAGAAAAAATAGTGAGAGAATTGAAAGGGAGAGATCACAACACACACAAAGACGGGTCATTATTTCAGCACTGCAGGGGAGACAGTTAAACACTACTTTGTTCTGTTCAATTTGACTCCGTGCAACATAACATGCAACCATCTGGGTGTAAACCAGCTTATACCTTATTTCAAGCAATTTTATGCATCTCATAAGTACGACTGTTTGACTACCCACGGAGCTGTGTATTCGCTGCACAGCTTGGTATTCTATGGAAATGCTACTATTGTTATCAAACAGTCACTGTGGCCAACATTCAAGAAAAAAAACACCAAGCACAGCACAATGATGAACATTACAAACAACCCTTTGGTTCTATTTGTGCTGGGTCACTTTCAATGAATGAAGTATTTGGTTTCAGTTGGAGTCACCTTGAATTCATACATTTCCTATCACATCTTCTGCAATGATTGTTATATAGACAACTTTTTAAGTTGCTGGTTTGGTTTATAATAATATAAAATAGCCAATATAAAATAATACAAATAAAAAACCTAAATATTATTTTCTTTGGAAAAGAAATATCTTGTATGTAAGTGTCTGAGCAGTTCCTCACAGTCTACACTACTCTATGCTACACTTTAATCCTCCAAATCTCAATTAAACCTCAGCTTCATCAAGGTCAGCATTAGCACAGCAAACAGCAAGAAACAACCTCTTTTTCCAGCTTTCTTCTATCCTCTTACACTTAAGTTGAATACAAGATAAGATGTAATGCAAGAGATCTCCTTTTGTTTATTATAAATATTAAAATCTCTGGTAAATACAATCCTACGACAACAATTTGGTTGGACGTGTCTTCCATTCCAGAGAAACATCATGGGGTTTGGTGAATGCCCATACCTGCACAGATGAAACTCATCCTATATTCTAAATGCTAAGTGGTTTCATCCAGCAAGGAGGAATGGAATAAATATGTGGATGGCTTTCCTCACTCAAATATATTCTCAAACATGCTTGCTTTCCCGGTGCTTAGCAACATCGAAGCCGAACAGATAAAAAGGAAAGGGAGAGAGAAAAAAGGGAGACAAAGAGAGAAATCTTTGCTGACAGCTGCTTTCTCCATGCTTCTCCGTGTTGTAAAGATGTTACCCTCAGAACTGTATTGAGACAACTGACCCATTGTTCCTGTTGTAATTAAAGAGACCACAGCTGAAGACACCGAGCCACATGGCCAAAGGGGGCTTTCCTCACTTTACCAGCAAGCTGTCCGATGTAAAGCTATCTAGAGCGAGTGGCAGAAGCCTATGATGTCATTATCCAAATTTCACAATGTTATCTTACAACTAACATTATGAGGAATAATTATTTGACTATTTTTATTTGACTTGTTCTTTGTTGTCAAACACAGCTATTTTTCACTTAATAATAAACATCTAGTCAATATGGCCATTGAAGAGCCTTTAGGCTTTTAATCACAAGCACTTCAAAAGATGTGACAAGATCGTATTACTTCACTTTTCTTTAGATTATTTTTTTAATTATCAAACATTGCAGATTCAAAGCAGCCATTTTCTCTAACATTCTTCCTTTCTCATGTTGAAAGAAGCTCTGGGATTTCACAATTTTGATGAGCAAAAATCAGCACTGACAACTTCCACGTTTATACTGTCACGAGTTCTAATTTTCAATTAAATTTCGGATTGCATTTATTACAGTAAAAGCATTAGTCAGTCGTTTATCTGATACATCTAACTACTAAATCATTGGTGTTGCACAGATTTCAGCATCTGCAATCGTATTGCACTCACTTGTCCATGAGGCTCTGCCTGAAGCATCTGTAAATCAAGTAATTTCACAGTGGCATGAAAAGTAGAAGACAGCCTTAGCAACAATGTCAAGACATGGAATCACATTCATCTATCTGACTATTTGATACATATTTACTGAAGCTTTGAAAACAGAGTCTATGTGTATTCCCTCTGCAGTCTGGAAAATGTCCTCATTGTGTTAGCCAGATAATGACCAGTCTGACTTCAAAACAGTCCATTCTAATTAAAGTCCTGGTCCAAGGCAAAGCCACATTCCACAGGCAGCAATCTGATGGACTGGACGGACTCACATGACACAAGCAGCATAACAGCAGACTTTGATTACTGAGGTATTCATTGGACGTCAATCATTCAGCATACCTGGTTTCGATTGTAGACGCAGATTTTATATTTAATATTTCTGATGTTTCACAATACAAACAACAATAAGCAGCACACATTATTGCGCACACTCAGAAATATTTGTGGATAAAATGAGTTTAGTTGGTCTGAATGTTAATTTCTGTCTTTTTGGGAAATGACAACAAAGCATTGAATAATTAGGCTTCACCAGAGGGAGAGCCATTTTTATTGGGAAAAGTCAGATAAAATATTTATCAACAAGTGCGTGTTTTACAAAAATGGGATGACTTAGAAACAGCATGGTTTAAAAAAAAATTATATACCTCCCATTTTGTTAATAAGGGTTACGTAGTCCTGCAACCCTACCTGCAAGAGATAAACAGAAGATGACTGTTCACTGAGTTTGCGGTGGGAAGGGGATGACCTTTCAGTTGAGCTTCAACAAAGAAGACATAAAAGCATAGAAAATAAACCTGAACACTGAATATATCATCTAAAGTACATTCACAAAAGGAGGTTATTTTTTTGTTTTTTTTGTTTGTGTGTCTGTTTTATGGTTGTCAGGTTATTTCAAAGAATACTTTGCACATTTAAATGAAATCTAATGGAGAGTTTGGTCATGAGCCAAAGACCAAGTGCTTTTGAAGAGTAAAAAGATTAAAACTGCAAAATGTAATGGTATTTTGCTAATGTGGTGCTTTGGCTACATAATAAAATGGCCAAACTCAATGGTCATCTTTGAAATTTGGCACAATTCATCGTTTTCTTCAAAGATCATTGCCACAATCAGCCAATCATGTGTATTTTGATACACATCTGGACCAGATGCATTAATTAACATTTTCTGTTATTAAAATAACACATTTTGAGAGTTGTGCAGCCTTTGTAGAGGTATGTACTTTTGATGTTTTTTTAGTTCTTAGACTTGTGGCATCCTTCAGCTTTTGTAAGACCAAGGTTGTGCAGCTTAAAACTCATTACTGTTGTCTGTACTGCTTCCCAAACTCACTGTATCTGCAGACACAGTGGTAACTTATTCTTTGTGAAGGGTTTACATATTCAAGCCCATCATCCCAAACTGCATGGCAGGGCTATCAAAACAGCTTCATAAATGAGCAGTTAAGGTTCTTAACAGCTTCACAGCTTCACATAATTACATACTGAGGTGATTTGAAAATAAAAGTACACAACACAAAATTATAATTTTCATTGCCTGTCCCCTCCACTCCTCAGTGTGTGTGCCATCCAGTTGAAAGAAATTATATGAAATCCCCAAAAAAGAAAAACAACCTACTGTGGGCAATTATTAACCAAAAATATGCGAGAACTACTTTGACCAGCACATAAATACTGAACCTTCAGTTTCCCATCTTCTTTACAATTTTCTTTTGGGTGTTTTGAATCCCCAAAATATGAAAAATGAACATCACTGCTTAAATATCTTTTGTTGATTTTCAATGAATCAACCAGCTGTGCCTTTGCGGCAAACTCTCCCAGATGACAGAAACTGTTACGAGGTGGGCAATACTTCAGTGTTCTGTGATTAGCCCATACATCAAAGTTTATAACTCACCATAGCAGTTGTACTTGGTGGACAGAAATTTGGAAAACTGGCCAAAGCACAGCTATAATCAACTACATTACCATGTCCATTTACCTGTTGTGGAACTTGTTATTTATGCAAACCTGTCTCCTGGAAATTTGGCGTGTGGTAAGGGTAAGGCTGCAAAAACACATATGGTAAAGGTGGTTTTGGCTGAATATTGAAAAAGTAAACGTCTTGTCTCGTGCTCTAAGTCAGCATTGATTATATCAATATTTAACCAAAACATTTTAATTTTCAGATTAGTTTAAAAGACTGGCTGATCAAAAGAAGAAGGAGAGGTGATGCTCAAAGTACTGTATGTACTTAGGCCTCCCAAGCCCTTCTGGAGCCGGCAGACACATAAAAACCTCCTGGCAGGGTGCTTTTACGTATGCATTTTTTTTTCTGCACACGCGCCTCACCTCCACATCCTCTGGGAAACATTTCTTAACCAAATAAAATTCCAGTTGATTATAATTTTATGTAAAAAGCAACCAGGCATGTGGCAACGAATTAGAATAGCAGCTAACTATTGGTAACATTAAAAGTTTGCCGCATTTAATCATGTCAACCAAGTCAAAACATTCATTCATTCAACAATAGATGGCAGTACAATCAGTATTACTAACAACTAAGCATCTTTACCATTATTGATAGTTCAAAGTATTGGGTAGTGAGTAGAAAACTATAATGTGAGTGTCATCACTTTATTTTACATTTGCCTGTGTTACTTATTAATTACTGTCACTGATATGGAAACACTGAGTTAACAAGTCTTAAAGCTTTGAGCGATGCCGCTCGACTTTGAGATTATTACTAGAATGACGTCTCAGTTTGTTACTGAAAAATCACTGTGCGACTGTCGGACAAAAGCGCACTGGTTGAGCTTAGGAAATAATGTGGTCTTCAGTGACTTGATGCACCGAAGTCACTGAAGACCTTTTCTGTATCAAACCAAGACAATGCTGTAGTAACTACGAGTGGATATTGTATTGCCAGATTGGATATTTTGGCGGAAAACAATTTAAATACGTCAACATTTTACTGATACGTTCAGTAAATGCAAATTAGTTGCATATAAAAGTAATTTCTACGAGGGGGGGCGGACGTAAAACAGATATGAACATGTAAAGGTGTAAATTGCTAACCATACACTTAACAAATAATGCACCTTGTTAATAACAGTACCAACTTGGTATTACAACTACACACCATACAATTAGCTGGTTAAGTTTCCACATGATGCATAGACTAATTACCCATTAATCTAAATCATTACCAGTCACCACTTCTAACCACATAATTATCTACTCTATCCCAGGCATTTATTAGACCCTAAAATCAACTTGTACCCTCTTGTATCACTTTATAACTAATATATGAACAATCATGGGAGCAATTGATGCAAAGGTGAAATCCTTAACCTTCCACACATTGTCACCTTCTCCTGTGATGGCAATTGATTGAAATGATGTTTACACTAAGTAAAATATGGCATACTTCCCTGCCTTTTACATCTACTATTTGAATCAGCCAAAGCAAAACTTTTAACATGTGTCAGCAAGCAAAGTGTGAAAACCATTGCTGCTGGGTTGAGTTTAATTTTGATATATGAAAATAGACCCGTGGTGTGAAACACATCTCTTCCAGCACACTACGCTTCTGTTTCGAAAAGACTTTATTGGCACTGTCAGCTAGTGCCACCTGACAAGCCAAAGAACATTTCTGTACGGCAGCGTGCGGACAGCATCTCCAACCACAGTAAACGTGCCATACAGATGGATACATTTTATTAATAAAACAAATTAAGTGGACACTAAAGTGGTGCACTTGGCCAATAACCACCCAGTGTAGTGTTTTCTCTGAGCTTCACAAAGGTGCTAATGAAATTTCCTCTTACTGTCAGGACTCCAAATATCATACAGTCACTGTGATTGAAATAACGTTATGTGTAATGTTACTGGAAAGGTTCATAATATCAGCAGGTAATAGACTATAGTTACAGCAACCCACACACTTAATTATTATTAATTAGCCCCACCTTTTTAGTCCATTAGCACCAGCTGTACCAATGTGTGCTGAACTGGCGCACCAACCCATTCACATTACCATCCTCAAACTAAAGGCCATTATGTTTTCTGCTTTTTCAGTTCAGGCATATTAAGGCTTCTATCTCCCTTCATGGCATACTGGATGGGTTGCCAGTTCATAGAGAGACTAATAGAGACACACTTGTGGGCAATTTATAGTCTCCACTTCACCTGACTCTGTAATTTGGAAGGAAACAGAGCTCCCACGCAACACTCAAAGGGAGAACATTCATTGTGGACACCAATTGGGCCACGAATCAAACCCAGCACCATCTTGCTGTAAGGCAGCTCTTAACACCTTAAGCGTGCGTTCAGACTGAAATCAGCCCTGCGTTAAAACAATTCAAAGGGCTACGCTGGTGGGGGCATGTAGCTTCAGGTAGCGGTGAGACAATGAAATACAATCCAGTTGAAGTAACAGATCTGTACAGTAGACGGCTTCTCAGATGCCAAAAACACTGCACAGAGGTTTATAACAATATGTGACAGGATTTTACAAAAAATATCATGGCGGACATTAATTTATCTTTCGTCATGACAAACGTGAGGTAAACAGTAGAGATACAGCCTTTAAATTTCAAAGTAATGTTGCGTTGCAGCAAAAGTTGAGCTGGGTTCAACTTTTTTGCTGGACAACCCAACGTTTGCAGGATCCCCTGCTGGGCCGCCAGACTGGCCTCATTCAAGTGAAGGAGGGGGGCTGCGTTTTTTCCACACAGAGCTACAGTGGGTCTGAATACAGCCTAAGATCAGTTAGTTGCAACTTGTGATCATCAGAGATTATTAATTGATTTGTTATTGTTGTTTATGCATCTTCTTTTTAAAAACGGCACCTGCTAGAAAAACACTGAATAAACTGACAAATCATCCCTTCAATGTCAAAGCTTTGCATTACGTTTGATTGCCCTTTACTGTGCAAAGCATGACATAGGTTTCTCTTTCAGTAGGTTTTAGTGTGAAGAAATGGACACGAGATGTAAAAGTCTTACAAAATATTTGTCACCATTAAAAGTAACAACACCTGTAAACATTCATTGTCAAAAGTGGAATCTGAATGCTGTTCTGTGTCTGTGTTAAAGAGGTGAGGGCAGCAACCAGATTCACCTCAGGGAAAGGCCTGTCATCACCTGCAGAGTTTGTGAGAAGCATTGATGTTTTAACAGCAATTGCAGTGGGGCATATGCATCCGGCAGACAGCAGGTCACAGTCATTCTGAGGAAACTGATAGACGGGTCTCTGTGGTGTTGAATGGGATGTTTCCCCAAACCCAGGGACATCCCTCATATTGGGAAGGATCTTCTACATGGCACAGGTGCAACAAAAGAACGTTTTATAAGACAGTGGAAAATGATGTGATCGGGTTTCCTATTTTCTTTTGCTTTCTGATTGTTTATTGCATTATAGCTCAGAAAAATGATGAAAATGATTAACTTTCCTATTTGGCTGTGTAAAGTTAAGCAGCTTAATTCTTACAACTTTAGGTCCAACCCTTCTTTCGTCTTTGGAAACCCCCCCAGGGAGATGTCTCTCTACTATTGACCTCTCTTGAATATGAAAAATCGTTCTGCATACAGGCCTGATTATGCAAACACGGAATCTGTTCCTCGAATGGGAGATAAGTTGAACCTGCATAATTTCCTGAACGTGTGTTTTTTTTTTTGTTTGGATGATGAATAGGGAAACATGTTGTTGCTCATACCTGCCCAACTGTAGCTCATCCTTCTTCCTGTTACCTTGGGCCTAATTTAATAACCTAAAACTCACTCAGCCAACTGTGATCCTACTGTGCACCCTGATGGCAGAAATATGTGTAAACACCTGCACTAATTACCTTCTCAGGCAGATTATTTATGAAATGCATTAAAGCGTGTGCAAAACGATTCATTGGTCAGAATTCAGAGCAATTTTTCACTCGACCATCCAAATGTCTTCCAGCCCAAGGGAGGCAGAGCACGTTCCCACTGAAACTTAAAGGTATTATCTCTCCGTGACTGTTCATTTTCAGGACTGTTTGTCGAAAGGAGACTAAACAAGATTATCAAATAGACAAAGATGAGTTTGGCTGTGTTCTCTAATTCAGGCCACATTGATTGTTTATGTTTGATGTAATCTGCTTAATGTGTTTATTGTCCTGCGGACATTCCAGTTTTTCATGAATTTCCCTAAATAAAATGATGACAATACCTATTCCTCAAAATTTTATGTGTTGTGAATAATGCCAAGATATGCCTCATAATTATTTTGTTATTATAAAGTTTGTGAGAGGGTGCATTGACAGCACTGCAGGTGCTGAGTAGAGGACAAAATTAGCACGGCACTCAGCCTTAAGTGTTCAGGAGGACTAATTGAGCCAAAACTTCTCAGAGATAGACATCTCTGATTACATTACATGAGTGAAATATTCTTGTCTCACAAGTGTGCTGATACTGAAACGACAATGAACAAGACAAACTTCCACCATGATTAACAGTGGGTAATGATTTCTCATATCTACTAATTATCCATGTTTGGTTATCTCGTACCAGAAGTTACTGGGAGGGGGCCAAATTGATCACGGAAAATTTGGGTTCATTTTTCAGCCATAATGATGAATGAATCTAATTTGAAGAGTCAAGTCAAATCTATTGCTATCTCATCAGTGAAAATGACAACACATAATAGATTTTTAGACCTCACCATTCAATTGGGGAATCATTTAATATAGTTGATATACTGGATAATGAATTTCATTGATGGCCTTTTACAGATACAAAACAGCACCAAAGTCTTGCATCACACCCAATAAAAAATTCAAGAGCTTACTCAAGTGTTTCACTTAAGTTACTGCAGGCTTTGCTGTGGTGTAATATACAATGGAGATCACAGAACAGGCCTAATGACATGTGAATTCAGCAAAGGGATTTTGCAACAGACTAGTCTTAAGAAATTTGTGAAATCAGCACTTAAGAGTCTGAAAATAGAGATAACATGCTTCATGTGCATATACACTTATATATACATACATACACAGAAATATGTATATACTTTTCCCATTGAAAGGTGCTGTGTGAAGGAGATTTAGCTATAGAAGCAGGAAGTGGTTTGGCAATGAAATAGCACGGTGAAATGTAGTATGAAGCTCGATATGGTGGTTAGATAGATTCTTAAACTGTCAACATGTGGCAGGAAGGAGGTACAGACTTTCTATTAGAATGTGTCTTTTTTAACAATGTCCAAACCTCACCTCAACCAAAGTTTCAGCTGCCCAACCCAAACCTACTTTGTTTTTTACTTCTTTATATTTAAAATGTCCAATCAAAGTCCCCAACCTCTGTAATTTTGTCAAATCCTTTTGTTCAATGAAATTTTATTATTTTATTTTTTACAAATGTTTGTTTCCAATTTTGCACTCATTTCACTGTTTTTTTAGACAGCGTTGTCCTGACACTGCTGCAAAAATAACTATTCATAGATGCAATCATCAGGATCATTAGAAAGAGACATTCACTCGATCTGCAGGATCGGGATCAGGGCTGATCCATTTTTTTTTAAATGATAGTATCAGCTATATAAAATCTGTTGAGGACACTTGCTCACTCCAGGTACGCCAAATGTCAGAAACATTCTGTCGTGCACCCTTAAAACACTGGCACCACATAGCGCTGTGAGCGAGTGAACTGCGGAGCGCACAGAACAAATAAACAGCAGCCGGCAGTTTCAGTTAATGATATGACAGCATGCGTCATTCAGCCATGCGAGCAGAGCCACATTGAGTTTTAAAAAAATTGCAGCAACATTTCTCACATTTGAACTTCAATATGCTGGGGTTGATGCAAGGTTGTCAAAATCCTGCCCAAAGTTCCTGTGACAACAGGGCCACACTGATGCTCTCCTACATAATTAAATTGCTTTACTAATTTTTTATGTTGGCCTATTTTATGCTAAGTGTCATTTTTAAAAGTAGCGGATTGGACACAGTATTGGCAGATGGTCAATAATAAAGGACTCTTTGGCTGGATGCCAAAAAAAAAAATAGGATCGGTGCATCCCTACAATCAATTTTATACTCAAGACCAGTCCAGCAATATATGCAGGCTCCAACTATTTACTATCTGAACACTGTGAGATCTGAAAGTCACATTTCCTGCAAAGGGCAACAGTTACTGTACTGCAAATCATGAAAATGTGCTTGCTTTGACTCTGCATTTATTAGCTGGGTGTAGCCATGCTCTAGCAGGTGACAGCTAGTCAGATGTGACAGAGTGCAATATTATCCCTCAGACACAGTCTCCCCAATTTCAGACAGCTACATCATGAGAGGATGATGTGTTTGAATTATTGATACATTCTCAAGGTTGAGTGCATCATGCTTTTTAAGGGGCTCTGAATGCCACGAAAAGGGTTTTAAAGAAAAGGAGCGCATTCAAGTCTGAAATCCTACAATTAGAGAGATATAAGTACACTAAAGCTATAAAATGATAACCCCATCTGAGCACCGGAAGATTAAGAGATGCAGCTCTCGATGACCACATAAGGCTTATGGTTTGTAGAGGCAGAGACTTGTGACAGATGCTTCTATCTTTCAGCTGCAGTTGGAACATTTGATCTGTGCACACCACGGATCACGGAGAGAGAATTTGTTATAATTAACTATGAGGAGTGAATGCATCCTACGGAGATTATACTAATTACTTGAGCTATCTTAGAGGTTCACTATAGGATCAGAGCTCTCTGTGTGTGTTTCTGTGTCATATGGGTCTCTTGGAGAAACAAACATACAATCTCGTTTGTTTTCTATTAAACTGAGGACTTAAAACTCAGGGACGGAGACTGCCAGCCTTCAACAATGGCACAACTAGTTCTTTTAAATGCAGCATCTAAATTTGGGGGGAAGAGTTCATTATTCATTGTATCTAAACCTTCAATAACAAGGTCTTGGGTTATCCATCATTCAAAACATCAGTTTCTAGTCTTATAATTTATCATTTTGCATCACTTGGTGAATAATTAATTTTCTAAAAATCCATGTAATTGCTCCCTAACAATTTGCCCCGCATGTTTAGCACTTTTAACCCAATCATCACTCCCTATTCACCTGCCCTGTAGACTCGCCTCCAGGCAAGAAGCCATTTGAAAGAAATGATTTGAAAATTTGTGAACTTATCCTTGAAAGTGACTCTTCATATTGAACTCACAACAACTCAAAGTTGCAAGCATAATGTGTCTGTGTCGTCAGCCATATTAACAAAGTGAACACACCATTAAACAATGTCATTAACCACCGACTCATGCTAATGTCTTCCTTTAACTATCAATGACGCTTAGCTTACTGGTCTGAAAGGGAAATCTGTTTTCTGGATTATTAGTCCAAAATAGAAAGTCACTGAGCACTTCGAATGTTGTTGTGGTGCTTGAGAGGGTGGGACACTGCAGTTAAATTGAATTGAAATAATTCAAATGGCAAGGATGGGCAGTGTAGGACTGCTCATGATTGTTTTTATTGATGTATTTGTGAGTGGTTAGCACCGAGTCAATGAATTGGGTGTTGCTTTTATATTGTGTCCTGTGCAATATCCCATTTAGCATGCCTATCTAAATGCTAATAAGATTAAAGCTGTTTTAAAATTGCTCAGTATAACTGATGTAGTAATTCACTGATTGCTAACTAACTGTAACTTTGTGGCAACTTAAATTCGACACGACACCTTAAATTCTCACTACAGCACTTTGTTTGTGCTGAGCTGCTTACTTCTTACCTTTTTTCTCATCTTTTTTTTCCACCATATAAATCAATTTCCGACCAAAATGTTGTCATTTGCCTCTTTATAGATCCACTCACATTTCTCTTGGCAAATGTGAGTGCACATCGCTCAAATACCTGACTATAGAGGCCACAGGATCAACAAATATGACCCTGAAAGCATGCAAAGCACATGCTTTTGCTCGCTCTGTAATGAGACGTCAGTGTCACGCCTTTCACGCACATTCTTGATGCCACCTTGGTGAAGGATCGAAATCAGAATGGTTGGAGTGAGGCTTTAAATCCTTCAGTTAGTTTAAGAAATATTGTAGTCTGTGCCTCGACTTTAGTTCCTTTGTGACATTCTTGTTTCTTGGCTATATTAATCAGCCTCGGCCCGTAGGCCCAAACAGATGGCTTTGATAACTTGCTTAAAGCAGTCCAAAACTCCACAGATAGCGCTACAGTAAACTAGACATCCATCTTTGGCTCTATTTGTTCCATTGCAAACAGAGTCATTATACACTTGGCTTGGGGGAGAGATTCCCTGTCACAGAGCCTAACCCTCTCCTCTCAAGGATTTGGATCCTTGTCATCTGTATTTCTTAAACCAGTCAATTGACACCAATATTAAGTGAGCGTAACTGGTTCTTGCCACCTTGAACAATCTGACATTTCACCAGACATTTCATTTTTTTTCCTCATCTGTTCAAAGTGACATTCAATAAGTAAACTTTTACGAAGTAAAGGTATCTAATAAAGCACCCCTCCTTTTCCAAAAAGACAATCACCTTTTTGTTAATCACTAACATGATCCTTGAAAGCAAAAGCAGCAATGCATCTGTAAAATCATGACATTTGCAAAAAAAAAAAAAAACTAACAATATATAATAAGGCATGATTATTTTGAAGTGAAACACAGGAGACTAGATGTGCTATGGAACATGAAATACTGTCAAGGCATTGCAAACATTAAAACATGTTTCAAATCACAGCCAGTTTTATCTCAAAATGATTATTTATATGGTGAAATCATTTAGCCCTTACACTTAGGGGATAGGGAATAGGGACTAACAGTGAGCTCCAAATTCATTTAGAAAGTGATTTTTTTTTGGCCATGTACTCTAATTTCTTTGGATTTCCAATGATGACTAGAGAGTACAGACAGTCATCTTAATTTAATGCCATGTTCATCCATTTCAGAAGAACAATTACACATCTACAGCACTTTTGATATTTCTATAATTCCAAGGTGACTCAAGCATTTAAGTAGTAATAGAGTATCTAATATAGCTTCACAAATGACACTTTCAAATCACTACAGTTTAAGCAGTGACTTTAGAAAGTCTGCAACCCTTAGTCCCCATGAAGTACATCTTATTTTCAGGTTGCCCTATAATCAAGAATAGAACCTCTTTGCATTTCAATAAGCACAAAGCTGTACACTGTGTAGTGTCTAGTGTGATACAGAAGTGATGAAACGTAAAAGTAAACATCTGAGGGAACAAACTAGCTCCAAACCACAGAATTAGCCCACAAATGACTTCGACAGTGATTCTCCTGCACTTAGCAGACATTAAACGGGCTAGACATGTGTCAGCCTTAAGGCTTCCATATGTTTTCAATGCAGTATGCTTTAACTGTCATGTTGCATCTTCGCATTTATATACAGAAAATGCAATCGTTAGAACCTGATAATCGGACTGAAGTGTCATGTCATACATATTGGAGATGTGGTAAATGATTCAGCAGTCAAGAGCCAAACTACAGTCAGTGCAGATTGGTGTTAATCAGTATTAGATGTAAGTCAATACTTAGCACTACCTACAGTGGCACTCACGAATATCTTGGTATCTAAATCCAGACTCAGGATCCATTTATACATCTACCTAAACTCTTTATCACACATATCTTTATCATACATACATGGTCACGTCCATGTTGGAGTCTGTGATTTATTTGATCTTTTCTTTTCATAACTTCTGTTCTTGTATCTTGTTTTTATATCCTTTGCTTTCTGTAAAGCGCTCTGCAAACAACCTGTATGACTTTCTCTCTCTCATATATGATTTTCTGCAATGTGTTAATTTCACCATCACTCCCTAACCTGAACCATGCAAGCATGTATATAGCAGATGCATATTGCTATGGTTACCTCACAGCACATAGTTTTAAATACAACACACTAATGTAATTAGTATAAAGTAAAGTAAAAGTATTAGCAAAAGTATTGTTTTCACTGTTGCTTGGTTAACGTTCACACCATACATGTAAAAAGGGAGGAGGTTTTGTTTCTCCAGCTTGAATAGAATTCTCTTGACGTTTGATGGCTCAAATGCATATATATATATAAACATATACACTTTGACTGAGTCTAAAACAAAACATCCTGGGGGTACATTTTGTTAATATGTACTTCTCAACCATTAGTACAAAACAGTGCTACAATAGCATTATCCTTCAAAAAAGCCCTGTTACGATGATATGATGCCAGTGGAATCATAGACAGATTTTTTCAGAGAGCCAAAAGCCACAAGAGTGACTTTTCAAAGATTTCCTTGGTTTTACTTCCTTGATTACAAGTCAAACATTAGAGATCTGGCTCCGGTCCTCTATAAGCAAATCCCTTTTCTCTGTTTAATGTTACAGTTACGCCCAAATGTACACCCATATAATACAACTGCAGCTACACCCATATATTAAAATATTTTTATGAGTACAATTTATTTTTCATGGCAAAAGCTGTGGCTATTAGGCCAGTATTCAAATGAGGCATTTGGCAAAAAATATATTTCTCTCAAAAAACGTTAGCGGTGTTTTTTTGTTTTTTTTCAGGCCTAGCTATATACAACTATTACAAGCACAAATGGGACTCAGCTTCATGGAATCCCGAAAACTGGGCAGAGAGTGACGGGCGGGCAGATGGGCAGTGGATAAAGTCTTTTATTTCCACCATTGAGCAGCTCCACACCTTGGATAATAGGAGCCAATTCAGTTCAGCCCATAAAGAGGTTTATCAGTTCCTGTCAGCATGCCCTGCAGGGGTGAGGCGACAAATAACAAGGTAGTGAAAAAGAAAAGTGGTAGGAGTCCAGCTCCCTAACCTGTTTCCCCTCTGCCAATGGCATCTGCATTTTCAAAAAACACTCATTTCCGCTTATGACTCGAGACAGGAGATTAGAGAGTTGAAAGTCATGTTTGAGCAGCATTAGAAGGAGATATCGAAGTCACGTGATGCAAAGAAGCTGCACTCGGTGCGTCTCAGAAACGTCACAAAATGTCAAGCATTGCATAGGCTGCCTAGAGAAAGACTACCTTACCCACAGCGGTGGTCACATCTCACAGGATATTTAAAAAACATATATTCAAGTGTGGATACAACAAATAAAGACACACTGTTGCTGCACCGTTCTAATCATTTTTGTAATAAAAAACACTCTAGCAACAAGGCCAATTATACCTCTAATATTTTCATTGCTGCATTAGAAGTACCTAAAATATTTCTTGTGGAGTTGTTGTTGTGAGTTACACAGAGCCCTCAGCATTTCAGAGTGTCTATTTCTGGGAAAACACCCTATTTAAGTGCTAGAGGATGAACAAACCATGTCAAATTACAGCCCTCAGCCTGATTCGACAGGCTTGTCAGATCCAAACTACATTTCTGTCTCCTACCTGGCTATATTTAAATGCCCTCAATGAAACCTCTGGAGTTGCTGTCAAAATAATAAGCTGTATTGTTGAAAAGGTTTCCACTATTCTGCCTCTGCTGGTCCAGATTTGAGGAATTACTTCATCAATATAAAAAAAAAAAAAAAAAAAAAGGCAGATTTTTTTTTCTCAACTACTAGTCAACTTTCATTTGAATTTGCTTCGCTGACATTTGATGAGGACGAGGAGGAGGAAGAAAAATGCAAGACAATGCTCACGACACTTTCGAGTGCAGTATGCCAACTCCTACACACCCTTCTCTTACAGCACTAACCTGCATCACAGTGGCTAATGTACTTTTCCTAGCATGAAAAAAAAAGAAATAGAATGTGGGAACATGCCAATACTAATAATGGTAATAATGGGAGTGGATTTTAACAGTATGTCCAGAGCAATTACTTATGGCCTTCCTCTAAGCCTGCACCTCCACAACAAATTACATTTTAAAATTAAAAACACTGCACAGATAACAACCAGCACAATTTACTGTTAATATACATATATATATATATATTTTAATTTTCTTTATTTTTTTTTTCTTTCTCTCCTCTCCCCTTTTTGGGGAGTGGTGGAGGCACAGTCGTGAGAGCTCCTCCACAGAGTTTGCCTTATGCTTGCCGGAATAAATTGGTACCATATGGTGTGATGACAGGATCACTCAATCTTCTGTGTACCTGAACACCACATTAATCATTTTTTGGGGGATATTCTTTCCCTTTCATCACACAGGAATTTCCAAATAGCCCCTGCCTTTATTTCTCTCACACATGTAGTGAATTTACATACACAGGCTACACTCTGCCCTTGTTAGGAGCCAGACCGTTTGACCAAGTTCAAGCTGGAGCAAAACAAAATGTTAAGGTTAGGTGTCAGGTGAGACTTCCTTCCTGTTCAACATGTTGACTTACTTTCAGTGTAATGTGGTCAAGAACTAGGGGCATGTTTCAAATTACCTTTCTTAGATAAACAATGAAATTTCAATGTATTGATATAAAAAAATTTGAAAACACAAATTAAAATTTAAAATCCAGTCTATATTAATTACAGATGAGAAAAAGTTTAGAGAATGGCAGTACTGATTTTTAAAATTAAGTAATAAGTAATAGCCAATGAGAAATAAGCACATACATAGATAACAAAATATATACATAGACACAAAACAATAGCTACTTGAGCTAAATATATATTTGCACCTACCTTAATTAAGTGGCTAAGCTGCAATTCCATAGGTATATGTATAGGCATAAAGCTCCTTCCACTAATTCAGGCTAAGAGTTTTTAGACAGAGATAGGTGAACAGAGTAAAAAGGGTGAAGTGGCCCAGAGGTGAGAGAGAGAGAGAGAGAGAGAGAGAGAGAGAAAGAGAGAGAGAGAGAGAGAGCGAGAAATAGGACAAAGGAGAAAGAGTGGTCTTTATAGCAATGTCCGCTTGATGAATCAGACATGTCTTATTTGTTGGCTGCACTGCCAGGGAATTTGCATTGATTATTTTCCCCTCAACAGATACATTTAAATCAATGTGGCACAGCGCAGCCAGAAAAGTGTGAGAAAATGTGCGAGGCACACCGTGAACCCCGGAGCTGTAACCTTGGTCAGACAGGAGGAGCCACAGCTCCCCCTTCATGCCAAACAGATGAGATCAGGACTAAAAGCAACTCTGAGGACAGCACCATTTCTGATCTCCCTCTGAAAAAACAATCCCCTCCCTACACCCGTAATAACATTTCTATGGACTAATATGTCTTCATTACACTGCAATTTTTCATATGCAGATGTGCCAAGTAGTGAGTTTTTCCCTAGTTTTATAAAAGGCAGTATATTGCTTTATGTTTCACAGTTGTTCTTTTTTTCCTCCAGAGTTCTTGGAGGTTTCTTTTAAAATTGTTTTCTATTGTTTCAGCTGTGGATGTATAGCTCCATGAGATTTATGGGTCATTTTTTAAGAGTCATAAGTAGGTCAATCAAAATCAATTTGAAGTATTTTACTGTTGCAGGAGAAGCTATTTCAGCCTGGCTTGTTATGTTCATTTTAATGTCAATTTGAGGCATGCATAGCTTTTAGTTTGAGCAGCAATTACCAAAGACAGCATGTACATGTATATAAATATAGTAATCTCACGGTCCACTTCCAAGCTTTTTCAGGAGCCTTTATTTTTTTTACTGTTTCCAAGGTCAATATAAATATATTTTTGCATGTTATATTTTATCAACATTTTCTCTTAATACAGAAAATACAAAAAAAGATGGCGTGTAATATGTGCACATCTCATTCATAAGAGAAGCAGCAGTATGTCAACATTGCTTGAAATACATTGTCAAAAATATACTGTAATTTGTAGAAATGGGCTACTCAGAGACAAAAAAGTGGCCTTCACCACTTTCGCCATTCTGTGATGACAAATACTCCACAAATAACACCGTTGTTCAGTAGAAACATGTCTGATCATCCGATATTTGCCAGTGAGAAGTAGGTTAGGTCATTATCCACCCTGTGACAGAATCCACTGGCTTTTATGCAGACCCAGTGCGGAGCTGGATCACTGCTAATGCTTCATCACAGAGTTTAGCTTAAATGAAGCTTTCATGGAAGTTGAGCAGTTAGAGGTTTTTGTCTCCTCTAATGAAGTCCTGTACTGCCCCCTTGCATACACTGAGCTAGATGCTTGCAGGGTGCAGGGAACATTTATATTTTGGTAAGTTGCCACAAAAGCAACTTCTATTGTATGTTTATAATTTCAGAGCACTGAATAGCAAATAATAACTTTTTTATAAATGTGTTTATTTTTTTTTTTTTCATTTTGCCCAGGCTCATAAGCCGTGGGCATTAAATAATACATAGCACTTTCTAATTGGATGGGCCACTTTTAAAACCCCCAACACACACACACACACCACCATGCACCACTCCCACCTCTCTTTTCCTGTCTCTCTCTCTCTCTTTCCCCATCTCATTGATAATTTCTCCTGGAGCTTCAGCCCCTCACATTGAGATCAAAGTGGCTGTCACACACACTGCCAGTGGAGGACGGTTCAGGAGCATCTCCCTACAATATATTATTCCTCTATGGATGATGAAAGACTGTATACTGGGGGTGGAGATGACACTGTTACGAGGCAAATGCAGTAGGGGGCGTTACATTGGGCCTCCCTCACAGGGGATTGGTTTTCAGGACGGCAAAAGTAACAAATGGTTTAGGTTAGGGTTGTACTGCAAACCAATCCACTCCAGGGCTGACCATTACATTAGGACTCTAAAGCAAAATGAACTCTTGTCATGGATGTGTTAGTGAGTAAGCTGACATTACACAGACATTTACTCTACCAGGACACGCACACACTGCTATGATAAGGAGCTTAATCTTTGAAGAAGAAAAAAAAAAAAGTGTGATGAGTCCCATTTTGAACTAATTTTGACAACAAATAGTCCCGCTGTTGTAAACAGCATAAAAAGGAGCAAAGAATTACGCGAAGTTTGCTCACTACCTTCCTTTGTATGCAGTTGTCTTTTCTCTGCAGAGAAAAAAGAAAAAAGAGGCTTTCCAATATCTCCTGACTGTCTCTCTTTTCTCTGAAAGGCACATCTTAGGTCTGACTAAAGCATACACTCGTCTCTCCCCTAGGGTGCAGTGGCAGTGGTGCAGAAAAAGTGAACTGCAGAGGACCCCACTGTTTAGCAAACACTCCTACTGAGGGGAGGAATTAATTATTCAGAGCCAAGGACCAAGGCAGCCCCATTTGATTGCACCACAAAAGAAAGGTCAGAGCTTTTCATATGAGGAACCTCCTGGTTATGCTCCCCGTCAGCTGAGGGGACGTGTACAGTATATAAGGCAGACTGAATGGCAGTCTGGCTAACAGCTCAATTAAACAGACAAGGATGTCTAAGTGAGGATGTGTTCATGAGACATATGACAAACAGCAGCTACAACATGGTCTCACTGAAAAAAGGTGTGGATGGTCTGGAGGAGATGATTAGCAGCTGGGGAGAAAGTTGCGGGTTGTAGAAGTGATTTTGCCAACTCTGCAGGAGCTGAAGATATTTTTATCGTGTGAGATATCGAACCAACGAGAAAGGAATCAAGATTCTGCCGGTGAGAAAGATTAAACACTTATGGCCACTGAAAGCAGTTTTTGTTCAAATCTGACCAAACCATTTCATTTCTTCTCCTCGCAAGTTAGCAAATGATGTATTACCATGTTTAAATAGTTAATAGGCAATAATGGAATTCATCAAATTAATAACGTATTATTTAATCTTGGGCAAAAATGGCCTTCTAAGGACTAAATTGTTAGGTTTCAAATTCTGCAAATACCGTATGGACCCTTGTGGCAATTAATAGAGATGGAGAAAGTTTGGTGTCAGGCTCCATTCCCATAGTGCGATCATATGCATAATCCTATCCAATTTCACTGTGAAAGGCCAAAGCTTTTTTTTCCCAGCCATGGTGCAAATGACTGATTTTCATCAAGTCCTTTCTCCCGACTCTGAGCTCACAATGCCTACTTCACAGAACAGATCATGCACATACACCAGCAGTGCAACAAAATCCAGCTACAGGATCCTCAGGGTTTACAAAGTAAATCTAAAGTAGAATACTGTTGAGGCCTCGAGGCATTGTGGTCCGTTACTGTAGGTTTTAATCTCTAAAAACTGTGGACTAGCCCGCTCCAGCAGGGCTGAAGATGAGCCGAGAATAAATTCTACAACTGTGCAACAGGGGGTGCCTCTTCACTCACTATTGGTGTGTGTACGCTCCACACATAAGCCTCAGTGATCCTATTGGCTCTTTCCAACACCCTGTCAGCCAATCATCATTGGCCCAGCTCTACCATTCCATAGAAACCAGGTCTGCACCAGTAATGACATCAACTCCAAATTCATTGAGCTCCAGTCTTCTCAGTAACGCACACAGTATACTGCATATTTTGAAAAGGTCACAAAGTAGTATGACAAAAGAGTGGTGAAAAAACACAAACAAAACAAAAAATCAACAAAACATACATGTATTTATCCATATATTTCAGGAACATATATTTCTAATTTCAGTCAGTAATCACATTTGTAAATTACAAAGAAAAAACATCAAAAGCCTCAAAACATAACTTAACTTAACCTACTTAAATATAATTGCAGGTAATCAATCATAAGGTTGTGTTTGCTAACTGTGCTGTCTTCACCTTAACAGTATGAATTAGCTCACTGATTTATGTTCCTGGAGCATTACGGCTGAATAGAAAGATACAGATAGGAAAGGGGATAGGTCCTCTCTAGGAAGATTTCTTGCAGATGGTTCAGCCATTACATCTTAGTCTCTCAGATCATTAATTTCCCAGGTAATAAAGCCCTGTGTTGTTAGCAGGCCCCCCTTCCCCCTTATACCCTGTGCCGTAGGATGCAGCTGGGTGTAGCTTGTGAGTGGTTGCCAAGTGGAGATGACAGTTTGCTCCACTGTTCATCAGTGAAACCACGGAGCCATGCTGAGTCTATAGCACATGGATGAAAAATTAAACTCAACACCAAAAAATTAACGCGTTGTAATACAGTCTGTTATTTGTCCCCATAGAGATTTCTATCACTGCTTCAGGTCTGCCTCAGATGTACCCATTAAGACTTGACAGATATGAGTATTTAAATTGAAGTTACTGAATGACAACTGAGCTAACTCCATCTGCTGATTAATACCGTGAGATGCGGTTCAAAGCTCCAGAAAAAGCTAGTAAGTGGGCTTACTTGTAGGCAAAGTGGGAAACAACAGACTTCATTTTAAATTTAAAAAAAAATATTTCAATAGTGGACAAAGAAAATATGCAAAGAAAAATAATTTTTTTTATGTAGCTGCGGTCTGAGAAGACTGTCCATTAAATTAGCACTAATGGCAAACTAAAATATCAGTCTTACACACTGAGTTCATCTGTTCTAAACAGAATTCAGTGGCTTACAAAAGTCTAGTTTCCATCCAAATGTAACACAAATTTTAACAGAATTTCCAGAAAATTGGCAATAATAAAATCAAATTAATGTGCGTTTCCACCCACACCTCCTATGTGAATATTAGGAGTTGGTTGCATCAAGGTAAACAGTTGGTGGCACTAAATCCTGTCAGGTGCTGTTAAACCATTGCAGAAAAAGAAGGGCAATGAGATGATGGGGAAAACATAATGGAAATATGGTAATTATTTATGTTTCATGTATTAGTTTGAGGAAGGTTACAGTATCCTCAAACATCCAAACAGGTCTGATGTTTTAGTCTGTCTCTTCTGTGGAGCTGTAGCTTCAGTGGACTTTTGGATTTGGCTTTTATCAACACTCCAAAACAATATTTCAGTGTATTAAAGACTTCTGGTGTTTCCACTCAGGTTTCTTTTTTCGCAAACTGAAAATGCGCATAAAAACAGGTAGATAGAAACACACTAAATGTCAAACAAGTTTTTCCAGTTATGGCCTCAGTAACTTCTCTATGCATGGCGTGTTCTTGTATGAGTTCATAAACAGCACTGAGTCTAAACATAAGTACCTCAGAATCCAGCTGTATTGAAATGCATTATATTCCTCCACTGAAGCTGAACGGATACAGTTCATGTTCTTCAGACAGATGTAGTGCAGCAAAGGGGCAAAAGTGAGAATTTATTCAAGATGGTCCAGGTATTATCTGCAATAGTGAGTGAGTGTGGCCCTTATCAACTTTGAAGGCTGGCAAAATGCATGCGTCTGGAAATATGAAAGCCTCTCTTCCTGATAGCACAAGCATTTCATCACATTTCACATCAGAATATACTGTACTGTTGCCTACTCAGAGCTCTCTGGTAATCCAAAGGCTATCTGCTGTGCTAAAAAAAAAAACACACAAAAAAACAGTCCAACCTTGATTGTCAAACACTTCAGTGCTGTGCCAGCCTCATGAACTTCTATGAGGCAAAACAGCAACACAATCTTCCCACTCATAACAGATGTGAGGATCTCTGGAGCAATAAACTGATTCTGAGAGCTCTCATCAATCTTTAATCCTTCCTCAGGCTCCGTGGGGCCGCAGTGAGTAAAAACCTCCATGCAAAGCCCGAACGAGGCCGGAATCCAGCACATTCAAGGTTCAAGCAAAGGCCTAGAAGACTTGTTGACAGTTGATGGGGCCAAATCAACTGAGGAGACCTTTTAACTCTTTCTACCCAATGGGTGAGTCATGTACCAATACCCATCTTCAATCTGGACTAAAGGTTTTTGGCAAGCCTCTTTAGAGCTTTGTGGCAGATCATAGAAATAATACATCACACTGTTTACAAGACATAACCATGCACCGTATTTAGCCATGGTTATGTTCTGCAATTCAAAGGAGGTACGAATTAAGTATATTCAGGCATTCAAGACATTTTACATAAATAATTAAATTTAAATGTAATCATAGACAGCATTGATAATGTGCTGAAATTGGTAAATAATTCCATTTTGCGGTTATTTTTGGTAAACATTCAAAGCAAAACCCGCTACCCGTCAAATGTAATGGAATTCAGTATTGGCAGCAAAGAGTTAAGAATTAGTTGGAAGGAGTTTTAAAACTAAAGCTGCCTGGTGTTGAGTGGGCTTTGGCACGTTTTCCCAGCATCCAAAAGTCAAGGACAAAGACTAAGCTGAAACGACAGAGGACAATCTAAATAACTATCTGTATCATCGTAGCAAAGCCACTAACATAGCAGCTGGGTGTAGCCTGTGAGTTGTTGCCAAATGGATATGACAGTTCGCTGCACTGTAGATCAGTGAGACCATGGAGCTTCGCTGAGTCTAGAGCACTATGATGAAAAATTAATTCAGACACCAAAAAAAATTAAGTGCCTCAGGAAGAGTGTGTAGTCTGTCCCCAGAGGTTGCTCGCTCGGCATTGAGGTCTGCTTTAAATGTGTCTATTCTGAGTGGAACCCAGCAGCTTGTAATGCGACCTAAGTAACTGTCTGCTAGTCTGAGCTTTACTCTCACCATATGTTTTCTCACCGGCATATCACAACTCAGTAAATTCCAGTAAATGACTACATTGCAAACAAAGAGTAGCAAGGTGCCCGGAGAGCAAGAATGTCTTGGAGGGTCTGGTGAAAAGTGTGCATGTATATTTGTCTCAGAGGAAAGCAAAAATAAAAAAATGTCCTGTTTATTCTGACTATAGTGGAAAAAAAATCCTTGTTGGATACCGCTTTAAAAGTAAGGCTACTCAGTGTGTGGGCTTTGGCACTACCACTCAGAATCCCTACGTCAAGGACACAACCTAAGAGGATATGGCAGGGGCCAATCTAACCATCTGTATCATCACGCTCAAGCCACAAACAAACATATCTGTTTGCTTTTAATATTAGACGGAACTACTGAACCCGCTGGAGTAAAGCCAGACAACCTCCACTGGCCTTTCTAGCTAATTTGTATCAAAATATGACTTATCCCTGAATAAGTTTGGTTTTCTGTTAAAGCTTGTTTAATAAAGATATAACAAGTTGGACTGGGGAGGAGGCAGAGGGAGGGGGTCTACACTAGTTTACCCGCCGCAGAGGCAAAGCAGGTGGCCAGGTTGATGACAATGAACAGACAGCATTGGTGGCCTAATTTCTTCATGTCAGACAACGCCATATGGCTCCTCTGCTCCCTCTACCTATTTAGAAACTGCGTCCACATGAGTATGCAAGTATCATAGTCTTCACAATTAATTAAAAAGGGGATGAAACAGGGTGCACTTCATTCTATATACTGTAAAAAAAATGTACTATTAAGGGAAAATAACATATCCCCCCAGGTATTTATGTGTTATGTATGGCATGTCCTTGAAAGCAGCAAGGTTTCAACAGACAGCATACTTTTTTTCCCTCAACACATCCTCAACTTTTGCATAAAATGGAGACAAGGCCTCTCATTGTTGTAGAGCAATCGAATGGAAAAGTGGAATACATTCAATTAATCTTTCTGACCTTTAGTGAACGTTTCACAAGATGACAAGAAACCCTTGCTTACCCGAGCTCCGTACAACCAACTTGATATCAGCGCAGAAAGACGGTGTGCAAAACAATTTGAAATCCCTACATTGTGAAAACACACCGCTTTAGACAAGTTATTAACTTTCAAGGATAAGCCAGCCCTCTCAAACTTGGAGTGTTTTTATTGATAACAGTTCATAATACCATGATATCTTTGCTGTGGCTATCAACAGGCAGCAAGCTAAATTACAATAATGATGGGAAAAAAATGTTACATGGAGAGCTTTAAAAATCTCGGCCAAAAATGAAACTCGAAAGGGTTTCGTGACAGCTTTGCCTGCACACCACCAACAGAAGTGAAAGGCTCAAAGCGTTATCACTACTATTTATTCATAACCATGTGACTCGTGACAGTGATTGCTGACACGATGTCTCTCAAAGCTGAGGTGGTGACAGGTAACAGGGTAAACTTTGTGCGCCATGGAGACAGGCCAGTCCCTCATGCGGCAGCAAAAGAATATGGCACCATATGGCTCATATGTTGCACACTGCATTGGAAAGCAGAACACATGATTTATTACTGTTCATATTCAACATAAATGGTTTCAATGCAATAGTTTTTGCTGATTCTTTTTGGGGGGTCACATCAATCATATTAAGTTTACAAATTTGGAATAATTGGGTTTATATACAAGTAGTCCAACTTCCATTTAAAGTGTATTTTTTAAATGAGTAGACATTTTTTTTCCTTGTAGAACATTTTGTTAATATCTAAGATCTGATTCCATACAATATGTTGCTTTATTCAGAGTTCTAAAAAAGGTGAAAATCCAAATCCAAAAAGTTAATAGTTATTATGCCTGTTATGATTATAGCATTTAATCCAGTTAATTTGAATTCCATTTATGTCAAAACCCCCGGGATTATTCCCAGGTGTCATCTTAACACAGAAATAAGACCATAGACAAAAGCAGAAAGTTTTCAGTGAGAATGTGGTGAAGGGCTCTTGTCACCCCCCCATGGGTTCCTAGCAACATCATGCAGCGGGGGACGAATAAAGCAGAAAATGGGTTTGTGCAGCATACAATGGCACGTAGATAACAAGAAGGACAAGTATTGAAAATGTCCTATGGGGACGAGTTTACAGAAACGCCTCCTTTCTGTGAGACTGTGGAATGCCAAGCGCACTAGTGGGGGTCACCATTAAGTGACAAAACAACATCAGTGGGGAAACATTTGCATCGCGGCGTACAAATACGCAAGTTGTCAGGCATAGCAAGCGTGGCCTTTTCAACGTGACAGCAATCCCTTTAGGTGTGAGGCGACTGCAGCTCAGTGGCGCAGGGGACGGCAAGAGATTTGGTGGTAGGGAACCAGTGGGACTGCGGAAGTTGCATGCAGTGAGGTGTGTGTCAGGGCACCAGAGACAAAGCAATGATTACACACAATGAGGAGAGCAGAGCGCATGCTGACACTAATGCAGTCCGAGGGGAGACACGAGACAGAGCACTTGTGACAACTGTGAGAGGGCACTCCTCTGACAGACAGCATTATGGATACCAAATAGAGCAAATGGGTTTTCTTTAGCACTGGTGATATTTCAAGTTAACAATGAATAACCCTGAAATAAACACTTAAAATAATAATACACAAATCTGTGGCTGTTTCTGCTTGACAGTTTATAGGCATTGAAACTGTGAAAGCTTGAACATTTCAATTCTAAATCTAATGTTAAACTGATACAGACGGGGTACAAATTAAAGGAAAAACCTGAACCTTGCAAAAGAGATCGGAAATGAGGGAATATCTTGTGGAGGAATGATGAGTTCCAGTTCCAGACTTGGCAAGGAGCACTGAAGCTGTTCTGAAGCCTCGTGGTGGCCTGACTCCATACTAAGACAGTCATGTTGGTTTTTCCTTTCATTTGTCACCCATCTGTATATCCATTGATGCAGCAGAACAAATGCATTTTAGCTTCCATTAGCAATGACACAAATTGGTCTGCAATAAACATAAGAAGAACTGGGTAGTTAGCATGCTGAGCGGTAGACCATGGCTGAGCTCACACTCAAAACAGAGCAGCGTAAACAAAGACCAAACCAAATCAACCCAAAATAACAGAATAATAATGAAACCAAAAAAAGTGTTAATGGAAATGTTTAACTTACCTATTCCTAACATTTAATTGTTTGTTTGATAGATTCTTACTTTTCATGGTTCTAGAAACCTACAATACAAAAACTCTTTGGACATGTTTGACAAGTGAGAAAGGAATTCAGATTCACAGCTTCTTACCATTGTACTTACTATTGTTGTACTCACAAAGCCGCAACTTGTCCTGTATTTCCTACATGTTGAGATAAGTTGTATAAGAATATACATTTATAAGAGTATAAATGCAGTTCTTGTTGCCTCAAACAGCTCTTGCAGTAGAATGGGACACTGTATCAATGAGTGAATAGTATCCTGGTCAGATATTCCTGACCATGCCTGACTATCACTCCACTCACAGCAAGATGTTAATCTAATCTGTGAGGAATCTGGCTTCTATTTAGATATAGAGAAGAGAACGTTGCAGTTCTATTCGCAACATAAAGCAGGCTGTTTTAACAGAAAATGATGAAACAGTACGTTTCACTTGAGTCTATTCTTTTCAGGTTCACAGTCCCAGAAATGAAATTACTGTAGAGATCTGTTGGCAGCTTTTCAATTCATTTACCTGACATTCATCGCTGAACAGTGAACAGAATGAGGAACCCTTCATTGGCTCTTTAAGAAATACAGTATATGACACAATTGTAATAATAAACATTTCCATTAAGTGTTGTCTATGCTTTGTCAAGGCAGTTCCAACTTCACTACAGCTCTGAACAGTTTGCTCAAAGGAGGTGTGTCATGATGCCTTTACAACTTCTAATTAAATTTGATTGGGAAAAAATTAGGATGTTGCACCATCATGTCGTTCATGACAGCACATTACACATGCATAGAGAGTGCTATTGATTTTACTGAGTCTACCTGTGTGAGTTCCTCTTTTTATGACAGATGGGGATCCTGATGTGTTCCTGACTGCATCTCACTTAAGGGACATGCTTAGGTGCATGCTGTTTGATAAAACAGCACCTGTCTGCGTGAAATAGTACTAGAAGTACTTCTACACAAACACCTATTGCCATATGCAACACTGGTGCCACTGAAATCTTGTCATTTTAGTTCCAAGTAATCACCTAATTAAGTGTGAGCGTGATTAAATTCTGAATGAAACAGCAAATAGCTCGACTTTGAACGTAACACATGCAACATACAGGAGCTTGAACAGATATACAAACGTTTCAAAAGTGGTTGAATTTAAAAACTAGCCGAGTAAAACAATGGTGTCTGAATACAATATTCAGATTACAGACACCTTGCAGTGACCTGAATAAATAGCTCACACGCACTTCACCACACTTCAAATAATTATAAAACTGTCATGTGCATAACAAACCTGCTACCAACGCATAACCATCTTTCTATCATTAATATCTGAGGACACAGTGAAGAATATGAGTGATTAGATCAGATTTATACACTGCAGCATCACAGAGAGGGTCTCTGTTGAAGCTGAAGTGGCCACAGAAGAATATATAGAACGTAACTTCTCCAGGCTCATTGGTACACCGTAACAGATATGTTTGAAGCAAAAACCATCAAGGGTCTTTTTGTTCTTTTCCTCTGTGTTGTGGTGAACACATAAAAAATGCCATGGGCAATGGCAATGATGCCTCAGCTCTGTGAACACCTTATTAAATACAATAAAACAAACATGCAGGGGCCAAAGTACAGTCAGATTTTAGACAAAGCCCCAAACTATGAGTCGCACTCAAACTGAATAGTGGATACCGACTGAAACTACAATGAAAATGTATTCCTGAAATAATTCTGGTAATTCTATGCATGCACAGTTGGATATGCATGTTTGTCCTTGGACAGTGAAATCTGAAAGATGACATTTAACTTTCAAAAACACAACTTTATTCTTCGGAGTTTATGATAATTAGTTTATATAATGATCGTCACAATATTCACAACCTCTGGGTTTAAGTTCCAGGCATCAATCACTCTTCACGTTTCAAACAGCAAGCAGCATGAACACCTTGCGTATCTTCTTTTCCAAATAAGGAGCTATTGTCTTGGTTAGTGAATGCCTATTGCATTCCTTAAGGAAAGTTTAATCTATTTACAAATACTGTCATACAGTAAGCCCAAAGGCAACAATGTCACGCAGAGAAGAGGAATTACCTCTGCAAATGACAGACAATTCCTATAAAAACATAATGATATTCTTTATTTTAAACACACACAAAGCTTCAACAATGGACTACCTCTCCCTGATTGTCAAGGTGTCACTGTAAGCTCTGCTCTCTTATGACTCCTGACTGGGAGACACTTTTGGGAAAATCAACAAAGGAGGACTCTTCATCATCTTGGCAGGTAGGTCTCTTCACAAATTACCTTTTCCCCTCCATCCGTCACACAAGGGAGTTCACCTGCATCTGTAGCACAATGCTCTGCTGCTCACTTCTTTCACATCCCACTTCCCTACAGCTCATCTCATAAAATATTGCTTCATTATGTCTTGAAAGAATGTCACAAATGCTGCGAATTTTAAATAATGCACAAAAAATGTTAGCTGACACACACTTAAAACTGTCACTGGGGAGAAAATTAGATTGGCTAGCCTGCTCGCTTGTCTGAGAATTAATATAATGAATGTCAAGCAATAGTCCTACTGTACTTTATAAAGGTTCCTTAAATATGTCTCCTAACCAGTGACCTACTAAATAGTATTGAGACTGGTTTTGATAAGTACTCAAAGCAGCTGTTAAAGTTACCACAGGTTACCATCCTTCGGTTTCATTTGCACTTAAAAGGGGGCCTGTGTCAGCCCTCTGCCAGGTTGCTCTGCACCTCATTCACGTACTGCGTCCAATGATTAAGCCAATGTGAAACACTAATAAGCAGCAAGCATCACCCGGTGGACTCGCCTAATTGGGTCAATCAAAGATGATCTACAGAGAATCGCAGCGGGGAGAGAGCGAGAGCTTTCAGTATGCTAGCAGTTTTGCAACTCTGCACAGACCGCTGCAAATGAACAGGCAGAGGCTTGTGGACATTATGATGGGGGCCTTTGATTAAAAAGAAAGAGTCTCCTGATAGCCTGGCGGTGACATTGCATATCTCGTTGCCTTTCTTTGGATCTGACATCTCTTTACGCAATTCCCCTTTTCTCCGTGCTCTGAGAAAAGGAATGGTTTAGTTAAATGTGAGAAAGGTACTTGCATGTTCTCAACCCTTCTGTGGTGGCGTCCCATGAGACTTGCGATTCTGGATCCTCTTGTCCAATGCTTTGCATACTGATGGACTAAGTGTGGAGGCGTGCAGCTGCCATTCGAGCAGCACAGTATACAGTGATGCGTTCGCTTTTCATTAGGCTTTATCTGGCCTCTGCAACATGAAATATTGCATCAGGATTTCATTCGCACTTTTATTTTTAAAACCCCTCCTGCCGTTTACAATTGACCTCCATAAAATTCAATCAAAGCACCCGAGGCAGGGGTCTGGTGTCAGTGCATGATGAATACAAGATGACAGAAATCACTGTTTGGTGATTTAAATATCTGAGCCTTATCTATACTAAGTCTAATTGGCAAGGGTTCATTTACCCTTACTGCAGCAAGCCGGCAGCATTATAGATTAAAACTCAATTAAGTTATATGAAGGGCACATGTACACATGATCATATACAAGCTCCCTTGAAAGTGTTCACCCTCCTGAAAATGTCTAATGTTTATGAATCACAGAGGACATAGTGGGGCTTTTTGGAGACTGATGAACAGAAACGTATCTTAAAAAAAAGTAAAAGTGTAAAATGCTAAATATCCAATTGCAAGTATTTACCCCTTTCAAGTTAATATTTAGTAGAGGCAGTGATTACAGGCTTGACTATGTGAAGAGGTTCCAGGGCCTGCTGCAGAGAAGCATCCATCAGCAGCATCCACCAGTTATGCTCCCACATATTTTACAAACTGAAACATGATGGACACAAATTCATTTGGCTACTAGGACTCACAATCGGGAAAACAGATAGAAAAACATCTGACCTAATGCAAGTGCTCACCTCTGAGAACAAGAGGATCCTGTGAAGACATGTGAGACAACAGACAAGCAGGGCAATTGCATCCAGCCTGGGCCAAGTTTAGAAACATTGTTGTGCTACTGAAGTACTGTTGTCATCAGTAAAAAAAGAAATGACAACACAGATGGCCCTGCTGTCCACAGGGGAAACATCATACAGACTGTACTTGGTTTAAATATAGCATACGTGATTATATTGGAAAAGTAGGAAGCAATTAATTACTCCAGCTCGGTATGAGGGAAATACTTTTCACTTCATACAACGAAGCATATTAAATGGCGTTTATGGAACATTTTAAGAAAGGTGACCCACTGAAATCATCACCACCTGATCGGTCATCTCAGACCAGAACAGATGCACCAGCAGGTACCACCATCTGACCAGTTACACCAGCATGGCTATGGTGGCCTGCCATCAACTGACCAGTTACACCAGCACCACCAACCTGGCTACTCACCTCTCAACCAGCCACACAAAACTGGTATGCTAGAAACTGTGTTTCCATGCAACAACAACATAACTTGGACATTACACAGTACGTTATTGAAAATGATCAGCAGCGATGTAAAATATATGTGATTTGATACTTTGTTACTTGCAAGGGTTAGGAAACCATCCACACTGAAATGTACACAAAGAAACAAAAGGACAAACCTATGTGCACACACATGTTGCAACATAGAGGCCCATTTTTTTAAATCAATAGTTTTAACAGGCTACACTTTATAATCACAGACAAATTTTCCCATGTACACAGTGATGTACAAAGATGCGCAGCCATGTAATTTTGAGCATTAAACATCATCGTTTGCTTTTGACTACAATAAGAATGGACTTATAGGACTAGGAAAAGTCAACATTGAATTGGTGTATAAAGCAGTAAAGTAAAATGTGTCTGCACAAACTTTCAATGGAATGTGCAGTGCTGTTACAGATAATTTATCAGCATGTTAAAGGACCTGTGTTTAATAAACATACAAATATTTGACCTTAAAATCTATATTTTGTAAATCATTCAAATAATTTAATGTAGAAGCGCATGTTGAAATCTGTGCACTGAAACAAGTAAGAATTGGAGGCAAGTACTCAAAAAAGGTACATGACATGCAGTAATCTCTATGACCCAATTTCTACCATACAAGTGGATACAATCAATATGACAAAAGTTTGAAATAAATACATGCATGCTTAAAATCCTCAGTGTGAACGTTAAAAAGTGTAGTTGGGAATAGAAATCTTAATGTGTGCAAAAGTAGCATATAATATGCTGTCTGACTGAAAAGCACAGCTCTGCAACTGTTTACTGTTTTGGTAGGTCATGTTTCAGTTGTGACAGAAAGCTGACAGCTGATGGTACTGCTGTAACTTTACACATGGAAACCTGGTTGTTTTTGTAAGTCACAACAGCATTTGTTTTTGTATTGTATTACACTGCATGGTACTGTATTGTAGGTATAAATGATAAACATTATTTGTGAAGCCCATGTGGAACCACAGCGCAGAGTCTGCATAGGAGTGATTGAACTGTCTTGACATGAGACTGCCACTGTCCGCCACAAGGCCTTTAAATTTTTAACCAAACCTTTTGTACTCCAAACCAGTAAAAAATTAATCACTACTCGACATGAGAAAGTTACTCTGTCTTTTTTTTTTTTGCTTTGGCAGTGGTCCTTAATAGCGCATTCACTGTTGCCCGGACAGCGTGTAATTCTTTTTGACTTTCCTTTCCATTTGCCTGGAGGATAGAGCAATTTAAAAACATTTCTGCACACAGGAGCATGGCTAACAGGTAATCTGTCTAATTATGGCAAGGGAGGGGTTCCCCTGTAAAATATTGAAGAGCTTCCGTAACCTTTGTTTCACCCTCCCTGTATACAAGCCTCTGAAACAGACACACTCTTTGCCTGGTAGCTCTATGTCCTAAAGCTTGGAGGTGTAGACAATTCAAGCTAGCAGGCTAAAAGAGTGGGATCTTCAGCAGTGTCTCTTCACCAGTGTCATTCCTAAGGCCATAAGAAGGCAATAAAATAAGTTTTAATATCCCATTAATCACATAAGATAATGGAATTACAGAAAACAGGAACACCTTATGAAATAATGCAATCAAGTAAAATAGCCCTGCAGTAAATACTACAGTTTGTTGTGTCAGAGAGCCACTGATTTAATTCTATGGCACTTCTTAAGAAATCACATTCTGGTGTTATGAGATTGCATTACATTGCAATGAGTGTCTGTCATTCTGTCCACATTCACTAGGTACAAAGGTTAGAAAACAATCTCTTACACTTCTCTGTCTCAGCAAATGTTAAATATTATAAGCCTCACAAAAGGTAGTATCTATTGTAGGGTTATTGTTATTCACAATTCATATTCAGAATTTGAATGTTTATCCGAATCATGTTTCCTTCTCAATCATTAAGTAATACTTAATGACATTTTCTTGTAAAGGTAAAGTTACGCTTTAGTGATTTCTCTATTTTTCCTACATATCCAGAGTCAAATTAATTCTCAGATGCATTTTTGTTAAGTCTCTGCATGCAGTTTTGACTTAATGCTACAAAGACGTACGTAGCGCAAATTCTGGATGTTTGACAGATAAAACGGAGGTCTAATTATACCACACAATGTACTTAAGCTAAAGCGTTGCAAGCTAATAAATCAATGAGATTATATATTGTAATAATGCATATAATCCACCTCTACATGTATTTGCGAGTCAACATTAGCTAATGCCAACCCACCCACCTAACGATACCTCGCTGATCAGACAGGATTCAGCTGTGGCGATTGGCTATTAATGTGGCTATTAATATTTTGTATTAGCCCTGCTGATTTTATTATTTGGGATTTAGTGGAGGGTAAACGCACATGAACACAGTTTACCCACCTGACTGAGGTTAGGTGGTGTAGAAAGGCAGGGTATTTGTTTTAAATTACAATATTTATTCTGGGAGAGGAACGCCTCCTGCCAGTTATGTATCTTTTCAAGTTTGCTCCCTCATTATGAAACATAGCCCGGTGCCCATGGATGTACCCACAGTATAGCAGGGTCCGGAGAATACTTGGAAAAAAGTGTTATTATAAGGGTTTGTACATGATAGATGTAAGAAATGTTAATGCTAGGCTAACTAATACAAACTGTTGAATCCCTCATGACTGGAAGATGTATTTTTCTTACTTTTGAAAGGAGCAGCAATTTGCTCCCATTGACACAGAATTGCATTCAAATAGACTAATGTCATCATTCAACATATGTACCTTCTTTAATTTGGAAATGTGGTAAATTCCACAGTAAACTGAACTATGCCTGTATGTGTATTTTAAACCTGAATTATATTACACAATATTAACTTGACACTTAACATGTTGACATTTACTACTGTAAGCACTCATAGTCAGTTGTAGATGTTTCCTAGGAAACTCACTGGAGAAATGGTGTGTTTATTTTCAATTCAGGAAGTGGCAACAGTGATTTACTTGTAATAAAAATAGGTAGAATGTGGTAGTTACACAAACAGCAATAGAGAGGTTGTGTAAAATGGTTGTCTCTCCTCCAACATGATAATCACTGTGTTCACTTTCTGTGCAGTGGTAGCAGGTAAAACATTGGAAAATATGATGTTACTGTTCTATGACTTGGTAACAATATTTGATAATATGAATAATATTCAACCTATTTGTATATTCCAAATATATAAAGACTTTGCAGTTATTGTTGTGTTACAGTAAATGTTCAATTATTTCAAAATAAAGTTATTTTTAGTTTTGTTCTCAGCGCTGTTATTTTTAGTAGTTTTGTTAACATGTTGTATAAAGTGTCTTGTCTTTTGTTTTACCATTGAAATGTTTCACCAGTCCTACAGTATATACCACAGTTGTTTCTCCTCATCTGGGGGATGAGGAGCGGGATGGGGGGTGTTCCCAGGGTTTAGAGGGATCAGGTGTAAGTATTTGACCGCGCACAAGGGGAGTCTTCCTTCCTGAGATAAATGGAGAAAACCTGGTATCAGCAGGTCATGTGTAATAAGCATTCATGATTAATGTCTTTAAAGAAGAATCACCTAAGGGACACTTTAAGCTGATCAGGAAACCAAGCTGCGATATGATGAATGTTCACTTTTGAGTAAAAATACACACTTTGAATCCTCTGGCACATGGGAGACCTCCTTGCTTGCCTAATTGCCTCAGCATATATAGATGATTCATTTGATCTTTCTGATTTATTTTTCTAACTGGAACGCATCTACAACTACACATTTTAAATAAACTTTGGCCTTTATTTTTAATGATGTTTGACTAATATTGATATCTTACACGGATGAAAAAAAAAAAGACTACATGTGTATTGCTTTATGCCATTTGAGTTTTGCAACATGACAATTTTATGTGCTTGGAGATTACGAGGCAGTCAAAAAGCTGCAATTACCTCCGGCAATCTGGTGGGTTTTTTTGTCTTTATAAACACCACAACGGCTCATTCATTCTGGTTCCAAGTCATTCCTCAGGCTCAGTGTGGCATGACATAAACACATACATCATCCACAGAGCTAAGCCACTCTAAATACCTCTTTGGCGGAGCACCTTTGATAATGAGCAAAACTCAAGTTCCCAACGCAATGTTCAGTGACAGTCAAATGAGATGAGGTAGAGAGATCATCTCTGAAAGCCAACATCAACTCATCAGCTATCTGTTAATATGCAACAAGACCCAGGGACGTCATACGGTTTTGAGTATGTGACTGATGAACTACACAAACAAATTTGGGGTTTGTGTTAAGTATTTTATGTTTCACTTTTACGAGAGAAAAGGCTTCAGGATGCAGAGTATCTTCTCCTCGCACTAATATAATAGTATCTCTTGCACGCAGGACTCTGAATACGAACTCTATGTCCACACAACTTCAGTGCGGTTCAATAACGTAGCACTTGCAAAAAACGTTGCTAGTGAACATAACCCAGGCAGCAATCAGGTTCAAAATGTATTTGGCAAAACAAATTAGTAATATATACACGTAATTTCTAGGAGACAGGGTTACAGTATAATAAAAATGGCCTCACAGAGTTGATACCTCACAAAAAAGGACCATGTGCAAATTTCACATTCTATGACAATGTGGAGCTTATTACTGCCTTTCTTCTGTAAATTAATTGAGCAACTTCTGTTACATCTATTCCAGTATATTGTAATCTCTCTCTCTCTTCCATTTCCAGAAAAGTAAAAGAAAAGAAAAAGAAAAATGAACAAGATGTATTGTCCGCTCATCTATTCCAATTTCTCAAAATGCCCGGCCTCCTGTTGGTTTGAGGACTGGGGTTCTTTGACCACCGCCATGGCTGCTATTCCTCCCACACAGGAGAGAATGGCATGACATTTACCAGAGCTGCGAGGCGGTAATACATTTTTTTGAAATGGCACGGCTGGAATATACAAGGCTGAAAGGACCCACGCTGGGCCCCACTGGGACTCCTTCACACTAGCCTGCTAAGCCCATTCAGATGGGGGCAGTAATTACAGGCATGGAGGCAAAGCTGAACTAATTCATACAAGGTGTAAAGCATTCGCAGACCAAGTGTCGGTCAGTCTACTGTTGGAACACCCATTATATTTAACCATAACCATTATGATTGAGATGTTTGTGACAGCTCCACTGATTTACAGTGACCACAGCGCCCTCACTTTTTTTTAAATGATCAATCTCATAATGACTTCATCACCATGAATTTAATTTGAGGTGATTAATTATACACACAAACTCACATCTAACCCCATGGATCTTGTAAAGGAAGTTAATCATAGACTGCACTGCAATACACTTGGGTGGCTGTGGATTTTTACATTCATCCTCATATACCACTGAACAGTTTCTCTATTCTACAGTATAAAAAACGTTATCAACTCATCTCTAAAGCACCACAAAACTGACATATTCCCCTGTAATTGTGAGCTGGCGCTTCATCAAAGTATTATGTTGCTGCCATAACAAACTGTATAACCACACTACAGTGGAAAATACTGAGTTGCAATCAGGCCTGCCATTATTTGGAGTCACACACACAAAGCCACTGAATGTGAAGTATATTTATTTCTATCGACAGACATTTGTCCATGAAATCATTGTTTGTAGAACACCATTGGGAGCAGTAACCTTGCACTCAAAGGCCATATTTTCTGATTTTAATTGGATGTCTTCACATTGGCATTGAGAGAGGTCTCTGTTGCAATACAAAGGAGGAAACTAAGAATACCACTGCCCTTTCATTATTCCCATTAACACTACAATTGCTCTACAGTGACACAAGAACTTTTGTAAACTCCGAATACCATGCAAGCACTTATTAACTGACGGTACAATTGAAAGGTAATTAATTAGGAAATTGGTTTTAGTCCTTTATCTGCTCTCTTGAATGTCTGTCAGTGTCTGTTTGTCAGTTCATTTTGTTGTTTAAGCACTTTCAAATGTCTGAGACAGCAACCCAAAACATCATCTCAGTAGGGTGGCACTGAAGCAGTCATAATCAAAATCGCATCTCAGCGTCTTTGATATGAAAGCTGACCCCCCTGTGAACATGGAAATCAATCTCTTTGACTGGCACTGAGCTGTTTTTTTTTTGTTTGTTTTTTCATTACAAGAGTATAAAAACTGTGTATTACTTTCCCAAGGACCTTCTTTCATTCTCATTCATTTTTCTTTTAATTTAATTTCAGAACTGTTTAAATGTATTTGCATCTGTGAAAAGAAACAGTTTGCAATCTGCTCTTTTTCAGATGAAGGCCTCTGTGGCCTTTCTTTGATATACTACATTAACTGCAGGAGCCAGAGAAGAAGAGTGCAGGTATGTGTGTGAAAGTACATATGTGAGATAATGAAAGGCGGCAAGTGATCAAATGAAAGACTAATAACGTGAGTGAGCAAGAGACATACAAGAGAGACTTACTTGCACCTAAAATCTTGTCAGCCGAAATCATAGCATGTGGATGTATTATCTCCTCTAAGTGAAGCTGTGGGATTATGCAGCGGTGGAAGAAGTATGAACATTCCTACAATCAGAATATTATTTTAATAAAATGTACTTCAAGTATCAAAAGTAAGTACTTATTAACAATGGCCTCGCCAGCATTACAATCATTACATATTATATATTTCATATATATCATTGCAGTATGTTGTGGCTGCTAAAGGTGGAGCTCATTTTAACTTCTTATCATAGTGTTTGGTAGTTTAATCAACGTGTATGAATCCTATTTTATGAAGTGATCACGTTTTGTATGTGCAATCTAAATCTTGCTAAGTAACTATAGCTCTCAAATAAATGTGGTGAAGTACAAAGTACAATATTTCTCTCTGAAATGTTGGAGCAGAAGTACAAAGAAGCACAAAAGGGAAATACTTCAGTACCCTCAGAATTGTTTGCATGTACTATAGTTACATTCCATCAGTGGTATCATGTCAAAACAGCAGCAGGTGAGCTCCAATCAAACTATACTGGACTTACCAGCAACAGATCTTTTTCCTCTTTCACCGTTTTAATATCTTGTGGTATAACATTACATGATTTTAAGTTCATTTCTGACTTTAAGTTTTTCAAGAAAACTCTGAAACTCCACAAATCTACACAATACTGGAAATTAGACCCAAGTCTGACCCCTGACACTGATCCTCTGCTGACAAATATAACCCTATCTAGTTCATTCAGTGGAGGTGTTGTCCATCCTAAGTTATGCACTTAATGGAGAGGGTATAGAGTTTCAGGTTCCTGTTGTTGCGGAGGTCGGCGGCCTTTAAAAGCCATCGTGAGCTAGTTATTCAGCCCTGATCCGCTTCCTGGCTGTAATGAATCTTACCATGGGGTTTCTCTGGAAAGCAACCCAAAGAGTGACAGCTTCCGAAGGAATAAGGACAAAAATGTCTTTGTCATACAATAGCATCAATGTGTCGAGTCAACTCTGGAGTGCAGGGAAGTGAAATAAAACTAGTCGATCTGTAAGTATTAACTTATGAAATGGTGAAGGATGTTTGGCACATGGTGTCACAAATGCATGTACTGTACTGGTTAAATATATTAACTCTAGATCTGCACGATTATTTAATTAATCGATTAAGTCGATCAACAGAAAATCAATTGGCAACTATATTGATAATTGATTAATTAAGTCATTTTTCAAGCAAAAATGTCAAACATTCTCTGGTTCCAGCTTCTCAAATGTGAGGATATTCTGCTTTTCTCGGTTTAATATCATTGTGAATTGAATATCTTTGAGTTTTGAATTGCTGGTTGGATAAAGCAAGACGTGTGAAAACCATTTTATAATTCTGACATTTTATAGACCAAAAAATTAATCGAGAAAACAAACGGAACATTGACTATCAAAATAATCTTTATTTGCAGCCCTAATTTCCTACACAGTCTAAAGGTTTTAACCTGCTTAGAACTGATTTATTTTCTCAGGTACGTAGCAACAGAAAAAGTGCAGAAATGCAGATACTTTTCTGAAATGATCTAAACAAAATGGTATTCAGAGAAACATGATAGCTCTAATTGGCAATGCCTTCAGATTTAATACTGTGTCTGCTAAATCAGACCGTTAAAAAAGTACTAAAAACTACTGGTGACACACGTCTTAAAGAGAAATACACAATGCAATACAGTTGTTAATTCACAGAATAGCTCAAGTTCAAAATGCAGCGTTACTTTCTATCCTCTAAGTTGGAAGGAGAAAAACACCTTCAATTTTAATTAAAGCTGCGTATCATAAAACACCAGATACTGCTATATCACGATTAAGAGGAAATGTATATGAGTCCATTTCGATGTTGCATGATATAGTGACACAAAGAATCAAATATAATGAGCAGTAAAAATTTTATTCTGTCAGAAAAATCTTTCAGCATTAAGACTAGAACTGCAGCATAAGATAATCCATAAAAAAACACATGAAATATTAATAGATTTTAATGATTGATGCAAAGATAATTGGAATGTCAGAAATGAAGAAGTATAGAAGAACAGAGGTGTTGTGGAATATAATAGTTGAGCTGGTGGCAGGGATTCAATCAAATTATAGCCATTGCAAACTTGATACAAAAATGACTCCTCTTGAAAACCTGAAAAATCAAACTGCAATTGAATTCTGGTCTTTTTCATTCTTTACCCTGAAGCAATTACATAAAAAATGAATGATGGATGGATGGATGATATGAGATACTGTATCTCACTGCGTTGTAAATGCCATATGAAATAAATGTTAGCAACTTTCAGTCAGGTTCAGACAACTTCAGATACTTGAACAGAGATTATTTTACTCTCAATAACAAAGTAATCTCAAAATATTCAGAGCACTTATCTGCTTCCAACTATAAAAATACAATATATTTGTCGAAAAAGCATCCTGTTAATCACTGCTCCTGCTTTTCAATGCCATAGAAACAGGGTTATTACTGTGATTTCTGCAGTAAATGTTTTTACAGAGACATGTAATGGCACTATACACAGACATGTGAAATAATATGTGAGAGCAAGTGTTAAACTGCAGAATATCTTTTAATACTTATAGACTGGAGCATAGATGCTGCAAAAGGAGCCTTCTGACCCTGCCATGACGACACCACAGTGGAGATATTTCCTTGACAACAAAGAGCCACTTCTATCGAGGATGTATACTGTATATTAAAAGGCCCACTCAATAGCCAAGGGTGAAACAAACATGAACTCTCCAGTATCTAAATTAGCTTTACTCCCCAGTTATTTGAATGCAATAAATAGGTCAGGTGAAGCTAAATTGATTGAGACAATCCCTGTAGCTTTGGTTATCTAATGTTCGTCACAAAGAAGCTCTGAAGAAATTCACTTTCTAATTGAATTTGGTCACAATTTAATCCAAATCCAAACCTAAAAATCTTATCATGTGATCCGGCTTTGAGCAGACTTAAAGCTCTAAAGGTTCTAAAGGTACAGGACTGAGCAGAGTGGAGAACTGGCCAAACAAGCACCTTCACCCCCTATGCCGACTCATTCCAACCTTTAAATGGCCTGAAAACCTATTTTCTCAATCTGCTTCTTACATATGAGTGATGGAGTTATACAAGACCACACTATTATCTGCCAAAGCTAGAACAGTTATGGTTAATTCATATAAGAGATTTCTGTATTTCTTATTTTTCCCTCTATGCTTTTCTGACTGATTTGAAGTGGGCGGGGAGCAGTTGGAAAGAGCTGATGTCACATATCTCCGTGCACCAATCAGGATCCAGCAGTTACAGTTACTGTCAATCAAATCTGATGAAACCACATCCACACAGTCCTGATGAAGCAGATTGGCTGAAATGTTGAGTGTTAAATACGAAATGATAAATATGATGTTTTTTTTCTGTACTAACTTCGATTGATGCTTAGTTAGTCATGTATTTTTAATGCTATAGAGAAATGCTTAAGATTTAATCCTGGTAAGTGTCAATGGACATATGCTGTGCAGTGGTTCACAAGCTGGTGTGTTGTTCTTCACTTTGCCCGAGTCCATATTAGAGAGTGGCTCTTCTATTAACACAAGAACAAAGACAAAACCTGGCCTGCAGGAGTTTCCCTTAAAAACTCCATAGATGCCCTTCAAACAGCATACACAAGCACGAAGCAATATACTTAATAAGAAGTTACTGTCAATCTCAGAGCAAAATGCCTCCTTGAACAAATTGCTATTCTTGTCACGTCACGCTTCTTGTACTGTACACCGCAGAGCAGAGCGGCAGGCTGCGCAGGGGTGTCCTACTTTAATAAATGAGCTGAAGCTCATATGCTTGCAAAGAAATCACTTGCTCCAGAACATCAGAACTGCAATTGTCCTTATGTAACTACACACTGTTGTGACAAAGTACATTTGTGACACATTAGCGGGTTCAAGGTAGCAGAATTACTGCTTTCATGAAGCATAATTACTGAATTTACATCATTTTTACTGCATATACACTCATGTACCTTGAGATTGTCTTCAGGTGTGTTACCAAGATAACAGAAATACAAATTCAAGATCAATGCTGACTTCAAAGAGAAACTGAGTGAGACGTAGCTCCCTCCCACATTGATGTTATTGACACGTGCTTCTCTATATCTAAATAGAGTTAATGACTTTTACATGAACCTGTAATATGTAAAGGGCAAAGAGCAAGCAGATGGTCTGATGGAAATTGATGACAGGTTTAGGAGTCATTAGTAATGATACTGTCTGGCAGCAGAAGTGCTGAAGAGTGGCCCTGCGAGGGTGATCTGCTGTATTGCTGCCTCCTGGAAACGTGGCAGGGACCTACTGTGAAACTCTATGTATTACGGCATCGATATGCAGTAATTGTCTGCTCTGCATGTTCAAAAGCTCAGATAGTATGATCAGTGCTGGTTGCTGAGCAGTATTTTCACAATGGCAAAACTATTAGAGTCATTAGTGGCCCCGCTGTGGTGCAATCTTTAGTCTATCCGGAGGGTGACCATTTGGGAATTGCAGGAACACAACTAAGCTGTAAAATTACATTCCATATATTGGCTTAGATCTTGTCTTGATTCAAAGCCGAATTGCCTTGTGGAAGAGTTTTCCACAAACAATAACAATTAGTTTTTACAGTTGAGCTGTTCAGAGATTTGTTGTTATGTCTCCTTGACTGTTTTAAAGACTTCACTTGATGTTATGGCTCCATTCAAGAGGCATTTTGTTGAGGGACTTTATGGCCCTCTAAGCAAACAATCGTTTAAATTCAATTAAGACTATGAAATGACACCGTTGAAAACAGTCCTTTTAAAGCTTTGTTTTCGTGAATTCTTGACCTATGTGCAATGACTATATCCAACATAGTACACATATTGCACGTGACAGTGGGTTAACTCTTCAGCATATGTGCTGTGAATAAAATGGAATCATTAACACAAAGCTCAACATAATGAGGAATAAACAATAATGGGATGAACCCACTGTGCTTCTGCCCATCAGAGAATTTCATAATTAGCAATTAGTGGTCATTGTATTATAGTCGGTGCAGCTCAAATCTGGCTGAAGTGTCTACACTCACTTGCCTATCCCGAGGCATTGCAAATAAAATATCCCACAGGATTCAGACGTGATTAATGTCTGTCGCAAGAAGGGCTGCAATGGCAGATTAGGCATGATTATGAGTGGGCTCATTTATTTCCAACATGTCATTATCTTTTACAACATTGACTAAGCAAATGGCCAGAGTGTGTTTGTGAGTGCGAATGTAAGCTCTGTTTTCCTGATCATTAATAGTTTGCCAAAAAGTTTATGAAGAGAAATGAAACAAGAAAAGAAAGACTGCATCACACACACAGGTGCAATAACGCATAAAAATCTTAATACAGAAAGTTATATTTAATTGTCATTTAATCATTTTGCAAAGAGCTTTCGTTATCAAATTAAACCACTGCATTGATATTAGAAACGAGCCCTGACAATTTTTGATGTTGCCCAAGAATTGTTCAACTGCACCAGGTCATGTGCAGTATAATTATGTATTTTTTTCAAAAATGTAAAAAGTAAAACGTAAGATTTAAATTCAGGAGCTATTACTACAAGAAATGAAAGACAAAGAACTAATTAAAAGCGTTAAGAACAAATAAAAAATATGATAATTGTAAAATGTACTGTATAGAAAGTTAACTAGACATGAGTCAAATCTTCACCTTGAACACTCACTCATATTTCTTACTCGCTCATTGCGCCTCTGAACCAACAATATCATTATCAAACATCTTGTACCTTGTCCTCATTAATTCTTCTGTTTTCACATTGTCTTCAAAAACGTAATTATGAAAACAAAAATGTTCAACAGCTTTTTTCCTGTATTACTAGGTGTCTCGTCATTTGGCCATTTTGATGATTTTGATGAGCCTGTTGAGCGAATGTGAATAATTGATAACTGTTTTCCAAAGGCTTGATTGTCACAAACCAAGACAAATAGAGTGGAATAGAATCATAAAATATTCACTCGAGTGTTGGCCTGGAAATTATGAATTCCAAAGTCATTTTACATGGATGCAGGTGTCCTCGTCGAGATAAGGTAGTTTGACCATGAACTCTAAGCTAAGAGGACAACAAATAATAAGTGCGTGGAAGAACTGTGTCATGCTTTCGCTTTTTTATTTTATTTTTTTTTCCTCTTACAACATGCATCACAGCTGAAGAATGTCGACCAGATACCATCAAGGCATTCAGGTCTTCAAGTGCAGCATGTAAAAGCGGCTAAGAAGCCTTCAGGTCAAAGTTCAAAAGCGAGTTATCTCCCGCAAACACAAACCTTCACTCCCTGTCCCTGACATTCCTTCTAGTTGGTGCTGCAACATATTTTACAGTGATTATATTTTGGTGTAGTTGTAAACACCTCTCCAACCCTTCTAGTGAGCATCTCGCACTCAAGAAATAACAGCAACATAGCAACACAGCTTTCAGCTCCAATAAACCTCACCTGCATAATAACAATATCAGCATGCTCGCTCCCAAACTGTACCAGATTGATCTGATTACAGACTTTTTTTTCCAAATTAGCTAAACTGCGCTGGTGTTTCATGTCTTCATTTCTAAATGTGGAAGTTTAAAATGCAAAAAAGGGAAATTATTCTATCCCATGGATTTGGATGGGCACATATCTTTTATCTCTTTTCCCCCCATAACCCAGTTATTCATAGTGGAACTGGATACAAAATAATAGTTGGGTTAAATCTCACCCTTTACATCACGATGACTTGGTGCCATCTACTGTTAATATAGAGATCATATTGCTTGGGGATGTTATGCACTTGAAAAACAACACAGAGCAGGGCAGCTCACATTTTAAATACCATATTTAAATGTACTCTCTATTTTGCCCATTTTTTACAGTAGTCCAAAATACATTTAGATTTCTCCGCATACTATTACAAAATCTGCCATATTGCTTACTGTATGATGAACCTTACCAAACGAAGAAGAAAAAGACCACATGAATCTGACATCTTATTTTACATGAATATAATTTATATTACCATAGGCCTGGTGTGTTTCCATTTCATAATTTTGTAGAAATGCCGGACAATATTAAAGGCAAGCCTCATGTTTGCCACAAACAACTCACAAAGCAGCACAGGCCTACTGTATAAATACAATTTGCGCGATCCTTCCTCCGAATTTCAACATGGCACCTCCTTCAATGAGTGTGTGTTGCCACCACGGACAAGTTGGATTGTGGGAGTTAGGTATTCATTAGCATATCAGTGACACAGATTAACATACATTAACATACATTACAGCTGAATTAATCATGGCATGTGGTAGAACTTGGAGAGGTATCTGAAAACAGTCTGCTCTGAAGTCGATTCAAGGAAGAAAGCACAGTAATAGCATAGTAATCTCATGCAGCTCACATAAGCCCATACTACATGTACAGTAGCAGCCTATGATATCTGGGCTCTTCATACAACTTATTCATTGATTTTTCATATTCATCATCTTCTATTTCCTTGTTGCAGCTGCTTTTCTCATTAGTGAGGGATTTGGCTGTAATGTAGTTGTACTACTTTTTTTAAGGAGTTATTTTACATTAATAAAAATGATGCTACTATAAGTTACAGTGTGGTTGGTCTCTGTCTGGCTTTTAGGACAAAAGTAAAACATTTCTCCAAATTTATCTCTTAATACTAGCTTGTAAACTGTGACCTATACTGCAAAATCACGAATAATAATAATAGGACATTTTGAATTTCTTCTCTTCATGTTGACCAAGTGATAGCAACTAGAAACCAGCTAACTAGTCACTTAGCAACTAGCATTTCTTGGTTTAGTGCTCAGTTTCTCCTTGAGGTTGGCACACCACAAAGGGTAATTTGATTTGCAGATGGAGAGATTACATTTTTGGACACTATGACTGTTCTTTTATAGAAAAAATAAAATGAAATAGTTGAACTATCAATGCTCTTGAAAATAGAACATGTGTCATTCTCAATTGGTGGATGTGTACTATGTTTATTTGTGCATCTTTATCGTGTTGTGTGTATGAATTTCACTCTTTTTTTTAAGTGTGCCTTTTTAATATCTGGCCAGAGACTAGGCTCATTTACAGTTTTCTTTTTTGTTGACCAAAAAGTGTCATGGCAACCTCTCTGAGAGAGTTGGTCATGAGAATTTTGGGACCTGAAAACTGGGTCACGGGTCACAAATCGCAGACATTAAAACAGTTTCTTTATTACATGAAGTTCCTCATGAATTAAGAATAACAGTCCATGCCTTCCACTGAGGGCAGAAATGTTATAAACACTGAATCAAGACATGTTTAATATGAACAACATATCAATCAACCAACAGTCCACAAATCCAAACCCCTCTCAGCCAAGGTGGAGCAAATCCACAAAATGAATTGATAAATAAAGTAAGGGAGTCTCAAAGTGGGGGGATTAAACTAACACATCAAATGTCACTGATTCCATTATCAGCATTTTGGTCATGGCTACCTTTGTGGTTTGCTATCTCGGTTGAACACACAGCTGGGGTCCTATCTAGGTACGAACACAGATTCTGCCTTGGGCCCAGGTAGCACATTATGTGGCAGCGCTCTTGGAGATGAACACTAAGCAGATAATGTCATTCCATCCAATACTCATCATTAACTCCTGACTGCCAGCTATATTGTTAAAGCCCTTACTGAGGCAAGGCCATATCATTGGTAGTATGACTCAGGTCCTGACTGCCTGTTCCGCTCAGTTAAGAGTAATACGAATAGTTTCCTTTTAAACACTACTTAAACAGCCCTCAAACTGCTCTTAAAATTGTAATGTAATGAAAGCGCCATGCATGAAACTGGAATGCAAGTGCCCGAGCGGCTAGTATCACTTGAAAAGGGCCATTTAAAAGCTGCAGCGCTTGATGGACAGTTTCTTCTCTATGTTGCAATGTGGAAAGGGGCTGACAACTCGAATTATATGGTTATTACACCAGTCCAGTCTGGCTGTATGGACCTGCTGACACCTTCACAATAAACATGACCCATCACACACCAGGCTTTTTGCCAGTCAAGAGCATGGGCATAATGAAAAGCAACTCCTATTTTCCTTCACCCTGAGTGTCTACTGTAGGAATAGCCAAGCCTGTCCTTTCTTCCACATCCTTCAGCAAAGACTAAATAAAGCAGCACTGTAAGAGTGACATTTTGTTTTAACTTAAGAAATGTCTGGTTACAATATGTATGAATCAGTCAGAACCGATAAGTTGGTACAATATACAATACAAACTAACACACAAATGCTGCTCCGTGCCAGTGAGATTCACAATCTGTTTTGCTGTGAATATATACATATGAAACTCTTGTGTTATTTGCATTGAAATTAACTAGACAACCGAACAAAATAAACTTTAAACTTAAAGCAAGCATCCAGCTGCTGAGTGTCGTGACTGGTAAAAGTGGTTAAGACTTACAGGAGTGCCTAAAATATCAATAATAATAATAAGCTCAGAGAAAATAAGCACAGACAATCTTAATTCCCATGTTTATTCATAGCTTTCTATTAAACCAAGTCAAAAAAACGAATCACTCTTGTATGGTATGTTTTCTCTGAGTGTGCTTGAACGTCCATGTATTGAAAATAAGAGAATAAAAAACTTCCAAGTAAACCACTCTGCTTGAAAACAATTGGATAGAGTGGACAATGTCCCTCTAATCAATGCTCTCTAAATAATTCACCACCCGCGGTGTAATTGCAGTTTTTAAAATCATTAATTTATAATAATTGATGACCTGAAGGGCCATGTCTCATACTATTAGCCAGTTGAATTCAAACACCTTTGCTGCCTAGCATAGTGCAGCATCATGGACCACACTTATTTCTTCCTGCCAAATGATTATTCCCTCTTTCCACACAACTGTGAATGTACAGTGGAAATGTCGAAAACTCCATCATCTTGTTTATGAAAACTCCCTATATCATCCAAAGTCATACGTTGACAATTACTCTTTGAAACAAATAATACTGTGCAATCAATTAAAAATGCTGAATCTCTCCTTTAATAAAGACAGTGCTGTAAGGTTGCCACGGTAGTCTGTGTTATGAGTATTACAGTGTTACATTGCTTGCCCACTGCCCCCACCATTGTTTTGCTTTTTTTTTTATAGAAATAAAACCCATGTTGTTCCTTTTCACCACACGTTCATAAAAAAGCCATCTCATTTCTAAAATACTAAGTGTGTAATCAATACTTAGTCAGATGACAGACACTACAATTATAAACTGAAAGTGTCTGCTCCGACATGACGATGGCGGAGGATTTGGTGTCAAAGCAAAAAAGCAAAAGCACCTGTGAGGACGCCTGGTTTCCCACGCTGCCAAGGCGTCCGGTCGCCTCTGTTTGTCCGTCACGTGCAGGCGTGTACAGCAGGGACACTTGGCCCAGGGAGTGAGAGCCAGTCTGGCATGTTCAGGACCGAGGCACGTCTCGCAGCAAGCGCCATCGACTAATATCTTTTCTTGTAAAATGTCCTGTGTAATCTGTAACACCGGTGTTGTGAGTTTATTAACCAGTGGGAAAATGTCCTCACTGTAGCATCCTTACTCTGCTCTTTTAAAAAGAAAGATATCTAAATACAGTAGATTACTAACTGACAGGAGTTTCAATTCACTGCATGAGTTTACCTGAGGTAATGGTTTTTCTTTTCTTTTTCGGATTTGCCAAAGCAGATACAGACATTTTGGAACAGAAACCTACATTTCATTATTCAGATCTAGATCTAGATAAAGACAAGTAACAGCTAATCAGATGCATACAGCGAATAACAGTAACCAACTATACAACTGTACACTGTTGTTTAAAATGTGGAAAACCCCCAAAAATGCTGGAGGTGAGGGGATTTCCTGTTTTTTATTGAAGCACTTACCTCTTCAGTAGGCTCTGCATGTCCCTACTGAGATGGGTTTATGAGTTTTACTTTGGGCCATATATGTACTGGCCAAAGCATTAATAAAACATAATACTATACAGGTTATTTATACTATATATGGCAGACACAAGAATATAGTGATACGTCAAAATCAGAAAACTGTCTCAATCTGACAACGGTGTACATTTAAAGTCATTCTCTCAAAGTAGAAGATTTCACTGGAGACACTTGGAGGGATGGTATTCAGAAAATAGGTGATTTCCACCGCTCTACATTTTTGTTAGGGCGATTTCATATTTATTACTGAAAGTGTGTCGAGGATTTTACTATCACTGGTGATATTCAGAAAAGACAATTTGTTACTCTGAGGTAATGCTCTAACCATGCCAATACCCACCTCGACACATCTCAGCAGATCTTTTCATAAGATATTGTAAAATATGCTTTTTGTTAAGCCTGACATGCTCACGTCTAACATGGTGGATGGAATCTATGGTGTTCTGAGTAACTCCACTTCCTTAGGGGAACGATTTATACATCACACAATGCCCGAACCAGGAGAAGGCCTGACAGCCTCAGAATGGGAATGTCAGATATATAACTGAGGTTTTTATGCCAGTTTTCTGGTTGTATTGAGTTATGTGGTTTGGGCCAGGGAATACTGAGGCCTTGGAGAGATTCACTACAGACATTTCGTTGATGTTCTCAGAGATGGTCCATATGACATTTTGACACTACTTCTATTAGTTTAGTCTATTTCCACTACTGGCTTGTCAGTCAAAATAAGAGTGATGCTGGAATCTCATGTCTGAATATCTAATAATCATTTATCGTTTATTGATCATGTGTGAAGGTCCACCAATGAATCATCAGACTGTGGATCTTTATCAAATAACTAATTATGCTAAAAAATGCAAGATCCAAATGCATGATTTTTACACAACAGCCATGTTCTGTATGATTAGCACTGACATTTATGTAAACAGTTTCAGATAAGTAAGCAATAGCAAGTAAGTCAGTGAGAAGCCAGTAAGTGGCTTCTTTTTGCAAGCTTTGACATTAGATTGGGTAACAATGACAATGCATATGTGAGGTGAAATTAAAAAAGGAAATTGTTGTTATGCAGAAAACTAAGCTGTAGAAAAAAAACTAAGACAGATTGCCAAATTGGTAGATCACAACAAAATATTCCTGTCAAAATATCTAAAAGAGAGAATCTAATACCCTGTGATCTCCCAAGATGTCTGGCAACTGCAAATTCTTCTAAACATTCCCACATAACTTGTGCATTCCTACTCTTAGTGATGCCACTGCAGGACATGCCTCTGCAGAACAACCTTGCAGTCTCTAAAAGCCAGTTCAGGGGACGGGGGGTGGTGGTGGCCATCATGGTGCATACTGGCTGAAATGATATGCAAGGCCACCATTCTAAAGCATTTAACAAAAGGGCCATCCAGTGGTGTAGCATGGCATTGAAATGGCAGTCTTGGCATTGCATTGTTTGACACGTCACAAGATGGCAACGCAGTATCTCTTTAGCTCCTAGAGGTCACAGAGGATGGATGCACCACTAATCTCTGACAGTCACTCCGGGAAGGGTGGGAAATTGACACAAACTGGGGCTTTAGATAACTTTGCTATTCACCAGTGACCTCAAATGCAGAGACATCTCTTGGCCCGCTGTGCTCTGTCAACCAAATCCTTCTTACTGCTTGGTGACTTCAGACAAGGGGACGTTGCCCGCTCCACAAGGATAAATCCGGGCCAAGAACAGACTATATATTAATCTGATAATGTCTTTTTATTGTTTGGGGAATAATGCAGTGGAAAGCAATGATTGATCGGAGGGCTTGAGAGACTTTTATATTGTCAAATTGGTCCATTTAGAGATCCGTGGATGTTTCTCCAGGGGCCATGATCTCAAAAATCCAAAAGAACAAAAGTGTCATCATGTACAAGTGTTCCTGAGTGTTTCCTCTCAACACGAAAGAACAAAAAGTACAAACACCAAAACCTGCTAACTCACTGTACGTTAACATTGAGTTAGCAGGTTTTGATGTTATTGGATTATCAATGATTCCATCAATAAAACATTGATGGATTAGGCTAATTATTTACATATCATAGACTTATTCTATCCCCATAAAGTGATGTCTGTGCTGCTCATACACATTTTAAGAGTTCTGATAATTATGCAAATTAAGGCATCAAATCATAAAGTACAGTTCACAAACGGAGCCCACAAATGACTCCAGTATAGACTCCGGTGGATGGATAAATAGTGACCCAGCTGTATCTGCCACTGCGCCCCAAGAGGGAATATTATCAGGGAGGTTTGTGGTTTCATTGATTTCCAGACTGCAATCATCCCCATCTGATGTAGTGGGCTGTGGGAGGATAAGTGAGGCTCCGCAGTTTGTGGACCAGCTCTGTTTGACAGTGAGACAAGTTTGAGATAACTTCAGCAATAACAAGTCTACCAAGTGAGTTTAAAGAGTTATTTCCTGTAATCACAGGATGCCAAATCATTGCCACTTTGTTCTCAACAATTGTCTAAAGCTATGTTTAATTACACCATGTATGCATGAGGTGGAACGGTGCCCTTCAGATGCCCCTGTTTGGTCTATTTATTTGGCTTTCATCTTAAAATGTTTGTTTTTTTCTTTGGGTTTCCAAAATCTGTGGTTTCTGTAATTAGTATTCTGGTTTAAATTGGTTTATATTTTCTTTTTCCACTTTTGTCCAACGGAGCACATTCATAGGATGACCCCATTTCAATACTCTTCAGCAAAAAAAAAAAAGAAAAATTGCATAAAGTACAAAACATCTCTAATGGCCCTCACTGGAAATGATCTCTGTACAAGTCTCTAATGGTGCTGTCAGGAGTGAGTTTCAAACCATTAAGCAATTTGCGGTGAATCAGGGCACACAGAAATAAATTGAATTCACACTTGCTGTGGTTGAAAGTTCTAAAGACAGATGGAGAAGAATATGCTCGCACTGTTTTCCTGAAAGAATAGGCTCAGGGAAACCAAAGCACTACCATATTTGGTTTTAAAAAAGGCTTAATGAATGATGATGTTAACTTCAAATGCCCTTTCCTCGTTTTAACCTGCCATGACAGCATAGACATTTCAATCGACTATGCGGATACTAAACGCAAAAGAAGGGAAAAAATCCATTGTCTCTCTTCATCCTTCATTCATCATGTGTGTATTTAGGTTTTAGGTCAAATGTAATGCCGAAAATATGCCACAGAAGCCCTCAAAACTTTTGGCGCTTTGACATCTTTATGATTACGGAGAGTTTATATATATATAGGCTACATGGCATCCACCGTGAAAATAAACACGATGAATTAATCAGTTGTGCTTTAATGGCTATGTATTTATGGAACTGGATTCAAAGCTTACTACGTCTGTGTGCTGTCGTGCCAGACCTCAATCCAGCGACGAGGATCCTTATTTGTGTCCCTTGGCATTGTTCATCACCGTATGTCAGCAGCACAAAGAGAAAAAGCTCTGCAACTTTTCTTTGCATAGCAACCTAATTTTCATCCTGAAAAATAACTATATTAAATGTTACTACAAACGTGACCACACAAAATATTTATCTTATGAAATGCTAAAAGAGAAGATAAGTTTAAATTCCTGCTTCCTGGTTTTTCATAGATAACCCCCCCACCCACCCACTCAGGAACTCTATCAATCTAATCCACATTATTATTATATTTTGCTATCAATATAAAACCATATCCTCAGATGTCAAATTAAATGTTGGTCACCAGAACATATTATTAATAATACATTATAATAGCAATTCAACACTTTATTCATTTTTATCATTTATTACTCAAAATGCATTCTATTATTCTGTTCAACACAGGTTTACTTTACAAATATCTAGTGACTGAACACGCATTAAAATAATTTATGTTTTTAGGGGAATTAGTTTATAATTGAGGCATTATAATTAGAACTTCAAAACAATTTGCTCTGGAAATGTATTAACAAAATAAAGTAAAATAAAATTATGCAAGAAATGAATTGTCTTAGTTACACATACTATAAGAGAAGTAGATCCCACAAAATAAAACCCATAGAGGATCCTGTATAACTGACACACATGCTAGCTTTTTTTGCAAAAAAATATTGTGATGTCAAGGTGCCCATCCCTCTACCAAAACCACATGCGCGCACACACACACAAACACACAGCTACAGAACTTACACAGTTCACCACGGTCACATTTAACAACACAGCACAATGAGAGCAGCCCAAACGCCCTGGCTGCATTTTATCTCCCTATTAAAGACTCTGCCAGCAGCTCCTCACTAGTAATCAACTTCCTAAACTAACAGCAGTCACCCAGCGTGGTGACAATATCACCAGTCAACACAAACAATCAATCGCGTCTGCTGCAATAACATTGAAAGGAAGTTCCTCCAATTTATCTTTATTAAATCAATAGGGATTTGATAGCCTTACCTGTAGTGGAGTGCTTTGCCCAGTGTTGGAGCTGTAAGTGTCTAGTGCATTGGGACAGGGGGAGATCTCTGGTTCACTTGTTGTTTGTCGGGGATGGGGTAGTTTGCTGTGCGGCTGGAAGCGACACTCCTAAGGGCCCACTGTGAATAGAGGTCAGGATAATAGACACAGTCACACAACAAAGACTGATAATCCTGTCTCGCCCCACAGCTCCCGTGTTGCAATCAGACATTTTAAGGGCAGTTAAGTTGCAGCGAGGGGCGGCTGAATGAACCGCGGTTAGGAAAGACTCCCAAGCTCCCATTATGGACAGTAACCGGTGTCAATTCGCAGCAATTAGACCACTCAGATGTGTCAGTAGACAGGCCTCAAATTAATAAATAAATAACGTCGACCACAAGTGCTCGCTGATATAGCCTTTTGAGTCATTTGAGTCTCCCAGTGGTCTATTTCAGTGCAGAACACTTAGTCCTTCAAAAAGTGACGAGGTGTACCTCCTTCTTCCCACTTATCCTGGATGACCTTTGAGTGAAAATAGTCCTGAGTGAGCAAGTTGCTTAAATCTGCCTCCACTGGTCGTCAGAAACATTTGTTTAAAGTGCCACAGATCCTTTAATGTTGGTTCACTATCAGCTCAAGCTGCTGAGATAAACAAAACAGTAAGCAGTATATGACCTTATAAAGAAACAGATGATCAACAAATGAAGGCAAGGGATACATATAACTGTGATTTTAAAAATCTGTTGAAAAGTACTGACTAAGGTTGCTGCCTTAGGCCTTCAGAGTAAAGACGAGCAAAAAAGTAGCCTCAGGCTCACCACTTTGTTTCCTCTACAAAACATTGTTTTTTTGAGGATCATCAGAGTCTGGGGGAAGTAACCTAGAAGTAAGGTCCACTCCCCCTCAACAATTTGGTTGGGGGAATTTGGTGAAAACTTTGAAGATTATTTTCAGATAGTCACAGAACAGAGAAGAGTTTTTGTGGTCTGACGAGATGCTTGAAATTTAATGATGCTACTCTGAGAAAATAGTTCATTGTGGCATTTCAAAAAGAATACACAATACTGATTCTTTTTCTCAGGACACAGACCAAAGCCAAAAGGACACAAAGCAGAGCATCTGAATTTGACTAGGAGCACCCAATCAAGAGGAAGTCATTACTTCAGAATAAGGGGTAGCTATGCTTTGCTGCCCGACTTCAACTGAATACCTCACCTTTCAGCAATGCATAAATAATGTGCCAACTGTCTTTGATCTGTTGGAGGTGATAACTTCACAAGCATGTGGACACCTTCCACCGATAGATGAGGCTCTGCCCTGTCCAAATATGTGTCAACAAGCATCACTCTCACACAAATGTACTGAGGAGGAAAAAGAGAACAAAGAGAGAGCTCAAGGCTTTACAATGCCAGTGAAATACAAAGAAAGAATGAATTAAAAAGAAATTAAGATGCTGATTTGAAAATGGGACCTTCTGCATCTCTGTTTCAACTAGGGCTGCAACTAATGATTATTTTCATTATCGATTAATATGCCGATTATATTCTTGATAAGTAATTTAATCGTTTGGTATTTAAAATGTCAGAAAATTGTGAAAAACGTTGATCACATTTTCCCAAAAGTATTCCATGTACAACAGAAGACTAAGAACCCATCAAATATTTACATTTGAGAAGTGGAATTTTTAATATTTGTCCTTAAATATGGACTTAAACTTATTATTACGATTAACTGATTATCAAAATTGTTATAGATTCAATTTCTGTCAATCAACTAATCCATTAATAGCCTAATTGTTTTATTCTAATTTCAACTTCATAAAGTTTAGATGTTAAAGTGTAATTTTGATGCATTCTTTTTTTTTCTTTTTTTTTTACATGTATTTACTTCTTGAAAACAGTATCAAGAAGTCAGGTGAAAGGAGTCTAATCCTTGGTGAGTAATGCCATTACTATTATATTTTACTGAAATCGGTGGTTAAGTGTCAGTTTTCTCTCAGGCAAAAAGAAATCACATTAATGACAGCTGTCAGCAGCTTTTCAGTGGCCATAGTGGACACTTCAGATTGTGATTCCCCCCAAGAAATCACAGAAGCCTGAAAAAGCCCTCTTCTGTGTCAGCAGGGCAGATTGGGTGACTGTTCCTGGACAGTCCGACCCTGGCACAGCTGAAAATGAAGGAAAGTGAGCACACAAAGCGCTCCTCGGAGAGGTCAAAGCAAAGACAAGTCCCCCTTTCAGACAGACAGAAAGAAAAACAAAAGCCTGTGTGACTTTCAACACACCTGCTTTCACCAAAGTGCCCAAACAGTGTGAAATGAAGAGTCGCCATGGAATAATGGTGATATTAAAAACTGTTATAATTGCCTCTCATTTTAATTCAGATTTAAGCTGTAAAAATATGACCAGTCCATGGTGAGGAAAGTGAACACAGAGACAGCAAGACGAAATATTGACCTCTGTTTTTTGCTTTTTTATATTTCATGATACAAATACTTCATTTTTAAAGTCCAAACCTATGCAGCAAAATGTTTTGTACAACCGTTAGGCGCTCTATGAAATGTCTACAAAAGCAACTGCATCTTTAGTTCTCTCTACATTGCAGGGAACGAGGTTGAAAACAGGTTGGGTTTAGCCCAGGGAACTTATTAGCAGAGCCTCCCTGGAGGGTGAACTTCCAGGGAAAAAAAGGAAGAGAGGCTCTTCTTCTTCAGAGTTGGCTGTTATGCCATGAGCATCCTCTGCTGGTAACGAAACACTTCAAACGCCCAGCCCCTAATGAAACACACCAGAGAGGCACTATACTAATTAATACACAAACTGCATGAATAACCCATATGTGTATACTCAGTGTTCAATCTTACATTATAATCATATCTTACATCGCAGACAACAATAATGAAAACATACATAAACTCAGGGGAATAGTGGCTTCCATTTCGCTCAATATGCATATACTCATGATGTATGCAGATGACAGTGTGTTAAACATCTGTCTATTTTCATGCAGTTTTCTTTTCCTAAAATGTAGACTGCATCTGCAGAGGCAGAGGAAATAAAGCCAGGCATAATGTATGAGCCCTTCAGTTTGGATGTGCTAACAAATAAAGTATGTGGTCGAGATTGCACTGCCAAATCACTGCGTTCAGGTGAAAATCTCATAACTCCAATTGCGGGGGGGTTCCTTTACGGCTGCAATTAACAATTGTTTTTATTATTTATCACTCCAAAACCCAAAGACCTCATATTTGAGAAGCTGGACCCAGCAGAATAAATCCAAAATATTGATGAACCGACTAATTATTGCAGTTCTAGTTTCCTTGATTTGAAATATACATGGATCTCTTCTGTATATTGATCATATAAGATGAAGTGCTGTGTAATCAGCACTGTCTAATGTTTAATTTATTCTAATCGTCATTTGGAGTAAAGCACAACCAATAATTTAGCCGGCCCAATTCTGGCCGATCGCAGATATATCTGCATATGTGTCGGCAAATGAGCAACAAGAAATTGCATATATCCCATATATCTTTAGCACATTTTGAAAAATCTCAAATTATCTGCCCCAAAAATCCAGTATTTGTAACTTGGAGATGGCATGATGTGGCAAAAATAATTTAACAATGTCAGGCAATAAGTGGTCTGCTCTCCATACAAACCAAATGTCTTGCCTGAGGGTCCAAAATTGTCCAAAGCAGGATCTCATTGCTGCTCTCACTCAGTGTCAACTTCCAGCTAACAACAGCTTTGTAAAAAGTCATGACTTTGCCAAAACACGATTCCCAAAACACACCTGCTCTATTGATAGATAATAGTTCCAAAACGTGTTGTTTTAATATTTCAGTATTGAACAAATTCTCCCAACTACAAATGAGAATTTTGCTCATGGTGTTTGGGCAAACAATAGGTAATATTTGCCTGTAAACCAAAAACAACAACAAGACACACTTCTTGCCTTGCAGCTGCTGTAGCGCGTACTGTACTGTATTCCCAAGATCCATGTTAGAAAAGCTGCTTGAGCCACAAAATAGATTACTGAGCCTATGAAAAACCACCATGTGGGTACAATAATAACTCATTGTCCACAAATACATGGGCTGTAGCAGTAATCTTCAGATCTCCTCTGCGAGTAAATATAGATATTTGTAAAAGCACTGAAAGGATTAGGCAGGGTTTTCTACCTCCTGCGGTACATGGCCCGAGTCATGCTGGGAGCACCAGGAGCTCTGTGGAAGTCTGTTAAGGACGGAGAGGATTTGACCTAGCTGCTGCATTATTCTGATATGACCCAAACAAAGCCATCAGCATGAGACCAGTGTAGGGGGTGCAGCTTGTGTCTGTCTCTTATCCTTCTCTTTACAATGAAGATGCAGACTTTACAAGAAAATCTCTGTTATGTTAAGAAGCAATCATTTCAGAATCTGAATGAAATTATACTGCTGTGCGAACAATAAATACATTATGAATAAAGCATATGCTCTAACTAATTCATCATCATTAATACTACACATGGGGGCCGCAACTTACAAACAAAGTGAGAGCATTATTTAAAAAATGTACAGCAGCCTTTTGAACAGGCTTTTCTCAAACCTATTAGCTCACACTGCTGATGTACACATACAGCTATTAACCCTCTCAGTGATTCTCCTGAGTTAATTTCTAATGAAAAATAAATTGAGTTGCTCCCTACACTTTCATAACGTTTTCTCCTCAGAATAAATGGGCTGCTTTATGAGAAAAGACACAGTGTTGTTAATGATTTTATAAGCAGGGAGCCCACCTGACATCCTGTTTTCTATTACTGTTCTTTATTCAATTTGCAGGGCGCGCTGCAGGTGACCTAACCTATAAAAGGGCACTCCAAATAAAATTATCAGAGCTCCTTGAAATTTTATAAATTCAGAATCGGCCGCACAGAGGGATCTCGTACCAGAAACTAATGGCTTCACCTTTAGCTTTGCATAAATCAATTGCACCAAAGGTTAGTACACATCATGCCAAGATGTATCAATGCAGTTTTTAACATCATATCATGTAGTAATTTTGGAAGTGTGAATGGCAGGTGTATGAGGTCATACGTGAGAAATCTCAATCTTTATCTTCGGGTTTTGACTGTTGGTGTCTGTACTCAGTGTACTCAGTACCGGTGAGTACCAGCGCTTCTGATTTTTGTCCACATGAGTACCCTTACTTCTTATTGGGCACCGCCACCTCCTGGTGAGTCTAGGTACGCACTCTAAACACTTTTTACCCCACCGGTATTCCGTGAAGACCCGCCCTAGTCTGCCTCTGATTGGCTAGTGTTCGTTGGTTTGGTTGGTTAGGTTTAGGCATGAGGAGTGAGATGTTACTGCTGAACTGCATGTCTGTGTAAACACAAAGCTAGCGTAACGCTGAGAAAACAGCGCTGGCAATGTCCTTCTTAAAATGGATAAAAAACGGCAAAAGAAAAAAACGAAGAAACTGACGAGGGTTTCTATAGGTCTTATAAGGAATTCATCTGCTTTTATCCAATTTTAAAAAAGCATGTAAAAAAAAAAAAGCATGACAACAAAGCACTGAAGGCCTGCATGTTTTCAGGCCTGAGCCAATGCAACAATGTAAGTAAGTTAAACACTATTCTCGTGCTTTCTCTTTTCTCCCTCTTTGTTCTGTCACGCTATGTATATACGTTACTGCAAGGGGGAAATGTTGATTTACCAGAAGATAAAGGCAGTAATTTAAATAAGTTTTCAGTTATACTCAATTTATGTTGATTTGACACACTGTACTTCAAGGTGACATTTGATGCGACTACATCATACAGTCTTGCTCATACATTATGGACTTACCTTTGGTGTTCCTTCTCATTATCCAATTTAATCTGTAGGCCAACAAATATCATTTTCAGTTGGTTTTAGAAAGAAAGAAATCTGAAGTGGGATATATTACCAAGATATGCGTATAAATATAAATATATCCAAGACACATGTGATGAGCATGTCAGGCAACTGCGGAATTAGGGTACTGGCACCTTTTTTGGTCCAATTCAGGCACTGGAAAATACCATTGTCATATAACAATATATAACAATTTTTAGACTAAATGATTAATCAAAATAATCAAGAAAATAATGATCAGATTCATCAACAATGTAAATAACTGTTAGTTGCAGCCCTACTTACACACTTACATACAGAGAATACAAAAGTAGATATTTCAGATTGTTCAGATGTGAGCTACCCGGAGGAATTATATTCCAAGTGGACTAGATGCCATAATTGGTTGGTTTTGATTATATGATCGGTTGTCTTACTTCTTCTTACTTCTACTCGAATACAGTTGAAACGTAATATAAAAGCAATACTGATCATTTTATTTTGTGCAGTTGTGAAAAGTGGCAGGGTAAAGCTTTGTCACCTCAATGGGATCCCCTTTATCCTTGAAAGAGCACAAGCTCTTTCCAGTGTCATTTTGTTCCAGTCTGTAACCTAACAAGAGGTTGGTGGCAGAAAAAAAAGGCCCAATCAGTAACACTTGTTGCACCTGAAAACATGGAGATTTCAGACTTCTGTTTGAGAAAATGGAAAACATTGTCTTGTAAAGAAGTCGGGAATATGGATAGAATCATTCAACTGTGTTCAATCTGAGTCAGGACAAATTCTTTTATGAAGCAGTTGAGCGTGAAGGAAATTCATTTGTAAATTGCAACCGATCTTTGGAGAAATTGCTCCTTTTTCAAATTCAAGTCCAGATGCACAATTGACACAGAACAAAGTCTATTTCATATATACAACTGCACAGGGATTTAATCTGAGTAAAGTATATTTCAGTATTTGCCAATAGTGCAATGAGCACAAAACTCAAGTGTTTTAACAGTATTTCTTCACTTTAGTGGTATCCTAACCTCCTTTTTTAATCCCTTTTTAAGGTTATGTCAAAATATGTTAGTGTTAGCAGGGTATGCTACGTTTTTTTTTCCAGCTGTCATCATTTTGAATGGGACTGCTTTTAGGAATATGTCAGGAACATTTAGAAAATATATCATTGGTATATTTACCAGCAGGTGAATATTCTATGTGGATAAGATCACCTTATACAACAGGAAGTAAAACAGAAGGCTAAAAGGTCAAAAAATTCAGAACTTGCTAAAAATGCTACTTGCATGACTTTGTGCTTATGAAACCGATCAGAGTCATTCTCTCTATACCAACTTGGGTCTGACCCTGTCAAACTAAAGTTAGGTTCCATCAAGGAAGTTAAGAAAAAAAATAAGATTGAGACACTTTCTTTTTTATTATAAATGAACTGCAGTCCTTTCAACTAAGTGAAATAAAGCACCTTTTCATTATGGACTTTGTGTTGGTCAGTTGCACAGTACACCACATGTCCAAACTGCAGTCCAAGAACACTGACCCCATTCCGCTCCCTCATAATCACACACAGAAACTTTGATCTGGCGACCCATCCAATTACTTTTACAATTACGGCAAGTGGTTTCAAGTGTGTTATCAAAACCTGACCTGATATTTCCAGGGACATTCACTTTGACTCTAAAAAACAATTTAGCAAATCGTAGCTTCACGGGCCTTGAACGCTTCTATGTAACTAATGGAAATGTGTGGCCTCAAAAACCTTGCATCTCTTAAGCTTAACTTGGTTGAGGAATCACTGCTTGTGTGCTGACTGTTTGGCTGTCATATTAGTCTGTAAATAACATGTGGGCTTTTAGCCCCTTGTGTATGAAAAGCTCTTTGAAAAATCATTGGATAAAAGTTTTGAGAGTCCAGCTACTACCACTCCAAAATCATCCATACACTACTGCGTTACATGTCAGAACTGTTTAATATTTGATTTATCATATTACTCTGTAAATGCTGCATAGTAGTGACCCACAATGTCCTTGGTGGCAATGCATGGAAAATATTTTCTCACTTAAGTTTAAGTTGAGTCAAATTTCTCTGAACTACCTTTACAGTGACATTTAAATAGAGACTTCAACACTGTTTCTAGTTAAACTTGTAGCAAGGGTTCAAGGTCAAAAAAGGATAAAACAGAGTTGAAGACCTTTAGTAGTTGGAGTATGTTATAGAACAATCCGGCCCTTCACACTACATACGAAATATGGCAGCCGTGTGGCACGCTCACAGGCTGAAGAGGGCAATGCTGCCTGCTGCTCTGTTCCTATTGTCCGGATGTGAGAGGAAGCATACCCTAACCTGACTCCTGACCACCAGGCAGCTGCTTGAATCCAGAGCCAAACCCCGCTTTTTTCCACAACCTCTCTAAATCTGCTGGAACAATACAGTGTGTGGGTGGTGAAGACACACTTACAGCAAACAACACTTTAACATCCCGAGTTGTGCTGGAGTTCCTGTCTGCCTTCACATCCACAGTAGTGAGAGTAAAGAGGCAAAACTAAACTTAAGGTCACACTAGAAAGTGTTATTCTGTCATGTTAGAGAAAACATTGTTTCATGTTAGTTGTTGCTGGAAATATAAATTCTGCAAGCTGTTTTTAATCAAATTTCTTTTTAAACAATGGAAGGGAATTAACTTGCTGTGAAAAAGAACCAACTTTCATGTTCTAAATAAATTGTTCTCATAAATATAAGCTGTAACAGTAGGAAAGCCACAGGTGTTACTGATAACATGTGAAAGCATTCACAATACCAGGACCCTGAAACTGAATTCAGTCATCAATAATTTCATTTTTTACACCTGTAGTTTTCCTACTGTCACATGCAAAAATGTCTTTTGTGAAAAGGACCTATTGTGGGACTTCTTTAGAAGACTATATGTGGTATAAATTTCACACTTGGACATTTGGCATGGAAATGGCAGACAGTAAATATAGTGCATTATATAGTAAATAGGGAGTGATTGGGAACACAGCCATAGTTTCTGTATCCACAACTCCTGCCACCTCGGTTGCTAGGCAACATCTAGCTAACAAGCATAATCTTCCAGTAGTTTATGTGACGTTACTGTATGTTTAAAAACTCGTCCCACTGTTAGTTGATTTGGACATCACAGATTCACACAAATGTCAAACACATTTAATTAAATTTGTACGGTTCTCACTGCAGCTACTTGCTTTAGTTACTCATCTCCAAGCCTAGCCTCACTATTGCCGCCCTTAATAAAGTGTAATAACGTTAATGGCACAATCATTGTGGTGGCAGACAAACACCTGTAGTGTGTTGTATACTGTCTGTTTTCCCTGGTTAATAACGTTAGCGTTTAGACTTGTAGAGTGTTTTAGACTTACCACCTTCTAGCATGTCCATGGTCGTTTGCAAACGGTTCTGTCCGGCCCATTTCTGCTGTGAGAAAGTCCACTCATGCTCTCCATCTGTGGCAGCAAAACACATGACACAGAAGAACACTCTGGTAAGTTAAAATGGAAATTACTAGACAGAGTTGGGGACTGGGACTGACTCTAGCAGACACACTGTAGACACTCAATCAAATCTCGCTAGCCAGCTACAAACAACCCTTATCGCATCCCTCTCTTAAAAGTACGGCTGAACTAGTTGGTGAGCTGCTATAGCTGCCGAGCTAACGGCTAACACGCTAGCAAGCGGAGAACATGCTAACCGTGGTCACAGGAGCTCTTCGAGTTCAGCTTGTTTATCTGGGCAGTTTGCTCCGCCTGGCATTTTGTTGTCAGGTTTATAGTCACATCATTTAATTCAACAAAGAGCTAGTTAAAGGGGGGGGGGGGGGTCCCTTATCACCCTATCGCTAATGAGATGATAAATTCATAAGGTTTTCTTCCAAATCTTACCATCGACTCCTGTCTCCTAACTGTCTGCAAACATTCCTGTTATGTGGAGCAGTTTCTACTCCAACGAGGAGCGGAGGGTTAAATAAAAGTGGCTGGTACAACACTCGTAATAAGTAGCTTCTTCCATTGTGTGCTCTCCCTTATCTTAAAGACCATTGCCACTGTCATGGGCGTGCTATTCGTCGTAAATCTAGTGTCACGTCAAGTGCGTATGGGCGTCCCGATAGTTCACCTGGCGGAGGCTTGCAATCTAGGCTGACTCCATATCGCAGCGGCGTAGGTTCGATTCCTGCTCGGGACTATGGTGTGGCTCTGCATTGAAAATGGTACTTAAGTGAAAGTAAATAAGTTAATTGCACTTCAAGTATTAAAAGTAAAATTACTCAATGCCCAAAAATGGCCCTCAAGAGTTTTCATCTCACTTTTGTCACAATTTGATTTTGCACAACAACTGGAGTCATTTTGTTGATAATCAGTGACTGGCTGAAATAGTTGCTTTTGGTAGAACTACATTTTATGACTAATATGAGACAAAATAAGGTTGACATGGACTTTTTTAATCATTTATTTTTGTAATGTTACCATAAAAACAAATGTGTCTTTCATTTCCTACCAGTAAAAACCCTGCCAGGATCTTCTTTCAGTGTCAACAGGGTTCAGAGTAGATTTCAAAATTAAAAAAAAAAAAAGGAGTTATATGGTAATTTCTGTAGGAGATCAGAGTACAACGCTTTGTTAAACACATCTAATATTACTTTTCACACAGTTTTGTCAACTATGTTGTTAGCTGTGTGCCACTTATATGATTTATAATACAGTAGGCTTATGAGTATTGTCTTGTTACATAGAATCATCTTCAATATGTATTTAAGAGAGAGGTTTTGGTCGCCAGAAGTACAGTTTAAAACACCTAAGCTGACAAAAAATTGCTTTTCAGGTTTCTTTTTTACTGGTCAGCCAAATAGCTTGTAAAAGACTTCTGAAATTGTGGTGATTTGTTGACTTCATAAGAGGATATTCTTGATCCTCTTATCTTCCCCAGACCAAATGCTGACAAACAAAAATGACAAAATCTCATTTTCAACCAAAATTGAAGTTACTGCCTTTAACTCTTGTAATGCCTGACAGGTGGGGGGTTTTTCAGTTTTTAGGATGGATATTTCCTCTGAATGAACTGCAGACTGTTTTGTCCAAGCAGTGCCACCTATACTTGCCTTACGTGTAATGTAAATGTTGTAGGGTTCTCCACTCGCACAGCAGCTGGCATGTCTGAACCCGAGCAGAGAGCGTGCTTTGTCTCTTCAACCTTGTGTACTGAAATATTCAAGAGCTCCAAGTTTATGAGACAGTTGCTGCCATCTGTGCCCCTCCGCTCAGTCCTCCCATCATGGCTGAACATAAGGCCAACATCAGAGCAGATATGTGTGAGAAGTGTCAAAATAGATTCTCCAGTGTACTCTGTATTGCAAATCTCAATATCGCCTGAATAGCATAAACACCACTCTTGGTTTGCTCACACACACACACACACACAGAGAAACCCACGCAAAATTCTGCTACTGCAGAGTCAAAATTTCCATATCCATGAGAGAGGAAAGGAAAAGAGGAAACATTTACACAAGACTGCCTCCACACAGTTGCAGAGATCTTTTCTCTTTTAGGTGTCTTTTTTTTACAATGTCATTGTGGAGCAAGCAAGCTCCTGTGAGGGCTTTACGAATTTCTCAATAAATGAGAGATTTCCTGAGACCAAAAAGCGGAGGAGGAAGGGTGCAATCAGTGCAGGTTTGTTCTAGACAACATCACTTCCTTCCTTACTATTAGGAAAGTGTCAGAGCGAGACATTCAGATGCGGTTTTCACCCAGCACTTTCCCAGGACAGTAATGCAGTGCAATTCTAATGGTGTCATTCAAAGCAGCTGCCTTTCTCAGCAATAAACTAAACGCCTTGCCTAAGCAATTCAAACCGCCTCCAAAGATTGCAATACAGTCAACAAAGAACTTATCTTCCAAGTGAAACTATTCATCATTCATCAATGAATGTGTTTGTGTGCCCAAAAGTAGAAGACGGCTTGAAAAGACTTCAGTTACACCTGAATGGCTACTTCTCTTTTTTGACTATTGTCGCTGTTCCACATTTGAATTCACCTGTTTCCTAACTGCCACTGCCAGTTAAATTCTACCTTAAAACAACAATTCTGAGTATTGATATTCCTGGACAGGGTGGATTAGCAAAATTATAAATATCTGCACTTGAAATGGATGGCTTTGAGGCCTCTTAAAACTGACATGCGCCATTAGGTAAAGCTGCTTCTCACAACTTTGTTTTGTGTGGGTCAGTAACCCACCAACAGAAACTAAATGGCACCCAGCCCTGCTCATTTCCCACACTGAGAATGGGGTCATTAGTCTATGACAGGTGTCAGAGAAACAAAAATAAAATGTATTATTTTATCGCTTATCTTCAAAGACACACTCAGTAAGACCTTTTTTCTTTCACTTTCTTTTCATTTGAACAAAGTGTGACTCATAGGTACTGTATATGACCAAATGAGGCGAGAATTTAGTTGTTAATAATAATAATATAAGAAAACATACATACACCTGCTTACATCAAACACTACTACTTGTCTCAGCAGCAAAAGCCTGGAGGAGTTACAGGTAATCAGGCCTGTCTGAAGACCACTGACCACTGGAACATGTGTGTGTGTGTGTGTGTGTGTGTGTGTGTGTGTGTGTGTGTGTGTGAATTTGTGTCCAGTCCTTTGCGGAAGGGAGGGGGTCGTCCTTCCGTGAAGTTAGTCGGTGTTGTTTTGGCCTGTGTTTACATAGCCTACTGTATGTGTTCAAGTGAGAACAATGGCATGGAGGCTTCCAAAATGGCAACATAAGTCACAGTGTCAACAATGCAACAAGAAAAAGTGACTGAATGCTGCTAAAAACGTCTTTTTATATTAAGTGTATAGTGGACCCAAATGAAATTAGTGAACAGGGTGCTTTGTGTTGGAGTGGTTGGTGAGGGGAGGGTGAAGGCTGCATGTTTTTGAAAGCAGATTAAAGATCAAGACAGGAAGGGCCAGGTTTAGGGAAACAGGAAAACTGATGCAAGGAAATGGGCTACGTCACCAGCCAGCCCACCACAGTCTGTGCTAAAAGTAAAATCCAGACGCAGCGCAAGTATGGAGTCTTTGCTCAAGTCGCCAATGAAACTTGTACTTTTGACAGGTACGTAAGCTTTTCTATCCTCTAGCATGGCAGGTGTCTTACAGGTAGACAGTAGAAGATGTATCTGTATTCATGGGGTCTCCATATTAACTATAATAGGTTTGGGCTACGTGATGGGGCCGCAGTTGATATTGACATACGATTTGTAAATCATTTTAAGATTATGCTAGATTTTTTTTCACTTACGACAGATTTTTTGTGCTGTATTGTAAACTTGTCTGTACTATATTTGAATGGATTCGTTCAGTGGATCCTGTGTGGTTACATGAGCGCAGCCAGTGATAAAGATACAATTTGTACTGGAACCATACATGCTAAAAAAAAGCAGCAGTGGCATCACGACATGGTTTGGATTATTATTTTCATGGTACAAGTTAAACTTACACACTCTTGTCTCTGGTGCTTGTGTCTTCACAGCATGGCTCTCCAGTGTGATGGACCCATGCAGCCTCTCTGACATTTGTGGTTCTTGTCACCAACTTGCAACATGCAAGGCCCTGAATGGATCAAACAATGCCTGCTTCTGCAAACATGGATATACTGGAGATGGAACAACATTTTGCAATGGTGAATATGAACACACAAAGCCACTCAATATGTTACTGAGTATTTACAAGGATGCAAGAGTAAAACCAGCCCTGTGTGGAGCTGTCATGGAAGCCTTGACTATTTTAGGAAGCCTTTGTTGTTTGTGACTGCTCGTCATAAGCAGACAGAAGCATTAGGCCGATCTTTGTACATATGTGGGTTAATGTAATGTTTGTAGAGCATTCACTGTGCACTGCAAAATAATTAGTATGTGAGCAGTTAAAAATATCTCAGGCACTAGACGTATTAAAACCTCTTAAGATGCTTGTTCATGACAACAACCCATTCAATTTTTAACAAAATTAAAAAAGATATACACATAAACGCAAATAAAACACTATTTGTTGTGATTTGATTAACACAAATCAGCAAGCACAGCATTGCTCTTCTTCATCTGTTTGAGATGGTTAGCCATGCAAAAGTCACACATGTATCAGATTATGTTAAAAAATGGTACATTTCTTAGTCCCCAGACCTAGAAATGAATTAACTACCTTGGTGACATTTACATGCAAAGAAATTTAATTTTCTTTCAATCTAATTTTGCTTTTAGCTTAATTATTAATTTGGCCATTTTAAAACATGAAGGCACCATGTGGGTGAGTTTAAGTAAGATCTGTGTGAGTAATTTGAACAACCTTATGTGTTGTTATGTGTCCACCAAATACTCTTTGAGACGCAGTTTGTATTTGTTCGACCAGCTGTGGTGGTTTGGAACTTGCAATTTTTGTATTGCCTATACCAAGTAGTTGGCAGCTCACCTCATTGAAAGTTAATTAGAGAGAAAACACTGCAGTGTGAGAAAATATCTCCACGGTACAGCTTTATTGATAACATTTTTCATGGCCAGCGTTGCCTCTCAGTCAGCATTGTTACTCCTGTTATGTTTCTGGGCTGTTTAGAATTCCTGGAACTCTTTTTGTTTCCTGACCAAACCTGATCACAATCACTGCGCAGCTTACATATTTCAAGGGCCAAAAGTAAATCAAACTATGAGGAGTACAAACACAAGATTAAAAAAAAAAAAAAAAAAAAAAAGGCACAGTGAAGTTCATGGTTAATGGAGTCCCTATGTAGTAAATTTTAAAATAATTACGTTCATTTGGTGTGTGAGTTAATTTAATACAAAAAATCATGAAATTAAGTGCCATGAATTAGTTCATGTTCGCGTGTGAAGACGTGGGGGAATAAATGCAAAAAAAAAGTGACAAAGTGACAAAAGCCCAGAAATACAAAATCTACTTGAAGATAAAAACCAAGACATCAAAGTGAATCATAAAATATGTGGGTGAAATGTTTGTGCAAAAATGGCGGTTCAAGGGTCCCTTGTGTTATGGAGGTATTTCCCCTTTGGATATAGTCACCTCCCTCATCAGAGCAGAGGATTTCCCTTATCGGACAGCTTTTGTGCAAAAGGTACAAAAGAGAGGAAGAGCACAGCGTCCATCATACCTAGACAAGTGAAAACAACAATGGAAAGGCTTACCAGGTCATTTCCAATAAACTGGGGGACGGAAGGTATGTTTCGAAAATAAAGCTGGAACAGCACTTTCTGTAATGTGTTGGTCACAGCCACATCCGCAGCAAACTGCTATATATCTGGTGCTTTCTAAACCTGGGCAACAAAGTGAAAAATATTTTAAGTCATTTGAGTTCCTCAAAATCAAACACAGGCAAACAACTGCTCAGCAACCACAAATGTGATCAATAAAAAATGCATATAAGTTAGAGCCAGCCAAGGCTTTAATCAAGACTAGACTAACTTAGTGGAGCCTGAGACAAGACCACAACTGGACCAGGATCAGGATCAAATTTAGGGATTCGTAAATAGTAGTCTAATTGTGGAGGACAGTTCATATCAGTATCTGTGTGAACATGCACTCAAAGCCAAAATGCCCCAAATGCCTGTTTGATAGAGATTGAATCTGGAAATATGCTACTATGGTGATTGCATCGGGTTAGTTTTCTCAACATTAATATGTGGATTAATATAAGAAATGTTACTCTAGAAATAATCCCACCAAATCATGGCTCTGGTTTCTATTTTTTGGAAAACAGATGGTCATGTGAAGAAATGCTGCCACCATATCCTGAGCATGTCATGGCAATTTTGGCGTTTTGTGGTGTTCTCCTTTTACTCAAGCAGAGATAACTCACTGCTCTATTTTAAGTTAAACATAAAGGATTAACACCAGTTTTTGCTGTCAAAAAGCAAGGGCTTTCTGATAGTCCAGCCATTTTGCATAATGTTCTGCAGTCAAAGAAGAAGGAATGCATTGTTGAAGAGGCAGAGCAGAGATTTCATTTTTTTTCACCAACTGTATGCCAAAATGCAAATCAGCCCCAAAACTTTCATCTTTTTGAGTAAGGAGAGATACACTTCTGATAAACTTGCACGTGTGCTTTGTCATTACTTAACTACAATTAGGTCCAAGTATCTCCGACAGAGACATACAGAGCAGCTGCTTGCTGCATGTTCAGGCATTTCACCAGAGTGCATTGAAAAATGTAGGTAATGAAGCAGAAGGAGGACCGAGACGTGGTAGACTGAACAAAAGTAAAAAGGAAACTATTACAGAACAGTTAATGGAAGAACATACTGTATTTAATGCATTAAACATCATAAATTGATGATTTAACAGTTTAATGGATAAAAAATATCATTGTCCAAATAAAGGATTAGATGATGAGTTTTAACTTTCTTTAGTTCGTTTTTGTAAATCTAAATACAATCGGTTTTTATTTGTGACAAAAACGAGGTGTACGTCTAAGTAGTCTTGAACTGCTCTCCTGTTGTTTCTGGTCATTAGTCTGCTGGTCAGTTGATATCATCCACTGCCTGGGCAAATCACAGCCACATGAAAGCAAAGATGTTAAATCTGCAAAGATTTGCTCATCCAATTAGGTTTTTTTTCAAAGAGGCCAAAAGGTTTTAAGCCTTTGAGTTTTTTTTGTTTTTTTGTTGTAACCAAGTTTACTTTCTATCCTCGTCTTTTCACCACAGATGACAACGAGTGCCAGAATGTGACTAATATCTGCGGGGACAGGGGGAACTGCACCAACACAGCGGGCAGCTACCACTGTACATGTGTCTCTGGATACACATCGACAGGACTGGCCAAGTTCCAGCCCAACGATGGCACTGAATGCATCGGTAATGTCCGATTCACTCACTCAGTGTTATTATGTACAAGAAATGTGTTCTGGTCTCACACTGTAATAATCAGTAACACATTATAAACTGTACTGACAGAGGAGCTCACATGCAACTGGGCAAGATATCATGTATATGAGAGAGTGTGAAAGCAGTTACCACACAGCTGTGAGGGGCGTCCAGATTGTGTGTGTGTGTGTGTGTGTGTGTGAGCTGTTTTCTCTTTCACTCTACCGAGAAGGATAGACATGTTGAAGGTGAGTTTTTTTTCCCTCGGTTTTTCCCTCACTTCCCATCTGCTATTATGAGTAACCACCTGAGATCTTTTGCTCCATTTGCAATAGAAGAGCAGCACCTTTAACCCATGCTGTTGCGTAAAGTATTTCCAGCTGGGAGGTACACACCATTTAATACAGTGCAGAAGCATGTTGCTGATTTTAGAAGCTGATTTATGAATATTCAGATGTGTAACATGCGTGCAAAAATTGAAGTTTCTCTTCCAAAATCAATTATACAGAGTATTAAATGTAATGAGTGGGACTGCTTGCTGTATGCCACATTCTGTATTTGTACGAGGATAAATCACTAACTTCACTTTGCGTATCACTTTCACTAACTTTGAGGTAGGAACACTTTAGAGACATGTCTGTTAACGTCTACATTTATTGGTTGGCTTATTTTGCCGTCAGTTATGTTGAGAGTGTCACTTCAATCAGATTGTGTTTATCTTTAATTGGACCCGAACTCTTCATTTGCATCTTTCAGATATTGATGAATGCAAGTCAGGACAGGTCTGTGGACCGAACTCACACTGCCATAATACGAATGGATCCTTCTATTGCACCTGTCAGCGTGATTACGTCCCAACTTCAGACACTAAGCACTTTCATCCAGAGAGAGGTGTAAGATGTAAAGGTCGGTATGATGATGGAAGAGTGCGCACGCACACACACACACACACACACACACACACACACACACACACACTGGTACTTACATCCAGGGACATACATCTTTCTTCATCTCTTTTTTTTGTTTAACTTTCTCTCTCACACATCCACACAAAAACGCAGAGCTAGCCGTTTTAAACAAGAAGAATCTATTATGCAATACATCAAATAAAGGGTGCAATTGTACATTTTGTGATATTTTAAGCAATGTTGATAACAAAGGGAGCCATGTGATGATATGCCTGTGCAGGTTTTATGCAATTCAGACTTTGCTATGGTGAAATTATGGAAATAAATTAAGCAATCAAAGAGATACTTTTGGTAATTGTTGTTTTCCAGAGCATCCCCAAAAATACTGCCATGACAACATCGGGTGCATCACACAGACTGTCAACAAAACACTTGACTATGTAAGTACCCCTCCTCAGGATTTCAACCTAACAAGGTAAACATAGATGTGGTGACACTGCCCTCTGTTGGAGAGGAGTAATGTAAACATGAGCTATATATATATATATCTATATATATATATATATATAGATATATACACACATAAGGACACACAATACTATTATCCTGCAGTACCAGCAGTGTCAAACCTGCAGGTCTGGACCTTGGTTGCACCACCTACAGGTAAGAAAAGTAACAGCAGCAGTGGCTTAGGACTGACATGTCAGTGTGCACCATCTACAGGCAAAGAAAGTAATAGTTTTTGCAACTTTGGCTCAAGGACACCTGCAGGCAAGGGGTGTTACAGTTCTTTCTTTTTTTTAAAATAGCTGTGAATGTGTGTGTCGGTGTGTATTTCAGGACTTTTCAGGCGGTTTCAGTTTTTTTTGGGACGAGTGTCATCATGAATCCTCTATTCTCCAGGACCGTCCTCCTGGTTAGTGGAGAAGGAAGGAGATTAAAATATGTAACTCTGGTTTGGTAACCATTTATACAGATGATTAACATCGGTTCACTAGCTTTAACCTGAGTGTTAAGCTCCGCTCATAGATGTTTAGAAAGGGAAACAAATATTAAATTGATAAACAAAAAAAATGCAATGCATGTCTGTCATGTCAGAGCATTTTCCAGTTAAGTCCAGAGTGTGAAAATGATGTTCCATTTCTGCTTTGTTTGACAACAACACACTCCAACAAAACAGCAGCTGTAAAAGGAGAAAAAGTGCATTGCTTATTCCCTGCAGGTGGCACATGTGTTAACATTTAATTAGCTATTACTTTCATTATTTGTAAGAGGTATTGACATGTCTAAACTGCTCCTATAACCTTTCTTTCATACGTTGTATTTGGTAACGTCTGTTCTGAGAATGACCAAACAGCTCCTCCTTGTGGGAAATCTACAGTATATGAATATTTGTTAAGAAACCATGAAGGACTGGATGTAATATGAGAATGTTGGAGGAATGTGATATCATTAAATACTTACTCTTTGAAATGCTTGCAATACAAACACAAGTGCTTTTTCTTCCCCCGTCCTAGATGAGCAACCTCACAGAGCCCCAGAGTCTACTGAAAGAAATTGCCAAGCAGACGTCCGGCGAGCTCACCTCAGTGGAAGTGATCGCATATGTTGAGGCCTTGAGTCGATCCGCATTAACACTGGCTGCCAGAGAAAAGGATTACACTGTCAAACCATCCGTCATCAACTCAACTCTTACAGTAATCTTTGTTTACCATTCTTGTTTCTCTTTCAATGTTCGGAGTTCTGCCTGAACTGCAAGTTATGCTTTGAACTGGTTTAGGAAGAAAATGGCACATTCAATCCAGCTCCTTCTTTTCCTGTTTCTGTGTTCTGAGACTTTAGTACTTTTGCTTTTTAAAAGGAATATGACCTATCCTACGACTCACTAGCAGAGAAATATCTGTGATAACAAAAATAATAAAATCATATCCAGTAATTATCTATTACTTTATCTATAATTATCAAAAGAGACAAACATACATTAGCATAATGTTCTAGCCATAATTAAAAACATATTGCAGTATAGGGATGCTATACACGTCACACTGAAAAATCTTCTTTTCAACAGAAATTAGTGAAAGCAGTAAACAACTTGGTGGAGAAGGATGAACTGGCGGCTTGGAGCAGAATGAAAGAGGAGCGTCGTGAACATACCATCACCAAGCTGCTGCACACTGTTGAAGAAAGTGCTCTGACTCTGGCCAACAACTACGAAACTCCAACTGAGCTCGAAATCAAAGCCACAGAAATGGGTGAGATAATTATTAACGCAGAGTGCTCTTACAGACACTCAAATTATAATAAATTGTCCTGCCATTTATTCCCACCTGTGAGCAGAAAAGTGAGGTTTTGGATAATTGTAATTTTCATACTTTTAATATCTTGATATCCATTACTATTTTTTTCCCCCCTCAACTACAGAATTGAAACTCTTCACCTTTGATGCTCGTCACACAAAAGCCAAACTGTCTGCTTCCATGGCAGGAGATCACATAAATCTGACTCCAAAACTGAGACCTGAGGAGGACAGAAATGGTAAAGCAGCCTAGTTTAAATGTTTAAAGCACGGTAAAATGAAAAATGCCTTTTCAAAGTTGTTACCATCTGTGTGCCTGGGTGCACAGGGAGTGCTGTTTTGCTATGCGTTGCCATATGCCACATACTGTATACGTATGCTGTACAGTACACCAAAAACAGTAGGTATTCACATTTTCTTTTTCTCTAATTCTAAATATAAAAATACAATGCTGTCTTTATAATTATTTCAAGATTTCTTGCTGATGCCTTCAGAGGCATATATTAAAATCAGCTCCAATAAAATCAGATTTTGGGACAAAATCTGCCAGTCTGTCTTGTCCTTATGGCAACAGTTACACCAGCAGCAGCAATTTGGGTCAAACATATTTGGGTACAAAAAAGCATTTTTATGACCTCCCTTTTCGACCTGCCTTGATCTAAGACACAGTGTTCATTGACAATTCAAAGTTTGATTAGAAATACAACAAGTTTGATTCCCTACCTGTCTCTGTTCAACTTTTTTTGTCCATCAGGAAGTGTGTCAGTGGTGTTTGTGCGATATGACAGCATCGGTGACATCCTGAAGCCGAGCAGCGACCCAGGTGTCACCGACTACTCGCGGTATGCAGGAACAGGGGAAATCACTGTCAACTCCCAAGTCATAGCAGCAGCCATCAAACCTGCTGACGTTTACCAACTTGACCATGTCACCTTCACTCTGAGACACAACGAGGTAAAGACTACACAGAGTGCTGAGGCTGGCTACATTGTTTTTTTCACTTCTGCACTTCTAATGTATACCTTCAAAATGTATGCTGCTTTTTTTTTTAGGATGTTCTTGAAAATCATGACCCGATTACAGCTGGTGGATCTTTGTTAGTCTTCATTTTCAATTCCTCGGCATTTTAAAACTGATCATGAGACTAAAGTACCACTTTTTCAATCTAGGTTAAGGTTTTCTTCACTTCCCTGCTACCTTAAACTCATTACTTCCTTTTCTGTGTCATATATGATAAATTGATCAACATTAGCTTCCAATAGGATCTTGTTCAGTTTGAAACATCAATATCCCATCATATATACTGTATATCCTTGTCAGACTGGAGCCATCGTTGCGTTCTCATTTGCTGTGAGGAATAGCTTCCTTATTCCCAGACTGACTCTGGCAGTAACTTGATAACTGAGTTTCCATTAAAGTCTAATTTAAACAGACTCACATGGGAGGAGTATTTGGTGCTTTGTGTAAAGTTTTGTGAAATTTTAAAATTTGGCTCCATGTATTTCTGCAATGACCTCTCAGTTCAGGGGAAGTGGAAGAGGAAAGGTGAATAGATGATGGAGGCAAGCGAGTAATGAGGGAAATAACCCTAAAAGTTAATGTACTGGTATTTTCTTTTAAGATAATTAAAATGTATGAGAAAGTGAAATCATTATTTTTGTTGGACCCTTGAGGCGTAAGCCTAACAAAGGAGGTGTTGATTCATGTCGAGCAGTGAAAATCCTCTGTAAATTGCAACAATCAATAATTTGGGCTCCAGTTCCGTGCAGACACTTTCTGCTGGCCAAGTGGTATTTTCCCATGATGCACTGTCCAGTATTTCTGTAACACTCTGCACACATTAATTTGAAATAAGCTGAAATGATTCAAAGGTACAAATTACTAATTTGTACACAAAACATATCATTAACATTACACCAACTGGGCTTCATATAAATCTATGTGAATGTAAACAGTAAAGATTTAGAGAATAAAAGTAAAGGCAACCTGAAACACACTACACCACATTGTTATTATTATTAAATTTATTTATGACAATGTACCTTTTTTTATCGATGTGTGGATAATTATAATTCAAGTAAAACTGCACATAATAATTTATGGAAAACATGTTGACCTTTGCTTTCAATATGTTCAATTTGTTTGTGAATTTTATTGATAACAAATGTGCCCTTTTCAGCATATCCGGACTGCTATACATTTGTACATCCCAATGAGATTCCTTTGCCACAAAAATACCTACAGTGAGCTGCCACCCCCTTGGGGCTTTGTGTGCAGCACACATGGCTGCACCCTGCACCTTTCATTTTGACCCAAACTCATGCATGATAATTATTTGGCATCTTATTTCTAGTCATAAAGTTGTGAGACAATAAGAATAATAAGAAACGTCAATGCAAAACAGTGTGTTTATAGATTTTAATCAGACTATTTTTGATTAACTATTTATGATTTCTGATGCACTCTATAGTATACAGTAATTCATTTTAAGTGCTATTTTGATGAAACAGTATGTTTTTAACCCCCTGGTGGTGTGGTATCACAAAACAGTGCACTGCAAAAAACTAATAAAAACAGCTCCATCCACAGTTAACAGCGTCTTTGTTCCTCTCTACTCCCTAAAGCCCATAGACACTAAAGCTGATGTGACCAAGTGCGCCTTCTGGGAGTACGAGCTGGACAGCCTGCAGGGCCACTGGGCCACTCGCGGCTGCAAGACCGTTCGCGTCAACAGCAATGCGACCACCTGCTCCTGCGATCACCTCACACACTTTGCCATCCTCATGTCCTCTGGGCGAGCCAACGTGAGTGATCATACATTCAAGATACAACTGTAACAGTGCAAAGGTGTTTCCCTTTTTTGCATTTTCCAACTGGGGCTTTAAATTATTTATTATTTCATGTTAAAAAGGGTCGATCATGGTCAGCGAATTTATTTTAAGTGAGGGCAAGAGTTGAGAGTTGTATCTGGATTATGCAAGTAATATTTTTAGTGACGCCTCAATTGTTCTAATTTTCATCTTAATAAACGTATTTATTAATTTAAATTCTATTCAAGAGATACAGATTATTGAGCCTTAGATCTATGGCTAATTGTAACATTTTTAATAAACCCAACCTAAGTGATGAAACCCAGTAAATATTCTGATGTTTCTATGGCTTAATGCTTACAGTAAGTAGTTCACAAAATACTGTATATTTCACCTTCTTAATAAAAGATATATGTTGTTTTTTGTGCCTAGATCATATATTGTTGCTGTCCAGTGAAAACCCTTTGGGCTCATGTCAACTTCTCGTGAGCCCAAAGCGTTGTGCCAATGCATTTTCAGACAGTCCAATGGGTTTCTAGATGGTTTATTCATCTAAAGAAATAGGACAATTTCCTCAATTCATAAAATTCTAAATCTTTGTTGTTATAAAATTTGAGTATTACCTATAATATAATGTTGTAAGTTTCTCCAATATTTAGATTAAACGCTATGTAGATGTACCTCTGTGTGCACTTGTTTTCCACCAATACAGGCCAATACCAGTATTTTTTATGTTGAAGAAGCTGATTGACCACATTGTGCTAGATTTTGATGTATGATATTAACTTCTTTCTTCTTTTTTCAATACCAAGACTTCCACAAAGGATATTCTTGATAAGTTGTGAGACAGCACAAAGTCTACACTGAAACCAAAAACAATGAAACTCTGTCAGGGTTAGCAGCTCCTAAAGGCAAGGCGACTCACTACAGGGATTGACTGGCAAAGAAACTCTGGGAGATAGCTACCCTCAACTTTTAAAGATACACTCCTCATTGTTTTATAGCACTCAACGGTGCCCCCCAAATCCTAGATTTTCTCCCAGTTCACTTGTTGAGGGAAATCTTGAGATTTAGGGGCACTGCTTTCACTAAATCACAGAGTGTATTTATGAATAAAGAAATGAATGAATCATCCAAAACTTTTATTTTTATATTTTTTTATGACCTTTTATATGTAACAACACCTGGCTGATATATGATACAGCAGGACCAGAACTGGCCCAGTATGCCTGCAACCCAACATAGTGGTGTAACCCCAGCCTGGACCCATGTTATATCAAATGATTCCGAGCAGAAAACACGAATTACAACTTCAGTATACCGTGAAACTGTGAATGGAACACCTCCCTTTCCATTTGCTTCTCAGCTGGTGGCCCACTATACCGTCCTGACCCGGATCACCCAGCTGGGGATGATCATCTCCCTCATCTGTCTGTCCATGTGCATCTTCACCTTCTGGTTCTTCAGTGAGATCCAGAGCACCAGAACCACCATCCACAAGAACCTGTGCTGCAGCCTCTTCATGGCCGAGTTCATCTTCCTGGTGGGCATCAACATGAACACACACAAGGTGAGCTCTGGATGCAGGAAGTCTCCTGTGTGTGTGTGTGTGTGTGTGTGTGTGTGTGTGTGTGTGTGTGTACGCCTGACTCACTATTCTGTCTGTTCACTGATTTAAAACCTCATTCTCATTTGAGTTGTGTTTTTATGTCACTTACTCTTTAACGCTCAGAATTATTTCTGTATATTTAAAAGCGTCTTTGACATGGAAATGCTAGAAGAATAGTAATACATCTCCTAAATTAGGCTAAACAAACAAACAAATATGTGCAAATGACAGTTCTTACAAAATAACTGTAATTTCGCATCATAAAATCTCTCTCTCTCTCTCTCCCTCTCTCTCTTTCTCTGTCTGTCTCTCTCTCTCTCTCTCTCTCTCTCGCTCTCTCTTCTTTTGTCTGTTTCTTGGCAGCTTTTCTGCTCCGTTATTGCAGGGCTCCTGCACTATTTCTTCCTCGCGGCCTTTGCCTGGATGTGCATCGAGGGCATCCATCTGTACTTAATAGTCGTTGGCGTCATCTACAACAAAGGCTTCCTGCACCGTAACTTTTACATCTTCGGCTATGGGAGCCCGGCAGTGGTGGTGGCCATCTCAGCAACCCTCGGCTACAAGTATTACGGCACTGATAAAGTGTAAGTGGAAAATATTTTTTACAGAGAGATGGGAAGACAAAGGCCTTTTACAAAGACCTCTTTTTAAACTCATTCAGCATTTTTCAGGGAAGAAAGATAAACAAATTACATTAATTATAAATACAAGGGGACAGAGATTAAATTTGGCCTGCAGGGACATAAAGGAAGTAGAAGAAGATGCTTGTGGAGAGTAAAGCAATAACTGAATTAGTGTAAAAGTAATTCTGGAAGGTTTTAGGGTACCATGGAGAGTTTGAATAGAAATCTATAAATCAGTTGTCTATAAAGTCTGTTGTTTATTCATGCAAAATATAATGAAAAGATTGAGGTTGTGCAAAAGAAGTGCTGATTGTTCATTACTGTGAGCAGAGGTAGCTTTTCTAAGCAATCGTTTTATTTGTACTTGAAAGATAAGAAGGGTATGTACTAGCCCATACAATATTGTCATAATTAAGATTAGGCGAGATCAGACGGAGGTAAAATGATGTAAGCCATTGCTTCTGCAGGAGGAGGGATTATTGCAACAAAGAGATCCTAAAAACACACAGTCAATAAAAGTGTTTATAAAATCACTTTCTATATTTGTGTTACAGATGCTGGCTGAGCACAGAAAACCACTTCATATGGAGTTTCATTGGGCCGGCGTGTTTGATCATTCTGGTAAGATCAGACGTCTTTGTAACATCCTAAAAACACATGTTCAAGTATTAATCGAAATCACCAAATAAGGATTGTTTCAAAGTAATAAATATTCATTTGATCGTGTTTGTTTGTCGTGTTTGTTTTTGGTCGGTCTCCACTAAAGGTTAATCTCTTGGCTTTTGGAGTAATCATCTACAAAGTGTACCGGCATACTGCTGTGAAAAAGCCTGAAATCAGCCACTATGAAAACATCAGGTAGGATTATCTGTGCTCTTGTTGAGAAGGTCAAAAGAATATAGAAAATCAAGCTGCAACTTCCTCATCTGGCAGATTATTATGGTGTCGTGTGGCGTCCTTGCACTATCACATTACAATTAGTTCTTTGTTGACTTAAAAAAGAAGAGGTTTGTTGCGCTCACCCACGCTCTGTCAAAGCCAGCGTTATCGCCCTCAGGTCCTGTGCCCGTGGTGCCTTGGCTCTGCTGTTCGTGCTGGGAGCCACCTGGACCTTCGGAGTGCTGCACATCCTCAATGAGACCACCCTCACTGCCTATCTGTTCACCATCACCAACGCCTTCCAGGGGATGTTCATCTTCATCTTCCTCTGTGTCCTCTCCAGAAAGGTGACAATGATCAAGACAATGGGAGTTAAATGCTTTGCTAACAGGCATCATGATAGTATATTGATAGATAGGAAATCTATTATTTTTTATGTATTTAGAAAATGGAGATTGTACTTGAATATTATATTGTATTACGTTATATTACATCATGTTATATTATATTATATTATATTATATTATTAGGTGATAGAAGAAGCATTGAGATATTCTACTTATGGTAGAAATAGCAAATTGAAAGAAACAAGTAAATAAAAGAACAAAAGTATTAGTATCAAAAATAATAGTACTCATTATGCAAAATAGCCCCTTTCAGACTGTTATATTTATCGTACTTGTGCAAATGTTCTTAGTAACACTCCACCACTGATTATAATATCATATTATATTATAATAAAGGTATGTTTTCATCTAAATTCTACCTTCTTGTGTATGTTGTTCCAGATTCAGGAGGAGTACTACAGGCTTTTCAAAAACGTGCCATGTTGTTTTGAATGCCTGAGATGAATGAACGCGACTGAAGCCTGATCCTCTGCACTTGTACAATAACAGTCGACACTACAGCTCTGCAGTATCCTGTGACTCATGCTTTCACTTTTGGAAAATGATGTGGGAGGAATTGTTTATACAGATGTCTAATAAATGAAAACACGTAGCACTCGTACTTTGTAAACGTCATGTTTCTCTTTTTAAAAGACTGCCATCATCTATACATGAGCCTGTTTTATGTTCAGGATCTTTCTGTACAATACAAACTCTCATCAACATTTTCACAAAACATATTTTTCTAAGAGTAATACAAGAATCAAAATATGTTGTATATTTTCAGTTTAATTTAATGCCCTTGCAGTTATCACTTCACATAACCTCCGCAGTCTGTTGTCTTTGTTCCTTTCTTGTGTTTGAAATTGATTTGTAAATTATTAAAATGAATGTGGCAAATTAACACACATCTCTGCTGCTCACTTCTTTTATGTGCAGAATCAATACTCTTCTTTAATGCATTCTTCATCCTCTCTTTCTGAACATCACACAACTAAGTGTACGGTAAATTAAAGATTAATTGTTTTGAGGACCGTTTGACTCGCACATGATGATAATTAGGAAGGCCAATGGCCCCATCTACTGGACATGAAGAGGAACACTTTGTCCACTGTCAGCCTGAACACTTGACACACAAACTCATAGCTGGCAACACTCTCCATTTATTATATTTGTCTGCCTGATCAGAGAAATGTTCCTCTTTGTATATCTTTTTACACAAACAAGTAAATATTGTGGTTGAACCTGAAAAGTATTCCTGCCTTAAGTGAGACAAGCTGTCTCATAGCGTCTGCCTAGGGCTGGACTAAAAAAACCTCATTTGGTACTGTCAGTAAATTTGCTTACATCGTGACTTGAATCGTGTCTGAATCCCAGACAATTAAATCAAGAAAATCTACAGTACAACAACCAATGATTTTTTACGAGGACTTCAACCAAAAAGCCCTCAGTCTAGAACTAGGTGTCTCGAACTAGAAAGACAGCAGTATGTACTGTATATGTACTCATGTGCTACTGTATCTTTGCACCGACTCTCAAGTCTTCACTGACTAACCCTCTTACTTTTTTCTTGGTTGTCTAAAGATTGGTTTGCCTTTGACACATGCACAGGTATGTTATGTATGCACTGATTTTGTCTAAATTCTGGGCAATAATGTGTTGGATGCTTAAGTGTTTAATAGAGTCCTTGCAGATGCTGTTGGTCTACATCTCTGTTGGTCAGTGAGAAACATTAACAAATAGCCCACGACAACAGACAAAGATGTGTGCACTGTTTTTTGTTTCTTTTTTCTTTTTTGTTCTCAGTTTGGTGTACTTTGTTTAATGTTGACTTGTTTTGACTTAAACCCAACCAGATTTACAAGTCTGAAAAAACAGCCCTGCTAGACCTTGACTTCTTGTAGTGGCACAAAATTAGTTTCATCCCGTCTCAGTACTGTAAAAAGCGGAGGGAAATCCAGAATTTACTATATATAAGTATCAGGTTTGGCTTACAAAGGTGTTACTAAAACTCAGATCATGACATAACTAAAGCCAACTAACCTTCAAAGGTGTTCTTAATGCTCTTTTTCCTCTTTGCTTGTCTTTTAATATTCAAAACCATCCAAGCTCCTTGATCCAATTTTAGAACAAAAATGTGACGCTAGAGCCCTCTACTGGCTAATGTTGAAATGAAGTGAATTGAGGCCTGGACCTGAAAGAGGTATGATGGCTGAAAGAATCCTTATAGGTAAAATATGACATATAGGCTTTTAACCAGAACCAAGAGGTACGATCACATCACACCTGTTTTGGCCTCTTTATATTAGCTCCCTGTTTGTTCTAGATTTGATTTTAAGATTCTTTTGATGACCTTCAAGTTACCTTCATGACCTGGCTCCTGATTATATTTTAGACCCTTTAATCTCTTATGAACCTTTGCAAAGTTTGAGGTCCTCAGGCGTAGTATTCATCTAATGGTAAGTTAGCAAGTTATCGTTATGTTAGCGAACGATACTTGCAGCTATCTCATTAGAATGAAATGACATAATGTGAATAAACGTATTGTGAATAAAACTTTAGTACATTTCCTCGTCCCTGAACATGATTTCTGCCTGAATCATGTCAGATAGATTTTCATCGGCAATGGTGGTTGTTTGATAATGACGACAACAACTTCCATCATCCCGCGCTACTTCACGACACCATCAATCTATGTCTTTTGTTATTGTTTTGATTGAGAGACCCATAGCGACATAAGTGCGATTACACAACGGACCCCTGTGTTGTGCAATCTGAACGTAACCCTAAAAGACAGCAAGAATAGACTCTTAGGCTGATTGCTGCTTGATGTCATCACCCTCAAACTGCACATTCAAAAAGGGCTGTTTGTGGAGCCCTTTAGGCTCAGCCAGATTTTAAAATTTGGCATGAAGAGCAGCAATTCATCACACTGTTTGACTCTGTTGTATCCAAGAGGAGAGCTTTGTGATGCCAGGGGACAGCGTACACATTTTAAGACCAGGAGTTGCACTGATATTAAAGAAGTAAACCAGCCTGCATCTTCTCTTCCTTCATGCCACGTGGGCTTCACCGAGGGAATAGACGTGGATCCCACTGGGTTTATCTCTTCATTCAGCTGTGGAAAAACTTGTTTACATAATTTTCTGAGTGATTAAAAACAAGGTTTTAACTTTGATATTATTTAATACTCAAAACAAGCCATGTTTTGAGTTCTGTGTTTATGCAAGAAAAAGCACGACACAAATTCCTGCCTTGACTCACAGATACAAGTGATATAATCCTTTTTTTTATGCACATCAATAAGTAATAGGCCACAGCTGTTTGTTTTTAATTTTACACAACTGTCACAGCCGCTCTTTTATTATAGATAGTTGAGACGGTTATCTTGCACATATTAATGTCACTCTGACAATGTCACAGATCAACATGGCTCTGGTGCAGACAGCATGTGTTTACTTTAAATCAGTGAGTTGTTTAAACCAGACCTCTGCCCTGCTCACAAGGCTCAATGCAGCCAGATCCCCCTGCAGTCAAAACCCACGCTGGTATATAAAGGACCAATCTGAAACATCAGCTCCCACTCCTCCGTTTCACCATGCGGGGGCTCCTCCTCTGCTGCCTTGTGGCCCTGGCCTGTAAGTTCTCATTTATTCATTCACATTATTTTACTTGTAAGAATGATATCACAGTCCAGCCTCGTAATTCTTTAAATTCAGTTTGCAAACGACTCATAATCCTGAGGTTGATTCAATTATTTTGATTTCTTTTTTTTTTCCCATATTTGCAATTTTAATTCATTCCACCATTCATCAGAAAAAAAAAAGGATATTAAGAAAGTTAAGATATTAATCTATTTGCAGTTGATCAATCATGAATAATCAGCATAAGTCATTTGGGCATGAATAAAAAAACAAGAGTGACTTTTAGAGGTGAGTCAGGTGTCATTCATGGAGTAATGTGAATTTCACTTCAGCTATCAATCAGATTTTTGTTGTATTTAGATATATTCATGTGGATGTTTGTTTAGTTTACACTGTTGTTTATTTAGTTTTTTAAGATTCTACTGTTTATTTTTTTATTACATGTTTTGGGCTCATGGAAATATGTCTTTTTCCTTTAACATGTTGTCCCTTGGATTAGAGTGTTTTGTAGATCACAAATAAATCGAATCAAAACAGAAATCTGCTGATTTGCTCACAAACGTTTTAATGCTGACACTATGTTTGACTTATTTTCTTTTAGCATGTCAAAGTGTCCATTATGGTGAGTCTTTTTTATCATCATCATAAAAGAAAACCTTTTTCTTTTTACCTTTTTCAAACACTTTCCATAAAGAACAAGTGACATGACATTTCATTGTGGAAACATATTCCAGAGCTCGGCCTGGACCCCAAGAAAACCTACGAGTACAAATATGAGGGAGAGGTGAATTTTGGCCTCGGCATGCCAAACCTTGCGGAGTCTGGCGTAAGAATGACGTGCAAGGCCAAGATCATCGGTGTGTCTGCACAAACATTCGTCCTTCAGGTAAAATAGAGGGTATTGCAAACTTCTGCAAAATATGTTGTTTAAATATATTAGAAATACTGTAACTGAGTAGCACACTATGAACAATGACTGGTGGTTAATCATTTAATGTCATGTCTGAGTCATAAATCAAGTAAAGTAGCAGTGGTGCATCATTTGTCATTTATCATTTATTCATGTCTCATAAATTATTTGGAGGTCAATTTAATAAACATCTGTTGAAAGGTTGTAGATGTGTGTAAACTACCTAATGAGTTGAAACTTTTGAGATTCTTCAGTTCAGAGATTGTTTGTTACAAATGTTTGCATGTCAACAGTTGCAGTGTGTGTGTCTATCTTCTATAATGCACAAACAGTCATCTTCCTGTACCTTTTTGCCATCTTTCAGTCATGAACAGATGCTGCGTTCAAACCCTGTTGGAAATATTCTAATTATAGTTAAGTAAGCTTAAACAATTTAGTAAAATAGTGCAGCCAAATGCCAGTTTGTGTCCACTTCTGTCGTTGTTATACATTTCACCGGTGTTTCATCTGACATGAATCTGAGCAGAAAATGAAAGTGTTTTCATGTGGACTCTCTACAAATACTCTTAAAATGTGGTACATGAGCAATAAAACTGCTTATTTCCATCTCTGGTTCACAGGTTTCAGATTTGACCTTCGAGGAGTTCAATGGCTTCCCGGGAAAAGACGGCTTTAATGCCTCCCCAAAGCTCACCCAGCGTATTGCTGCCCAGCTCATCAAACCCTTCATGTTTGACTACGCCGGTGGACACGTTGGTGACATCCGCGCCTCTGCTGAGGTTTCTGACACTGTTGTCAACATTGTGAGAGGGATACTGGGTTTCTTCCAAGTCACTGTCAAGACCACACAGAGGATCTATGAGCTTGAAGAGGTAAGACGCTGCTGACAAATAAACTTCTCTCTGCACCGTCTTCAGTAAAAGATTAAAGAAAGTTTAACTTTGTTTGTAGGTTGGCATCCATGGCAAGTGTCAGAGTAACTATGCTACTGAGGAAAACGTGGAAACAAAGGACATGACCATCACTCAGGTTGTGGATGTCAGTGACTGCAGGGAGAAAGCAGCAATCTACAGGGGAATGGCTACTGCTGTGCTCGATAAAGTCTCCAAACAGGTCTGTTTATCTCACTGCAGATGCATCTGATTCCACAATTATAAATGAAACAGACCAAACTCAGTGCTATTTTTATTTGTCTAGAGAGGGGAATCTGTCGTGTCAACAGTGAGGTATGTTTACACAGTCAAACCAACAGCAGAGGGAGGTCTCATTACCAGGGCTCACGGCCTGGAGCGACAGCACTTCAGTCCCTTCAATGTGAAGGGCGGCAGTTTCAAGATGCAAGCGACGTAAGACAAGAAAATATCTGCACATTACGCCTGCTCATCCACAGTGCTTGTCTGCAATACAAATCGGTTGCTTTAAATAACCTCTCCTGCAGGAAGGAAATGGTGCTGCTCGGTGTGAGTGACACAGCTAGAGCCATCACGTATGGGCCAATGGAAAGCAAGGGCAACCTTGTTTATAAGTTTGTCAATGCAGAGGCTAATGTCCCCATTATGATGCAGAACCTGGAGGACCCGCTGCCAAAGGTAATAATGATATACTGCTGCTATATAAACTTCATATTTTTGAAAAATCTTTCCAGAAAGGAGCAGGAAGCACTGTAAAAGATACACTAAGTTGCATTAAAATAAATATAGAAATAGCAGGAAAATATTAAATGAAATCAATTATATTCCTCACAATCAAGAAAAAAACATGATGATGACAAAATGATTTTCCTTTTCTAAAATCAGCTGAAATGAAAAGCATTTACTATCTCTTACATTGTGGACTAAATCTAAAGAAATCCAATAATCTTGTACGCTGACGACCTAATCAAAAGCTGTACTCTCTGTTTCTCTTTACAGGCAATCGAGCTGATCAAGCATCTGGCTGAAGCTAATAAATATCAGATTGATAGTGCAACAACTGAGGACACTATAAAGCTGTATCAGCTCCTGCGAGTGATGCCTTACGAGGGATTAGAAGTTATGTGGAAGCAATTTGCAGGAAATGTAGAGCACAGGTGAGTACTTGGTTATCACACAGTGTTTCAATTATGGAACCCCTTCTCATTTTCAGTGGTGGAAATGTACATTTACTCAAATTCTGTAATTAAGTACAATTTTGATGTACTTTGAAGCTACTTTATACTTTCCACATTTCACAGGGAAATATTGTACTTTTTACTCCTCTACATTTATCTGACAGATTTAGTCACTAATCTTTTTTTTCAGATTAAAATTGTGCACAGAAAACCTATAATGAGTTGGTAAGTATGGTAGTTAAAACTGGCTCCACCTCAACCAGCTACAACATTAATAATAATGCTACAGTAATAATAATAATGGCATAATACAGCACATGATATGACACCACTGAAATGAAAGGGGCCATTCTGGTGCCTAATAAGTACTTTTACTTTTGACACTTGTTGTCACCAATACTTTTGTACTTGTACTTAAGTAAACTCTTGAATGCAGGACTTTTACTTGTAACAGAGCATTTTTACAGTGTGGTACTTTTACAAAAGATCTAAATACTTCTAAATACCACCACTGCTCATTTTCTGTCCAAAAACAGAAAGAAAATGGGGCTTCAATATATTCTTTGAAATATTAAGAATTTAACATACATTTCATATATCAAAAGGAGATTGTAGAAATATATGAAAAGCCACATTTTTAGATATTCAGATATGTGGACTACATTTTTAAAAAAAAGGCACATTAGCAGGGGCCTTAAAACTGACTGCCTTGTCTTAAATATCCTACGGATTACATTCATATGCAACTATTCATGCTTTGAGGAAAATGTAATCTACCAAGATTAGATTATACAAAGTGAGCAATGTTGAACTGCAATTTTCCGTTCAGGAAGTATTGTGAAGGTTGTAGAGGTCAGGTGGTGCACAGGTGTGTAAGTGTTGCCTCAAACGCGATCTTTTACTAATCTTGGCCAAATTGTTTTAGTTGCTTCAGTTGAGAACTGCTGTGTTTGCAAAATAGTTTATAATGTTGTTATCTCGAGATCAGAAATTAATTATTTCATTATCTCGAGAAAACGTGATAATCAACCTGTTTACATGAGAAAAAAAGCTTTGTCATCTCAAGATAACGCGATAATCAACCCAAGTAATTAACTAGTGATCTTGAGATAAAAAAAAATTCAAGCCCAGAACCCAGAAAGTTATTAATTCCAAAGTTATTAGTACATTTATTCAACATGTCTTTGAAAGAGGAAATCATTCACAGATATCCTTTAACCAAGCTTTTCATTATAGTATCATAAGATGGTGAACAAAATAGTCCAAGGCCATCTCTCAAATCTGATACTGATCCACTCAACTGAATAGCTAATTGAAGAGTATCCTCCCTCTTAGTTCAGGAAGGATTTAGTCTGGCACATTACCATTGATGAGTGATTTATTATCATGTGAGGCGTGATGACAGAAATGTGACGACTGAAAGACTGCTTTCCTTGCTCATTAAGATTAAGGCACTGACACCTTGTATTTCATCCTGGGAAAGTGCAATTAATCGTGAGACCTGAACTTGTCCTTTACACTTTTATGTTTTAATTTTGTTCTCTTGATTTATCTGGAGGATAATCCTTATCTTAAACACAGCCAGATTTATCCATTTTCTCTTCTTTCACTTATTAGACGTTGGTTTTTGGACATGATTGTTGAGGTCAGCGACGCCAGAATACTGAAGTTCCTGGAAAACAGATTCCAGGCTGGAGATGTGTCTGCGGCTGAGGCTCTGGAAACTGTTGTGCTGGCGATTAACCATCTGCAGGCGATTCCTGAGCTGGTTGAGATGTCTAAAGTGAGTTAATTCTGAGGACGGAGAAAATATTTGCATATGAGAGATGATACCATGCAAACTTTCTACAAAACAAGATCATGTCAAAATGCCTCTGTCTCTCTTTCACAGATGTTCCTGAACATGCCCTTTAGTAAATCCAATATCTATTTGTGGCATACTGTGGTGCTTACCTACGGCTCTCTGGTGTACAAGCACTGCGCCTATTATACACCTTGTCCAGTAACTGCTGTTCAGGTAATCAAATGCAGAAATAAATCACATTCCTTTAATAAATAGAAACACATCACAGTTCATTAGGTAGGTGGTGAGACCTAAAGTGAATAAATTATCTGTATGTAAAATTATAAGTATATGTATCTATAATTACATGTAAAAACCACTTGTAAAAGCTGACTGCATATTTGTTTAACATCTGTACTAGCCGCTGCTGGACATGGCCACGGAAAGTCTGAGGAATGGCAATGAGGCAGACATGGTCATCGCTCTGAAAGCTCTGGGGAACGCAGGTCATCCAGGCAGCATTAAAACCATCATGCGCTTCCTCCCCGGAGTTGCTGCCACCCCTGTGAATCTGCCGCCTCGTGTGCTGAGTGCTGCTGTGCAGTCTATGAGACTCATAGCTGCCAGAGACCCTCACAGTGTAAGAACACCACTATATAGTACATGCAGGAATAAAAGAAGACTTTTTAGGTGCTCACTTATCACAGCTGTATTGTAGGTTTTTATATAAAGCATGTTTTTGGTGATTTCATACTCTGTGTTCCATAGTCAAGTTGAAAGTTACATTTTTTGATAAGGCCAACACATTCACACAAAACAGTGGACTATTCTAATCCTGGAAACCATATCATAATTGTCTTCATTGTGGCAGGCAAGAATCATTTTCAACAATCATGTGAAAATGGCAGGTCTGATTTATGCTATTGTAATGTTATCTTTATATTGTGGAGGTATATTTACGTCTACAACATTTACTGTAATCTGCCTTTCAAAGTTCGCCGTCAGTTCAGACAAAATAACAGAGATTGTGTTGGAACAGAAGAGAAATGTCCTGAGCAGCAGGTGGTTGAATGTGCGGTCTTATCATCATACTTGTGTTTTCAGGTTCAGGACAACACCATGAGCCTGTTCCTGCAGAAGAACCTTCCCACCGAGATACGCATGCTGGCCTTTATGATCCTGTTTGACACCAAGCCACCAATGGCTCTGGTGTCCACAGTAACGGCACATCTACACGAGGAAAAAGACCTCCATGTTGTTAGTTTTGCATACTCCTACTTGAGGAGCTTTGCCAGATCCACTACTCCAAACAATCACTTCCTGTGAGCAAAACAATGCATCAGTTGGGTGCTGTTTATTGTTGTTTACTTCATATAATTTCCAGCTTTAAACTTTTTCGTTCTCTACAATAGCTCAACTGCCTGCAATGTAGCCGTGAAAATCCTGGCCCCTAAGTTTGGTCGGCTCAGCTATCACTACAGCAAAGCAATGCGCATGGACTGGTTTAATGGTATGCTCAAATACAAAGTCCTACATTCTCTCTTGAATTTCTCTGACACCGCTATATGACAATTTGCTGTTTTCCCAATATAGATGATTTCCTAATTGGTACAGCCGCAGAAGTCTTCATGCTGAAAAGTGCAACGAACATCTTTCCCACTGAAATCATGATGAAAGGAAAATTTTATTTCATTGGTAGAATTCTGCAGCTACTGGAGGTACAGCGTGAAACATTAGCATTGAAACTTTCATTGAAGATGAATGCGTCTTCTCAATAATGAATAGTAATCATCTTCTTGTCTTTTTTGTGTTAAAGTTGGGTATCCATGCCGATGGAATTAAGGAGCTGCTTGGCACCAGCATCCCCAGATTTACAGGAAATCTTAGTTTAAGTGACTTTCAGGCTATTTTCGATGTGGTGAGTAGACTTTGAGGCAGTATTGTAACTGTACTATGATGTGTCAGTTTATTTGTTTGGGTGACTATTGTGCTGTGTCATTTTCAGCTTCAAAACTGGGAAATTCTGCCCAATGATAAGCCTATAATTTCTGCCTATACACGCGCCTCTGGACAAGAGTGGTTCTTTGCTGATATTAAGAAAGAGTTCATTGAGAACATCATCAGGGTGAGAGAATAATTGAACAAAAAAAACCTGCATAAAGAATAATCCTTTTATGTCTACGCCAGTTCAGTCAACAAAAAGGGCCATATTTTCATGCAGTGTACAAAGCCTGTTATAGTACATGCTGTTCTCCTCTGATCCTACTGGCAGGCTGTCAGTCCTTCTGCAGGGAAAGAAAGCCCTGTATGGGCTGCGATTGAGAATTTGCAGAGGGGAGTATCATGGCATAAGTCAAAGCCATTCTTAATCTTTGAGGTTCGCTACTTCCAAGCCACCACCCTGGGTCTCCCACTGGAGATTAGCAAATATTATGAATCCGTCAATGGGATCACTGTTAATGGTGAGGAGTCAAATCATACAGCATACAACTGCCTTACAAATCAAATTAGTATTTATTAATGACTAAAAAATCTATTTTACTTGTCATTTTTTCTTATGAAGCTAAAGCTGCAGTAAATCCACCAATGACTGAACATCTTGGACAACTGTTGACTTCTGAAATTTCACTGGAGACTGATGGCTTTATTGGGTGAAATATTATATATAATATATATTATATATATAAGTTGATTTAATTCAAAGAAGATATACTACCACCATGTTAAGCAAATATAATAGGAAGATATTACATATCATAATTGCCAAATTGCCTTTGTTTACTATTCAAAATCATACTGTGAAGTTTCAACTACTGAATTAAACTTTTCCTTTTTTAGTTTCACAAAGGATTTTTGGGTTTTCTATGGGATCAACACAGAGTTGTTCCAGTGTGGTTCTGAGTTTAAGAGCAAAATGCCTCTTTCTATCCCGTGGAAGTTTGCTGCCAAGATCAATGTCAGAGAAAAGAAGTTTGAACTCGACATCCCTCCATGCAAGAAAGAGTTTGAACTCTTTTCAGTCAGGTACGTTTTAGGGGAAAAATGGATTCACATAAGAATCACGATTCGTATCCTCTACAAGACTGAATGAATTCACAAAATCCGAAAATCCACTGTTGTACATCAATAATAACGTTATGGTTCCTCCTTGCTATGTTAACTAAACGTTCTGTTCAGCGTCAAACACTGACCTACATCAAGACCAACTAGCTTTACTGCCAGCTATATTTCATATTGCAACTCAGTGGCCTGAAAACATGAATTGAATGGTTTGTCATGCTCTACACTGGAGTTAAAGCCTAGAAATAGTGCCTGTTACCTATTTGTTGACTCAAGAACTGATGTTGAATCAAAAGTCAATTCTGCATCAAATCACGACTCTAATAATTGAAATCTGGAGATTACGACACCTAGTATGTATACTGTTTATGTTAAACAATTGTGCTTTAAGTTTTATACATGCTAACCACAATGCAGCCAATATGCCAAGTCTAAGAGTTCTTATTTTCCTTTCCAACCAACAGCTCCAACGTGTACGCAGTCTCCAGGAACATTGAAGAGCTTGCTTTGGCTAAAATGACTCCGATGATGCCCAACGCTATTGACTCCAATGATGAAGTCGTCCACATAGGCCCCACAGTTGTGAGGCCTGAGTCATATCAGGTACAATCGACACCTTCAGATTACTGTTAAAGAAAGATTTAAGATTTAAGATTTAAATTCAAGATTTACAGAAATGAAAGCAGATTAATATTTTTGTGATTGTTTCAATCCAACAGATCCCGAGACCAAACACCTGGCACCCGAGAGCCAAAATGTGTGCCGAGAGTAACATTTATGGAGCCGGTCTCTGTGTGGAATCTGAGTTAAGGAGAGATTATTATCATGAGGAATACCCTCTGTACTATTTCCTGGGATACACCCATGTGGCACTCAAAGTAGCCCCAGGTATGCACAACAAGTCCAACACATCACCAACACCATACAGTACTGTGCAATCCAAAACAACATCACAAATTTACATATGGCCTCAAGAATGTAACAAATATTTATAACAAATACAGACAACTGGAGTCACACTGCTAAACTTGCATGAGACACAAAACTCAGTGAAACTGAAAACTTTATTGCAAACCTTGCTGCAACTGTTGCTCCTGCCACCCAGTCTCACAGACCTACAGACAAGTCATTTGTTAAGGAAATAATATGTCTTTGCTCCATGGATATCGCAGCTGCTGCAGCATTTTGCAATTTTGACATGATTACTCATATCTATATCTTCAACTCATAATATTGAACTGTTGGCTTTTAACGGCCAATTCAAGGCCTTAAAGATGGTTTGCTGGCTTGGGTTATTGCCTGTATGAATTCCTCTTGGTTTTAACATTTGTACCTGACACCAAGCTGCAACAAAACAGGAAAACTTTTTGAGTTTAGTTCTACCTCAAAGTTATGCTGATGCTTTTATTCCTCGGAGTAACTTTCATCAGGCTGACAAACAGTGTGTTGCTGACTTCTCTGGTTAAATGTTTCAAATCGCATGCACCGATAACCACGCCCAACAGTGATGTCACGGTGTACTGACACACCTTGGAATGCACTTTTTTTTTTGGTTTTGCATAATTATCAAAGTAAAATAATGGTTTGACAGGCAAAGCAGAGATTGGTTTGCATTAGATTATACTGGTGTTTATATTAATGTGTCTGCCTTTATTCATTTCTTTCTTACCTTTTTGCTAACATAGTCTGTGCACTTTTATTAGCCCAGGCAATCAAAGCTGTTGACAAAATCCACTTTGAGGTTAATGCCGGCCCGAGCAGACATCCAATGAGCGCACACCAACTGCTCGAGACTCTGAGGAGGCTTTCCAAGGTATTTGGCTACCCTTGCAATGTTATTATCTCTGCACCTGCTCTGGTGTTGTATCCATTCACGTTCTCCTGTTGCTTAATTGTGTTTACAGGAAGCCACCCAGCAAGTACGTCTGTCCTCTGATTCAGCCTCAAGCGTCAGAGGCTCTCACCACAGCCATCATGACAGCATAATGGAAGTATGTTAAACATGCTCCTCAGAGAGTGACACAAAATATGGTTCACTGCTAAAAAAAATTAAACAGTTTGTACTGAGCAATGTCATCATGTAAGATGTTTTAGCTGTGATTATCATTCAGGATCCCACGGTCACCATGAAAAGAAAGTGATTCATATTAAGACTGCTCATTGTCAATAACAATCTGACATATACAGTAAATACAGTTTTCAGCCTTGTTGACTCTTACAGTCCCCAGCCCCATTGACCATTGAGTCCTCACATGACAGATAAGATGATCAATACTCTCCACATATTGGACATGATGCACACAAATCCATTACGGTCTAGTGGACTGTTTTCTGTTCCTTTCAACAGGCCTGGGACTCAACACCTGAAGCTGTAGTCAATATCAAAGCCTTTGCCATGAGTGGCAACCAGAAGCCCGAGGGTTACGATGCGGCCATCTACTACACGCCCGAGGCAAACATTCAGAGCGCCCAATTGATTGTGTCCCAGGTTGGAGAAGACACCAACTGGAAGATGTGCGTTGACACCAATATGGATGCCCACACCGAGGCAAAGGTAGGGAACACAGGAGGGGCAATTGTTATTCTTATCTGGGTCTGAGATGATTTTAGCACAATATGGTTTGATTCTGCGATTAAAAGGCTGAGAGATATTACAATAATACTGTTGTTAGCTTATGCTACTATCAACAATTTCTCTGAGACGACTTAATCCAGCAATGATCAATGATTGCTAGCTTTATCATTTAAAAACCTTGAACAATTTTTGTTTCCATCTTTCTTGACATGGAGAAATACACTCCTTCTCCAAAGTCGTCATACATCTCACATGTATAATGTGTGCAACTTCTCTACTTTATATATGTGAAGGTTCCTCTTAACTGCCTGACATGTTGGTACATTTATGCTGACAAACACATGACTAATGCTGACCCCCGTTGGCCGTGATTGCAGGTTTGAGGACTGGAATAATAATAGTGTCTGATTCCTTTATTTAATTTAAAATGTCAAATAGGCAGAAAAGAAAATTGTGCCTCAAAAATGTTTTGAGAATTTTGGCAGTTTTGATATCCAGTCCTATAAATCTGCTCAAATACACTGTATGATGGTTAAATTTCTATGTTAAAAATCATACAATCTGTTTAAGGTATTTTGTTATGTAGCATGTTGCATACCATGGCCAAAGAGTGTTTTGTTTGTAGAGACTTGCTTCATGATTGATCTCTTGTGTTTGGTCCAGGCACACATTAGATGGGGAGCTGAATGTCAGTCCTATGAAATGTCACTGAGAGGTGCAACTGCACATCTGCCTGGTTCCAAACCGACGCTCAAGGCCAAAGTACACTGGACCAAGATCCCAGAAACCATGACAGAGATGGGCAGAAGGTGAGCCTCAGTGGAATAAAGATGCAGTTTCTATCAAGGAAGAAAAATGTGAGGAGGAGGAAGAGGAGAGTGAGCTGAAGACGATAGGTGGAAGAGGACTTTGATTCACATTTTGAAGCAGCTTACTTTGCTTCACAGAGCATGGTGGAAACATTTTCAGTTTATGATTATGACACTTTTTTTCCTCTTCCAGAATTGATAGCTACATCCCAGGCATGGCTTTCCTTCTCGGCTTCTCCCAGAAACATGAGAGAAATGCCAAGCAGGAGGTTTCTGCATCAGTTGTTGCCGCCTCAGCAGACAGCGTCGATGTGAAGATTAAATTCCCAGAGGTGTTGGAGGCAACATTCACTACTCACATTTTTTATGCAAAACTTCTAAATCCTTGCATTTTATATAACTAATCTTGACTGCTGTGTTTACATGGATGTGTCATTTCTTCTGTGTTGTCATTAGTACACAGTCTACCGCCAGGCTTTCCCAGTTCCACTGCCACCTTCCAGTTTTCAGGAGTTTCAACACGACATCGGAAACACAACAATAGACAGCTTTGGACGCACATAAAAACACTGTCTGATTACAGTAAGCTTAATTGAATGTTCATACAAATCTTCTGTGTCTTTTTGAATATTGTGTATGTTTGTGTGTGTAAGCTTGTGTGTGTGTGTGTGTGGCAGTGGATTGTTTTGACAGACGTCTATGCAAAGCAGATGAGCAAAAACAAGCAAAGAGCTGTGTCGTTTTAGCTCGTTTCATAAAATATGTTTTGTGCTGCAGAAGGACAACAAAGCCCAGATGGGAGCCAGATGCCTCTTTTCACAGTGATAACACTGCACCCAAAAATCCCACCACCGTGATGAAAGTGAGGATCATAAAAGATGCATCAGTAATCCGTCAGATGTCACCAGTTTGGCAATAACCTGTAAAGGTCCTGATTTATTCATTTGAAAGCATGTTAATATTTGAACACCCTCTTTTGAAGAAACATTGTGTAAAGTCATGCTTATGTCCCCAAAATGTTGTATCTTCATGATACTGGATTTACCAAAAACTGGAAGTTTTGTTGTTTTGTTCTGATTCTGTCAGTATAAATCCTTTGTTCATCCAAACATTGTGTTAAATCTGTGTATTCCATGATATTAATACAGAGCAACCTGTTTTTTTCCCTCTTACTTTTCCTCTTACCTTAACATTTCACGAATCTCCCCCAAGTTCAGTTTTTGCTTGTTAACGCACTAAGAAAGATTAAGAAGTAGCTGGATTGTAGTTACAGTAGAACTAAATTATTGATATATGATGTGACACTAACTGAGGTACAATATGACTCATTAATAAATACAATACTGCAAACTACTGCAAATACTGCAAAAAACTTTTTTTAAATTAAGTGTCAACCTCGCCTGTTGCAAACGCTGTTGCTTTCGCTAAAAAAAGAAAGCAATTTGCATGACATTATATTTGCCAAATATAATTTTCCTTACAATATGTAAGAGATGGAGTGGAAACTGGTGAAGCAGAAAACACAATCCAACCGGCTGGCAGGTTTGTCTACTCTGCCAAACAATTTGGCAAATAAACAGTCTTTGTTAACAAGTCCTGTTATATTCTACCGTATCCTGTGTGATTGTCAAAATACTGAATGTTGTGGGTGAGTTTTGGATTCAATAAACTGCATCGTAAATGCCCTTTTTGGAGGCTTTCTACTGAAAGCGACGGATGTTTACAAGGTCTGTGCGACCTGCTGTGTTTGTTTGGTCAACTGACCCAACAGGACTGTTTGCAGATATCAGTACACAATGTCACCATGCGTGCCCTTAAAGTTCACTGCACTCTGTGCCCTTTAGTAAAACATGTCCACTGCTTATTGGATGGCTGGATGACATCATTTAATAGTCAGATATTTCAAAGCAGAAGTGTTGCTTTATGAATGGATGAAACCTAATGAACATTAATTGGTGCTCCTGAACTGGGCCCAAACAAATGGGATGTGTCACCAGCCAAACACAATGATTGCATCCTAACCAAAGACTGGTTGTCCTAACTACTGCTGGCTCTGCTTCTCGTGCCTACGCTGATTTAGCCAGATGGTGTTGAATTGCTGAGAAAAGACATCGCCATCACAGGCTGAGCGGGATGAGCACAATTATAATAGCACCATTATGTTCCATTTACATCTCTAATATCCTGCGGGCTTTCAAGTGCCGGTTGACAGACTGATTGCAAATCTGTTGTGCCTACGTCAAGATCCACATCAGCTCCTGTCATCTAGAAGATCAGGACACCCTGACCTTGTGCTGACAGGTGAATTCATCTGGTTCGAAAGCATTAATAAATGATTGATCAGGTAATTTGGAGGAGGAGGGATGGGCCATCCCCTCCTTTTTACTGCTGCTCACTCTGTGATTGTGGCTTGCTTCATTAGGCAGACTACACCAGCCCTACTAAAAGCCACCTGAGGGTAGCTGATAATAAAACCAAGGCTACAGACATTTCTGTCCAATTGTAGCTATTACTCCATGTTTTGTGCATCGCATAGAGCATCGGTGGAGGCACAAAAAGTCTGAAGCCTTTTATTATAAAACTCACCAGTTCAACAAGTGACACTTCCTTAGAGAAAATGATTGGGGGCAGTTTTTGTGTGTGACAGTGTACGTTAAGAAGAATAACATAATCTGTGATGAATATATTGCATTTTGGAATCCCCTTGAGGTCTGTAGTGTTTTTTAAAAGATGAAACAATATGCTGTAAAATCCAATTTCTTGAAAAGTCCTGATTTTTGGCATCAACTACACAGAGTATAATCCTGTGGTATGCGTGTGTGTGTGTGTGTGTGTGTGTGTGTGTGTGTGTGACAGAGTGTGAGCACTAGAGGACAGTGTTTACCAGACATTAAAATATGCCTGGCACAGTGCTTAAAGCCTGGCACCAGTATTTGTTCAGTTCAAAGGGAGGGCTATGCAGTGGATGTTGACAGTTTGAGGATAAATAAACATATGTCTTGGCAGGGTCAAACTGCTCCCGCAACTCTGTGGCTTGCAAAGAGAGGACACATTTTATTGTGATATAAAAATGTAAAATAAAATACTTACTGACTAACTGACAAAATGTGCTACCCACAGTATCTAAAGGATGCTTTTTCTTTAGTAATAAACAGATATGTTAAGGGGATTGTCCTAAACTAAGCACTTAGCAGGGGCACTGTCATATCTCTCATATCTTAGCTGATACAGACTTCTTATTAGCAAGTGGAGCTGGTTTGGTGTCAGGTGAAGAGGAGCATTAGCGAATGATCAATCGGGTAATTTGGAAGAGCCATAAACCAGATTGGTTTTTCACCAGCACACATGATCTGACACAAACTGCCTACCCCATCTGATTTAAGGAACACGGACACAAGGCTTGTGCGAGACTGGTTGTATCAGTGACATTATCAAGTGGGCACACCTTGTCACGGACACTTCATGACACCTCCAGAGGGCTCAAAATCTGACATCGCGCCTGCTGTTAGACTTCCACTGAACTCACATCATTTCACCCAGTAATTTCACCCTCTCACCAAATTGTTGCCATGTTGCAATGACGTCAAGAAATCTTGTTGCCCTGCACTTTAGACCTTACCCTTGAGAGGCTTAGTAGAGCATGACCCTTAATTTAAAACCTTACTGTCATCTTATAGGAATGTGTTTATGATCAGGATAACGGCACATTTTAGACTGTTATGTCAATATCGTAATAACATGCAATTATCATGCCGTGCTATTGCTATCATTTCAAACAGCAGCAGTGGCGGCAGCCTCTTTGGGGCTTTTGTATAAACAGAACAGCCAACTGAGGTCAGATGGCTGAAGTGAGATTTTCATGCCACGGGCTGTGAGAGCTGCAGCTCCTCGTCTGAAACTCACAGGTTGAGTTACTATTGAGCCAGAGCAGACGCTGATCATTTGAGGAGCTGTAAGATGATAAAGGGTATATTATCAGCCTGAAGGCTACAGAAATATCATTCCACCTACAATATTCAATCGCAGTGTGTTCAATTCAAGATTTTTTAGCAGTGACCATTTAATGCTATGTGAAAGCATTTTGCAAAAAATATGTGATGCCACTTCACAGAAAGTCATACACATAATTGCTTCGTGAAAATTAAAATGCACTAAGACTAAGTGTTATCTTTATTTAGATAACATGTACATGAAATGAGACCGCGCTGTGCAGTTTTGTAGCAAGTTTAGAAAAGAGTTGTCCTGATAGAGTTGTAATGAGCCTTTTTATTTCCAGTTAATTAAGATCAGTGGTTTATTGTTCAGTAAAAAAAAAAATAGGGGTGTTCTTAAGAGCCTGTGTGAAATTAGTGATTTTTTTTGTGGATTGCCCCAAGCTGTCAGAGTTGCAACGACTGCAGTGCCTTTGAAGCAAGGATGTTTTTTAATTGCATGCTGGAATAGACTCCAGCCCCGTGTGACCCTTAACAGGACAAGGAGTATGGAAAGTGGCCAGATCAGTGGATTAATGGTTTACATATTGATATGCTGATGAAAGGTGGACCTAAGACTGGAATATTACTGTTACATTTCAAACCATGTTCTGGTGGATCCATCAGATAACACACTAACTTTGGTTATCCACAAAGCAATTATAAATGTTTGATGAAGATCTGTTTTTTCTGCAGGGCTGTGAATCTTATTTTGGGCAAGGACTTTTTTTCACAGTTTTTCCATTATTATACAGTCTAGAGAATCGACTTAGTTAGAGGGGGTATTGGACTGCGGTAAAGATTTTGAGGAGAGCTGTCATTTTTATAGCAGCAGAATGTGCTTACATTGTTGACAGGTCTATTGTTTTGAGTAGAGGCAAACAGACCGCAACAGAAACTATATGTAACAGTTTTGTGGGTGAAGGTGGTGATGAGGATTGGACAACTACATAATAAATGCATAGTGCATATTTAAGATTTGAAGCAACGTGTACTGTGGTGGGATTTTTGAGAACCTAATGTGTACATAATGTCTGCATAATATATTGACAGCACATAGGCTGATTAAGTGAAGGGTGTGTCTCAACAAAAATGCCAAACAGAGATGAAGAAACTCGACATCCTTGTCAGATTCTGTCTAAAGTGAAGGTCTGTGACATTTGTCCATTACTAAAATAGGTGTGCTGTAAAATCCCCTCCAGTCAATGAATAATTATCCAAATTTAAATATTTCGAGGGATGTTATCAGATATGTTTCCTGCTCACTCCGTAAGGGTGTTTCTATGACTGTATTTTAACCTGTGCTGTAAATTAAACAGTCTGTGTGTATTATTGTGTGAATGTCTACGAGAAGCACCAAATACCAGGGCTGTTTTACTGAGGCAGCTTTTGCTTCTATAATATTTTTGGATTACTCTCAGCTATCCAAAAAGTGGATCAGAAATCGTTAACCATAAAACCATAAATGCTGCCAGTGGCCCCTAGTTGCAGTCAGGCTTCCCAACCTAAACCCTCAGAATAATGATCTATAAAGGTGTGAGAGCATGGGTGAGGTGTGCAGCCCGATGTGTCAAAACGACTGATAAACTGACATTGCTGAAAGCCCGGCATTTGGAGGACTACTCAAATATGCCGTCACCCTGCTGAACTCTTGAACTCTGCACCACAGTGATGGACCACCCCCTCCCTCCACACACACACACACACACACACACAGATTCCTCCACAGACTGACCACCACCATCCCCCCTCCACCCTGGACCACCACAAACCTACGTCCAACCACTGAACATTAAATTTCATTTTGCACTGTCTCTGCCTCACTGGCTCACAATTACTCACCACTGCCACATTACTGCACACACACTTGCACTATATATTGTACTATATAATTTATACTTATACCACTGCCTACTGTAACTGCTGCACATGTTAATACTGTATATATCCTAACATATTCAAAGCTAGAGGCAGACGTGGCAAAAAATAAGGACATGCTCCTGACTCAACTTAGGCGTTACATTTCTGTTTAAAGATTTTGTTTTTGTTGGCATTTTTGCTTTTATTGCATAGCGACAGTTGAGATAAAGACAGGAAACATATTTTGGATGGTTGGCTGCCCCTGCCCCTCTAAACGTTCACGGGTGCACTGGAGTCATCGAGCCTGTCGTATTAATGACTTAAGAGTTTTCCAAAATGTGCCAGCCTTGTTTATGGTGCCATGCTTTTGTAACACGTTTTCATGGGAGTAACAGGAGCAATTTTCTTCACATTCAGGGCTGATTGGATAAACATTAACTTGGTAGGCAATACATGATTGATTTGATCCTCCAACACCGTAATTGTGACTGATAGCACAGCAGGCAAAATACATCAAAGCTTTGAATATCCATTACTCTCATTTGGCATCAGCATCGTCTGCTTTGGTTCTTTTAGCTGATCAGACATAATCACTATTTTTACAGACGAACACAATGTAACTTTTAGATGTAAGTCAGTTTCCCCCAGCAACCATTTAGGAGACAACCAGGAGGGGGCAATGTTGATCCTACCAGTGACGTAAGGAGCCTTTACTTGTGGAGCCTTTTATTCTATTTTTACTTCTTGTGAAAATTTTATGTCTTCCTGTACAGATCAGTGCTATTCTCCTGTTCCACCCATTTGACCCAGAAATTCAGATATGTACAACAAAACGGGTGTCATGTCACAGAATGATGTAAAATTTAAATCATACTTTACACAGCTGAACATATGGATGCAATTTCAAACCTTAGAAACACCCCTTACATCCCAATATATATATATGTTATATCTTTTGAATGAAACGCTTTTTTTAACTGACAAAGTTGCCTGTCAGAGAGCTGTCAGCAAGGCTCTTGCAAACATTTCATATATCTATATAAAGAAGATTATTTTCCATAAACTTTACCTAAAGGATAAAGACAGGAATGTGAAAACCTGCTCCACTGCCAAGGTAGCTAACTCAATTCCCTCTCTCTCTTCCTCTTTTGTTACTGCCAAGAAATCTTTGATAATTGAGCAGCAGAAATTGCACTGTGAAAGAGCAGCAGTGAAGTAGCTTTAAACATTCAGCAGGCAAGAACACAGCGATTCTTCATGTGCAGTCTTATAGGCTCTGTATCTATTGCAAAAGAAGGCCACTCTTCCGCCTGCCCGTGAAGAGCGGTTGCCATGGCAACCCCACAGTTTATCAAGGTTCAGGGCAATGAAGGGAAGGAGAGTCGACTGACATTGCACACACACGCATGTGATTTACACACATGTACAAATGCATTGTTAGAAAACACATTACGAAGAGAGATAAGTCTAGTTGGCCTCTAGCATTGATCTCTAAACAGCATCAGATGTCAAGTGAAAGTGTGTACATATGCTCAAGCAGTATATATAATTGCAGCAGGCAGCTTATATCGTAGTTAGTAAATATATAAATACTGAGGTGAGCATATGGCAGGGCGACAGGGTGATTAGAGATTAGCTGCATGACTGCAGGCTTGCAGGTTTGATCCCTTCAAAGACCAGAATTTACACTGTGTAATACACTGATGCCGTGGCTCATTCAACCCTACCATAACAAGACACAATGAATGAGTTTTCTTACAACAGGAACGATTAACTCATAAGAACAAAATGCTGAATTGAGATGGGGAAGAGAAATCTCACTGTTTGGTACAACTTGATAGGCTGAATATCCCAGTTATATTAATAATGTATGGTTGCAATGCAATTATGCTAATAACGTTAAATATGCTTATTGGCTTTTTTGCACAGAGTTAGATGAGAAGATGATATCACTCTAATATCTGTGTGTAGCTTATCTTAGCATAAAGGCTGGAAGCAGTGGGCCTGGCTCCATTCAAAGTAAGAAATAAAATAACGCCTACCAACACCTCTAATGCTCACTTGTTAACACATTGTATCTTTGTTGTTAATCCATACACAGTGTAATGTACTAAACATAGGGAGGTACATGCCGTAACTATTTTTTGTGTACGGATGCTAATCACTAAGTGTTAATTATTGAGCTTTCTGACAGAGCCAGGCTACTGTCGCCCCACTGCTTCCAGTCTTTATGCTAAGCTAAGCTAATTGACTCCTGGCTCTAGCTATATAGATAATCGACTATAATCATATAGTCGATATAATCGACTTGACATTTGAGCCATTTCTTGACACATTTGTGGAAACAGCATCTAATCTTCAGGCCACTGGGTGAGCATTTCCCACGATGCAGTTGGCTGATACTGAACGGCTGTTGCTAGGAGACATGCTGTCAACTTCTGTGGTGCCCTACAACTGGAGCATGTCATAGCCCTGTGTGGCCTACGAACATTGATGCAAGACACTTTCCCATTTTTGTCATGTAGTGATTTAAGACGACTGTAGCGTTAGAACATTCAACATTTGGGAGGACCCATTGTGATGTTAACTTCCTATTCCACTTAGAAAGTGAAAGCTGACGCTCGCACAGGTTCCTTGCAGATGTCAGTTGTCAGGGTCTCTTTAAGATAACATGCACTAGAACTAGTGTAACTGCTGCTCCTAATATCTGCATGTCTAAAATAATCACCAAAAAAGCATGACAGTCATAACACTCAGGTACACTCAGTGTGACACCTGAGTTCATCCTGCAGTAATTGAGCAGCTCAGCTCACTAATGGGGAGGGAGTTTAGCTCAGAAAACGCACTCAGGGATGTATTTTGAAACCTGTGTGAAGTAGTTACCTTCTTTCCTAAAAGGTTTTCAGACCAAATGGCATTTTCTTTTCTTGTTACTCAGTCTTGCATCAATTACCTATAATAGGAAACTGAGCTAAAGTGGTCTTTGTTGAAGGACTGCACTCTTGCTTTTGATCTTGCCACATCCATAGAATGGCATGTTCAATTTGAGATAATGGCCAAAAATTACAGTGTTTTTAGGCCCATTAGAGCATCTAAAAATGCTTAAAACTTGTTTTGTTGCTGTCTCTTTGCTAATAAGAGCTATTCTATTCTTTGTCAGAGGTAAGACTCATTGATTGTTAACACCCATTTCAAGTGCGTGCACTATGTTGCTCCATTGGTGGCTAATGTCGACTGGCTACAGGTTGTATCACCTTAATAGCTCCAATAAATATTTCGAATGCAAATTGATAGAGCAGGCATGATACAATATGTTTGCCATTTATATATTGTGACAAGCCATACAAAATATTGTGATATGATGAAGCTACAAATGTGCTCCACCAGTCAACTTCATTTGACACACCGTTAATGAGAAGTAGCATAATAAATTATTGTGTCACCATGTAAAATAAATGAGAGAATTTCAATTTTGCAACTACCAAACATTTTTAGACACCCTGAAAGATGAGTCTAATCTGCACTGTGCTTGGCATTTTACTGCAGGTATGCTGCCATGTCTGCTCTCAGTGAAGCAGAATGATTAAAGTAGCAGCAAACTTACACTTAAGACAACAACTTGACAAGTTGACTGTGGCTGCTCTGCCTCAGACATAAATAGGTATAATCTGAAACACACACACCAGGGTATCTGCTGAAACACAAGGCACGCACATGAGCACTCTATTACAGACATAAATATCATAATCTGACACGATTACCTTGACAAACTTTACAATGACACAGGTAAAATGTGCCAATATAATATGCCAGAGAATATTCATCGTGTTGGAGCAAGCAGTCCAGTCTGCTTTTCTCACCTCACACTTTTCACACTCAGGTTCTCTGGAGTGACAAAGCTGAACCGACTGCATCAATGTGTTGAATAATCATTTTATATGACTGCCATGGATTCCGATCATCTATCAGCAACACCTGTTACTGAAAAGACAGAATAATCTGTATATGTGTGTCCCTGCATTCATTCACTGAAGTCCTGGAAATCTAAGCAGTTGTAGCATTTTAAGCCAAGCCAGCGGCAATGTTGGTCAGTCCAGACTGAAATATCTTATTAGCTATTGAAGGGATTGCAATTAAATTTTGTACAGCCATGGCCATGGTGCCCAGAGGATGAATCCCACTGACTTTGGTGATCCCTGGATTTTTCCTCTCACATCACCATCAAGGTTTTTGCTTATCCAGTGAAGCATCTCAACATCTGCTCGGTAGAGCAGAACATTTTTTTGCAATCAATCAGGTGATTGCCTGACTTTTCCTCTAGCACCACCATGAGGTTTACATTTGTGGTTTTGAGTGAAATGTCTCGGGCAAGTATTGGTTGGATTGCCATTTGATTTAGTTCACTTTTATGTTTTCAACAGGATGAACTGCATTATTTTGGCGATTCCCTGACATAAGGTCAAAATTTTACTGTGTCCAATACTTGTCTTTTGCTTATGACCAAATACCTACAAAACATTTCCATCAGCCTCAGCTGTACTTTATTTTGTGCTAATCAGCTAATGTTAGCATGCTAAAAGCTAAACTAAGATAATCATGGTAAACATCAGCATTTTATCATTGTTGCTTTGAGCATGTTAGCATTCTGTCATTAGCATTTAGATCAACGCTGTGCCTAAGTACAGCATCACAGAGCTGCTAGCATAGCTGCAGACTCAAAGTGTTGTTTAACAGTTAAAACAGACAACTTGTTTTTCAAATGTTTCCCCAAATGTCCACAAAGTGGCTGCTGAAAGTAACATTGAAAATGCTACATTTTAAGTCACTGATGTCAGGGAGCATCTCAGCGCTTTTCCAAACAAGTAAACATACAAACAAAGACATTTGGTTGGATTACAATGGATTCATTTGTTGGCACAGGACAGAGAACATGATTCCAACAAATCAAACCTCAGTAATGGGACTAACTTGCTGAACCCCTTTTAAAAAAAGTCTCACCTGACTGATCTTAAGCCTCCAGTTGTCACAAATAGTCAGTATTACTTCACATAAACAGTATGCAGGAAAAGTGAAGACATAAAAGTCACTAAATGGCTATAATTATGTTGTGCATTCATGTTCAGGATAAATGGGCTTGTTACTAATAGACTTGGCGGAGAAGCCCCTTCTCTGCTTGTCTTCATTTATAATGCCTTAAGGCAAACATAATATGCATGCACTGAATCCTGTAAGATCTTACAAGTAATGTGTGTATGCAAGACTTAACTGAATAATTGAATGTTTACCTTCTAATCCACTATTCTAATCCAAACATTTCATGAACTACATCTATTGTGTATTTGGTTTCAAGCTTTTAGCACTTGTGTTACTGTCATCATAATTTAAGGCACATTCTCTTGAGGTGACATTTAGATGGATCTGTTGTGTTTGCAGATTGTTCTGTACATTTTTTCAGTTATAGGATGAATAAAACATAAACACAGTAATGTGAATTGAGCAGTACCAATCATCCCACTTCCAGTCACTTTGCTTTAGTGTTTGCATCGAGAAGCACTTAAAATTTGGTTCAGGAGTTTTTAGCCATGCTGGCGGTGTGGCTCTTGGGATGGCAAAGTCGGTCAGTTGGTTTATCAGTCCACCGCTTTGATCCAGACTGAAATATTTCTCTAAGTATTGGATGGATTGCCACAAAATGTTTTACACACATTTATGATCCCCTGAGGATGAATCCTGATCCTTAGCTGATCCTATGACTCCTGAGACTTTTCCTCTCGGACCACCAGCAGGTCAAAGTTTTCACTTATTCTGTGAAATAGCCAAACATCTGCCAGGCGGATTGGCACAGAATTATGTACAGGCATTCATGGTTCCCAGAGGATGAATCCTAATGACTTAGAAGATCCGCTGACTTTTCCTCTAGCGCCACCATGAGGACATTTGTGGGTTTGAGTGAAATGTCTCAACAACTGCCATCAAATTTTGAAGCCATATCTTCCGTGATCCTTCGATGAAGCTCTCCCATGCCCATTTTTGGATTCATTCACTGCTATATACAGTACAGCAAATTCTTAGTATCAGAATTGAATCGATAGGTGAAATTAAATGAGCTAGTATCCCTGCAGATGCTGGAATGGGAATGATTTGATTGAGAATTTTCTGCAAAATAAACAAAATACCTGGGATATATTTACCATGTTTAAAGCCCTGGAAATTAGCAGCAATCAGTCAAAAGTTTGCATATTTTGTGTCTGTAGCATCAGCACTCACAATATCATAAAAATCAAGTCTTAAGTATAAAATATTTATTCAAAACTCTCCTCAAAGTTTATTTTTTGTAAACCTCTGTCAGGTGGATGAGGTTTGAGATCAAGCAAAATTATTTTGAAAGAAAAAATACAGTATATTCTTCATAATAGCACTGTTAACTGAACATTAAATATCACTCAGTGTTTCAGATCTGGCCCCACATGCGGAGGAAAATGAACAATGCAAATTTCAGAGAAAATATTGTGAGATACGACCCACTGACGTGAAAGTTCAACTGATGTGTTGCCTCCTCGTGTCACCGCTGCAAGTACAGAGTATGACAAAGCCTGCCTGTCGGGAGGCAGGTAGAGTGACATTCACTGAATTCACAATTAATTATTGCTGCCTATTTATAGATCTTTCCAGGGCTTTTAATACTGTTGATCACAGTATTCTCTGACAGAGATTACTTGGCACTGAGTCTTCAGCCCGAGCTGTGGTTTGTAAATGATGACAGACTCAGTTTGATGTTTTTGCTTCATAGATTTCTATCTGTCATCAAAGCAGCTCTAGGGCTCTGCACTTGGATCTCTTCTTTTAACCATTTATATTGTTGATCTATGTCAAAATGTGTCAAATGTTAATCTTTGACAATAAACCGATGATGCAGTTATTTGGTCTCGCTAATGATGCTGATGCCTTTAGATCTCTAAGCAGCTTTTAATGCTCTATAAGCTGCACTGTTTCAGTTCAAACTACGTATGATCTGAGATTATCATGGCGTTGTTGTGTTCATGGGTTTATTATTTCTTCAATGTGATAGAGATTACTGTTAATGACAAATATTTGTTTTACATATTACACAAAATATACAAATTTAGCATTGTAAAAGATATAAAACGACTGGAGAAAGTGTAATATGACTGCAAAATGGTTTAAAGTTGGTTGGTTTGAAAAGAGAACAGATAAATTAATGACAGTGGAAGACTCAGCAAGAAGGAACCTGCTGATTTTATATTGATCCAGTGGACCTTGACTTGACTGAAGTACGAGACAATAGGATACTTTCTTGTATGATTTTGATTTCATACACTATTCCATCATGCCCCATCTTAACTGCATGCTAACCAGCAGTAGATTGTTTTATCATTCTGAACAAGCTGTGCATTCATGTTGCTTTCTTTGAAAGGTGCCCCCCATAAAGAGATTTCTCTAAAGCACTGACCTGGATTAAAACATTTAAATGGATGGTGGAGGAGTGTATAAAAATGTTAATTAATCTATTAATGAATGTAAAAACTAAATAAAACATTAGATAGATAGATAGATAGATAGCTAGATAGATAGATAGATAGATAGATAGATAGATAGATAGATAGATAGATAGATAGATAGATTAATTTACTAATGTTAGCCCACTCTGTCCTTCAGAGAATACATTTTTCATTCTAAAGGCACTTTATATTAATACCCTCATAAAATGTGTTTTTCACCAGCGTTAACCTCCAGTGTCAGAGGAACACGATAAGGCACACCCTCGATAAAGAGAGACTTCAATATGTTTTCATATTCGGGGTCAATTTCTTCATAAGGAAATAAAAAGTTAAACCTTAAGTCAAAAGAGAAATTCCATCAAGAGTAGTCGTCTGTTTAGAAAAATGTTCACAGTCAACCCCCCGGGCATTTCTTGTTTACTGCCTTAACCTTTGCACTGTTTGCCCCCTGAGGTCACTTCCCTTCAAGGGATGATAATGCTGATCAAGGCCGAGTGCTGAATCACATTTGATTATTTCCTAACTGCTGCTGAAGTAATTTAAATGTATTTTCCTCGTGTATGTTCCTGATTTACTTTGCTGTGCACCTGGCCTTCTACAAACTTCTATGTCTTGTACACGCTTGTATAGCACACCATCCCTTTGTTCTCTGTGAATTAATACTTGCTGTTACAATGCTAATCTATAGAGACAGATTTTAAAGAGTTCCTTCCTTTGATCTAATGTTTTCATTATGATGCAACATGGAAATTTCTGTGCAACCTCCGAGATCTGAGCAGATTTCACGAGGGGAATCGCCAGGAGGGGGAGAAAAATGTGATTATTTCGACCAATTTCTGGGTTTCCCTGTGATGGTATGAGGAACTGCTCGTGGGTACAGAAAATGAGGCTGGTGTGCTCCAACTGTGGGCAGCAAACTTGATTTGCACATTTCAACCGCATGGCAGTTAATGCAACAAAGGTTCAAGCCTAGTTGAAGACCGAGCATAAGGCTACATCCATCAAACACATCCAATATTCAAATACTTTCTCTAAGAAGATTATGCTTTCCGGTCCCTTGGAATCTTTTATGTATTACAGTGTGACTTGATTGATACATGAGGAACATCTACATAAAATTGAGCCATGCATTAAAATGTTTGGATTTCTCTCAGTTTATTCTGCTGGAACGTTACCACCATGACCTCCATTTAACATGGCTGTATGCAGTTACCACACATTACCTTCCAGCTCTTACACAACCTAACTCCCTCCTTCCCCCACCACTTCAAGAGAGCAAAAAAAAAAGTCTGAAATGAAATTTTGTGTACTTGTGTCCTTCAGTGAACACTCTTCCCATGAGGCTCAATGTTTGGAGGATAAAAAGGTGGTGAAAATGGATTAATTACTGCGGTCACTTTCCACTTGCAGCCCAGGGGACTCGCCATAGGACTGAAAGATTCACCTAGTCTCCCACCGCTCCTTCCATCTGCCATGTCACACCTACGGTTCACAGCCAGCACACTGCAGCTCCCCGAGCCTGCAGGGCACAGGGGCAAATTAGAAATACCTGGCTTGGCACGGGATGCTTGGAAACTCTGGGAGCAAAACAAAGGTAAGGGTTAAGGGTTATGTGCGGAGAGGGTGAGGTTAAAGTGGCTTGACAAGCGCTTTGAAGCCCACCAATGTGTGTGTGTGTGTGTGTGTGTTAGCTGCTCCCTGTGAAAGCACCACAGGGCTTGCCATATCTTTGGCAATAAGCTCTCTACCAGAGAGTGAATGTCAGCGTGGCAATGCAATGTCCTCGTGCCTCACTGAGGCTTGTCATTCACACAGTGGGCTTTTTTCTCCCTCTACGATAACATACTTCATTCTCCCTTTTTCTCGGGTTCTACAGGGGTTTTCAGCACGTCTCTCTTCTGAGTGAAGCATATTGATGGACGTTCAAGTGTTCTCGCACCAATGACTCCACAGCGTCCCACATTGGCGCTGACCTGAATTGAGAGGAGAGCACCTGGCAATGTGACCAATGCTGTCACAATTCAGCACATCATAGCCTTGTCATGCTCTACAGCCACATGAAATCCTCAAAGGAACCCAATCACTACTTTGTAAATGATTACATTTTACAGGTCAACAGTTAAAGGGACATTATGTAACCTGTGACTTGACTGACCATGGAGATTGTGTTCATTGTCGACGTTTTTTCCAGGCCAGAAAGTGTTTTGTTCTTGTCCTGTGTCACACATATGCATGTGCATGGCTGGATTTATGCTAGGGGGCCCCTTGGTCAAAAAAACAACAAAACTACTGGGCCCCTATTGACTCCCATTCCTCCCACTGTGCAATGTGTACAGTGTTTCTATGCTGGAATACTAGAAGGCTCCAGATTTGCTTTGAACAATTACAGTTCTTTTTATAGGAATGTGCAGCATGTAAGCACAAATCTGACATAATGATGGCATTGAAACTACCCCTTCAAGAGAGGATTACAAGATCAGATAATAAAGCAGGACCTATTTAAAGGCCCTGTTGTGAAGTACATATTCCCAAACTAATTTTCAATGAAATTAGCTGCACTTGACACACGGTAAACCACAGAGCCCCCGGAGTTGTGGGGTCTTGAGGCACTTGCCCACTTTGTCTAGTTGGTAATTCAGCCTTTGCACGTGTGGTTAAATTTATGCTAAAAACCCACTTTGGTTAAGGTTAGCGAAAGATCCTGTTTTTGGTTAAATATTGAAAAGGCAAACATGTCCTGTTTTGTGTCCCCATAGACTTTTTCATTATTTAGCCAAGACAACAATCTGTGTTATGAGCTGCCACAACAAAACCATGAAAACGCTAAGCATGCTTACTTGCTATGTGCGGATATTTCAAGGAAAACAAATAAAATACATTACCCATACATTTTACAGATAAAACCAGTGTGAGCATTTTGTGACTCTCCAGATATGTAAAAAATGTTATTAATAAAAACCATAATCCAGGTGGGATTACATTCATCACAAAATACATAGCTATATAAACCTAATTTCTAGGAGACAGGGAGAATTTGATTCTATCTGTACCCAGAAACTGCAGCATCATCAACAAGCCTTTGGAAAAGGTCTTGCTGGCCTATAAATAATACAATTACTAAAGTCAAATCTTCTTAATAGAGATGAGTTGGCCAGGGAGCAAGGTAACTAATTGAAATAAATAGTGCTATATATTACAAGTGAAATAGTTTTGATAATATTGTCATTTGTTCTGTTGCAGCACTGCCTTGTCACTTGCCTACTTTCATCCATGAAAAAGAGCAAAGGTCGTAATGTAAGTTTTGAAAAGCAGACTGCTCAGTGCCTGTGATGAATCACAACGCTATTAAACCCCTGCAGATATGTCGCTTATTATGGTCATTTTCTGCCGTGGGATGTTAAAAATCATACTTAATGTACTTTTAACAGCTACATATGGGTAGCAATATATATTTATATAAGCCTGTGTGGGTGAATAAATGGGGGAAACAGATTTCCTTGTTTCTGCCTCCAAGGGTGAGAAAAGAATGACTTTTGTAGCAGATCAATATTAACTCTGCCATGAATTTCATGGTGTTTTACCCACTGCAAAGGTAAAATTCTCCATCATGTCCTCACTGTGAGATAAAGTCCTCCCCTTTTGGGGAAGTCTCAAAATGGAGCCTCCAGGCAGACTTTGTCAATCGAGCGGTTTGAGTGTTGCCCTCACCGCAGGCAGAAATCAACTCTGACACACTCCGGCTGCAGCACTGGCTCTGCTCCCCACGAATGTTTGTGGCAGACGACAAAAGCTTTTGGATCACTGAGCCATCATATTATAGAAAAAGACACTGCAGGTTGGTCTGTTTAGCAACAAGCCAGGGGTTTTACTGTAATGCTACAATAGGTAGTGTTACAACTAGGGCTGGGACCAACTAACTGACTAACTGACAACTAACTAACTGATTCATTGATATTATTGATCCTTCAAATTATTAATAGACATGATTAATTAAAGGACAGATAATGTTAAAGCCACAAATGACCTTAAATGTAGCATTAAGCTTCTTTTAACATGTATTTAATGATGATTTACAGTGTTTTCTCCTTCCGTTCAATGTTTGTATAAATAGTCGCTACATTTAATGAAACTGCTGAACCATCAGCTGAAATTACAAGTTAATCAGCTGTAGCTAATAGACATTCATTCTGTGAGTTGGCCAAAAGACAAAATGAAACATAGCTGTTGTCTGGTAAATTTAAACCTGTTGTGCTGGTCGGTCACTGTAATGTTATGCAAAGCTGTAGCTCTCTTAGCAGTTAGCTGCATGACAACTGAGATATTGGCAAGTAGCAGTGGTTGAAATCTACCAATTATCACAATACTTAATATTTTAAGCTTGATCTCAGTCTTGAACATAACATTTAAGCTCAGCAGCTTGAGCAAAGTGAGGAACTGAGAGCTGTCAACATTATGTCAGATACTTTTTGTCTTGACATTGTCACATGTGATTTACTTTTCAGACGCGTGACATTTTTGAATGTCATGAAGATTATTTTCTAATGTTAAGTATACCACTAATATACAGTAGCATCTCACTGTAATGTGGAGGGAAAATAAAGTTTCGATGCTGCCTGGTGGCACAAACTGCATGATGTGAGCTCAATGCACAGAAGACATTCACCGTTTTAGATGAAAAACAGTAAAAATGTGTTTAATTATAGATAATTCTGCTCCAACACATCGACTTTAAAAACTCATACCATCCTTGCCGTAGGTCCAACTTCTACTTTACCATTAACATGATAACAATCTCCAGTATGCAATGATTTCTTAAATATATGCAACCCAAGTTTTAAAGGAGGTAAAAACAGAAGTGATGAATGGGGTGCTGTAGAAGGAGAGATGGATGACTAAGAGGCTGGTCTCTTTCTGAAATGAGCAATATGTCTTAAAATGAAAATACATGCTCCATGCATGAAAAGTGAGAGGAATACATTTTCCTGCCATGAAAGGATTACCTGTAGGAGACATGATTAGAAACAGGCCCCAGTTTGTCATTTAAATACAGTGTGGAAGAAAAATAGGACATTGTGATTCAGGTGGTGGAGGGTCAGATACATTTTCAACCATAAATAAGTTGTTGTAGTTTCAAAGTTTAAGCAGCCTAAACATAACTCTGAAAGGTTAACCGATGTTTCAGTTCAACAATATCATAATACTATTATTATTCACAGTCAATACAGGTTAGCTAACAGAAAATATCAACTGTGCTTTTGTAATTTACTCAAAACAAATAATGAAGGAATTATGTTCAAATCAACAACACTAAATGTCATAAGCCAGCCATATCGTCTAATATGTAACTCAGTGTTGAATATTATACAGCAGTGAAAATGTGGTAAACCATCTCATGAGGCAACTTGTTTTTGTGGAAGGATTTTTGAAAAAATAAAAATGCTCTTTTGGGACAGTAAACAAAAACACATCAATATACTTGGAGAAAAAATTGGATATTGATATGTTAATGTGGAGATGTGCCTTCTCAGCTTTGAAATGTTGTTCGAAATAAGGCTCTGAAGACCTGAAAATAGTTTGAGTGATCATGGGGTGATATAGATAATGCTGTCTCAGCTATCATAAAAATGTGTTGGGCTTGTTGTTTGGGGAAAAATATGCCTGTTGGAGTGCACCACAGCATTCATATCAGAGCTCTACCCTCCGAAGCACAATAATGTAAAATATCATGCAGCCCAATGTAAGTTAAAAGATATGTCTCCACATATAGTATATTCATCGCAGTGAAGTACGAAACCATTACACTAAGGAACACTCTGCGCTATATCAAATTACAGTTTACATATGCCATCTCAGTTGGCAAACATTAAAGTGGTTTCACTGTAGTGTGCTGGGTGATATGTTGAAAAAAAATCCTTATCCAAAATCCATATTGACAGCGAATGCAAACACTTGAGCTAAAAATGTCACAAACACTAAATGTGACATTAGAAGAGAAGAGAGGAAGATATGAGAGGACACAGTAAGACGGGGAGATAAAAATAATAACTGTACATACACTGTGAACATCCATATCATCCTTACAGTGAACCCAAACAGATAAAATGCCATTACAGTTGAAATCTGCTCATAAATATATACGGATGTCAAAATATGCATCTGTAGCTGTTCTCTGCAGAAACAGCGGGCTGAGCAGTTACACTCTCCTCAAAAGCTTCTGTGTCTGTTGATTTCGGGGAGCAGTCACCTCTGTATGCTGCAGCTGCAAGAAGAAACTGAACCTGTATTTTCCCATCTATGCACCCCCGTGGCAGTGTTAAATTCGATGTTTCCACTCTTATACCCTGTCTGGCAGGAGCAGGGTTTGTTTTGAAAGATTGGGTCAAGACAGGAGCAGCTTAAGATCCCCTCTGCTTAAACAAGGGGCCCAGGCGTTCTTCAGGCAGATCCCAAACCCTGGGTAAATGATCTGTACTGGCGGCGCTGCGCTTTCTGCATAAACATGGGCCCCTGTCAGCCATCTTTTACAGTCCCAATCTTGCACTTGTCAAGCTTGACACAGTTTGATTAAACTTGTCAACGCTTCTCCTCAGCTTCCGACGGGTGGACGAACGCAATCACCCCAGGATGCAACTGCCGCTGCCGATCCCTGCCACTCACCTCGGGCCACTCTCACACCACTGTGCTTTGTTCCTCCCCTGCCGTACAGCTAACCTCAGCAGCACTGGAAATACAGCATTATCATATTATTTATGAGGGCTGGCCTTCTGGGATGCAACTCAAGCAGGAATACCAATTGAGCTCTCCTGCCGTCCTGCTCCCAGGCCTGCCTCCCGGCTAAGCACTTGCACTTCTGCTCCCTGGGTGGACTGTTATCTTCAAGTTCAGGTTCAGTGTTATTCATTCGCCATTTAAGTAGACACTGTGCATACACTGTGGGTCCCTATGTCGGAGCCCATTTGCAACTCAGATGGGAACAAAGCATAAACCTGATTCTTGTGATTGAGATTGTCTCGCGCTTGACGATTCCCGGTTAGTTTGCGTTAATATGAGGATTTGGTTAATGCGCCTGAGCTCCACTGTAGCTCCCGGGTGGCAACACAAGGATGTGATCTACAGTCTGTCTTGGCTGCAGACAATCCGCCAATCTGTTCACTGGGATGTGAAACACAGAGCTTTTCCCAGTGTTTGGACTGACAGATTAGATTGTTAGCAGAAAGTCATTACTTCCAGAAAGCACACTAATCTGCAGTCGCCCTCCTAAAATGAGACCTTTACTTACCCTCCAGCCACAAGATACTGTTTCAGAATTCACATCATGAATGAAACTAACAAAAGTGATTGCAGCGACATCAATATCTGAATCACATCTACAAGAGCATGACTCAGGTAACTCTATTAGTCATTAATACCCCCTGGCTTTTTGTTGGAGAGTGCTGATGAGCCATGGGCTACATTTGATTTTTTATGCTTTAACAAGTGATCATCAGAGCGTTTCACAATTTCTCTTTTCCGAAATACTTTAATGCTGAGTTTATTAGAATTTGACACTGCTAATTAAAAATACAGCCTTTTTTGAAAAAAAGAATGTGAAAACATTATAAATGCATTCACTTTGAAATTTCCTCTGTCTCAGCACGATTAGCTGTCTGAAACTTGACAATGACCCGCAGTATTGTACAGCAAATCAAAAAAAAATACTTCTTTCTTCTGTTTTTCTTTTGAAAGAAGTCATTTTAGCTCGCCGTGTTTCCTTAAATAACTCGTCTGAATTAAATTTCACCTAATAAATCTGCTTGGCATACTCCGCCGGTATCTCTCAGAGTGATTGCACATGCCCCTCGACAAAAAGGCTTTGAGTGTGTTCCTTTGCATGACAAAGAATTGGCCAAATCTGAAACATTTACATGGCTGAGCAGTCAAAGTGAAAGGGACTCTTTAGTTTCTTGGCATTATTCTCCAAGTTCCTTGTATGAACTTGTGCTGAGTTAAGTCGGGTGAACAATACTTTTTTGGGGGTGGGGGGTGCACAAGCATTTCCCTTTTGGAGCAATTTAACTGAAACTGGCTTAACTACCACAGCCAGGGAAGTATTTTACTGAGGTAAAGATTTACTCCCCAACGATCCTCACTCCTGTTCCAAAGCCTCGATTGTAACAAGCATATATCATATGTAGGCTGCTCGCATGCCACCCAGGACTGATAAATATGTTGCAGACACATTGCAGAAATTGCCTCATCCTCCTGTGAGTGTTTTCTCCTACTGTCCTCAATCGCAAAAAAATACAGAGAAGCGAAAAGGTTGCGGGGTGGGGAGTGGCATCTTGGGAACACACTGGCCTCAGCAGCATGTCTCCTTTCATGCCTCATTCATTCACTTTATCACCTCATTAGATGAATGTGAAGGTGCGGAGGAGAAGGCTTGTCACCCTGAGACAGAAAGGGAGGAGCCGTACTCCATCTTCTACCCCCCTGGCCCAGCTCTCCCCTCCACTTGCTAGCTACATGCGTGGCTGACATTGCTCCGGGGGGGTGGGATGAGGTGGGATGCGGGGGGGTGCAAGCTGCCATATGAGCACACTTCATCAGGTGACACACAGCACACACATGGTTCTACCACTAGAGATTCACGGATGTGGGGGAAAAAAGAGGAAGCAACGTGAAAATGCAGAATTCCCACCTCTGATGTGATAATCCATCTAATATTGTATTTTTACCGTTTTTATTTCTGTCTCCTCTGTCCACGTGACATCTGTTGCATGAGTTCTTCTGTTGCTCTTTGGGGTGAATTTGTCATTTTGGATTTTGTGCTATATAAAACCTGCAATTATGTTTGTTATTCTGTTAACAATATTTCATTTATTCATTGTAATTTGATTTAGGTATTACTTATTTGTTCAAATGATATTTTGCCTCATTTTGTTTCCTTTGCACATTATATTTATTGATTTTATTAAACTAATTCACTCATTTAATTAAAAGGTACAATATGATGTATCCTAGAAATTTCAAAAACAAAAACACTGAGCACAGTGTGAAAGGCGTTTTCTCTTCAGTATACAGTATGTGATGTTTTTGGTATGAAAATGGTCAAAGTCCATGTTGGTCAAATTGCAGTAAGTATTTACATATAAGCAGGTCTGTACTGTATGTGTGTCTATAAGCCCATTCTGGTTCCGCATGTGTCTTAACACAGCAAGTTCCCATGCTACCAAATCACAGCAGAACGGAAAAATAGCTGTTGTGAGGATCATACAGGGGATAAATTGTACCTACTCCCTGGTTTACAAGAGAACATCGGTCAGAGTTGCCCTGGATACATAACCCAGATGAAACCATGCATACACACACACACACACACACCCACACACACCCCAAAACAGAAAAACCTACAATTTGTCATTTTTGGGGGTAGAACTAAAATAAGTTTGTCGGTACCAGATATGACATTAATCATGAGTATAATCCACACTGATTTGGAAAAGGTGAGAGGACAAAGCATTGTCTGCACTGTACCACAGGATCGCTGTGCAGAATACAAATGGAGCTTTTCATTATGTGTGTCAGGGTCTCGCACAGTCATTCGAGACAGCGGTGTAATGTAAGAGTTTTTAGGAGCTCTATCATTAGGCTCTGCCTTTTTATTGATTTCCTCTGGCCTCACGTTGTCTTGAATCCCTCTACTACAAATTGCCTTCATATTATAGGGATATAGCCCCGGCACAGGCCACTCCACAATTATTTATTAGATGTGTACTTGGTTCAAATTGCTTTTTCCCAAGAATAAACAATAAGTAGCTCTGATGAGAGAAGACCCCCTTTGATGTTTGAACTGTTTCCTTTATGTACCTTGGGGTTTAAGTACAAATAAATACACTAAAATCAAATGCTCCAAGGTAAGCTATCCTGTGTGAGTATATTATGTTTCTTAGCTATCTCCTGAATACAAAGTAAGACTTATCAAGATCAGGTGCCAATATTTTTTGAAGCTATCTTACACATTTAGATTTTTAAGGCCTTTAATTTTGATTTGGCCACCATATTACAATTCCTTTTTCTCCAAATACCTTAATGCTGACTTTATTAGAATTGAAACTCTCATGCATGCACTTTGAAATTTCCTCTGTCACAGCGAGATAAGCTAAAACTTCTGGTTTGAAGGTGTCTGGATATGAATACATTTTGAGGTTTGCTTTGGGGTTTTGCAGGGTGTATTTTCATGTAAGAGTCTGTCAGTCAGTCAATGTGTTCTGTATAGATTTTAAGTGTTTATTGATGTGACACTCATTAAAAACTTGACTTTATGAACTGCCAAATAGCAATAGAGATGTGGAAATATGATGACAGACTACTTTGAATTCATAAACTGTCAAGGCCCAAGCATGGCTCAGTGAAAGCTTTTCCTTTCGAAGCAATTATACTGAAGAATAACTTGATCTTGAAGAAGAAATCTTTGAATAATTCATCATGGGAAACCATGTTTGGCTTGTATAGAGTATAGTTTTTATACAGTTTATAGATTTTCAGTTGGGAACATAAATACAACAAGTTATAAGTTGACCAGAAGGAGAAACTGATACACACACTACAAGTTACTCTTGCTGCTGTCGTGTACAATCATTGGTGGCTTTGGCAATCTATATTTCATTTATTATGTCTTTTTTTCCTTTTAAGCTCTATTTAATCTCTGTAATTTAATGTTGTGTGGTCATTGATTTTTACTGACAATCAAATTAGGTTTTTCTTTTGCTTGAAACAAAGCAGCCACTCCTTTGTTTTTCTTTGATCATAAAAGTAAATTAACTACACACTAATGTGGTTAACAACATCACTGTAGTAAATGAAAATAAAATTATTTACTTGTGTGCTCCCACGCTTCAGGCTTGTAATTTGCACTCTCACAGTTTTCACTTATTTTAATAACAGCCAGCACATGAATCCAGCTGTTCAAACAACGGTGGATATTTTTTTGTTCTTTTTTTAAAAAAAAATGAAATATGGTGTTTATGTCATTTATCGATAGGATTGTGGGATTTAAACTGATAATTTCAGTACTAATGGGCACATACCTTGTGGCAGCTCCAGGTTGAAGACGCTGAATCTTTCACAGCTCCATAGGTGCTATTCTGTAGCTGAGCTGACCTCTGACCTTTCTGTGAATATGACAAAAGTGAAAAGATTTTAGTATAGAGAATCAGTATTCTCCACATTATTTGCTGACTGGTGGACCAGGTTGTTCCATGTCATTGCTGCGTTTCAAATGATAAAGACTTATTCTGAATGGAGCAGTCTTTTGATGTAAGCCTGTCCAAAATGCTGCAGCAAGACTTTTAACTGAACTAAACATTTTAACTAAACATAGAGACCATATTACCCGTTTTAGCACACCTGCACTGGCTACCAGTAAGTTTCAGAATAGATTTTAAGATTTAACTGATTACTTCCATGACACAAAAAGGTCTAGCCCCTAGTTATAGTGCTGACCTTTTAACCCTTTATGAGCTGGTTCGGCCCTTTTGTTTGTTCCACAGTCCAGGCTCAAGACTAAAGGTGGCATATTTGGACGCCTGTAGTGTGGAGTGGCCTAGAAGAGGAAATTGGGATAACAAAATCAGATTCATCTTTTAAATTCCTTCTAAAAACACACTTTGATAAACAAGCTTTTATGTGAATCACTCCCACTTCTTTTTTCTTTTTTTTGTTTTGATCTGTTCTTAATTTGTATCACTGTTTGTTGATGTGTTCTTAATATTATTCATTTATATAATAAATTATTTATATTTATTTATATAAGTCTTGATCTGAATGGATTTCTATTTTCAATCTATTTTAGCTAAACTCAAGCTTTTTGGCATAAAGAACTTGTTCCAATTGATGGACATGAAATGTCCTAACCTTAGAATTTGTCCTCATTAAAACTAGCGACCACAGATACTTCCATAAAAATATTTCTTTATTAACATTTTAAACTTGTCAGAACAGTTTGATTTTGCTCCTGCCACATTTTCTGGCAGGTGGTCAGGTAATTTTGAGGCTGTCTTTATGTGCCTGACAGAGTTCAAAAATATTTATTAAATTGCAAATAATGTTATATGATGGGGAAAAGGTGTTCAATTGAACACTGAACAGGCTCAATTAAAGATATAATTGCCTTAGGCAACAAAAAAGGCTGACAGTAAGAAGGGAAAGACTTGAAATAATGGCACAAAGAAGCAGCGTGAGCCTACAGATAAGGAGGTTTCTCATTTTAGCAGTAATGTGTGGTCAACTGTAACTGTCCAGTTGAGAAAGAAAATTGGAGCTCTTGACTGTTCTCAGAATACAGAGTAACTTCAGTGTGAAGCCTTTAATACAGCACGAAAAAGACGAGTTACTGTATGTTTTAAAATGTGGAAACATTTAAAAAGGGGCATCTAGGCTTACGGACTTACATATAGCACAAATTAAAAGCATTCTTAATTAAAAGTAAGCATCATATACGTTGGAAAAATTAGCACTAATGGAAGTGTTGTATTTCAGATTAAGTAAAAGGTTAATTAATTATTTAAAAAACACATAGCCACGACTCTGGAAATGGTCTCTTTAAAAGATGTGTGTGAAATAGCAAATGTGTGCCTCTATTGTGAAAGTTGTGCTTGTGAATACTGATGGCCTCTAAGTGTGATGATATAATTAGTATGGCATTCACAAAATATGATAATAATCACCACTTGGAAGGTCTTTATATCTTTACAAATTAGGAAATGACTCAGACATTTGGTGAATACTTCTATCCCAAACAAGAAAAAAACGGTGGTCCCGTAGAGAATTAACTGTTTGCTAAATCCCTCCCTCAAACAGCGATTGTCCAGTCATAGTTTAGTAATCCTATGGTGTGTTTATCAGCATTAAAGTAAGAGGTTGTTGTTAGCATGTCAGGCTAACTAGCTTACTACTCCAGTACTAACTAAGCGTTACTGCCAAGGCCGCAACATTAACTAATTCCAGTAGTTTGTGGGGTTACATGTTATGTTGAACACAAAAAAAAAACTTTAGGGTAACGTTAGCAGCTCTGCTCTTTTTTGCATTTGAGGAAGTTTACACTCCAGCAACCGACATTACCCTAATTACCTCATCCTAAAAGCCTTTTCTCTTGTAACGTTAAAAGTGAAAACATATTGTTTGGAAATACAAACATGTATAAGCTAAGCAGCCCAAACAGGCTAACAAAATATGAGTCCGATCTTTTAGATTTTTTGGGATATGTAGCTTCAGTCTTTTGATGTAAGCCCACATACTTAAGACCTCTTCAGGGTACTCATCTTTACTCACAGACCTAACGTTAGCTTGATTAGCGAGCTAACTACAGCTGAAATCAGCCGGAAAAATTGATGGAAGCCTGCTTTTGTCTGCCTTTGTCTCAAATCAAGGACCCATTGTTAATTGGGCGGCATGGTGGAGCAGTGGTTGGCACTGTTGCACGGGAGGTAGAGCAGGTTGGTGTCTTGAGCAAGATACTGAACGCTTAGTTGCTCCCGGTGGAGGCCAGCACTTCGCATGGCAGCTTGGTCGCTATCAGTGTGTGAATCGCTTTGGGAACCGTTAAGGTTGAAAAGCGCTATATAAGTGAAGACCATTTATGAAGACCATTTTATTTTTCATTATAATCTGTACAAGAATGGAAAGTTTGACGAGCGTAGCAACAGTAACTCAGTGACATATAGTATCCTAACCCTGACAGTGTTAGTGCCACACCCACTGAGCGACAGGACCACATGACAGGTCAATTATTAAAAGCATCTGTGACTCAGTGAATAAAAATATCTTGACACTGTGAACTTGAATATTCCAAGTATCAGGTGGGGGAAGCTTCGGTATATCTGATGAAAAAGAAACCTATTAAAGTTTGTTTCACCTGGAGCGATGATTTCAATCATTTGACAACCACATTAAATCTCACCGTCTCTTCTCATGGAGCTTGACATTGTAATTTTAGGAGCCTGTCAAGCATTGTATCCAGCGAATATGTTCACACAGGATGCCTCAATCACATTCTTCACGGATTAGGCATCATCTACTATCAGTGATCGCGGATTAGCGATCTAATCTGGTGTTCAATCACACACACAGACAGATGGAACGATTAGTTAACTACACTTGAGCAGGTTTTCACCAATCTCGTCTCGGCGCACTGACGGGATTTCACTTCACAGTCAAATGTCCATGTTTTCACACAGGTTGCCTCACAAATCCGTGTACGCCGCAATGTTATTTCTCCTTGAGTGGCGGGCCACATGGAGCAGGGACCTCCCTCAGGAGATAGAGAGCATTTCATTTCACACTGACACATTCACCTCTATCCTCACCATCCCGCTGAGGGTTGCTGGGGTTGTCAACCGTGGGGAAATGAAAAAGGAACTCAAGCTTTTTGCTGGAGTCAAAACAACGTGAAAACTACATTTGTGACCACATAGCAAAGCTGGTAACAAAATCGTTTGGATCTCTCCAGTCGGGAAAGTTATTCATGTTGTTGTATTTCAATGTCCCTGTTCTATCTCTCTCTCAGTTTTGCTGCAAGATAGCCTGAGGAATTATATCACCCTCAAGTAAAGGGTAAACACAGGGGGTGTAAAAGGACAGGTTTTGCTATATAGGAGGAATAAAACTGTAATGGCTTGTTTCATTGCTCTTCGTATTTAGATGCAAGGGGTGAACAATACTGTAGCTTTGTTTGTCTTTGGTCATGTCAGGGTCAGCCTTCCAATAAAGCACACATGCGGGCTGGTAGCTGTCAAATAAATTGGATTTTATATGCTTGCCATGAATATAAGGCTCATCCAATCTGGAGACTACTCTGCACTTTTTAGAGCATTCATGATACCCTCAGGCTTTTCATCTCCGGCAAAGCTTTGGCTTATCACTTCTCATTATTTCTTGCTGAATCTTCCAATCTAGCCAATTCGAGGTACAATACAATGCGCCGTTGTTCTCCAGAGGTTGAATTAGCAAGTTACACTGGGCAGGAGAAAAAAAAAGGCAAAGCATTAGGTGTTGTTTCCTGAGCTATTTATTCACATCGTTTGTTATTCTTTCCTTATTCCCCTCAACATTCATTCATCTGTTAATGAGCAGGAAGCTGATAGTCCTTTGTCACTCTGGGTTCAGAGGGTGACAGCTTTTTTATTCAATTATAGACTTTTTCTCACCGCATCAGATGGCATATTCGGTTGCTTATTCACATGTTTGTTATAATCCACTGAATTATTATTTGGTGCGGGTTTAGATATTAGATAGAGATTTCATTAATAAATGCCCGCTGTTTTTTTAAGAGAAGAAATCTCTCTTTTCTGTTGATGAAATATGTGAAAAGGCAGGAGATGAATCCAGACAGTAACAAACTTTGTGCTGTGTGTGGTCATACCCCCTTTTTCAAAAGAACACACGGGGGGGGGGGGGGTCCTCTGCATGTTTTGATATGATTAGCAATTGTTCAAATGCACACAAGCTCATCCAATAATCAAACAGACTTGTTTCTGAAGAACACAGATGGACGCCATTGTTTCTCATATTGATAAAATACAAAATACGTCTAATGATGTACACAAAGCTACTAATGAGAAGCCAGCCTGAAGTCCTTGTTGGTATGCATAAGGTGACGCAGGTAGTTAGCGCGGAGGCTCTGGAGGTGTGGTAGGTAATCTATTTCTCTGTGCCAGAAGGTCAGACAGATTAAACCCTGCTATGAAGATCCCAGTTTTCTATGACAGCTGTCTGCAGGGGAGCCGCACAGCTCTAAAACTGAACTCTCAATGAGATGTAAAATTAACTTCCCATCTTCTGGAGTGAAGGTCATGCTTTTGTAGCAAAAAGAACAGCCGCTTTGTAATCGATGCAGTTTGAGGTACACATTCAAAGGGGTAAGATTGAAGCCAAAAACGGCTGAGTGAACAGTGACACCAGTTGTCAAGGACCGAGCTGGGAGAGACACAGGTGTTTTTTTGGAAAAATGTTTCTTCTGAATTTACAAAAAGAAAATAAGCAATATTTCTGACAACAATAGCTGACAATATAACACAACTAAACTAAACTCAAGCACTAACCAAAGAGAGCTGGGCTGCATAAACTGACCTGTCAAACTGAGACAAGGGGGAAACATATATAGTGGCTGATCAGGCCATCTTGACACAAAGGGGGAAAGACAAACACTTAACCACTAAACAAACTACAATAATCACAAAACATGCCAGTGAAGTGCCACCTAATATTAACTAAGGAAAAATAATTAAACTAATGTATCAACTATCACAATTGTCAAATAAACAATAACAAAAATACAACTAGAAAACACTGCCTCTCTCCATGGTGTAGGAGGAACATGGTGCAGTCCAATTTGCTATCAACACCATTTAAGCAGGTCTCAGGCAGCAGGGGCTCCTTTTGTTGGCCAGCCAGACAACTCCAGCAGCAAACCCCAGGCACTGGTAACTCAAAGAAAACTGAATTAACTTCATGAACAATTAAATAACTTAAGTTAATAAAACTAATTAGCAAAACTGACAACAAAAGTTAATTAAATGTGTGCAAAGAGACAACTGTGTTGTCAAAAATTGCTAATAAAACTGTGAGAATGTTATATGAAACTAAAGTCTATGTGTCCAGTTATTTATATATATATATGTGCATGTTGAGAAGAAACCTAAGAGTTACCACCATGTTTGTTGATCAGTGTGTGGCTGCTCTGCTGGTGCGGCCATCACACCAGTCAACAGGCAGTGTACATTTGCATGTCACAACCATTGAGGCTTAGATCTAGCTAAAGCTACTGCAACATTTGAGTTTTCTATCTAATAAAAATTACATCTCTATTAAAGATATGAATTTCAGTACCATGCATTGAACATTACCAGATTCACCCTGAGCTCTATTATGAAAGAGATATCTTTTGCTGTCTGGTATTGAATGAGACAAATCACCCTTTGGTGATAATATTTTCTCTCCCTCATTTCTCTCAGTGCACATCCTGTATTCAAACTTAGCCCCTCTTATCACTCTCATTTTTCATTGGAATAATCACAGATAAAACAGAGTTCCATTGACATTATTACTACAATTAATGGTATTTTGTTCTGATAGTTTTGAAAGTATAAATGTAGTCCTTTACATTGTAATAACATTATATATGTAATGATGATATTCAAGGGCTTAAGGCAACCCTTTCAATCTTCTTACACTCTTACAGAGCTGGTCAGTGATTCCACCTTAAACTTGACACACCCTTTAAAAAAGGGCTCAATATTACATGATTATCTTTAATGACCTTGGATGTTGTTTGGAATACCTTAAAAGGTCACATCTATCTACGCGTTACGATTAATTCCCAACAAATTAAATTTGTTGGTGACATTTAAGCTTATTTGATTGCACAAGATGTAATTTACAACACATAAACTCAAGACATGTTTTTGTAATGTTTAAAGTGAATAAGATAACAAAACTGCATTGTTTTTACTGCATTCATGGCATTTACAGGTTAGGGTGCATTGGAAGAAAATGGCTATATTGATATCAGCATTCACTTTGTTCATTTGCATATAAGTTTCTTCAAAGTGGATTCATGTAGTTATTTGATGATGCCTACATTTGTTTTGAAAGAAACCTTCAGATGAAATTTTAAACAAAAATCCCCCAAAAAGTTTTTTTATTGTCAGCCTTGCCACATAAAAAGGGTCAAAAGTACGATAAGCACATTTATTATTTCAAAATAAGTTTACTTTGAAAGACACCCTCCCTCTTGTTACAATAAAACAACAATTTCAGTCACAGTGAGAGTTTAGTGGCGTATTAAACATATGGTATCCTCATTTAACTTGAGGCTCACATTCCTCAGTGCACCAAGAACTTTGAGCAAAGGCAAAAAAAATTGAAGCAGAAACTATCAAGGTAGCAATGACGAGAGGAAAACTGTTTCGTTAAAAAAAAAAATTCCCATAAAAGAATCACCTGCAGGTTTGCTACGTGCAATATTAACGCTGCCTCAAGGCTCAGCCAGCTCTAGTCAAAGAAACCTCCACTGGAGCCGAAAGCATCAATGAAGGTGATTATGATGTTGTATGATATGTTCACAGACAAGCACGGGAATGTATTAGAAATAGAGATGATAATGAAGAATGAAGATGAAAACCTGGTGAGTGTCAATCAAAGTACAGATCACCCTCGCATGCATAACTTCAGCTGCGTCAGCTGCAACTAAAAGGAATAATGCATGCATAGCAAGGATACAGCTTGGTATTAAACAGGGCTTATGCTCACTTTTCCCTGGTTTTTGTGATCACGTATGGAATCTGGCCTTAAGAGTTTAGTTGACACTCAAGATGTAACACAGAGTGGTGGCACTATCATCCATCAGTATAAAAACGTATTGCACAGAGCTTGTCTATTGTATTCTCTGCTTCAAAGTGACTACAGAAAAAATGACAGCCAAAATGATATATCTTAAAAAATCCTAAGATTCTAGATGCTTGATATACTGTTAGTACCTGAAAGGACCTTTTTTCACTGTGATTATGACTAAGATGGCAGCACAAAAGGCACGATACAAGTGAGGGCTGAGCACCCTAGCAGCTACTGGCAGCATAATAATGGCAGATAATATTTTTTAGCTATTAAACCTTTTATATCAACACATGTGTTGTCTGGAAAGTGCTCTCCAAAGTTCGACCACATCCATTCAGAGATGCAGCAGAACAGCAATCAATAAAGCACAACTAACTGAAGAGTACTTCCGAGGTGACTGTTCTGCTAAAACTTCTTTCTGTATGAGTGCCTTTTTTCTATCTACTCATCCTGATAAAAGGGCGGATTTGTTTTCACAGTGAAACAGCAGAAAAGGAGTCACTTTCAAGTAATTTAGGATTTTGAATGGACTTGTGTTGAACACCGTGTATCCAACACAAGAAATATTGCTGCTGATTTTATTATGACTATTATGAGGGTTTCTTTGAAGAAACAGTGATTCAAAGTGTTTAATCTTGGCAAAGACGCTAAACATTTACCCAATGTAAAAAAAAAAAAGAATCTTTTTGGTACATACAGAGGGGGGCTTTTCCATGCTAGTTCATACAATCAAAGAAAACAAACAGGAGCTGCTGCTTTGCCTGTGGCTGGTGTTTGAGCGGAACACAAAAAAGAAAACCTGGGGAGCAGGAAGGCAGCGTTACACTTTCTTTCCCACACAGTGAGGTTCTTAGATGGTTTACACGGCTATGCAAACAAAGAACTTTGTTCATTACAATAAATTCAGACAGAATGAATAAAACAGAAAACACATTTGTTTGTCTACTGAAGAGTAAAGGTGAGAAATTGATATTGAAAAAGACTTAGGAAGGAATCCGCCTGTCAGTCATCATGTCAGAGTCATATGCCTAATCTTAAAGATGCACTAATCAATATCTTTTATAATAACAATCAAATCAAATCAATCAAATCCCTACAGAATGTGTAATGTGAAAGAGGTTGCTTGTCAGCTCAATGGAGGCCTTCAGTCTATTCTGGATCAAAGTCCACTCTCGTCAACCTTGTTGGAGCAGGCAGCTGTTTGCAACAAAAAAAAAGCTCTGGCAAACCCACTGTGCACTACCTGCCCAGCACCAAAAGGCAGATGGATGAAGTTAGTGACTAGCTGGTGAACATAAAGGAGCATGTAGCAGCAAAAAAAGTCTAAACAGTTGGTGGAGACTAAAAACTGAGCTAAAAGGAGAGTGAATGTTGGACTTTTGTTACATGTTCACCGGATGTGTATTAAGTGTTTGACATAACAACTTTAAAGGGTTACAATTGGTCCCCAAGTGGCTTCTGACTAAGTGATGACTTTACATCCAGTCTGTGGTCTGACTCGATGACTTTGGTCTAAATCTCTGGAACAATCAGTCATCATCGCTGCCCCTGCCCCTCAAGAACAAATAAGTGTCATCTTGGAATAAATAAATAGAAGAGCCCTTTGGCAAAGTTTAGCATAAGGGGGCACATTTTGACATTTATTTTACTGCCTACTTATCTGGTCCAGTCATTTACATTTGTATATTACAAGTAATTCTTGTTTATTTGGGACTAATGAATTCACAAGTGCAAGTCCAAGTTGTTGTACTGTATTCTTAGAAATAACACATTTGGCTGCTTATGATCAGTAAATTATCAGTTTAGTGTTATGATGGTTTCATCTGTGGCTTAATCCACTGTTGGTTCCCAGAGTCTCATTATTATGTAGCCTAAAGCACACTTGATACACGACGGACCACTCTGCATCCAGCCAACTGGGCACTCAACTGTTTCAGACAGCTGCTCCACATTTAAGCGATGAGAATTAACAAGAAACCACACCATGTCCTATAAAGATGTCAGTAATGTCCCAGCGCTGCCTATTCTCCACGTATTTTGTGACAAGATGAACTTTTCACACCCTCCCTCTTTTAATTTCACTTGTCCAGGAAAAAGTTTATAGTTAATGCCACTCTTGGGGCTAAAAGATCAGTTTCTTGCTATATTTAATGACTCAGGAGAGCTTTTCGAACTATCCACCATGTATGAAATGTGGTAGGTGCTGTCTGAAAGTACAAATCAGATATGACTCATGAGTGTTGTAGGTTTTGTCCCACATGGGCAGTGCAGCAAAAGCAAAGAAAGTAAAGGCTCAAAATAAATCACTGCTGGAGGGCTACATATATCAAACTCTATAGTTCATTCAAAATGTGTTTTGTCCACTATATCTATGTTATAAATGTGCATTTGGACTTTGACTGTAAGGTACAGTTTGAGAAATGTAATACATTACTCTTTTCTCAGACAGGTGGCAGTGGTTGAACTATACCATAATCGAATTTCTTATGTGAAGAACTCAAAGGCATTAAGGTTTCCTTGTTTTGTATTTCCTAGAAAGTCAGGTCAACCATTTTTGAAAGCTGAATGTCGTAGCTGAGATGGTGTCATTTCTGAATTTGAAGGTGGAGACATTCAATCAACTTTCTGCTGTAATTCTGTCATCATATGCCTGTTAACGACAGGTATAACATCTTTCAGAAAGCTTATCACACACCATGTTATAGACTTTCAAACCACTGTCTTGTTGCAGGTACATTCTTACACTTTGACATATTTTATTCTCTTTTATTGGAATGTCAGTAAAATATAATTAATGTCTCTTCTGTGCCTGACATTGTCTCGTGGTTTTAATTATTTTTAAATGAATGTGGCCCCACTGGAGTCGTTTCGCCTTTATTTTCAGAGGCATCAGTGCTGAGAAGGGAGTCACTGCGCTGTGACCTCATGACCAGGGGTAGCTGCTAATAAGAAGTTGTAGAAGAGTTTCACTGGCAAGTGAAAAGTTGATATTAATTGTTAGTCTGGAAAAGTAGACTTCCACCTCAAAAGGCTGATTTGCTGCCTTGTGCAAGAGGATGTCAAAGAAAACCTGAATTAATAATTCATATGGTTAGTGAGCTTTACAATTATTTCATTAATCAAAATACAGTCTTAGTATATTTGTAACGAAAACATGGATCCTTTGAATGGGGGATCAATTATCCTTACATTTGTCCTCATGAATCTTTCTTATGTCCCGTAAACGCAGGCTGCAGGGATGCATTTAATAGAACTGCTCAGCATTCGTATTTTGGTGTGTGCTGTGATCGATTGGCACACTTCCCTGCAGGATGTCATCCATTATCATAATAGCCAAGCAAATCACTATTACAGAAAAATGACCATGCACTTACCTACTTCAGGAAACAATAGCTTTCAATATGCTGCATTACTTGTGTTAAATTAGGCCCATAAACTGAGCTTGGTGTTGTGTAGAGCCAAACATACCTGAACAAAATACTGTGGCAGCAATAAAGGTTCTTTGCTAATGCTTTTTGGTTCAAGCTCATCATTCACTCAGAATGGTCAAAATAAGGCAGCACATGCTTCGGTGGTTTTCTTGCCACATCGTTAGCATACAATTAAGACATTAACCGCAGTTTTAATGCTGCAGATAGTCTCCATAACCACTAAAACAGACACACAAACAAGGCCATTCTTCTTGGGTGTATGATTCACTTTCAAAGATGCTGATAATGCTGGTGAAGAAGCATATATTTAAACCTTCCAGGGAGATGTGTCGTCCTGAGAAAAATGCTCAATTTCTTTATGTGTCACTTCATTCACTCCCTATTAAAGCAAATTGCATGCATTGATTTCATTGTGGCTTTGAAAAGACGTGTGATTATGAAAACTCTGAAGAAACATCTGAGGTATCCATTACTCTAAAAAATAAAAACCTGCCCCGACGTTGTGATAGTCCAGTGCCTGATCTCTTTCATCTTGTTCATAATTCCTGAGGTTATTATGAGTTGAATATTAGAGGCTGCCACCCTTATCCCCCCACAGTGCACTAACACTAAATGGAGTCACTGTAATTATAGCTTTCATGCATGGGAAGGTTCATTTTCTGAGGTAACTTGAAGGGCTGAGAGAAAAGAAAAAAAAATCATCGTGACTGACAAGAGAAGGATGGAAAATATCTCACTGTTTCAGCCCAAAACACCTCTGCCACAAAACCAGAGTATAAGTATTGGTATTAATGGTATTATCACAGCTATTAACAGTAGAGGGAGCCTCAGTTATGCAAATTGGAACTGTGTTTGTGACAAGATGAACTTTTCACTCCCCCCTCTTTTAATGGTGCTTGTCATGGAACATTGGTTGTTGACTCATTTCCAGCACAACGAAACGTCCCTTGTAACCTCTGGAAACCAGCTTCCTGGCTCTCTGTCACAGCTAGGCCCGCAAATAGAAACGTGTCCCAACTCCTCCTCTCATATACCACTGCGATAAACAATTTATCTCCTCAGATAAATAATAACCAAAGATAGAAAAGGCAACTCTCACAGCACCCAGAATGAATTTACAGAGGATCGAGGCTCCTTTTCTGATTTCAAACCAAAGGCAGGGCGATAGTCTACAGCTCATTTTCGGTGTGTAAAAAGTGAAGCAAAGCGCTCAGGAGTTCACAGCCACTCACCCCATTTAATTTCAATGGACCAGCTCCAGACAGTGCATCTTGATAACATCACACAATCTGCAATCTTGGCTCTGTGGTCTGTGAGATAAGATTTCAAGATAAGATATCATGGAACTATATTGATCCTCTTGGGGAAATTAATAAAAAAAAAGAAGTAAAGGGGAAAGTGTTCAGAGGAAAAGAGCAGGATACGTTTTATATAGGAAATAAACTCAAAACTGGAAAATAAAATCAGCAATAAAACAACAAATAAAAACGCTGAAACAACAACATGAAATTGTTGCATGGGTGAAAAAAAACAATAGGGACGTCTTACACTGGATTAACAGACATAACAGCTGAATACTTTAATACTTGTTACAGTACCAAATTAGAATATCCCCGACAGAATAATTTTGTTAATTTTTGTTAATCTTAAACTGAGTCAATTTTAAGCACTTGCTCTCAGACACAAGGTAGATTTAGTGCCTTCTGCTGCTATTCTATGAAAAAATCCACAGTTTTTTTTTCTTCTAATGTTATGTTCATAACAAGTCATGTGTCATCCACAATATCTCCATGGCACCATGCCAACACGTCACCTCATAGAAATGTATGTCATTTCCATGGTTACGGCCGTACAGTCTGTTAAGTATTATGTAGGCTAAGTCAAAAGGCTTAGAGCAGCACAAAGCAGAGGGATTCTGCCCTAAAACAAACTTTGTATGTCTCTCTCTCTCTCTCTCTCCTTGTGTGTGTGAGCTCCTACATGCTTGTTGCAGTTTTCCTAGCTTAATGAAATATCACTCTAATATCCCCCAACTTCTCCCAAAAGGGACTTTATAATAATTTAGTTTTAATTGAATTTGGTGGATTTTTTTTTCCACATTTCATATAAAATTACACATTTATAGATGTATAAATGACATAAAAGTATGCTCCTTTGAATATTAGTTGTCAGTTATATTGTTATACGAGTCTCAAATCTTCCCCAGAGTTTTCCTATGGGATATACCTGCGTCACCAGCAGTAAACTCCATTTCCACCAAATTCCCAGATTGTTCATTTCCTTATGTGGGAATAAATAGGGGGTGGTTCTCCAGTCGATATCTTTAATTGCTCCTGGGTTGTATCAATACCTACCGGTTTTACTGCTCCATCACGAGCCACTGGGAACGGGTTGCCCGGGAAACGGCCGCATGGCAACAGGATCAGAGCCTGGGGGTTGTCTGCTTCTAGGTCTGCTCCCATTTTACATCGCGTTTCCTCACTAGATGGTGTGCAAGCCACTGGAGAGTACACTTCCCCGCACAGTGGGCTCCACATCCAGCAAAAACAAACCTGGGAAACTATACGGCGGACCATTTCTTTACGGGGCTCCGAGGAGGAAAAAGTGTGGAAATAAAGCGTCGTTCGCGTCAAGGTTTTCCTTTTTTTTGTAAAAGCCAACCGCACGCTTTCTGTTTTTTGCAACAAGAAGACTTGGGGAAAAAGCGGCAACAAAACACAGCTGTGATGGACATAATGATTGCGGTGCAGGATGCTTGTGTCTCTGGTCAGTGGCTTACTGCGATAATTCTCAGCCTGTGCTGCTTTCTGCCGTCCTGTTTGCCCGCTGGACAAACTGTGGACTATTCCTCGGTTGAAAGTGTGGTCAGCAGACAAGGCGACACGGCTCTACTGAGGTAAAACAAGCTAACACAACTTCACTTTCTCCCACTCTCACTCACACACCGTCTGTCGGAGTTGTCCACGGCTAAAACCTCGACTCTTTTAACACCAGTTCATCATTTTTTTTGAAAGATGTCTGTGAACTAGTTTTATCCCCCAGATAAACAGGCCATTTTCCCTCCATATCGTCCTTGTTTTCGCCTAACAGGGGGGCGGTCAGAGCGGCGACAGGACGCTGTCTTGCAGCTCGGCTAAAGTTTTCTAACATACTTTCCCTTCGTGTACAGAAGCTAACATAGATGATGTGTTATTTGGTTGTGTGTTTGATTTAATAGCTGCTCGGAGATGAGACGATATCGCCCGAGTTGCCAACATTAGCCTAACCCGCTGCCTGTCGCCTGTGTTATTTGACTACATTATGCTCATTGATTCACGCAGTTTCAAACGTTGCGGGTGCAGAAACAGGAGATGCAGAGCAGAGCTGCTATTTTGAGTGCTGTTGTGTCAGTTTTGCTGAATGTGCAGAGTGATGTCGCAGTTTCAAAACGAGGCTGAAGAGAGCATTTGTGGTCGCCGTTGATCAGGATCGAGTTATGGCAATGACGCTTTATCTCCCCTCCATCACGTACGCTAAGATGCCAGCTGCTCAGGTAGCTGCCCATTATAGGGACTAAATTAACAGGCATGGGCGTGGTTTGGTCCAGTACACTAAGGAGTTTGCAACATATTCTTAATTTCAGCATATAACCAAAAACAGTGACAAAATAGTGATAGTACTTTTCAAAAGATAATTTAATGCATAAGTTTCAGTATACCACTCTGTAGGCTAACATCACAAAAATGACTGTGTAGTCTGTTTAAATCCCTCAGAAAATTAAAAGCTGTGGTTTACACAAAACACAGATTGAAGAGATGCAAAATCTTTGGAGGGCTGTGATAATATCTTGTTCTACCAATATCAAATATCCGCTTTGATGGCTCAGAGGAAAGGCTGAGGGGGCAGGCCTGGCCCATTTCAATATGAATTCTGTGGATGTTGACTCTGAGAGATGCTCAATGTGGATCTGCATACAGACCAGCTAACTGTGTAAAGTTCCACTCAGGTTGGCTTTTAGTCATTATTGTCTCATACTTGATTGCTGAAGAGCTGAATTGTTTCTGTAACATAAGGTCATTATCAGTGGCTGTATGGGGGTGAGTATCATACTATGTGGATGGTTAAAACACGTTGGTGCTCATCACAGAATTGCTTTGGCAACAGCTAAGGGGCACTCACTATTTTTACTATGTTCCCTAAATTCCCAAGGGCTGTCCCGTCAAAGAGACTTACACCTCTGACTGTCTCTTTAGAGAGGGTGTCTAATTCCCTGGTGTCAATCTAGTTTGGCTGTGATCAGTGGCAGAAGCTTTGCCTCAATCCTGATGGTTTATTGGACCAGAGATTATCCCCGTGCTATGAATCAGCTCAATAAACAAGTTGCCGCCCACCCCTTGAATAAGGCAACACTCTCCACAAGCGGGTCACCGCCTCAGTAAATGTCATCTAGAAATCTAGGAAATGGATAGGGAAAACATTTTCAAGATGCTTTCATTGCCAGGTTCTTACAGTTAATTAATGGGCTGTTGAGCACTCGCTGTAACCATTCATTGGCTTCATGTGAATGCCGCCACTGTGAAGTTATCTCTTTGCTGTGCTCGCACCTGTTGGCCTAATAGAGATTGTAAACCTCTTAAACTGCTCTGCTTGCCTCTCTGGATTGCATCTCATTGCAAAACATTGTTGTCACCACAGTGATGACAAAGACCTACTCTGTCTTGGCACAGTCATTTTTCTCAAACCACAAGGAGCCATGGTTCTGTCTTTTTTTCCCCTCCTTTCTTTGTTTTCACTGATCTTGAGAGCCAGGCATCAAAGCATGAACCATTTCTTTTAAGAAGTCAGTGCAGAAAACAGTGCCTGTTTGTTGAGTTTCCCTATTGTCAAGACCCCTGACTATTAGAGGGCAGTTTTGCTCTGCCCCAAAGCTGATTGCTGGCTAAAAAATGTGAGCATTCTCAAATACTGACAAACCCAGAAGCACACAATTAGTCACTGCCTCTGGATTATGGAGTAGCTCCCGAGAGGGGCATCCGCTGTCACATGTTCATTTCCCCCACCTCTTCAATTCTTAGCACTGCATTACTGCTGCCCTGATTCATGTTGGACAGTGGGTCCACATCAATTAATTGATTTGAGCCTCTTGAAGATGAGGAATGGTCCACATGTGTATCATCACCCTGTTATCTTTTGATTACCTAAAAGCTCAGCCATTTTCAGCCTCTAACAAAGACTCTTGTATTTGAAATGAGTCGTGCTGCTGCTTCTCCAGTGTCTTACATGAGTGCATTCAAGTTATGCACATATGCTGCGTTTTTTTTTTTTCACATACTGGGAGCTTCCATAGGGAGCGCATTGTTTAGAGGAGCTGCTCATCCCTTTCTTCCCCATCCTTTTACAGGTTTCATGTCATCTGGATTCAGTTGAATAAACCTTGACTCTTCCCGGTAAATGACTCATCTGGCTATGAATTTGAGGGGGACAGCCAGATGAAAAAACAGTTCCCTGTGCTGTCAGGAAACACACAGTATCAGTGGCAGCCTCTTCCACATGGATAAGCAGCTGTAATCAACAGCAAAGAGCGAGTGTCTGTAAATAGTCTTATGTTAAGCATAGGCTGCTACAGTTACAATTTGCAGTACTATTCTGAAAGTATGTTTACCTGTCTATCTTGGTGCTCTGTGCTTTACCCATCAGCTGTATTTCTATTTTCCCAATGAAATATGTATGATAGGGTGAAAGCCAGACAAAAGGTACACTGATCGAGCTTTAAAAGCTACATTTTACGTGCTACAAAGGCACAAAACAGGAACCAGGAGCGAGGGTGTACACACCAAGAATAAGACAATGACCCTAGCTTATTTTTGTTATTTAGTTGACAGTTGGCCCTCAGCCACAAAATAAGGCCTGCACCACAGGCCTTAGTCTCTGTAATGGTACAAAATTGACCTGTCACTAGTTTGAAAGTCTGGTATTCGTATAAATCTAAAATCATTGCCTCATGTCAACAGACCAGTTGATGAAAATCTTTTCTGGCTGTACATGATTGTACTGGAGCTGTGTTTTCTAGCCTTATCCAGGACAAAAAACTGTGCCATGTATCATTTTCCTCAACTGTGTCATTATTATGGCTCTGAAAGGTCTTGACATTTACTATAAGCACTTGTGCCAGAGACAACAACTAGTTTAGATGGCTTGGTGTCCCCACCCGAACGCTGCTAAGATGGAAACGAGAAATATTAAGCGACTGTTGAAACACCACAGGACACAATTTAAAGGAGGTATTGTTGACTATCTCCTCAACGCATACCCTAACCATGGCTGAGAAGCATCCTCTTCACTTTCTGCATTTCATCACTTTTTTAATTAGGCCACAGCCAGTTCTGTTAAAAAAGTATAAGCAAGGCTACTTCATCTCCAACAGCTTGGTTGGAGATATAGCGCATATAGTGTGCTCTGAACACATCAGTTAGCTGCCAAATATCTGCAGTTTCATGCACTCATTTGGGGGAAAAAGCTGGTTTACCTCTTATGACACATCTGTGGGCACACCTGAGTCTGTCACTGTTAATTAAATGCCAAAATCCTCTCGCCTGTTTGCTGCACCACATGTTTAATGGGATCTGTGTTGCTGTCAGCACAATGTTGCTCTCTTTCACAGTCCTTATGCTCATTATGGTCTCCACATCACAAGGATCAAATGTTAGGCAAGTCATTTGACCTCATTTTTTTGGCAAGTGAATAGACGCTATCATGATGTAAAACAATGGGCGTGGGGGAGGGGCTGTTTTTAGGGTGGGCCTCCCAGATGCAGCCATCCAAGCACAGATATTACGGTCAGAAACTCATACTGTCTTATCTCAAAATATCTGACCTTTCCTTTTAAACAGTAGAAAGCAGGCATATTGCTAATGTCAGAGTCTGTCTCCTGTTGCCCAAGGGAACCTGGCTATACTAAAGTATTCATCAGATTCATTACTCTGGCGTCCATGTGCAATAGATGTGCTTTAGTACAAATGAAAATCAGCCAACAAGGTGACATGCCAGAGCAGTGGCTAAGAAGGCTTTCATAGCAGCTGCCTCCTGTAAGACATCCAGTTTACCTCCTCCATAGCGTCCACTTGTAACTGAGAGCCTGTCAAGAGTTGTTTTAAATTGTCATTCAGCTTGTTGCTGAACGCAGCCTAATCTCCTTTTTAGATGAAAATGTATAAAGTTGCAAAGCTGTCTATGAAAACAAGTACTACCCAGAACAACCTTGTAGCCAATTTTAATATCAAGGCTTCTGGTAATGAATGTTCCTCTGAAAGTGATCCTTATTCATCACCCAATGTGGAGAAATTATCTCAAATATGTGTACGTCTTACTCTTTTTTGCCAAGCGATACATATCCAATCAATCTAGAAGGACACTGCTCATGAGATAAATCAAATGATCTTTACAGATTACAATTTAGCCTAGGTTAGCCATTCAGATGCATATGTTGCAGTGCTCTCATTACTTTTTACAACAGATATACAAAAAATAATGTTGGAAGATAAGGCAACTCACTTTTTTCTGGCTTCCTACAAAACACATTCTAGGATGCTGCCAGATCTTTTTAGTTACATGCCATGATTTATGGCCGCATGTTGTAACTATGTAGTATATATTATAACTATATAGTATATAGTATATTATATAGTATATATTGAAAGCTGAATTTGCACACTGCAAACCATTTAAAATGGATTACATTTATAGTCATCATTTGTCAGGCAAGTCAATCCATTGTACCGTCTAAAAATTAAGCATTTCTATTTCTAATATATTTCAATTAGCACTAAAGTGATTGAGTGCCCCGGTGAATTAAGGCCTGAATGGAAATGCTTTCTCAAGGTAAATCCTTCTAGGGAAATAGATGCTATGCTAGGTTTTAAAGCATCTTTCTAATATTCTTATAATCACTACAATTATAGGGGATAGGGAAAATGATTTGGGGTGGAAAATGGAGCTTTTACCCGTTCCCAGCTGTAAGCATCCACATAATTGCAATAATTCTACAGGAAAATCTCAGAGGAGTGTTTTTGTGTTGTGAGAAAGCTATAAGCCTCACAATTAAACTTGACAGAGAGTGACTGGAGAGGCAATAACAGGTTATCTTTTGGGCAATTTTAAAGTGAAGTTACTTGAAATCGAACAATGTCTACTGTGTTGGGAGACTTTGGTTTGACTTGGAAACAGTTTACAGTTTAAATTGAGCATTGCGCTGTGATTTGCCCACTTGCTATTTACAAGTGTATTCATTATACGAGTGTAAATACTTTCAATCAAGTGTTTTTACGGGCTGCTTAAGCAGATAGTAGACATGCGCATTGATTTTCAATAGGCTGTGTCAGAAATAACGCAGTTTCTGTGCATGTTCTTGTGGATATGTAAAGTCTTTTTGTGTAGAAGATAAAGCTATTCTCTCTGACAGCTATTTCAGAGTAAATGTCTTTTTACCAGCTCTTTTGTGGAACAGTGTACAGCCTTTTCTGCTCCAAATCATATGCCAACACTTCCAGTCTTTCATCACAGAGAGCCGAAACGATTCCTCAGAGCCCCTTCAATTAAAATCCTTAATCAATCAGTTAGCATCTCCTAGTGTTTCATGATAATTAGTTGTGCTACTCTGACAACATTGCGTAATCTCCTCCGTTGAGCGTAGTTATAAACCAGCAAGTCTTGGTATGCCTCTCATGTCAGCAGGTTATAGACAAAACTCGCTGACATCAGAGTTTGAAGCCGGAGTGATGGCGAAGCTTTGAAACAAAGAGCGCAGGCGTATGGGTGGTACACTTTGCTTGGTATGCTGAGCATGGAAAACACCTCAACCCTTAGTAAGCTTCTGGGAAAAAATCCTGCTCAGAAATCTCCACAGTAGGCATAATCATATATTCCTGAATTCAACTTCAAGTTCAGTCCGAGTCAGAAGGTGAACCTGTCTGAATCTGTCAATGATATGTTTGACCAAAATCTCCATATATTGCTCACCAAGACCATCTGTACTCTGAATGATTTAAGCCTATTTCCTAGTGTTCGTTGCAGAAGTGAGACTGAATTATCATCATGGGAGATATTCCCATAGGATAGAGTGGTTGATGTCATTATCTTCAATGCGAGATCTTTATGTGTGAGCATGGTTTGAGGCTGGAGGGACTACAGGTAAACATTAGTTTCGTCCCATGGGAATAATAAATCAGCAAGTGTTGACATATGGTTACCTTAGCGATGCCCTTCAGTGAATTAAAACAATCCAGAGGGATTTCAGCTCTTGTAGAGGGTATTTTCTTGTCCTTTAATGAAATTCAACATTAGTCTTGTATCTTGGGTTTTACACTAGAAACACGCATTTTGTTCTGAGGAACCATGATTTCACAGTTAGGAACAGTAAAGCTGGCTTGCATGCTGTCCACTACATCCTGATCACGATATGTGTGACCTCACATCCTCTTCAACGCTAACACTTACAGCTTAACTGTTAAAAAGCAACTTGCAGGTTGGAGACCCCAGTTAATCAATGTGTAGGAAAATGATGTAGAAACTAGATTTTCAAAAAAAAATACATAAACATATATATACACTATAGTAACGTAATATGACGCAATGTTGAAAAAGTTGAAAAAAAGAGCGTTTTTTTAAGAGCATTACTCAAAACGGCCACTTCTTTCTCTGAAATTTTGCCATTATGTCTTGTAAGACACACACAATTCTGCATTAACTTTTCAACCTGCAAGTTGCTCCTTAAAGCTTTTACAATCAAACTACCACTGGATCCCATAGCTCCTCTGATTCAAAACATTTCAGTGTCTCTTACTGTATGAGTCACACATATTTCACTACTCAGGTTTTCTAAGAAATCTTTATAATTACCTTGTCAGTGTTCAACTGTCAGTCAAGGAAATTCTTCAAATTAAGAAAGAAGTATTGACTGTAATCTCTGTTTTAGCACTTCAGTTAGCTCACTCATATGTTCACGATGGCTGGTCTCTCACAATTGATTAGAAACTCCAGCAGCTAAAGGAAGTACGTATTGTCATAATTCATTTGGCTCTATGTTGGCATGGCTAAAGAATTTTAATTGGAGTCGCTCTGAGCAGGTTTTGTTTTTTGTTTTTTTTCTCTCTCTCTCTCTGTCATCTGCATAATGAGTGTGTGGATTTCAGACTGCTGTAAATGTTTGTTGGAGCAGAGTAATTGGTTGCATTGGTAATTATTAGTAAATGGAGAAAGAAGCAGTGGAGCAAATCAATATCACTGAGAATAGTGCTACCTTTTGTTTCCAGTGGGGTCAGGAGTTAAGGTAACAGAAGTGTCAGGCTGCACAGAGATTAATAAATCAGACTGATACATTCATATTGTCCAGACTTTATGCACATTAAGTAATAATCTATATGTTGCAGTACTGATGAAACACTGAAACATATTGTACTGAAAAGTTTTTCATTTAATTTAGATTTAATTTAGTGGTTGATGAAAGGCAGCCATGTCAAATGCCCCTACTGGATACTTGCTGCTTAATTGTAGATTCATGACAATGTATTAACTCTTTGCTACTTTGCACAGATGGCACAAGTAGTTTGTTACTGCAGAGTGATCCAATTAAACAACAAAATCTGGTGTTTCTCAAGTGTAATTTCAAACAGTCCCCTCAGCACTTAACTTATTATGGGAACACAGAACAGTATCGTCAGTCACAAAGTTTGGTGTGGTGTTATTAAAAAGGCCCCCGACCTCTAATAACATGTTTAGTGATCAGTGTTTCCCCTAGGGTTTTTCCAAGCAGTGATGCTTAAGTTTTAGTGTGTGAGTTTTATTTTGCGCCGCTGGAAGATATTTAGCATGTCCGCTGTCATGAGAAGGGCTTTAGACACATACGCTGGCGTAACGTTAGAATATTGGACGCCATGGTGTTACTCTGGATTAAAAAAGGTGTGGGGAACAAAAATGGGATTTCAATAAGTGGATGTCCCCTGTGTGTATGTTACGGCGTTGAGTTAGCTAAATAACAGAGCCTTCGTTGCCGCCGACTGCACATTCGAATGGCCTATAACCAATGACAGACTGCTAAATGGTGGCAATATATGGGGTGTGTTCTATTCTATTGTGTTCTATTTATTGCGTTTTTTTATATAGCAGCGACACTCCACTGCTGTTGCATGTAGGGGAAACACTGGTGATGTAGAGGATATAATCTAAACATAGAGGGAACACTGTGACATTAATAGGCTGCCAGGCTTTGTCCCAACCACACCATGGCAGGGAGATTGAGTCAATCTGTGCTAATGTTAAACAGTGAATTCATCAGCTGATCTGTGAGACTGCCACTCATTAGGATTCTAATTTTAGACTGGGGGGGGGGGCTTTTCGCTATTCATGATAGGACTTTGCTTCACACTTCTGTGTCTCTAACTCTCCACCCTCGCTCTCTCTGTTTCAACTTATCTCTACCAATGTCTCTCTTTCTCTCTGTTGCTTAATTTCATCTAAAGGTAAGCAGCCAAGGCAAATGTAGTCGTGATCAGTTGCTACCTAGTAATGGATGAGCTGTCTGGTATTCTCTCTAACACCCCAGAGTTCGCTCTGTCTTTTTAGTATTTGGTCTGCTCATATACAGCATGTTAGCTTAACCGTGTTCTGTTCTGTGTGATATTCAGCAGTCAACTCATTGTGCTCGATCAAAGGAATCACATTGAATGAGACTGGAAAATAAAGCGAATAAACTGCTTTCCATATCCGTCATCATATTATCAATTATTATTACTTGAGGCAGAGACTGGAGGCTTTTAGACCACGTCATCATATATCACCATTACAATAGAGTGTTGCAGGGATGATGTATTTTTGTAGGCAAACACGGAAGTTAGCATTGCCCTGGTTCCCTCGACAAAAAGCCAGTGGGATTTTTCTATTGGATTTTGGATTATTGCAGAAAATAAACTTTGAGGCAAACAAAAACGTTTTGTTCAGCAAGGTAATCTTCACTAATGAACACCACTCTTATGTTTTTTTGTAAATGGAATTGCCAGAAATAAAAAGCCAATGTTTTATAGCCAAGTCTATAAATGAACTACACCATAGTGACATTACTTCAACGTCACCACCACAAAGCTTAACTTTTAAGACGATATCAGCATGAAGATGTTAACGTCCGCGACAACCCCTGTAGTCTCATTTAGCCACTTGTTAGAAACTGCCTTTTTTAAGACATGTAAAATCCTCAAAATTCACGAGTTGGGTATCTACTGATGTATTTTATGTCGTAGTTTGTGTTAACCACAGACCTTATTTCAGGCATCTAAAAACCCATTCAAAAAAACCCACTGACTTTGAGACGAGGGAACCAGAAGTGTAAAAATGCTAACTAATTTCCGGGTTTTAGGACTCATTCTTGAAGCATTCTAAAGAGATAAATAAAACCACCCTCTTTGCTACTTGGCACATTAATTTTGTGAATCATTTCATTTATATTTGCTATATAGCTGTCAAAAAGTTAACCTCTACTATAGCTACAGTGTTGACCAGTGGTACTGTAGGTCTTCAGCCTCTTGGCAAAATGCAACTGACAAAAGCTTTTTATGAAGAGTATCTTTTTACTCTAGTTACTCTGGTCAATTTAGAGTTAGTATGTAGTATTGACAGTATTGCAGATAATCTAACTATGATCAGAGTTCGTGAAATGCTTTTCAAGGAGGTTTGATGTTTACCCAAAGTGACTGTTACATGCACCTCTTCATGCTATGAGCTCACTGTGGCGGTTTCTTCTTTTACAAAAGCTCAAAACTTAAAACTTAAAACTTTGACACAAAAGGTGTAGACCTATTTTCATACAAGAAAGGAGTTAGCATAGCAGTTGCATATGCTGTTGTCAAAGGCTACAGGAAGCGATAGCTGTTTCACAATAAGTGAATAAGTTTCATTGTGAAGCAGTGGCAGAAAATAGTAGTAGATTTTTGCTTCTCTGTGACATTGCCTGCTGGTTGATGGTGAGTAGTGGGTGCTTTCTGAAGAGAAAGAAATTAAAACAAAAATGTATCCAACTTAGATTCCATTGCTTTCTGACATAATTATAGTCTAATTTTCAATTTCTGTACATGACGGTAACCCAATTAATGATGGATTTTTCCTTTCAATTAATTCTGGATCACCGTCACCATTTGTGTGTTTCCACTGAACCATCTAACCTCGTGGTAATGCAAATTTAATATTCCAATATGAATGGATCTTGTGCATTTCATTATGTGTATTATTTACTGTCTCTGGTTATGTTTTCTAAAGCCACTCACAAATCTCTTGGTGAGGAGTTGTTGTGGCCTACATCATCATGTATGGTCTGATGAACGTTTTGTGAGATGCATAGTTTTGTTGTCTAAACTGTACAGAGCTATGTCTGTGTTGTCTTATCTGCAACAATTTTTGATTCTTCAAGCAAAAACAGCAACATTCACTTTTTCCCACTCCTCTATAGTGATGATTTGCTGCTCTTCTTTGTCAGACATCATTGTAAGTTGAATTGTCAGACAAAACAAGTGATTAGAAAGATTTATGGGCATTTTCTCACATTTTATCTGCCATTTTGTACATTAAACAATCACTTCAAAATACATAATTCAGTACATATATGTACATATACATACATATGTATACTGTATATTTAAAAATGACTTTATGTTTATAGACACCCAACCAGCTGTAGCTTTGAATTGCTGCAGCAGAATTAATACATTGGTCTTCTACTGGTGTCTCAAACCCACAGAGTAAGGCCTTGGTAGCACTAACTAGCACTATGCTACTAAATCAGAAGCTTTTTGATCAGGAAAAAGGAGAGTATTTCTCTCAGGAGATATTTTAACTATCCTCTTTAACTCCATCAAACTTACATGAAGCTTTACAGAACAACATGGAATTAACCTCAGTTGGGTTCTCTGTAGTGCAGTCGGACTCAGTTTCTCCTCTTTATTATACCCAGTTAGCATTATGAAAAGGGGGATTACAGCGCCGAGCTAATTAGCATCATGCCCTAGGAGCTACAAATGAAATGTATTTGTAGACAGTGTATGTAGCTACCATACCTCTGTCATGTTAAAATGCGCATGCCAGTTGCTGGATTTAACACACACTGTTTCATCTTACTGTATTTTGAGAGGCACAGTCAGGTGCCACAATAGAACTTCCCTGAGGCATGCAATCAGTTTCCAGATTCTACAGTGCATTCGGCAATCTCTAAAACAGCCACTTGTCTTGTGGTGGAAGTGTGTGGGCTCCGTCTTTCTTCCGCAAACCTCAATCCAGGCACTGTCTTTGATTCCAATACAATGCCCCCGCTGCCTTCCTCTCTGCACTGTGCGAGTGTCACTTTCATTTCAGCATATTCACCCTCGTTTTTGCCAGAGCAGTTGCTAATGGGTAGTCTTTTCAAAGCCTGGCGAGGATAATCCTGTCATCTTTGTTTTCGTGGCCACCTCAGGGCCATTCAACAAGTTCAAAAGAAAAGTGCAGCGCAGTGTTTGTGAGGTTCATTCTCGCTGTTGTGTTCCATATCTGCCATCACTGGCAGAGCTGCACGTGGAAGCAGGTGCTGTGCTGAATGACTTCAGTGGCATGTTCTGGCTCACTTAAGGGAATATCTGAGCCAGATGCTTTATTATGTTGTGTTAATGCTGATGCCAGTGTGCCACAACACAAAAGTGCAGGGGTGGGAGGTGGTTCTTGAAACAGTTGTGCTCTGGAAATTACTGCTTTCACAATGAATTTTGGCTTGTTTTCCAATTTTCCATCAGATGTGTTGACATGTAAAACAACCACCTGACAAACAACCATATTCTCCCTGACAGGCCAATGTGGCCATTCAAAGATGATTAAGTTTACGGTCCCTGTGGATGCCACATATTTTCACTGATTTCCACTCCACAGTATTGGCTGGGTACTTCTTTCTTCGGAACAAAATGATTCACCTTGAGGGAGCGGCAACGTTTGATTTGATTGTAAGGACTGTGGGAAAAGAGCATCTTATGCTTTCCTGTGATGAGGACATATTTTCAGGTAATGTAGTACAGATCATTGTAAGAAAGAGGCTCTAGAGTCAGAAGTGTTTACAGCGAAGCAAAACCAAGGTTTCCTTGCTCGTCCCAGAACATAGTGTCTGAAAGAAATGTGAAGGCATATCAAGACTTATGAGGTATTTTTATGACACAAAGAGTTGGTCATATTTCCAAAAGTGTGCATAATTATTACAATGCAGAATAAACTGGGCTACAGGTTAAGTGAGCCAGGTTTTTGCATGGACATACATAAGAACTGAATCTGTAATGAACACATTAAGTTCAAGGATGGAAATTAATTTGATGATGATGAAGAAATACAAATAGTACTATACAAATAGTGTCACATAAATAAAGACTAAGGAGAAGAAAGAAAAGATCAGTGATGATGCCTTTAGACTCAATATATCAGCTATCTTAATGACATCTGGCATGAGTTACTTACATTATTGTGCGAAAGAAAGGTGGCCGTACTAGACATAGAGTGTAGTTTCCTCAAACTCACCTAAATATGATCAGTTATTTGACTCTGAGTAATTAGTCCTGTACAACAGTATTATGGTCAAAAGTGTGAATAGTAATATATAATGACTTAATACTACTCTATTTGGCCAGTAGACAAAATCAAAACATTTCTGCAAACTTTTAGATATGCATCATGTTTATTATAACATGTAAGTCTTTTCTTCAGTGACCAATGTTTCTAAGGTAAAAGATTTGATATCTATACAAAGAGTGGGAAATGTAAAATTGGTACAACAGTGATTTCATTAGGAAAAGAACAGACCTGACATTATTATGTCCACTGAACTCAAAATTCCAGCCTTGCAAAAGGTTTAGTTATGACATATCTCAGAATATGATTGTGTAATAGGCTAAAATAAGGAAGGACAATGTGTTGAGAGTTACATAAGTGGTCATGATATTACTCTCAGTCAGTAAGGGAGCTATTTCCCCTGCTCAAGGAAAGAGGTTAGACTTTGCCCAGGTAATAAGTATCAACGAAAAACCTTGTTTTGCGTAGGAGTCCAATATGCTCTGATTTAGAAGAATTGCTTATGTAAATAGTAATCCATGTAGTGCAACAGACATTTCAAACAGATCTATATCAATAAAATGTTCTTGCTTATCTAAGGAGTGTGCAGCATAGTAAATGATACAAGCCTCCTGCCATCCACGAGGTTTAATTTTGCCCTAAACCCTGGCACTTGACACAAAATTCGGGTTGACAGGATGTGTTTGTTGGCTGCAGGAACTATTTATTTACATGCTGTGTCAGATTTGGTTTTCCAGCTGCCATGGGAATGGACGAATAAAGTGAAAGCTTTTACTAAAATATCAAACGTATTGGGCAACAGTGTAAAATAGCTTTGAGTGACTGACAAATATTATATGTTAGTCTTAACACATTGAATACTGGTGTGTGTTTTTGTTTATACAGTATAGTTGTAGTACTTTTCACAGCAGTGATATAGTGACATGCTGCAGGCATAGCTGAAGTACACATTTCACCGTACTACATCTGACGGCAAGAAAACCTTCACTGTGAGTGAATGTTCACCGCACTTCATATGGACACTTGCCAGCTCCTCGAAATAGATTTTCATTTTCTGCGATCGGCTTGACTGTATGCTTCTTGTGTGTTAACTCAGCTGCTGCTTTGCCGACTAAATTATTCCACAGATAGATATATTTTTTATCTCACAGTTAATAATAAGGGGGATACTGTATACAGCTGCATGAATAATTCATGCACGCTTTCCTTTGTAGAGATTAAAAATGGAATAAGAATAATTCACGCTGTAAGCTTCCATAAATGGTCTTAGAAACAGCTAATCAACTAGCAAGGCTGTCTAAGGCAAGGCAGTTACCTAAAGTTCTGAGTTCGTCCTCAGAAGTGCCTGTTTAAGCCCAGATCCTAAGGCTTCAGTCCATATCATCTCCACCTCCTCCTCGATCGAAATTCTTATGATTTTCTCTTGGACGTGACATGCTGAAGCCTCTGCTGGTGTACTCTGCCACTGAGGAAGTGACAGGTTCTAATTATACAGTCTGGGGGCCCAGAGACACTTAAACATTAACAATTACGTAGGGATAAAAGCAGCAGATAAAAGGAGGAGAATAATGACAAGACAAAAAAAGGCAAGAGAGAAAATGAAACAGAAAAGGGATTTAAAAAAAAACATTTTGTAGGGTTTGCTGATAAAGCAGGCAAGAGATTGAGCTTATGTAGAGCAAAATGACAGTAATGGTTTTTTCGACTTGTTTCGACATCATAATCAGATTTAGAGGCACATCAGGTATATTTATTCAGGAGGGTTTTTTTTTTACATAATGCTCTTTGTGCTCACCAATTGCACAGATCAGTCATGCCTCAGTGCACACCAACAATTTCTCAACCCACAAGCTGAACCTTTGTCCTTCATTGAAAACCAGAGAACATACAGCAGACTTATTAGATGTCTTCCCAACCATATGGTTTGGAAGCTTAGTAATTGCCTGCGCCTGCATTACAGAACATTGTGGATGAATTCATGATCTGAACATGCTGTGGTGTTTAGCAAACCGTTCTAAAGGACACTGGCCTTCTGTTTACTCTGCTGTAGCCCTCCGAGCCCTAAATGGATTAATGATCCTGAGGTTGTCAGTTCATACGCAGGTGCTGAGGATACTGCTGATGTGTCCTTGAGCGAGGTACTTAATCTCAATTGTGTCAGTTAATATCCATCTTCATAAATGCATTATACACATATCATAGGTTGTGTAAGTCACCCTCCATGAAGTCAGGAGAAACAAACAATGTGAGCCCCAGATAGCACCTTGGCCCGCAAAGCAATGCTGGGGAATATCAAGTGGCTGTTGTCTGGATTGAATTGCTTTGTCATTGTTTTGAGCCCCTATCGTAATGTATTCTGTATGTGCACAGAGGCCCTTTTTTTGCAGGTAGATTTAAATTGTTCCACTGTTCCAAAGGGTTACTCTTAGGTTCTCATCTTCTGTCAATATTTATGGCACGTGGTGCCCACCTTTGTGTCTGGCAAACGTGCACTACACAGTAAACAGGACCACGGTGTGTTGCTGACATGCTAGGGGGCTTGTGGCCAGTGCCTAATCAGAACAGTATAGCTCACACGCTTATCTGAGTGGGTGGTTTGCTCAGACCCAGGCCCCACATACACTGGTAGGGGAGTTTGCAGGGTTGCCCAATTAGTGCTGAAAAGTGTAGCAGTGCGTCAGCAGGGAAGTGTGCACCAGAGGAGGCGTGTCATCAATCATCACTCCAGCTCCAGGCTTGTTCCAACCCTTTTCCATATCTGGCAGAAGGAGAAAATAGGAGGAGAGAATGACGGTGGCCAGCCAATTCCAGGAATGACAACAGACTGCACTGGAACTGACTGCATTAAAGTCTAGCTCTGGGCATCAATAAAGGGCAATTATTTCTTTTGATCATTTTTTTTTCAGTATTTCCTCAGAGGTAGACGCACAGAGGAGATTCATAAAATATGCATGTAGTTAAAAGATAAGTCTGGTGATATTCTGTATTTGTCTTGTTTTCGATCAATCCCATGAAAAGAGCAAAGCCAACAAGGAACTGATCACTAACTTACAGCAGGTATTGCCCGTATAGCTTATTCATCTGTGCCATAAACCTCCATTGAGAAACATATCAGTGAGTCACATCATGCACTTGGTGATATGTTCAATCCCACATACACCATTACTGTTGTAAATACTCACTACCAAACAAATGCACTATTTAGTCTGCTTGAGTATTGTTTGCTTTAAACTACAGTGCTCAGCTCTTTTAGGAAGTTATTTAGCCATAAGGGAGGCACGTGTGGATAAACAGGTCTGTTGTCCACTAAATGCAGGGTTGGTTGTTTGATCCCAGGGTCCTGGTGTCCATGTCTGAAGTGTTTTATCAAGTCACTGAACGCTAAAGTGCTCCCAGTGGTTATGCCATGCCTTACATGGCAGGTCGCTGCCATCAGTGTATATGTGAACGGGTGAATAAGAGACAAATTGAAAAACACTTTTGATAAAAGTGCTATATGAATGCATGCATTATTAGTTTAGTTTTTAATATAAAAATATTGTATATTTTCGTGACCAGTTTTTAAAGATGAATTCTTAAAGTGGGAATTAAGGGCCTTGAGGTGAAGATCCACAACCAGGCTGGGGAGGCTGGAAATGATTAAGAGACACATCAGTCAGTCTTTTAATGGGTTTTGTTGCAAAAAGTAGAGAATATCACCTGCCGCATCCTTTTAAGTTTACATAAACATACATAAAAAATATGTAGGTTTTAAAAAAGACTTCATGATAATTAATAGGACAACATATTACTAATATTAGTGTGATTTTTATATTTATATTTATGTTAAACCGGATCCAAAAAGGAAATATGGCAAATCATGGAACATAACTAATTGTGTGTGTCTGTAGTCATTGATTGCCATCACCAAACACTGCCAGTATGCAACATCATGCATCATGACCTCAAATATTGTACATCCAAGCTGTCAAATGTTTACTCTGACTCTCTTCCCTCTTGTGTCAGCCATGTCTAAACCAACCGTTCCTCCTTGGCTTTAACACTGACACACTGTGTGACACTGGCTCAGAGATTTGTAACGTTTCCAAAAAAGGGCACTTAGCTCTGTATGGAGGGTATAATGATAATGACAGTTCATCATCATATAAAATGCCTCTCACTTAGTGACTCTTCTCACTGCTTTGTCACAGTCCTGACAGTGTCAATACCCGCTAATGAAAGACTAAAAAATCTTCTCGAATATTATCTTTGAGGTGTTTTATCATGTATGAAACTTCTCAAAGCCCTATACTTTCAAATTAAAATTATGGTTATATTTCCTGGCATGAGTCCTTTTGTTCGTTTTATGCTCTCAGCTCTATAGCAGAAAACGTCCATGTGGAAAATGCTTAAAGATAATCTCTCCTTAGGGAGGTGTACAGTAATATAATACAGGATATAACAGAAGCTGCCCTCACATGGAGCATTGAGACGAGGGCCATGATAGAGAGAATTTGGCTAGATGATAATGCATTTGACGGTTTAATTCAACCTTTCAAAATATCCGCATGCTCAAATTGGTCATTCTGGACTGTAATATCAGGACCAGGTTTGCAAACATGATGTGGCCTGTGGCTTACTGTCCAACTGTCTGACATCCACCCTTCATAAAACAGTCATCAGCATTAGCTGAATTATGCAATTAAGTTTTTGTCCCTCCATTAGAGCAATATTTCATCACTCACAAATTATCCTCAACAACATTATCTTGATGTTAATGTCCATATGGCATTCGTGATGACCGTACCACTCTCACTGGCAGGGGTATAAAATGTTATTGCACCAATGGAGATTTCTCTTGATTAGGGAAAAGCAAATGATGTGACACCATGATATCACTGAGGCTTGCCAGGTTTTTTTTTTTTTTTTAAGCCTTTAAGGTCAGAGTTCAGTTTCTTTGGCTGCGTTCAGAGAGCGTGACATCATAGCAGCATTTGGTCTTCATAAACTCTCATACTCAGGTGGGAGAAGCATGCTGTTTTAGACAAAAAGCGTCTGAGGGAGAGAAGAGCTCGGATCTATTGGTAATAACCTCTTCTTTTAACCGACAGTCATGAAAGGCAGGGCTGACCTACATGCTGTAAGGAGGATTCTCGCTCTTGTTAGTGTGTACTGGCGGGGAATTGAGGTCTTTTCTGTCGGGAGGTGATATGTTGAAGCTGCAGACTATCTCAGCAAAGCCCAAGGAAGAAAATAAGAGAGCGAGTGAGAAGGGACCAAACACTATCCAGCTCATGTGTTTGTCTGTATGTATGATTGTGTAACGTGTTTGTGTGCAAGAGATGGATGTGTGTTTGTCTGTGTATATGTGTCAGTGCTTGTGTGTGTGTACATGTGAGAGAGACAGTGGGAGGGGTTGACTGACAGCCCTATCTCCCTCAACACTATGGAGCTCCATACATCATTAATCGCTGACAAAAATGAACATTCTGCTGTATCCTTTGAGGGCTAAGAGACCATCCTGCCGGCTTCTTCTATTGTAAGCCTGTGTGTGTGTGTGTGTCCACTATACACTATGTGTAGGTGAGGATTCACTGTCACCGTGAGGTTTCTGACCTGTGTGTTTGGTTCAGTGCCACTATGATGGATGACATGGTTATCAGAATCTCGCCTTCAGGATGAGGGCTGTCCTATCTTGCTGTCAAGGTCAATGGTTACTAGGCTTATAACAGAGTGGCAACCTAGTGAGCTTACTGAAACACACCCTATATTCCAGCGAACATCCATCATATCATGTCAGATTCAGAAATGCAGCTGTCTTAGAACAGACCTACGAGGAAGCCACCATTTGCGGCCAACATCAGCTGAATGTTATGATGATGAATAGATTTGTTTATTTATTCAGAAATAATGTAGCCCTGTGTGTGCGGGTTCAATCCAAAAGAGGGGCGTCTGTGTGTGTGTATGTGTGTATGTGTGCCAGTCAAACAGCAGCTTGGTTACGGCTTGATTGGGACTAATGTTGAGCCTGGGAATTAGCCTCTCCCATTAGTCCACGGGGAGTTGATAACAGATTGCAGGCTTTAATACTGAAATAGCCTTACCAGAAATGAGTATATACCATAGCGCCGACTGCAAAATCCACTTATTCCATTGCCACATTGTGAGCAGAGTAATCACTCAGTTGAGAGATCAAAAGCAGCATCAAAACATTACCCAGCATTTAGTTGGACAGTGAGAAATATAAAATGATGCTTTTTTCTCTGAACTTGCTCAGGTTTTATGGGACAAAATGTGTCTGTGATATATTTGTGGTTACATAAAAACAAACACTACCCTTAGCAGTTAGCTAAAGTGCATTAAAAATAATATAGTATTTTTGCCTTACTTTGCTTTTTTAATACCTTTGTGGGCTTGTTCTCACAGACCCAAGCTCATGCTTTTTTTACACAATTCTGCAAAGTTAGAATTTTCTCAGCTAACCTGCTGATTGCAATTTTGGTTGATTGCCTTCCGGAGGAGCTGCTACAGCTACTTTGAATCTCATGGGCCAGTAAGATTACTGTCCATAACTCAGCAGTTTCTATTGTTTTGACTTGCAGGCTGTCCTACAAGTGATGGTCCTGCTATGCCAGAGCAGGTGTGCCCGCAGCTATCTTACTCAGGTGCTTTGTTTTATCCCTGGCTTTGCGTTGCATTGCCAGAAAATTAAAAGATTATATAAAACACAAATCTTTAGCTCATCTTTCCTACTCCTGTGCCATACTTTCCCATTGGCATACCCTCACTTTTGTACAGCAAAACAGACATCATTACAACAGACACCTAATAACACTGACTTAAAATCATCTTACATCAGGTATGCAGGTATGAAGGTTTTGGCGGTATTGTTGATCCTCTCACCATGGTGGTATGACAGTGCAGCCATGGATGTACAGTATTATGGGAACTGAATGCCAGACTCCAAGATGGCACCCATTAATCTGAATGACAATTGCTCACTGAGCACACAAGCCCATAAAGTTTTCTTGCTTCGGGGTTTGCGTCAGCGCGGTGTGGCCCACTGCACATGTACATTAGTGTTTGTCTCCCTGGCTGCACCTGCTCAGTTCAGCTCAGCCCATAAACACATTGGGAGGAAGTCATACACACAAAAATTGTTTTTCTATGCTTTTTGTGCCCCAGAGGATTTTCTGATGTAGTAACACAATTGGCCACTGGGGCAAATGGCAGCAAGGCTGCGCCATATCCAGCTCCCTTAACACATCCATGAGTGCATCCCAGTGGTTATGCAGTAAACTAGTGCTGCAACTAACGATAAATTTCATCATCGATTAATCTGCTGATTATTGTCACAATTAATCGTTTTGTCTATAAAATGTCAAAACATTGTGAAAAATGCTCTTTACAATTTCCCAGAGCCCAAAGTAACACCTTAAATTGCTTCTTCCTCCAACCAACAGTCCCAAAGTCTCTTCTTTTACATGTAATGTCTGTAACAACAACTCACTGTAACTACAGCTCCAAATAGAGAAGATAAAAAGCTGAGTTTGCTACCATTAATGTTGCCTGATTGTTCTAGAAACATTTTGGGTGCTTGCTTGAGATAAGAGAAAAAAGCGGTAATGAGCTCAACCACACAGTAAGTGTGTATTGTGTGCTGTAGTTCTGCAGTAATGGGGTAACCTTCCGACACCATGTATTTCTTGTTTTTGTATTGTGAGCTGGGGCATAAATCAGGGATTCCTTTAGAGCTATAATACAATCAATGAGTGTATCTTTGAAGATGAGCAGGCTATTTTTGAAATACATATATGGGGGTGGGATGCAATGCCTTGTTAAACTGGGAAGTGTAGGATTAAAATACCTTGTAGAGGCTAGACATCTTACAGAATTGTTATAATATATATATGATCAACAGTGTCGACGGTCAGTGCACCTCACTGGAAAGACGTCTGTGCTGTGAAGGACTTGGCTCGTTCACAACGTAACCAAACCCCCGGATGATAGAAGCAAAAAGCAACCAGAGCTCTGTTCAGCCATGCTATGCTAAGCTGTGTTTAAAAATAGATTCCATTAAGCCTTGATTTTCACAGTGTTGATATGATTTGCTTCCCAATGTATAGTGTGAGTACTTGCAATAACTCTTGCTTAATATTTTCTCCAATCATACCCTAAAAAGGAGGCTAGCAATTTTGCCTCCAGGTTCTTAAGGCACACTTGCTTCCAGATGTTTACAGTTAAATGAACAATGTGCAGTGGTTCGATTGTGTTTTAGCATTTATGTAGTGAGTATTATATTCATATATTATGGAATAAATACCTCCCATCCATCTCAAGGTGTCCAAGGCTCAAATTAAGAGCAAGGAAAGCATTCTCTCCCATCAAATAAAAAGCATGTCAATGGAAAAACCCATTACATTTGCCTTGAGGCACGTTCCTATTTAACACTGTTCTCTTTAATGGGGTTATTCAGTAAACCTTCAACCACCGGCCATCTTCAACTAATTGCATGTTTCATAAACTGATAAGGAAAAATCACACAGGTTACAGGCTGCAGCCCATACATCTTATTTAGATTGCTGTACTTCTGTAACCATCCAATTTAGGAGCTTAGCTGACTTTACTTCTTATCAGCCATTTTACCTTCAGCTGAAATTACATACTCTATAAACTGGGTTTGGGAGGGCTAGATTTGGTGTATACAAGCCACTCCAGTGCTGTGATCCCAGTCATATGCATGATGAAAAGGAATGAGTCGGAATCACAGAATCAGTTTAGTGTTGTGTTTCTTGTCAGTGTTTGATGTTGATGAGGTGAGTTTGTTGTATCTTATGCAGAATCATCAGCCCATCCCCTCACACCCCGCAGAGTACAGTATTGTGTGTTTGTGCTCATTTGCCATTGGCTCATTTGAATGTGTGCGATGTCGGTAATGAGCAGCCAGAGCTGGTGAGGCATAATAATGCCCAAGGAAGGGATGAGATGGTTTCTCTGCTGGGTGTTTCTCTTTCACTGTTATTATCCTGGTTGCCAAGACGCTAAAGTCCCGGATGCTGCAGCAATTTACATGGGCTTAATGAACCTGTTCGCTTAGACATGCATTCTCCTGCTATTTCCCTTCACCACTGGCGCATGGGTGGAGAAGAATCAGGCCCAAATCCATCATTTAATAAGCTTTAGATAACAACATCATGTTGGTTAATATGTTTTTGTGCCAATCTGGTGCTGCTTTTGGAGCTGTGCCACTGCCTCTGCACATGTTTCAATGACTCAATGCAATTGATTGGATGTGCTAAACAAGAGGAACAATTTTCTCCAGGATTTTTGATTGGTTTTGTCATCAAGGAGATTAAGGGGAAGAATAACAATTGATCTGGACTCTGGTAGATTATTGAATTAAACCAAATTGTGATGTTTGTGTGCTGCACTTGGATGATTTTTTGTGTTTTAATAAGTTGGAAGATTATTGTCATTAATGCAAAACGTATTGTATAATTTGGTTTCCTACTCACTGCCAATCTTTTTTTTTTCTCAATACAGGCATTGGAGCTTGTCTGGAGAACATTTCCAGACAATAAGAGCAATTTCTTGCTCAACACAACAGTACCCTCATTTAGCTCCAACTAATTATGCTTAACAAGGTCATTTGGTAACAGGCAACTGTCACAAAAATGACAATGGAAAAGCCCATGCCATCATGCAAAATGCAATTATGTCATTTAGACTGAAATTATATAACTTTGCTTTTCCTTCGATATTCTTTTTTTTATGTCCGTCAATCAATTGTCAACATTACATGTCTCAACATAATGTTAATTGCTGCTTCTCACCAGTAGAATCACATCAGACTTTTACTCAGCTGTGCTGTTTTGTTCAGAGAAAGTGCAGCGTCAGGCAGCTAGGGAGCTCATGAGTGAATGTGGATAGAGGAAGTGGAACCAATGGGAGAGCACTAACAAACAACATGCAAGTGCCTGTCTGGAAGTTCAGTAGCTTTACACCTTAAGATTCAGACAGAAGCAGGGCATTTAGTCATATTTTGGTTAAATATGATCATCTGGTGTATTATGCTGCAGGAGTGGTTTGAGAAGTTTCTATGGACATCTTTTTTCCCCCACCATGAATATTAAGTTACTTAAGTGAGACAGAAAAGCCAGACTTGATGTAATGTTTGGGTGGTCTTGTCAACTTGAGAAGTTGGAAATTACCACTAGAAATTTTGCACTTGTAAAGTACCTGTGATAAAATCAGGTGTTTAAGTATAATGTAAATTGTAAATTATTGTAATTGTTATTCCTGGCTACATCTTGCACTTGAAATGTCATTGGCTCAGTTTCTTGAAATCCAAGTAGACATACTGTACAAAATATTATACATTTGCAAATGCAAACACGTGGTCACATCATAGATGTTGATTTGTTGAGGACCGACCAAATAGAACGTGCGGGAAAAGCCAAATTTATAATCTCCCGTGTCGAGAGGCCCCAGGGATTTCATTTAACAAGAGGAGGAACTAACCAGAAAAAATGCCAGGTTCTCACAGAAACCTGCAGATTCTTGGTCAACATGGCACACCTTTTAAGTTAATTTATTTTAGGCAAGTAAACAAGAAGGAAAACTTGACGAGGAAGCACGGAACTTAAAAACTGTCGTCTGTTTATTGTTCAAATGACTCAAATTGTTTGGTCCAGCTTACCTTGCACGCACCAGCCAGAGCTTTGGATTGTTTGACTGCTTCTTTAAAACTGTATACCAGTGTTGACACTCCTGGAGGGATTGGATTGTTTTTCACCCTGCTGACCACCACTTCAGTGAGTTAAGTGCAACAGGCTCTGAGCCTTGGTGGAGTGAGGTAAATAAGTGCCTCTCATAACCCATGTTGTGCCCCCTGTTGGCTGTCATCAGGAACTAGTGTTTAGACTCTAGGTTTGCTGACTCCTTTCTTACTCCTTTCACCGTGTCCTCAAGTCAACCCAGCTAGCGCCCACACTCACTCTAGTGGCATATTGATATCTTTAATTGCTGTAATAGTATTTTACTCTTATTGATGTATTCCTATTGAGACCTTACAGTGATTAAGGCAATCTCTGGAATGAAGTATTTGCTCTATCAATAAAATTACTTACTCAAATCACTGTTATGAATCAGAGACCCTGTTCTTGGGACGAACCCTAAGCTGAGCATAATCCTTGCCAAATGGACTGGCGATTAGCTTAACTAAGGACTTTTTGGTCTCTGCCAACACACAGGCTCTGCATTTTAAGCAGAGGAGCATTCATTGAATTTCTGTATTCATCCAACCCTCTGCCGCCTCCTCCCATACAAACAGGCTAACATGCATACTTATACATACACAGAAAAATATGAATGCTTAAAATTCCTTAACATTTTTCAGTATTCACAACACTGCTTTTGAATAATATATAAGAAAGTTTGACACAATGCAGAACTCTTGCCTTACATTAAGAAACCTGCTGAATTCTGGCATGCTAAATAAAGTATGGACTTGCGCTATAGGCTTCAGGCATTCCCTCAAACACCTCGTGTCTATGCTCCATAGCTCTGATATTAGTAGGAGTTTTGGATGAAGTGTTTCCTAATGCTTCGTGGTGAGAGCAGGATGCTGAAACCTGTCCCTGAAGCAAGCACGTAAGTACAAATAGGGCATGTAAAATATGACTATGCCCAAAGGGGCCTCTCCTCTGCTCAATGTATTTATTCCAATATTTGCAGATGACTGAAAGCAGTTAAGTGCTGTGGCAATTGCTTATTTCCCTTTGTCAGGATGATGAATGTGGTCGCACCTATCGCACTGTGCAGGGGTTCCAATGTCCTCTGACAATGAAGGATTGTCCATTTGTGCCATGGACAGAGCACATCAAAAAGGGTGGATAAAACCCTGCAGGAAAGCAATAACAAACACTCCCTTGTTACTGTCATTGTTTATGACTGAGGGATTTTAAAGCATAGCATTTACCATGTCATGTGCATACATTGCAGACCTGACATCACCTGACATTTGCCTCGATAGGCACACAAATATCTTTTATCTATCAATGTTCAGTTAAAATGAGCCATGTCAACAAGGGATGTAGCGAATAAGTGATGTCAATATAAGCACCACCTTTTTGTAACCAAAAGCATTTCCGAAGCTATGGCACATGAAGTATGTTTATGCTTTATGTAACCCGTTCATGAGATGAATCACATTGTTAATATGGGCTACAAATGGTAACCAGAGATGGCACCCAAAAGCAGTGACAGTTGTGGAACAAGAGTGAAGTCCGGTTTTCTGATCACACTAACAAAATCACCCGAAGGTATTATATATATATATATATATATATACACAGATTTTCTTGGAAGTTTTACAATTTTCACGAGTGCACGACCTAGTCACAATTTATCTCATTTTACACCCATAATGGAGCACTTTCACTAATATCTAAATATATATAAACATTTTTCTGCCGTCATCATAACCTCATGAGGCCCTGAAATCTAGTGTTTCCCTTGTCAGCCCGATCAGTATGTTATTGATACAGCAATGCCATACTTTCTTTTGCATTACTACAAAAAAGGTATTTCCTTTCTTTCCTGTAGACATCTGAGCCCGTAAATGTTTTGCACTGTTAGTTAAGCCTTTTGCCATTGGTTGGCTGTTTGGCATTCAAATTATGGCAAATGTTGATGTTTGCCTGCGTGTTAAAAAGGCTTAGACACTGTTTCACCTCAGCTGTTATTGTCTGTAAAGATGCCAAAGCTGGCCTGGTGACTGCACCAGCGTCTGTATGCGGTGCCATTGATTTTCTTTCTAGAAACCTGCACACACACTATGATCCACTATGATGTTAGTAGTCGAGAAAGTCAGTGGAATTGCATACAAACACCTGATGAAGCGACAACACAGATCACAAGGTAGACAAAGGTAAACAAGGTAGAAAAAGACAGCTCTTAAATTCTTTTTAAAGGTGAGGTGAGAAACTTATGTCTTAGTGTGGAACGAATAATAAAACTGAAGGAGTTGTTAGTACAAGGGATAAATAAACACGCCGATAATACAATGTTGCATGCAGGTAATGTACAGATGGCCTCATTAACTGGTGTCTGCGTAGTATTAAGCAAGAGTTTCATTCAAAAATGTGGAGTGAAGGTGTAAGGAGAGTAGGACCATGAACACATATCTATCCTGGCCTCTAAAACATGATTCCTGTTTCAGTCACATTCCTCCAATATCTTTTCTGAATTGCGCATTTCTTCTATTGCGATCGGTGCAGTTCAACTTACTGTAAATTGGTCTTTGTATTCCCTGTCTGTTTTATTTTCTGTTCTTTTCAGGAACAGAATAAATATCACGAAAGAAATATTTCTGCATGATAATGATGAAAAAGAAAAACCCAGATTTTTGTAATACTGATGCTTTTTTTCTAATTCTAATACTGTTGCATCTGCAGTGAAGTTGCCCATGAGATCTAAGGTCATTTTAAAGTTATGAGGTAAAATAACTGTCAGCTAAGGAGACTCAGCATGACCCCCTCCTCTTTATTGCAGTCATTTGCAGTGACATTTAAAAACGCAAGGCCTTCCTTGTCATCTCAAGAGTCTTCACACAGTCTAGACAGTACACAAACACGTTTGTTTGGGGTTTGTCTGATTTAACTTGTGGTTTAAGCTCTGTTATTGAGCACTGTAAATTCATCTGTAAACCCTAGAAGTCCCAGGCAAACAGGCGGTGAGTGACTCTACCCCACATCCAGCCTTCACCTATCCCTCTGACTCTACTTCCCTCGCTCTCTCTGGCGCACTGCCAAGCCTGACCTGTCACTTGGGTGGTGAGTGGTGTGGGTAAACTGTTCGGCAGCAGAATACCCTACCAGGCACATACTGATGAAAGGAATCACCTCACACACACACACACACACACACTTCAAAGCACAACAAACGAGGTAGAGGAGCAGACCGGAATAAGGATTAGCCATTTAAAAAAAAAAAAAAAAAGTAAAGTGTGACATTAATCAGTGCGGAAGCCCTGAGAGGAAGGTAAAACTCACCTGGCATAACTTTCTTTCCCACCTGTTTCACAGATAAAAAAAGAAATTAAGGAACTTAAAAAACGTAAGTTCTTAAGTCATAAACACAGGAGAGAAAACAATTTAAATCAGACTTTTTTGCCCCTTAGGGCTTCCTTAAATCAGAGATATTCAAACCTTCTCTTTTAAACAAAATCTCTCTTGCTCTTCTTGTTACTTAGTAGGTTAGTTTTCTTACTTACACCTAGTAGACATCTTGTTCGCACTTCAATAAAACATGCTGACCCACTTTTTGTGCTCTGAAGTACAGCTGTCATTCATAACTGATGTGAAACCCTTTAGCTGTCATCCTAGATTGAGGACTATAATGAGTTTTCCACTGTGTGTGTGGTGTGCATATGTACTATGTACATGTGCATGTATGTATGTATGTATGTATGTATGTGTCTGATGTGGTAAATGTACAAGCACAAGAACACTGAGAAAGGAGAGAGAGAAAGGTTGACAGAGAGAGGGGGATTAGGAGGACCTGGGCACAGATGGCTGTGGGAGGCAGATGTCCCTGCTGAGCTGTTCAGGCTAGTCCCTGCCAGCTCAGAAATGCTAGCAGAAGTACGCAGAGCAAATAGGCTACCTCAGAACGGGTGGCTAGATTTGGTAAAGCAGATGCTAAAAAATGCGCTCCATGCTCGGAAATGTCACTAGTACCACTACAACGCAGGCAGCAACCCTCTGAAGAATTGAGTGAAAGTTTGAAATCCACCAAAACATTCACACAAATTTTTTTTTGTATGCTATCGCCTTCACTGACATTTTGTGTTTGTCTTTTGAGCAATTGAACATTTCAGTAAAAACAGCACTCGTGTCTTTTGAAATGATTTCAGCAGCACAACACTATGGATGTTTTGGCATCATGGCTTCTCATAGGACGGCAAATAAAAGAATAAATAAATGAGTATATATTGTTTTATAAGCCGGGCACCTTATACTGGTTCTAATGACCTGGTGGCACAATAATGAAACATTATTCGTTAGTTGTGGCAGAGCTCTGAGCTCCAGCTGGTCTGTATCACCTCTCTTTTCAATCAGTCACGTTCAGTCAACACAACGAGGCGGCCTTTATAATCTGACAAGCTTGTTAAGCTACTGTTGGTGTTTATGTGGCCTTCTGGCTATACATTACTGGTTGTTGTGATTGATTATTTTTTCCCTTCAGATGCTCTAGTTTGCTACTATACTTGGTGATGGCATCTCTTGCCTGGTGCTTTCTGTTGGCTTCTGTTCTGAACTTGTCTCGCATAGCCAGGCCTTTCTCCGCTCAACCCATTGATTCTGGGATAGGGGGAAAAAAATGCTCTGGCTTGTTTATTTTTCTTTAAACCAATCAAAATTGTCTTGTGTTGCTAAGCCCAGGATGCAGCGATGGTACAGTTGCAAAATAGTGTCTGGGATGAACTTGTTTTGGAACAAAACAGTAACGCACAGTTAGCGAAAGGGTAGGAGAGTGGTGACTGAAATAGTCGCCAGACTTATCCTAGAAGCCTACATCTGGTGAGTCAGACTAGTTCTGAACAAACCTTGTTTGGACCTTGGGTGGGGGGGGGGGGGGTCATACTACCAAATAAAAGTTTCTGATATATCATCTATTGTCTTGTGCTGATGGTATTGTGGTCCTCTAATTCACAATTGTGTCTCAATTTGAGTTTTCTTTAGTTTTTTTTTTATCAGTCTAGTGGTGTGTGGATGCAGCCACTTGCACATATTGTAATGCCAGTTTGACAAATTTGAGATTTAAAGCCAGTGAAGGGTATTACTTTGCATTCTTAGAGCTGAAACCATTAGTCCATTCATTGATTAGTTGATTGATTGAAAATTAATTAGCAATTTTGATAATTGACTAATCGTTTAAGTAACTTTTCTAGTTTCAACTTCTTGATTGTGACAACTTGCTGCTTTTCTTCATCTTATGTGATATTAAACTCAATGTTGGAGAGTTGGTAGGGCAGGTCAAAGGCTAAACACATCATCTTGGACTTTGGGAAATTGGCTTTAGAAAATGTGTCATTTTTTTAAAACTATTTTCTGACATTTTATACTAAACGATTAATTGATTAACTGAGAAAATAATCAAAAGATTAATTGATAGCGAAAATAATCGTTAGTTGGAGTCCTAGATGAATAACCCCAGTCAGCGAGGAGAGAAAACCCACAATAAGCTATGTGGTGTACTGTTTTCTGTCCGCACATTATACCATATTTGAAATGAAATGAAGCATAATTAAAAGGCTCCCACGGCCTAGGCAATATTCTAGCACCCTGAACTCCATGTCTGCTTGTCTGGGGTTTGTCAACCGCCCACTGCTTGCCTCAGTTTGATCTCTGGGTCTTTAATACACAGCAGAAATGCAGTTATCTTCCTTATTTATATTCTCCTCTCCTTCCCGGCTATTGCATATAATCTCCCTTCCCTTATTTCCATAGGGGAGGAATTACACAGACATGTATTCATGGTGAATGTCAAATGCCAGTCAGTCATTACATAGCTCACAATTGGTGCATTAATAAGAAATTGCAAAAACGTGCAGCCCTGAATGCCTCTCATTGTTCTTTGGTGGACAGCAGTTGGGTTTCAAGGATGACCCAAATGTGTCTCTTTGTGAGACATTTTTTTTACGACTTTCTCGTAAAATATTTGCTAAATTGTCATTCCCTCTTCATGCTGGAGTCACAGGGAGGTGGCAGTGTGCAGTGTCGAAACAATCGGTTTTGAAGGACAGGGTAATTTGATTTGGGAGATACATTGTTGGTGGTCTCTGCATCCACAAGTAATGTAGTACAGTCACCTGACAGGTACCTAAAGGGACAAATCAGTGTGCTTTTTAGTTAGCTATTCTATAGCCCTCTCTCATATTAGTGATACATACAAGCTATACCCACATAGCACTCCACCAGGAGTCCTTAAGGCTGTGTTAAAAGTGAAACACAAGGTTAAAGTCCTGTTAATCGCAGGGGTAAAGGCCTGTTTACTCCGTTTTCAGTAACAGCTCTCCTTTGCAGTGACACTTCAAGGTAGTGTTAGCCTTTGTAAACTATGGAAGTGTAATATTATTATTGAAAGAAGGATGATCTGAAAAGACACTGTTGAAGGCCATTGACACTCCCTCCCAGCTCTACTTGAACATCGAGTGCATAGTGGATCACATCGCTTTGCTCACTCCTCACTTCGGAGCAGAGATGCTTGAGATACTGTCAGATTACTTTTTGAGTAGATAAAAAAAACATTTTTTAAATGCCTTTCTGAAATTAAAAATGCTTGTACTGTATTGTCCAAAAAGGCAGGTTGTGCCTGCTTTTCACTGCGGGAGGCCCGGAGCAAACTAAAATAGCTGAAGTGATTTAAGATGTGTCTTCGGCCTGCAGCATGCTTCAGTTTCGTGAAAGAAATGCAGACTCATTTATCTCCTAAGTGTTTACCACTGTGAGTCATTGCTACTGGAAGTTCAAATGAGAACTGTTTACCAGTAAATCTGTTTGGGCGGTGTGCTCCTGGCCATTCTTTAGATCTTTTTTAAGATGACTGAATGCTGTTTAAGCAAAGGTGCTGGAGTAATCCTAATCGCTATACAGTTAACTTTATGTAGTGGTTTTGATTCAATGGTACTGACTTTGTTGTCCAATAGTGTTAGTGCTATCTGCCAGTGATATTGAATAAATGTAGAGTTTACCTTAGGAAATGGATTCCTAAACAATATACTATTTGTTTAACCGATAATGCCGCAGTAGACTACTTAAATGTTTGATCATGCTTTGTCTAGCTGGGTTTTGAATGTGACATTTACCAGTATCTGCGTGTGTAGTGGACTCAGCTTTGATGTGAATGTATTACGCAGAGCTCATTCACATATTTATAAGGACGAATTGTCTAGGGTGGAAAAATGCTCACCCATTATGCCCCAGCAAAGGCTGCTCTTTATCCTCTCAGAATTCCAGCTCTCAACTTTTATTCAACCACTAATTTGTAAGCCCCATTCATTTTTATTCACTTGCAGTTGAATTCATTGAGTCAATGTCAATTGTTGAAAAAAGAATCAATAATGTGAATTAATCCAGAGATTACTGGCGTAGAGCTTTGAATGATTTTGTGTACATTAATTAGTTGTAGTGGAAAGACTGTTGACTTACGCTCAAATTGAAATAAACAGCTTGCGAAATCTTGCACATGTAAGGGGTGGAAACAAGGGTAAAGAGGAGCTACAGTACAAACATTGCCTTTCACCATTGTTCACATATGAGAGATGACTTTTTCCTAGTTACATGTTGCGGACGGCTTTGACTCAGCTGCTTCCACGCATGTGAAACAAGACAAAACCGCTCAACCAAAGCCTTTCAAGCGCGGGTCACTTCATTTGTATGCGTTGGCAGGGAGGAGGGCAGGTGCACCTTAGGGGGACCCAAAGCTGGAGGGGACAAGGTGATGCTGTACAGGGTTTGTTGTAATAACTGCTGTGGTAACAACAGAGTGGGGGCATTGATTTTATATGTAGTCGGGCGTCTGACAAACTCTTGCTGCTCCCTCAGTCAAAGGCTCCATCTCAACGTCAATTCAGACAACAATGATAATGTACTGAAAAAAATAATTCAGAATAAATCAACTTCAAAGTCTCAACACTTGACGTGACATTTTTGAAGTTTCTTATGGCTATGAGACAGATTTTATACTGTTCTCTGTGTCTGTGATGTTAGGTGTTGGTTTCAGCATTTGGTCTGTGTGGATTATAGCTAGAAGGCTTCAGATGTGTCCCACTGGCCACAGTCGACAGGATTATTTTAGGGATTAAGAGCCTGGTGCTCTGTACCTTGGTTGCACAGCACTACAGTATGTCCTCATTCTCCCTTATTCTCTGCAACAAGTCAACGCCCCACCCCTAAAACACCCAACCTCCAGCAGCCAAACGCAAACCTGGACTGATCCTCCGGGGTCAAGGGAGCACCACCACTACACAAAACAAATATAATGGATGAATTGGACATTCATAAATATTTGAATTGTTCTTATTTCATGTTTATAAATTGTACAATTTGACATTGTACAAAATATATAGTGCTACAACTAACGATTGTTTTAATTATTGAATTATCTTCTCAATATTTTCTCAAATAATTGACAGGAATATTTGTCAGGAAATTGTGAAAAATTTAAAAATGTAACAGTCAAGTTCAAGTGGATGTATTTTAATCCCTTGTTTGACAGCTCAAAACCCAGATATTCAGTTTACTGTCACAAACAAAAGCAGAAAATGTTTTTTTAAGTGATTCATATATTTTTAAATAGTTGCTAGTTAATTTTCTGTCAATCGACTTGAATAATCAACTAATCAGCTCCACAAGGTGTTTCAAAGGTGTTTAGGGCAGTAAATATGTATTTGTAATTTTTCCAAAAATAATGTTTGAGTGCGACAGACTAAAAAAAAACCTTGATCCCTGGGTTTCTGCTTGAAAAGAAAATTTTAAGGGTTATGTTGTGCAAGGCTCAACACATTTTTTTTTCACACTTTCTATTTTTGTCTGGCCACTTGTACTGTATAAAATTTCAAATAAACTCCCACACACAGGAAAAAGAAACACAGAGTATTCACGTTTATGTTCTATCCACATACACATGATAAACAAAAATGTTTACTTTCTCTTGGGGGGAGGTCTTGGGCGCACAGACTGTGTGGGTGTCTCCAAGCACTTCTGCTATTTTGGTTCATGTGGGTGCAGCAGCGCAGAGTGCAAAGGGGCTGGGTGAAGGTGATTATGAATCGGAGGGGGAGGTGATTGATAAATATCCTCGTAGCCAATCACATCACTGTTCATATCGCTCTGAAACAGCTGTGCCAATCACAGTGACGCATGATGACAGCAGCTCACCAAATTAAGAATCGGCTTCTCCAGGAAATCACGTTGTTGTTTGAGAGGTGCAGAGTGGCACAGCGCAAATCTGCAGCCAGAGGCAGATGGTGTTGGCTTTTTTTGACACTTAATTAGTACAAAAGTGATAGAAATAGATAATAAAAAATGGTTTGGTGTAGTAGTTTATATGATCACATCAATCTGCCACTATTTCAGTCATAATTCTGTATTTCATGTTGCAAATATCTTGAAATGTGGCACAGCAGTAAATAACGCTTAAAGTTTTAAGTTGACAGGTATTGAGTTTACTGGCTTCTAAATGTATATTTAGTAGTTTGTTTTCATTCCACTATGTTCCATGTTGATACCTGGTAAAATCTTAAAGTATTAGGTGATTCATCGATTGATTGACAGAAATTAACCTATTGTTTTTGAATCAATTAATTGTTTATGTCATTTTTTAAGCAAAAATGCAAACATCACTGGTTTCAGCTTTGTGACACTGTGATTTCTCACTATTTTCTGACATTTTAAACCTAATAATAAATTAATTAATTAATCAAAAACGTAATTTTCAGATTAATTGATAATGCAAAATGTGTTAATTGCTGCCCTACGTATTACCTTTTAAATATGTCACCCCCTCCTTTATTTCCATAATTCCTGTCATTTTTTAATGTGACCAATTAAGCAGAAGTACCATAGCAATCCAAAAAAAAGACTTCACAGCAGAAAAGAGCTCGGATTTTCACACACTGATCACACCCGGCCTCCTTTCACTAGTACTTCAACATCCAGTCAGTCAGTGTGAAATGCGTTTTCTCATATGAGGATTCATTGGACAGTTGAGCTCTGTCGAGGGCAGTGAGTCGCTGCAGAGCAGTGAGTCGCTGCAGAGCAGGTACAATCATCACAGTATCTCTCTCATTACACGTGAAACGGCTTAAAATGGAATGAAACATCTGCCCCTGACTTCATACATTTTTATGGCAGTATCACACTCTCTCATTACACTCTTCAAAACACTTATTTCATTCAAGTCGGTTAAGTGGGTGTCGCTATTAACAGAAACACAATAGCATTGTCTTTAAGCAGATGTTCCACTGCAGTGATACTGTGCACTACTCATTTTCTTACTTGCTCCAGTTTAACGCAGACTGGTGAGTGAAATATTCCAGGTGGTCTTCTCAGTGGCTGAAGCTTGATTTATACTTCAGTGATTAAGTGTCATTCAACATGCCGCTGGACAGAAATGATACAGGGCTGTTTTGATAGATTTGAGTGTAGAGTGTTGCTTCTTTTGAATGATCACAGATGTGATCATACGTGTCAGGCAAGCTGTAAGTAGAAGGGGAATTTTTCAGATTTTTCTTGTACCTCCCTTGTTGCAGTAAGGAGTCACCTTGTTGTCCTCCTCGCCCTTTTTAACAAAATTGAAATATTTCCTAATTATGCAAAGCTTTCTGCTTATTGTGTGCCACTATTTCTTTTGAAGAAACCATAGCTGGGCTGGACCTTTGGTTGCTATTGTAACAATGCAGGCTGTCTCTGTACCATGAATATAACCCATCATGTGACAAAGTTCTGTCAACAGAAGAATAAATTGCCCTTTTTTATGCTTAATATGCCTATTAAATGTAGCAATGACTAAATGAAATGCTGACGTTAAAGCTGCACTGATCCATATTTTTTGTATTAACAATGGATGAAATGAGTGCGTGTAGTGTGAAAATGGTCGCTTGTGATGACAGACTCTGCAGCTCCTCTCAGCTCTATGGAGAGTTTTAACATCTCTGAGCTCATTGTTTACGGCCTGCAACGTTATTGCTTTGGTTCAGTGTCAACCCTTTTACTTTTAGAGCACTAATTTTGTTTCATGTCTGCTGGATGTGTAAATAGGCTAGCATGTTAACCACAACAACTTTTATAAGGTAATAATATGTCAGTGTTGGCCAACCCCTCCCCCTTTTGCTGCATCAACCTAAATTAAGTGTGCTTGCAGGTTTTGTTCAAATACATTTTATAAAATTGTGAATGATAAAGGGAGGAAAAACAAGAAACCCCATGGGCCTTATTCAACATTTCACTTGTGACAAAAATAGAAACAAAATAAAAATAAAAAGACTACATCTCATCTACTTTATTTATTGGAGAAAATAGGAAGAGGTGTAATGCTGATGAGCTGTTTCCCTTTTTAAATTGAGTGAGGAAAAACGTTGAGAATAGATGGGGTCTGCATGGCTTAAAGTTTAAATGTCCTGTGTGTTTATTATATAACAGTTACATAACAACAATTCTCAGACTACAGAGGGACCCATCCAGAAGTGTATTCATTTCTTCTGCCAAATGTAGAGAAAAACAGATGAATGTGAACTGCTAAACTGTGAAACATTGAAATATGTTTGCAAGATGAGGTATGTGGATTTGGTGCCAGGAAGAATATTTGCAGCTGAGGAACCTAGAAAACAATTTTATTAAGCAAATAAGAAGCTGGGTCAGAATGATGCCCTAGTGTTAATTATGGCATCCGATCAAAGGGCTTGAATGAGTTTGGCTAAACGGATTACAATCTGCTTCTCTTACCAGCTGCCATACTGTAATTAATGGTTTGTCATCGTTCTCCATTTATGTGAGGTGCTCAAACACCAGCTTATCACTTTCTTTTTTTGCATATTGTGCATAATCACTGGGGTTTGAATTGAACTCTGTTATTTGTGAGCCAAAATACAAAAAATGCGTGTAATGAGCCTGGTTTCTCTGCAGTCACTCGTCAGAAGCAGGGATAAATAAAGGTATCAATTAAAGCATGTTTTAGGTGTCAAAGCGGCTTCAGAGTGGATGCTCTGAGGTCTGTGGAATAATTACCTGAGCTTTGTATAAACCATGGGAAGTCTGTGTCCTGGTGGGCTCCCACAGAAAAGGGGCTTGATGTAAGCAGAGCCCACCTTACAGTAGCTGTTATTAGTTTTGTGCTGCTATGTCTGATTGAGGGGATGAACGAGGAATATGTGGCAGAAGAAACACCCAGCTGATAACATGGCTTTGTCTCCAGTTAATATTCAGGGTATATTCCAAAATGACTTTGGACAGAAAGTGTCAAAGGATGGAATGAAAGAACAAGTAAAAATAATTATTCCTCTAAAATAATTGGGGAAAAACAAGACAAAGCAATCCTACTTAAGCCAACTACTTAAAATATATTCTGTAATCACTAAAATCCTTGCTTTTCCTTGGCATTAAGCAGGATCTATTCTTGTTTATGTTTATATGTGAAGATGACAAGCAGGTAAACATCTTGGTGATGACACACCTCTCCATGTAGTAAAAACAAGCAGGAGTAAAAGTTACTTTGTAATAATCTGCAGGGAACGCACTGAAGTAAACCAGTGTTGAATCTCTGATGATTGCAGACATATCGAGTTGACAGAAGTGATTTCAGGGAGTTCATGTTTGCAGCAGATTTAGGCCTTATATAATTTTATCACAATACTGTTACATGTTGTCTGTATCCATTTGTTTTTTATCACTGTTTTGCACTCAGCCTGCACTCCATCATATTGGTTGATATCACAGGCAGCCAAAATGGCTTGGCCTAACAGCAGGCTAAATCCGCCACACCGGATTGTCAAACTTGTAATGAGTTCCCATGTAGTCCCTATGCAAGACAGCAGCAACTAAGGGAGGAAGCAGCCAAAGTAAACAACAGCACCTGAGACAGTGTGCTAATGTAAAAATGGCCTGTTTTGACACACCGTTTTGTGAGAAGGTGTATGGATACAAGCATCTGTATGAGTCCTCGGTGTGAGATTACAGGGGAAGGGAGATAACAATAATAATTTTTTGAGGGAGAGTGCAAAGACACTCAACAGTGATAAGTAATCTGCAAAAACAGTGAAAGAACATCAAGGACCGGATCATCGAGATGAAGAAAAATGTCCACAGTCCAGCACCTGGCTGGGTGAAGTGTCCTCCAGCCATACTTGTGGCACTGCGGCTTTGATAAAGTGATGCTTCATCCCAAATCTATCCTTGAAAGGTGGCTGTTAAAAGTTTGTTGTTTCCTTCTTCACGGACAGCAGCAGCTGTGGTCAGCAGTTTATATAACCATATTATAGCAAACATATGAGTGTTTTGAACAAACTGATCATACGAATGGACAGGTCATGCTGCAGGAGTGGTTTGAGACCTTTTGATGATTTTTCAAGTCGTAAAAACCTGTCACCATTGAAGTACATTGTAACTGAGTAAACGTGAACAACAGCCACCTTTCAAGCCTACATGGAGTGAATGTTTGATTCTGAAAGGACAATTTTGGGTGAGAATACAGAGAAATCAATAGCAACCGCCCAGGAGAAAAGGTTTTTTTATATGCTTACCCTGTTTTACAGGGTTACAATGATGAAAGCCCAGCAAGTTGTTGACAAGTTGTTCACATCAGTGGTTGTGGGTTGGACACAGGTGCATTGTGTATAAATGTTCAGGCCTTAAGCCAGCTCTCTCAGCAGTCCCACAAAAGTGTGTTAAATTATTAGTCACTGAAGTTCCCATTGAGGTAGGTAGCAAGCTGTGCTACACTAGGCTGTTACTCTCAAAGGCAGAAAAATGCATTTGAAATTTATTTATGTCATTTTAATGCATTTTTACATAGGTCATGGTGAAGTGTCAAAATCCTGAGAGCTACATTTGCACTTGAAGCATGTTGATCTATCATTATCTGTAAAAAAAACAAAAAAAAAAAGATAAATAACCTGCGTCCTTAAATTCTTTAAGGTCAAGTGCATTCCTGTTTTGTTGACAAGAAAACAGAGAAGGAGTGAAACTTGCCTCGAGGCTCCTTCACTAAATCTTGCCTAAGGGCCAGGAACACCGCTCAGGTGGTCAATGGGCTAACTAACCGACAGGCCCGCGTGGACTTTCCAGAGGACCTGGACTTCTCTCTTGTGTTGTTTTTATTACTATCCGTTCTTCATTGATTGCCCCTTATTTGTCACAATACCTCAAGGGCAGTTCCTTCTCTAAGGGGAGACCAGCATGGACTAGACCATTGTCCTCTACCCACTTTCCTGACAGACACTTTCTTGGCATAGAGGGTAAAGAGCTTTGTGGTTAGTGCCAAACTGATTTCCTCGGTGGCTTTACTACTGGTGCTGGCAGTCTGCGTGGCATGTTGACAACAGCTAAAGAGCCAAACTTGATTGCCTCTTTTCCCACTCATTATTACAGTGTTTGTCACAGAATATGATGCGATTTCCTAAGTCCAAACAGTGTTGCAATGATGAGTAAAACAACTGCCTTCTGACAATGGTGACCCCAGTCTCATCATGTCATACAATTTCCTGACCCTTTGTCTCTGTGCAATTATCTTTCAAAAGTAAATTGTATTGCCTCCTGGTCACAGAGGAATCAGAGTACGGCCCTAGAATACAGCCTATTCAGTTTAATGTTTAATTATTTGTGGTTGGACTATAGGCCTATACTTTGTTTACCAGATGTTTGGTTTTCCATTGATAATCACATGGTGCAGATACAGCCAGGAGCTGGAATTGTGAAGAAAAAAAACACACTTTGTACCATGTTTTTACAGTCAGCCTCCATTTCATTTCTTTGCACCTTTGGTCTGATTGATTCTGTCTTTTGTGCCATTTTTCTGTCCACCTTGTACAAGTATTGCACAAGTATTTATGAGGGGCCATTTTTTGGTGCATTCTGCACCTTTTAACAAACTTTGTGTATTGTAAGTTGCAGGTCAAAGATCTTCGTATTCAGTTAAAACTTAACATCTAAGCTTCTCAGGCATACGAAAGGTGAAAATCCCTATTACAAGATGCTACTAGTGGAGCTAGATATTTTCTATTTTTTTCTTATTTTCTATATAAACTGTTTTTTAAGTTGTTTCTTACATTGCAGTAACTGGGGTCAGATACTATGTTGTTTAAGGCTAAAACAATTTCTTTTTATATAAATCTCAAACCTGAAGCCATAAATGTAGATGCACATACCCTTAATCAGCTGCTTGAATATAAATATTTATGTCTGCTGAACCAGGTCTTTGACTTGTCAATGAAAAGAAAGACAAAGAAGTACTAAATGGCAATTTACAGCAGATCAGCCATCCTTAAGTACCTATTACCCACTATTACTCATGACTCTGGTTATTTTAGTCTTGAGTCAAATTGAGTCTTAAAGCAGGTATAACAGGTCGAGTTGTCTTTTATGACTCACTTTCTAGCACATTACTCATTCACGCCTACATAACTAAAATGTAATACTTCCTTTGGTCCATATGCTCTGGTCTTGCACAAAAATTCAATATCGGGCAAATATTTTCAGGATGTCTGTTTATATACGTTAAACTTAGAACTTGGGAGAGCTTACAGACACACACAATCCTGCACAGCTAAAACTGCCTGCTAGAGAGGGAGAGATTATTTACTAGCAAGAGAGATAACGGCAATGTGTCTAATGGATAAAATAGTATTCAGTCAAACAAACAAGATGACTTCAAAAACATCTACTTCATTCAGTTGTTTTTCAGAGTCAGAGCATTTCTCCTGATCTAACTGAAGTGTCTCTTGTCACTGTAGGTGCTACCTATTGGATGGGATCTCTAAAGGAGCCTGGCTGAACCGCTCAAGCATCATATTCGCAGGGAACGACAAGTGGTCTGTGGACCCGCGTGTGTCCATCGTGTCCAGCGTCGGAGACAAACATGAGTACAGCCTTCAGATACAGAAAGTGGATGTAACTGATGATGGCCAGTACACATGCTCCATTCAGAGTGAGCGCAACCCACGGCCAAAGCTCCTCAACCTAATCATAAAAGGTGCGTATAGGTAGTCCTTGTCCACGTGTGTGTGTCCTTTTCTTTGTATGTGTGTGAACTAGTTTAAATGATTCACCCCATTTTCCATGAGTAGTTACTGATGTGCGTCAGTTGCCTGCACCTGTATGTGGCAAGCTCTCTGATATTTAATGAGTGGGGCGCGATATTTTGAAGGATAATTGCTTTGTACTTTTATGTCTGATTTCTGTCCTCCTCTGCGTTTTTTTTAATCAAACATCTTGTTTGTTACTTATTTCACGGATCATTTAGCCAACATAATTTCCAAAAGCGAATCCGACAATATTCTTGTGTGGACCATGTACCTAATGGTCACAGGTGTATCTGGCACCATCTGTGCTGCAAATATGTCGGTCATTCTCTTATATTCGGAGTAAGAACAGGGGCTTGAGCCAGTCTGCTTTGTGTAAAATAATACAACCTTTTCAGCAGAGAAATTTCTTCTGCAGAGGCAAACTGACATTGTAGAGTACATTTTCTGCCCGTAGGCTAAGCAACACAAAATAGAAGATTGTTGGTTTAAATGACTGGAGGCAGACTGTGTAGCTTTCATCAAGCCTCCCTGGGTTTTGTCACAGCAGGTAACAAAATAAGATGTGATTCTTAAGACTCTTGAATGCATTTTGTCTAGTTACTGATATGCTGTATATGTCATGCATTGGTTAACAGGTGTTAAAGCTTTGAATTCAACCCTTTAACATAACAAAAGTGCCATTGAGTCTCTAGTGAGGCTGTTCAAATTGGGCTTCATCTTGAGGATCTCCATGTCTAACAAGGTCAATAGGTGTATTTGTGTTTTATGGGCCATTTAGGAGGCTGTTGTGGGCACAGAGAGCTAATTGACGGCAGTATCCTAATTGTTACTTGTTGGGGTAATAGGATGGTGGCTGAGTTTGTATGCTGATACTTCAGACTGAGGATTAGCAGCCCCTCTGGAAACCCATCTTCCAAATGCCATGTTCTATTTCTTTAATATGCTGATGCAAAGATTTACAGTATGTGTGGTCCACTTGGCTCTGTGTATATTTAGGTTGGAATATTAATGAGGATGTGATGCTATTAGACAACCTGTCAGATGAAAACACACTTTTTTTACCGTCTGTTTTTAATTTCAGTATTTATTTCACGACAACATTCATTGCCCACTGTTAACACCCGTGTTGTATCCCTGAGCGGGAATCAGATGAATCACAAGTGCATATCAAGTTATTCTGTTTTCAAGCAATGGTTTCATTTCAAAGGAACATAATGTTGGAATAAGCATACTTCCACACAGGCAGCATAGTATTAATAGATGAGTTAAGGGTCAGAAACACTGTTTTTAGAAGTGTGAGCTGTAATATGTGAAATGTGCAAGTGGAAACAGCTCCCCAGCTGGCATTGCCGTTATGACATATGGAGTAAGCTTAGGAAAATTATTTTAGGGGTGCGATCATACCTGCAGTTTGTTTTGTTTGATCTGAACCATAATTGAAAGTATTTGTTTTGTCTTTATCCACACTGCCATGGCACAGCACTAGAGTTTATTTAAAAAAAGTCAATGCACAAACAGCCAGGACAGTGTTTTTGCTAAACTCTCATCCTGTGAGGTTGCAGATTTCGTTGAACAAAATGAACAAAGTAGTCAAAACAAATCATCATTTACCTTCTCAGGTGTTCGTAGCTGTTAAGAAAACATCAAAATATAGCACACCATGAGCAGTAACCCAGACAGCAGTGGGCTTTCAGCTCATTCTGTTATTCTATATTTTTTAAGCTATTTGCTATAAAACGTCAACATCCATCTTCTTGCACTGTACTAAATTGAGTGGGTGTAGGGTGGTCTAGGATGGTGTTGTGGTTGGTTTGAACTTGCCCTGAGTGCCTTTTGAGCTGTTGTTGTTTATGTGGCTGTCCATCACGCTGGCAGGCACATGGCTGCTGATAAGAGTTCAACTCACCTCACTCACCTTTGAAATGGTTAACAAGCCTATCCCATTATCAGAGGGTCACAGAATCAAAACCCTCCATAATTTGAAAGTGTCCTTGATTAAGACAGTGAACGTCTACCGGCTCACCTATTGCTTGTTGATGTGGATACACATTAGCTAGATGCCTAAAATATGCAATGCAATGCTCTATCAGCACTTGTCAACTTGTCAGAGCACCATGGTGCTTTTACAGCGACTGTCCCGTAACTGAGAGGTCACAGGGGTGATCTCGGCCACTGCCAAAGTGCCCATCAACTTCATAACGTTCTGTTAAAGTTCCCTCAAGCAAGCAAGCAACCCTTCGTTTTGCACTGCACTTTTTCTTTCTCTTTTTCATTGGCTTTTATACTGACTTCATCCAGTGGATCAGGTGTTGGCCAGATGCGACCAATCCACAGTTTGTAGAGCAGTCATTTTGAAACATTGCATGTCAAAGAAATCTATAGTATAGTAACTTTCGATTTTATCACATGTTTAACAAAGATCAATAAAGGAGAACGTCTTTAAAAATAGAGCACGATTACCACATCAGCGCTTGGTACAACAGATACCCCTAATTTAGGGTTCAGGAGAGAACAAGTCATATTGGTGTATCCCCAGAGGTTAGGGTTAAGTATTTATCATCAAACGCCCAAAGATTGTTAAAATAAGGTCTAACTGCAAGCAGTTGTTATAACAAGAAACTCCTGGGAAGGATTATTCAACTGTATTGGCTATATAAAGCCCCATCCATGTCCACTTGTTTGTTTACTGTAACTTATTGTGCTCCAGCTGTCAAAATTGCTCCATTGTCCATTGTTCCTGAAGTACAGTCCTGAGAGTGAGTGAACTGTCAAGTGGCTGAGTTACAATTAATGACATTCACACTGACAGCGAGCAGAGCTGCTTTGGCTTTAACAAACACTTGTGTGTTGCCTCTGCTTTACACTTTACAGGTGCACCATGCCTCTAAATATACGTGTGATAAACCATAGTCAGCTGCTTGGCAGGCAGTAATGGTCACTACAGGACCGTCATGTTTTTGTAGATGTTGGCTTTTTGAAGAACATTCTGTATTGGGAATCTTACCAGGGGTGTTTGGGGTCATGGCAGCTCCTCACCGCTGACCATATGGCCACAATCAAACCGAAGCTAATGTGCCAGCTGTCAGCTGTATAATACGTTTTGCATTGCCCAGAATTCCTGATGGATGCGACCTAGTGGCTAAGATTTGGCAACGGTTTGACCTACAAATACCAATTGTTGTTCTACAGTTCACAAATGTAACATGTTGGTAATTTCAGTCAGATGTCTATCACTTACACTCTGAGGCGTTTTTATTCATCAGAAGCAAGCTTTATTTGGTTAAATAAAGCTTAGAAATAACACTTTGTAACACCAGCTTCATAACACATAATATATAAGAAAACAAAAATATCATAAAGTGATACAACAGAAAGAGATGTGGTCAGTATTTCTTTGATTGGACAATATAACAGTGTAAGTTGAACACAGAGTCCCATAAATGTGCTCTGTACGTGTTACTTTTACTGTTATCAGCTCTTAGTAAAGCTTGATGGTGTTATGATTGTGTTGTTTAAATCTGCTACTGTTGAGTCATCAGGCAAATGGGTCGCCAGCCAGCGAGACAGAGCTGTGTATCTGAGTGTGAGCTGCAGGCAGGCTGTATGTCAAAATGCAGATGACTCACTCCAGCTGATAAATGCCTACGGTCACGACAGGGTACTCAAGGTAGTTAAAAATTTGGTTCATTATTTTGCCAGCCACACTGTCATTTGTTTATGTACAGCTACAACACATGTGTGCCATTATGGCACCTCCATAACTTCACACCATATTGTACTTTTGTTTATTTGCTTTGTCAAAACTCTGTGTGTTGTGAATCATTACCTGTCACTGAGCGATGCTTGTGTACACATGCTTAAGCCCACTCACGGAGAACAGAGGGATTTCTTTACAGATGAGATGTAGCAGGGGAGCAGCTCTGTCATGTTGCAGAGGCTTCTGGGAGCATACCGTTTTCTTCATCTGCTGAAAGGAAAGGGAAGACTTGCTAAGAAAAAAACCCAGACACTTTAATCTGGGCTTTTCAGTCCAAGCATACAACATTTATTAATGCTGCAACACGAATGTTACAGTTGAAGTAAAAGGATTTCATGGCGTTGGATTTTTTTGGCACTTGCTTTGCTTTGCTAGACAGTGCACCATGAGGAGTAACACAGAAAATGGGAGCAAGAAGGGATTATTTTATACATATGGAAATATGCAATGGTCTCAACCCATTTCAGGTGCATGGTAGGGTCCTTGACCAGCTGATCCTCCAAGCAATTATGCTTATCTGAAACGTGTATCTATGACAGCAGTGCTGGATGGCTTTCTTGTGTTCGCTCATGTCATTACAAATCTTCCAACACGTATATTTCAGTATTGTCACCATTGTGTGGGGCATTGACAGAGTAGAAGAATACTAAAATTCAACTGTAGCTGGAAACAGGATGTCTTTTTAGGGAAAGCCGTCATTTCTTTAACTGATGATGGAGATGGAAATATACTTAGCACTTTACCTCATAAATCCCTAAAATCATAAATTCCTGATCAGTGATGACTTAGTGATTCGGGAAGCCACTGAAAGTTCACTGAGAAATGTGTAGCTTTTTTTGTAATTGTGCTACGTCATTGTTAAAGTCTCCATGTGTTGTTCCCTTTGTTTTGTCCTCCCTCTCTGTATCGGCAAAAACGTTAATACAAATAATGGCAACGAGAAATAGCCATTTATTTTGCTATAAAAATTATTTTTTTCTTTTTAAACACAACCCATAGGGTTTCCCCCTACCTGGACATCACGACAGTTTTACAGCAACAGGAGTCTTTAGCTATTGACACACTTCTTAACACATGAATTGCATGCTGCTGCATTAGAGGCAGGAAGTTAGATATGGCTGTGACTGCTCATTCATCTCTCGAAATCATTTAATCTCTGCGTGACATTTATCCCCCTCAGAGACCTTGTGTCACCTCAACAAATTAGACGTTTGCATCTGTGCCTCTCCCCCATTGCTTCATTGCCATTAAACAGCGCCCATGAGAAGTAAGAAATTTGTGGAATTCAAAGCACACTATTGCACTGGTGTTACAGCTCAGAGTCACATGGAGTAAAGGGCACAGACTGAATATTTTTGCACTTCGTTCCTGTTGCAAATGAAAGAAATCTGAAGCTCCATGTGTTGATGATGGAAAATAAGTCAATGCAATATAGTAGGTGAGAGTATTGTCAGTATGATACACCACTATATATAGAGACACCTATGAGAATATTAACATTCTGTACAGTGATGAATAGATGACTAATATATACAACTAATATTTTAACAATGGCTATTGCAAAAGTGTTAAAGTTGATCATTTGGGGATTAAAAATGTTTATCACTACGTACAACTCCAGATCTACCAGTGCCTAAATGGGTCTCTCACATAATCTCAGCCAAAAGCAATAATCATCAGGGCCATCAGGGTCTGCTAAATTACTAAAAGGGTCCATGTTTTCCGCCAGGTACATTTGGCACAGGTAACTGCTGAGCAATTAAACCCTTCCTTTAAATACTTGACTTAACAAGACTAAACTGAATGAGTTCTGCCTTGTGGCTGTGCACTGATTATTGAGTAAAGCTGCAACACCAGTGACATGACTGACAACACCATGAACTACGATCATTACCGACTCCTGGTCCACATCAGCCCAGCTCCTCTCTTCTTGTTTCACTACTGTACTGTACCCCTGGTCTTCATCTGCATAGCCTCGTCTGCACCATGCATACACTGACCTATTTACAGTCTACCCTGACCATTATCTGATGCAGGATACAGAGGAATGAGAGATTGGTATCAGGCCCAACCCGCCCCTTCTACACATCACATGACTACCCTCCTCCTCAGTCGCCATTCTTTTTCCTCCCTCTCTGTTAATTAAGATTGTAGATGTGATAATGTATTAAATATGCACAGCACCTCTCATCTAAGAATATCTTGTCACAGCGAGGAGGGGGAAAGGAGGCATACTTCCCTTCACCAGTAACTGCCTACATGGGCATTGGTAACGTGTGTGAAGCTTAACAATTTTGATCTTAACAATTAAATCAGAGGACTCTTCCTGCTACATAGACATGTAGTGAGAATACGTGCCTCTTCCCAGCATGCATCTCAACACCAAACTATCACAGGATCATGCAGCATAGAAATGAACAACATACAGTACATGTGATGCAGTATATCTGTAAAGGGTTTTATGTAATGCCTCAGAGTGATGTAGTACTTCATAGGGTTAATGTTTTCAAAAATGTGAGGCATAATCCTGTATGTGATGAAAATGCTTTGGACATTAATATGGATCAGAGCGGATCTACAGTGAAGACTCATCGCCCACGCCCATGGAGTGAGTCAGTCTGGGGAGAGTGTTTCTCAGCAAGAAGTGAAATGGAGGGTTAAATCTCCAGGTCATCCCTCCTCTCTTTGATGTCAGGATGGAGATAGAGTTTAATCACAGAGTACGGCGTAAAAAGTCCCAGAAAAATCACAGTTTATTCTCAATATGCTATGATTCTGTCACTCTCATTAATTGCTGGGTGCACTTAAAATAGATTTCATGTCCCTGACCTGAGTCTGAAAATATAGTCCTGTCACCTACACTTTAACGCAGCTCTCTGAGTTAATCCAGAGAATGAACACCTTCTCTGTGACATTTCTCCCTCATTTACTGGTGTGGATTGCTCTTGAGGATTAGCTATATCAATACGATAAAGTCTAAGCATAATTGCAACCTAGCTCTACCTTGCTCTTTATTCAATTAAAAACAGATTGCACTGTGTGAACATATTGGTTAAACAATTTCCCATTTAAACTAGATGTCGAGTAGCTTAAACAGTTTAATGTGAAGTTCTCTATATTTCACTGAAACTGAAACATAGCAGGACATTTTGTCAATAGTCTGTGTGACTCACCCAAAGATGAAATTGAATGCTGCTATTAGACTGGCAATTTACTATAATAGCCTTTAAGTGTCATAAAAAATAAACAACTGAAGAAGCCATTCTCTTACCTGAGTAACCGTTTCAGTAAGAAACAGAGTTGTCTGCATTTTCAAGTAATATGCAGCTGAATCAGGTGTTTCTCAGTTAGAGGACAGCAAACTTCCAAGGGAAAACCAGAGACTGGATCACACTGATTGAATGGCAGCCTTTAATTGTGGAAACAGATTAAAGTTTCGACTTCTGTCTTCAATAGAGTCAAAATGGACAAAGACATGAGGCAAACAACATATAAAGTAATTTCAGTAAATTAGGGCAGACTTTATTTCTCTGTTTAGTTCTCTCAGAGAGTTTTGGGCTTCATCCCCTTTAATTGGAAGTCTACCCCTTATGTAATGTCTCTGCAGTCCATGCATTTTAAGTGTCAATGACAGCTGAGTACAGTTAATGACTGCCCCCCCCCGGTTTATCCCCTCTCACAAAAAGGCTTACATGTACTGTATAATACATGGTCTCATTGAGAAATATGTAAAGCAGTGTGGACTGGATGACAGAAATCCCTTCATCGCATCCCCTTCAGGTACAGCCAGGATATGTCACTATGGTTGCACGTGACATTATTCCAATTAGAAACGACTAAGCTGGCATTACAGCTACAATTAAAACAATTGTCCTCAAATTTTATTAAAACCTTGTGAATATGCAATGTAAATATGTAAATATGGATATTAGTGAATAGAGATAATGATGTGGAAATCTGTAGTTTTGTATTAAATAATGATATACTGTAGTTGTTGTATGGTATCAACGTAAACAATCTGTGACAACCCTAATGCAATAGTTCCTCATGACTGTATGTGTGATGAGATGTTTGAGTGCTGTGAGAGGAGGATAGTGAATCAGTGTTACCATCTCCAGCTGGAATAACTGTGTATGAAGAGTCTCAGTGGAATAACAATGCATTAAAACAATGCGGCCTGCCATTGATGTTGCAGGGAAAGTGTAGAGAGAATATGAGTGTGTCTAAAGGAACAGATTTGCCATTATGGCCCCTGACATTTAGTTAGCCACTAATCATTGTCATTTGTGTGTGTGTGTGTGTGTGTGTGTGTGTGTGTGTGTGTGTGTGTGTGTGTGGTTGTGAGTTTGTGAATCCCCATCTTAGCCCTTGTAAATTTCTGTCCTCTATTGTGTGTTTGCATGTGCATGCAGCGTTATATATGCGTGCCTTCATGCCCGTGTGTGTAGGTGATTGTGTGTTTGTGCACTCGCACTAATGTGAGTCCTCATCACGGAAATAGCTGATATTAGCTATGGTTAATTAAAATGAGTAAGGACAAAGGTCAGCCACTCAGCTCTCACGTCTCTCCTCTCTAGAGAGGGAATAGATACAACACGAGTGGAGAGTAACTTAGGCATTTTTTATTTGGAATAGTCTTTACAGGTAAAACAGTTTAACATAAAGGCAGACTGCACACTGTCTCTGCTGCACATTTCTTCTAGCACATTTGCTTTAAGCAGTGCAGCTCAAAATGTCGGAGTGATCTATCATGGAAAGCTTGATTGCTCTCTGTGTGATGATTCTGGACCTACTTTACTCACAGTGAATAGCGGAGTGATGTTTTTGTACTCTTTGTACTTGAAATGCATGTTTACAATTGTACATCAAAATGCTTCAGATTATAGTAATGGGGTTGTTCCAAAGCAGAAAATGTAGACTTACTCCCTGAGAATTTTCTTGGACGCTGTCCCACTTCTTCCTTTTCCAATGTATTCTCTACATGTCTGTACCTATGGATAACATAAGTTTAATGGGCAGGACATATTCATCTCAGTTGTCACTCACTGTTGCTGATTGTAGTAAACATTCAGTGAAGCACAGCAAGTTGTCATGGTGTACAAAAATAAGACACTATGCTATGAAAATCAGACTGAATTGCCATTTTATTATCCCTTCATTATTCAGTCAGACATCTTGTTCATGTTAGCTGTTTTCTGTTTGAAGGTGTGTTTGTCTTGATAATTGCATAAACTAGTTTCTGGCCCTGACACACTCTTATTCCCACCTACAAAGCTCTGATTGGCCTGGTTGTTTTTTCAACAGGGGAAACAGAAGTCAATGAGCACAACGACAGACCTCGCTTAAATAATAGGAGATGTGGGCAGCAATTCAGAGACTAATGCCACTACACACAACGCTTGCTCTGAGTCTCTCTTTTTCAACAGAAATAGTAGTTCTCAATCACTAGTTATTTCAAATCAGTGCGCAGGTCGGTTTTATTTTTCTCTGTGTTAATAAAGCTCAACACTCCCTGCTGGTATTTCACACTAAACGCTAACCAGTGTTGACACAAGCCATAGTCTTGGTCCAACATGCATGAACTGTATTGTCATAACAGTCATCATCTTTAGTTGAATTTGTTTAATGCTGTTTCTCCACACTGTCCAAATTGGCCATCATCCAACTTTCTCTTTGCAGTCTTCTGTCTCTACTCTACTTTATGGTGTGGATCTGTTTACACAGTAACAGAGTGGGCAGCCTTTCTATTCAGACACACTGGCTGGTGGAAGGAGATCAGCTTTATCCAAGTTGAGAGTGCAGATCATGGAGGTTAAGGAGGTGCATCCAAAATTCTTTTCACTGTTCGATATTCGTCATGTTGATAATCATGAACCCTCTAAACTAAAATAGCAAAAATTCACTGCCTCTAGCCTCCGTTCTGGTTCCAAATGTCAATATTTGCTGGTTTTCTTAGTCTACAAAGTAAATGTCTTTTTTGATTGGTTTTGGACTGTTGGCCAGACAAAACTCAGACTCTGGGAAACGCAATGGACGTTTTTCACTATTTTCTGGCTTTTTTTTTTTGTCCAAACCATTACTCAAATAAATAATAGTTATATTAATGGATAATGAAAGTAATCGTTAGTTGCAGCCCTCGTCTAATGACACAAGTCCTGTTTGCTTTCATCCATATCTATTTTAGTGTCATGGTGGTTTTAAAAAGATGTCTATCCTCAAATAACATCTGCCAGCATTAACTGCCCACACAAAAGTCTTAATCATCCTTGTTGCAGTCTTGTTTTAAAAGTATATGAATTAAAGCGCGTGTGGGTGTCAGTCAACTGAAATTTGAACTGAAAAGTGTCAGTGAAATACGTAAGTGCTGGAGAAGGCAGGTGGTCATGTACTAACGCTTTCTGTAGCCCTTTTTCTTGGCTGTGTGTTATGTAGAGAAAATTGAATAAATTAGTTACTCTCTAAAATTATTTTTGTTGAATTCTGGACATGCAGGCATCTCTGGAAACACCACGGCAGATGAGACGGTCAAATTGAGTGTGAGAACGAGCTAAATTCAGAATTTTCATCTACCAGTGGTGTTAGGCCACGGCTTTTGTGGTGCTAAACAGTTGGTTCTCAGAGGTGTAAATCACAACAGAGACATGGGTCCTCTCACTTCTATGCGGATCCAAGCACGATCCTCTAGGCAGTGTTTATCATACAATACAACCTTCATCAACAGTGGGATGGCTGTGAAACAGATTTGCTGGGGGTAAAGCATTGGCAGGCTTCTCAGAGATACACTGGCCTTAATTGGGCAGATAAATATCACAGGCTGCGCTCCCTGGCCCTAGAGCACTGTTGCATACATCACCCTGAATGCAGACTGACCACCAGCAGTGGGGTGCCGCCCGCCTGTCTCATCCCTGAAATTCATCTGGTGCCCAAAGTGCAATTAAAGAGCAGTGAGACATTTCCTCCATCAGTCTGCTTCCTTGACTTGTGGCTGTATTAGGGTCCAGTTGCAGAAGCCCTCCTACCTCGTCAAAGAACCCACTGGTTATCTTTATTTATAGACCGGTGTAGCAGAGGATGTATTATCGAACACACAAAAACCAAAATCAGAGAAAGGGCTCTTTCTTATTTAAAATGATCAGAGTCACTGATGTTCTGTATGAACATCATTATTTTAACACTCAGCGCTCCAGAGCAACACCGTAAACAAATAGCAAGAACTGACATCTGTATTCTGCAAAGTACAAGCTCAGGGTTTTTAATAATGAGCAATTTATTGAATAGTCATGACTTTGGCCTTTCCAAAGCCCTCAGTGGGTACAAATTGCCCTGTATTACCTACGTGTTGTTTAGTCCAAAATCTTCTCCTACCAGCCCACGGGGCGCATCGTGAAGAAAAGCAGTCGATACTGGGCACCATCAGAGGATGTGGCAGCTGACACACACAAGCAACAATACACATTCTGAATGCACATGCCTTCAGTTTTTGTGGCTGTGCACAAACACACATACCACACACACACACACACACACACACTCTGAGAATAATCACTAATCCTCTTCAGCACTTGAACCTTGAATTGTTTGGCAGCCAGTGCTATTTATCATGGACTTATATGACTCACCAATGAGAGAAATAAATCAGGACAGAGAGAGACAGAGACAGAGAGGAAGAGTTTGACAAACAATGCATGAATGTGTTTAGACCCTCAATCCACAAAACTTCTTTGTTCACAGACAATTCAGTGCTCTTCCTGAAAACTCTTCTTTTTTACCAGATGACTCTATCAGAGATACATATTAATATTTCAAGGTAATAGCTTAATGTCATTACAAATGGATGAACAAAGACAGGGCATTGCACATTGCTCTGATGATGATGGGGCCTCGAAAAGCCCAAAACTAGGATATTTTAAAAGGCACTCATCACAACTATCAAGGGCACTTTGAGAAGTATGACAGTTGACAGCCCAAAAAGGCTCTCCACATCTCTGAGAATTCATTTCCCAGCAGCAACTAGGGAGTTTCAATAAAACGCAGATGCAAGTTGTTGTTTTTTTTTATATATATATACATCAAATGTCTGATTAATTAGGCTATAGATAAAAGCTTGCATATACACTGCCTTGTTCTGATGGGGTTGGGCTATGATTAAATGTATCGACAGTGTTTGTAGGACCTTGAATTTTGACCCTGAATTGTGATAGATAATGATAACGTGTGAACCTGACTACAACAACAGTGGCACCGAAAGCCTTTTGTCTGTCTTGACTCAGTGCATGTTCGGAGTATGACAAACTGATGAGCAAAGAGCCAGTAAAGAGCAGATCCAGCCACCCGCTGAGCTGAGCTCCTTCCCTGTGACTGTGTGTAGCGTGCGTCTGCTAGCTGCCAACTGCTCTCTCCCCATTAATCACGACCCGGGTTCTAAAGTTTGAACTTTGACCTTTAGCGCTGCATCAAGGCCCAGTGACAGATGGAGACAGAGCTTTGTGTCCTCACATCAGATCCTCCATTTCACACACACACACACACACTGAAACACTCTCCTCACACATGCGCTGAGAGCTGAGGATCACCCATAGCAACGGTCGTTCGGTCACCGGCTGATATTTCGTTGTTGGAAAGCAGCGTGCCCCCTGACAATCTCAGTGTTTAATTTTGACAATAAACTATTTGAAATAAGACTTGTGCGTGGCCGCAGACACTTTGTAGCCACGCTGCTAATTAAAAAACCAGTGATCATCCTTGAGAGCGAAAGCAAGAGTGGCCCATGCAGAGGAATTTTGTTTATCATAAGCAAGATGCTGAGGCTGAAAGACACTGATTAGCATGAATAAATTAGAAACTATTTCAATAAGTGGGTGATAGCTTATCTTTGAATTACATGCCCAGTGCAGCTCTCCCATTCAAGATTAATTGCCTCTCACAAGGTATTTCGAAAAGTTCATTTTCATCAATTGATTTCCCTTAATTCATGAATTCCCCAGAAGTGCATGAAATTGGTAACAAGCTCTCCATAATCACGCTTTCTGCATCGTTAACCTCATTGGCAATTACTCATCATATGTATCGGTTGTGACATTTGCGGAAGCATGTTATTTTTGCACCATTAGGTCATGACAGGAATATTATCATAAACTAATGGTTAATTACAAGTTGAACAAAAGTGCTCATAGTTTCCTCAGATTTCTGCAAGGAGAAAAAATAGTTTTGAGCATGTTCAATGGTAAAACATTTTATTCATTTCATCATCATATTAATATAATTACTCACAGACAATAAGTGTGACCAATATATACAAATGCAACACTGAACAAGCCTAAACCTACACACTTTAAATTCTGATGCTGTTGTTTGGCTGTTTATACCCAAGAACTTGGTGAAAACTGTTTCTCTATATGACTCCGGCAACGTCCGTGTTTTCTGTTTCTCTAAGGCTATCACCGCCTCCCCAGTACATTATTGTTACCACAGTATTGGGGTCATTTCTGTTCCAGTAAGAGCCAGGACTGCTGCCTTGAAGCCAAAAAAGTGGGCCACTGAAATAAATTGAGAGAACTTCAACGTAATGTGCATAGATTTTACTGTAAGAATTTCTGCAAGGTGTATTTACAGTGATACAGTGAGGTGTAGGCGCTCATTGAGACACAGCAATGGAAATAATAACTGGGTCACATCTACACAAAAGCTACTACAGAGGAATCCCATGTCAGAGAAATTTGCACTTATTAGACAAATGTTTTTTTTTATCAAAAACACCAATCTAATCTTTTGCAGTTGAAGCTTGTCATACAGTCTATCATCATACTGTGCTCTCCCCACACTCGATCCTCAGGCAAATTCCCGCAGTACATTAATAGAGTAAATCACTGGATTCATCATATGTAATGATACCATTATGGAAAATGTTCATCAGCTAATGTGCACTTGCTGGGAATCTATTTGTGTCTTTAGCCGTTTGCTGTCTGCTACAACTCCTCACGTCTTCTTTATTAACCATACCAACTTCTAAGCCACGAGGAGGTCTTAGAATATGATCAGATGCCAAAAACAGATAAGCAATAAGGGCTGATGAAGTTTTATGTCTTGGCCCTGCCATTCCAGCACTTAGTCCACCCTCTCTATTGCTGCTGGGCTCAAATAAATGGAAAGAAAAAGAAAACATCCCTTTTTTTCCCCAAACATTTTTATTGCTTTTTTATTATTGGCGTATGGTTGTGTGTTTTCCTGTTGAAAATGATTGAGATTCATATTTTTAATAATGCTATGAGAGACCAGCAGGTGATATTGGAGGTAGAGCTTGAATGACTTTCAAAGTTTATGGGCTGGGAGTCAAGTACTGTATGTTAATGGTTTGAAAGCACACACTGCTGGCACATAAGCATGTGCATAACACACACACACACACACACACACACACACACACACACAATTCTGGTGTCCCTGGAACACATTTTATATCCCAAAAAGTCAACCTTTTTCCTTCAGTATTACACATATTTCTGAAGATTTTTGTACAATACATTAAAAGTCAACTGTCTGAGCCTGAGGGCCATGAAATGATGGGTGTGACAGACAAAGCCAGCCATCTTTACAGTCAAAAAATCCAAATTGCTAGATTAGAAGACCAAGGATTTTAGAACGAACAGTGAAAGAAACTTGCCAATAATGACAGATTTCTCGTTCTACTTGGATGAACTTTTCCCAAAGTTAAGTACTACAAATGATCTGTGCTTGCTTTATCACACTACAAATGGAAGTAATCCCTTTGAGTAATATAATCTGTCGCTGTTTATGTTTAGTTTCCGTGTCTGACACCTAATTAACAGACTGGAAGTTGGTTCTTTTTTGCTGCCTGCAGTGAGGAAAGGGAATTGAAAACCTTTAGGAATAGCTGTGTGGGAACTGTCTCATTACTGAGGTGTATATTATGCCCCACAAACACAGGTATATTTTACAGGTATATTACAATCCATCTGTATCAATGTCATCTCTAACAGCCTGCGGTTTGGGGAAGCTTTGGAGTAGGTAATTTTAGAACTGCACGGAGCTATTCAAAGATCTCCTCAGGATTTCTCCACTCTATCAAGCAAAGCTGAAAAGTAAAACTAAAATCTGTCCCTAAACCAATTTCAAAGTGCTGCATGTCATTGATTAAGGTATATCTGTCCTCAGATCAGTAAGCATCAGCGTTTTTATTAAGAGCATTACGTCGCTATGTTTGGACGGGAAACAATCTCGGGGCAGCACCTTCTACCATTTCTGCGGTTTGTGTAGGATGATGGTGGACAAATGAAGGATTTGAATTCTAGAAAATGAAGCCGGAATTTCTCTCTTTTTCTCCTTCCCTCTCAGCTCTCCCTGACTCCTCTACCTTTGCAGCGCCCATACTGCCATCCATTACAACAAGTGTCCGGGCTTCCCCTCCGTGCTCTAATTGGAAAGCTGGATGGCAGTAGGTTTAGCCAGTAATGGGGTCCTGCAATTTGGTAGCAGAAGTCATCCTGGAGAGGCCTGTCAGAATTCATAGAAGAGCCCAGTTGTGTGCATCCCACTTTGCTGCTCCAGTAAAAAACCCTTGCATTTTAATAGTGCAGCTGTAAGCATTTCCGTAATTCAAGGTGGCGTCATTAGAGTCTTATTTATTCACCCGAGGCGTCTGCCAGGAGGGAGATGACGGCGCCCAGATCAGCTGTGGCAGCTCACTCTCTGCACCTCCTGCAGGTCTGGAGAAGGGGAAATTAGAGTGGAATGGGCAAACACGACAATCATAGCATCGTTACTGAATTAGCACGTACAGAAAACAACAAGCTGTGCGTGTGTAGGTATTGAGGGATGGGTTATAATGTTCTGTTCTTGAAGGGGCAGTCAAGTCACAACTGTCTCTGATGTTTCAAGAGGTGGAAGAGGTGTAAAAAGGATAATATAGAGCTCTCAGAGAGAAGCAGCCTAGAAAAAAATTATAGTAATGGACTTTGCAGGCTTTCAAGGTAATGTGTCAACCAAGAAATTTGCTAGTGAGGATTCCCACGTCTAAAAGGCTTTTCACAGCAGGGAGGAACATCCATGTGAATAATTTGCCCCTCAGACGTGAACACAATCTCTCTCCACCATACTCTAACCAAGTAGTTGCTTTTAGGCACTTTAACTTAACCTTACCTTAACTATAATGGATTTGCCATGACCACAATCTTACCCTTACATTAATTAAGTAGTTTAGTTGCCTAAACTTGGAAACATTAACCAATGGGTGCATTATTAAATCTCCAAAAGCGAATAAACGTATCTGCCTAGATGTGAAACTATTCCTTTAAGAAAGTTTTTGAACAAGTTAATATTCAATCAATAGTTTTTGAGGATATTGATATTAACAACATTGCAGTGTTTCTACGGCAAAGATCCTTGGACATTGTGGTAAAAGCTGATTATTTTAAACATTTAGCAGAAACACAGAGTGAGCCGTTAGTACTTATTGCACTTCAGCTGTGTAATACTGTACTATACCAATTATTCCAGTAAGAAATAGATGAAAATATGCACCTGAAGCACACTGCCAAACACTGATTGGGTCAAGGTATTTACTGTGTTGCCTTCTGAGGTGTGAGACTAACATTTCCACAAACGCTTTAAACCACCACTGGCATTCAGATACACTGCCTAAAGAATCCATGGTATCATTTTAGCTCAAAGAGGAACATTGTCATTGCTGAGACCACCTGTAGACTCTGGTCCTTTCATCCAATCCAGGTGCATTCGTTTCTATTTCGGTGTGAAATGCAACACAAAAATGCAGAAAATGTTCAGAGCCTGTGTAACCAAAGGTTAAATGCTGTAATTCTGTATGCACATTTTTCGCACACGAGTTTCTGCATCAGACTGGTGTGAAACCGCTTTAATGCTGTCAAGTAAGATAATGGCAGAGCTACCTTAAACCCCATTTACCATCATTATCCTCTCACAAGGCCTTCTCTGCTGTGTTGGCTTTTAACATTGCCATTGTTGATGGCATGTTAACTGAACTGAACAATGCTATTCACACCACCACTCACACACACACACACACACACACACACACAGTCGTATGAATAATTAATGTGTGACATCAACAATTATAATTCAGTCTGAAATTACCCAGTAATCAGCTTCACCATTGAGAGCCAACTTCGAGAAGTCGACATAAATGGAACACTTAAACTTTTGCAGCCTCTTGGTACTGTAACTAGATTTCCTCATTAGTGGGTGTGGAATTTCAAATAGATTTAACTTTCTATTTGCTAAATGGAAACCCCCTTCAGCCCTCAATATCAAGTGTCCATCCTATGGCCTCTCAGCAACAATGTGTGCATTGTCTCAGCACTGTAACCTAGCAACGAGACCCCCACTTATATAAGATCTTGTTTAGGTTTTTTTTTAAATAAGAAACAACAGATGGCAGTATCATATTTTGTTCATGCATTAGCTGTGTCCAAAGTCCCTCTATCACTCTTTGCCATTCCCCAGATAATAATAAATGCTTCAAACTTAACAGTGAGCAGTACATTGAGATTTAGATCACATGTGAATCGTCATCATTTTGCACCATAACTGTCAGTCGTAGTACTGTTGGTAGTATTGTTGGAATTTATTAATATAATAATAACATAATTTAAACTTGGAAGTACTTTTTGTGGAGACTCAAAGTTGCAGAAAGCAAATATCTATACAAGTTCACAAGCTCAGTCTCAGGTCTGAACTGTTTGATGGTGTCTAAATACAATAGTTTTTAAAGATATGGAACAAGAGCATGGGTTATTATCTGATGAATAAATTACTGTTTGTTCTTCACAGACATCCCCATTCCTTAGATGTTAAAAGTTTGCCACATCTTCTTGTCTAAAGTTTGACTGCTGTCTATTGATCTTTTATTCTGTTTCCCGGACTTGGTTGTTATTCTCTGCTGGAGCAAACAGTGTTATACACTGAAGCAACTCAGCTATAGTGGCTCCGAGCTGAAAAACTGAGGGCTCTTCATCTGAACCTTTGAAAACCTCTCAGTCCCTGCCACAGAGAGATAGGATCAGTAGACAACCCCAACATTTTCAATTTTGTGCTATCAGACACTGAGGAGATGTGTCAACAGTGAGGTCCTACAGCAAGTAAACACAGGAGTCTGACAAGCAATAACCTAGATTCAACATCGCCTCCGGTCCTCTCCCACTGAAGGTCCGCCACTTTCATCTCATTTAGATCCAGATCTGATGATCAAAAATGACGCCTACCCCCCCCCACCCCAAAACAGAAAACGGCAGTGATGGGAATGTTGTCCTGGGCAGTCCCTGCTATCATTGAGGGTAATGCCTGTGTGAGGCTGAGTCAGTACAAACCGGGGTGGTACCATTTGTGAATCAGAGATGGGTTTTTTTTCTTGAGCCATAGAGGTTCCACTTATATGAGTATTGATGCTTTTAATGATGCACCATCCTGACTGTAGGCTATTTGCCCTTAATATACAATTAGTGGACATACATTAAGTATATTCACGTTGTAGTGCACTGTTTATGGGCTTAAGGTTGATGATAGATGATCGATTCACAGTTTTTTATAGTGGTACATATTGCAGGCTCCAGACCACAGTTAAGAAAAGAAAATTGTGTGTTTTACTTTTCTTTTACTCAATTATACAATATTTGAGGAGGAAAGCCAAGAGCAGTAAGGTATATCTAATAACATGTAAAATTAATTAAATATGGTGGATATTGTCATTATTCATACTGTACGTTCTTTGAAACATCCTCTGTATTGTTGCTCATAATAGAGTGAAGAGGAGCAAGTGAGGGTGGCTGCAGCTTAACTGGGCAGAGCTCAATGACAAAAGAGACCACGTGACTCCAAAAAGTGTTGGTGTGTCTAAAGAGGAACTCTGTAAAATTGTTGAATCACCTTTTTTTTTTGTTCGTTTTTTAGCAGGCATCAGGAGGGATCAGAGGGTAGAATAGTTTGAAGCCCCAGACGACTGAGAAGCCATTACTGTATACCACAGTCCACTGCAGAAAAGCTCCCTCAGAGATTCAAATCTTGCCGATTAAAATAGTGTCTCATAAGCCTGTGTGTGTGTGTGTGTGTGTGTGTGTGTGTGTGTGTGTGTGTGTGTGTGTGTGCGCGCCCATGTGCCTGCATGTGTGCTTAGTTGAATGTGTTTAAATGCCTCTGTGGGTGGCTTCATGTGTGTCTGTGTGTGTTTTGAGCAGCCTAAATACCGAAGCTTTTAACATCAAAGCTCCAAGAGGATTTAAGTGCCCAGAAACTTGTAAATTATGATGGTAAGTGATGTCCAGCAGCGACTGTTGATGAGCTGCCCTCAAAAGAAAAGAACTTCACTTTTCTTTTTTCGAAAAATATGCTTTTTAGGACTTTTGGATTTATGATACACAGCCTCCAAACCACCTAAAGTGCAGCCTGGTTCCAGAGCTATGAATCACTGCCCACATCTCAATTTTTGTTGAGTGATTCAAAAAGGCCTGGTTTTGTTCTTGTGAATAGCTGTTTGAGAAACAACTGAGCCAATCGAAGCCTTTGTGGGTGGGATTAACTGAGTGTGCCAAGCTCTGTCAGGAAATATTAAACTTAATCACTGCTCATGATATATTTCACTAAAAAAACACAAATGTATCATGCCCATGATGATCTCATTGTTTTAAAAGAGAGATGTGTTTATCATGCACTGTTTGCTGACACAGACTACTGAATACAAGCCTGGCTTTACTGGCAGGCTAACATTTACGAACAAACTACGTTAACTAACATGAAAGGAACCACTAGAGTCCTGCTTCTGTCCAAATCATTCTGTTTTTTTCTCCTATTATCATGACAAATCTCAAGTTAAGTGTTTGTTCCTCTTGAGAACTAAAAACTATAGTAACATGAGAAAATATTCGACTCAGGGGGGAAGCGGGACTGTTCCGCTGATAAGTTTGCTAAGTTAGCTAGTTAGCTTGCCAGCTTAACCAGCATTTTACTCTCTGTCTGCTAAAAAGGTAACAATTATTTGTTTTGGGTTAATTAAAACATCATTGTTTAGTTTTTTAGTATCCATGCCATAACAGCAGGCCTTCCCCAGAAAAACAAAAGCAATGCCTATTATTTTCCATTTTCAAGACACCTGTGCCTGCATTGTTGGTTTTTCCGCCAACAAATTGACATACACTAACTGTACATTGTGGCAGTTTAAGTGGTTGGAAACTAGTGATTGACAAGAGGAAAACCAAATCCTCCCCCCTACAGAGAACATTTAACAAGATGGCAATGTCAGACTGAATCATGGAGTCTGAATATAAGCGATCTAGTATTATTTTACCTAAAGTGAGGGGTCATTTAAGTATAACATGTGCTGTACCTCCTTGCTCAAAACTGGAACATAGACAGGCCATTTCTCTCTGCTAAGATACCAACCATGCCTTCCTCTACTCTCTTATGCAATATTACATATAGATGATATTGGTGGATGAACCAGAGGTTGCAGATTTGAAATGCTAATCTTGTTTCTGTATTTTCTTTACTTCTTTTTTTTCCCTAGTTCCTCCCAAGATATATGACATTTCCTCCGACATCACGGTAAACGAGGGCAGCAATGTGTCGCTCATCTGTACAGCCAGTGGGAAACCTGAGCCGACCATTTCCTGGAGACACATAACCCCATTAGGTGAGTTCACTTCACCTCTCACATACCCATGCTAATGAATGGACAGATGGATAAATGGATAGACGGACGGAGCGATGGATGAATAGAGAGAGGAAATGAGGAAGCATGGACAGGATCAATAGGTGATAGAGTGAGGACGAGAGAAGACTGGTAGTTATGTTGCAGATGAAGAGATGGAAGGGGGAAGGGATGCAAGAGATGGATGAGGTTGGATGGATTTGTGACACAAGGCGGGAGGGGGAATGGATAGATGTTACAATATATTCAAGTGAACATACAGTATCATGGAGAGAGTGAGTATATATTGAGCTCCTGTAATGACGCTGCGCTGTGTATTTGAGAGCAGAAGCAATGGCTAACTCATTCTTTTTCTGTGAATCAGTTATAAAATAGTTTCCACCCACTGACCAACAGTGTCACAGTTCTAAACACCTGGAGAGATACACTGAGGGAACTACTTGTTTACATGCCTAAAAATAGCATGTATCCTCACTCAACCTAAGCTGAACCTTTGGGATGGATATCTTTACAATTAAATAATAGTTCATAATCATCCTTAGACTGGTCCACCCCACATAATGAGTCCTGTCGAGCTAATGCAACCACATTCTGCTGCAGGCTGACCATATAAGAAAAAAACCCAACGACACGGTTGCACTTGCATAAAGATGATATGGACCGCATGTTATTTGACAAATCCATCCAAGAATGTATTTGGTAAAACCTATATGATAAAAAATGATTGTCAATTAAAAAGAATCAAATAAAAAAGGAAAACCTTGTGAACTCTGTGGACTCCTAACTTAAAGCATTTATAGCTGCTAGAGGCTATGATCTCAACTGCAGGACTGAGTGAAATCAGCATAAGAAAAAGATATCCCCTTTAAAAACACTATATCTATCCTAGAAAAATGATCCATATTCTGCAGGTTGTAAGTATCAGTATTCAAAAGTTAAATTATTAAATTTCCTAAAATGTTGCTACTTCTACACTTTGAAATTAGAGAGTTGACAAACAATGAAAAGATACTCTAAGCCATGGATTTTATTACTCGTTGAAGGCGGTAGTTAATGTGTTACGAGAGCACATTCTGCCACAAAATCAAACATGTTGATGAGTATTTAGGATTTCTAGTATAACAACTGCAGCTCTCATTACTGCAGGCAGACCTCAGATTTAAGGTGCATTAATGAAGAATATCTTTGTTGTTATCATTATAATTTATTTAGGTGGAGGCTTGTCAGGGCACACATACATCATTAAGTGCTTCGAATACTGAATCCTCCCTTTGAAAACTCATTCCAAAGCATTTAACTGTTGCTGCAAAGCCCCCACCCAGCTACTTCTAGTCCTGCCTCATTTTCATATTAATGGATTAGAGCATGCTGTGCTTATCTGATAGCTGTGAGGATGACTGCATTTATCTTATGGCTGTCAAATCCTCCTCTCTGGTGCTTGCCCTGATTGCGTTAGGGGAGTTTTCAGAAGATGATCAAAAGAGCCATCCTCAGAGTCCGAGTGGCAGTCACTCATTCTACTTTGAAGTGTCCGCACTTTGAAGTATGCCAGGGAAGAAATGATATGCTGGTCAAATGAAAGGGCCCAGGACTAAATGTAATCACAGACTGTCTCCCAGCACATCAGAAAAGAAGCCATTTGCCATGGGATCTTTGAGTCGGCTATTGTAGTGAGGGGCGATTTGTCCAAAGGACGTGGTACAACTGAAAGGTTGTAATAGGCTAATTACCTATCGATGGAATTCCATTAAATCTGTTGGATATGCAGAACAGTCTACTCCAACCAGCGCACAGGCTACCCGAATCTGCAGTCACAGCATATGGAAATATTTATCTCAGTTATGACCCGTCAGATAAAAGCAGACCTGCTACCACTAACTGAACTACTTGAAGTACCATTACCACACGCACCAAAAAACAAAATAAAAAATGTAAATGGATCCTGTTAAGAAAGTTCTAAAATCAAACTAAAATTTAATTTTTAACAGATGGGAAATTTGGAAAGAAAAACACTGATATACTGTATCAATTCTAAAACAGTTCTGTCATGTACCACATTTGCTTTGGAAATTGGTGTTTGTGGCCAACACATTTGTTTTTTTTATTTTCTTCAGTAATGGTTTATGTACCTCAACCTAAAATGAAACTTTGCCATTTTCTGCTATTGACAACACATGCAGGCCATAAAGAAATGTGCTGCCAATACACTACCAATTATACCTGATTGTATCCTTACACTTGCATAAGTTTGGCTATTTATATTTGGTAGGAGTAATCACTTTCATTGACACAAGGCCAAGCAGGTGAAATGGCTGCAAAGTGACAAACATGTCCACAAGGCAAGTTTTATTTGCTGGCCTTACTCTCTTAAACACTCTGCCATTTTGGGGTGGGGGTGGGTTTTTTTCGCACTGTAGATAGTTCTGCTGCAGCAGTCAGTGAAGTTTGACAGAATGATAAATTGCCCTGACTGACTGTCAAGTTCCTATTCCCACTCCGACTGTTTTGTGTTTGCATTTTTTTCCTTCTCTCCCCTTCCTGCCAACCAGCAAACTGCCAGCTAATAATAAACTTTGTGCATCCAGTGAAGTGTGGCCATAAACTGTTTATTGAGACGATAATTTGGCCCAGTGTGTGTGCATATAAAGTCAATGCATTTTCCTCAATTAGAGAGATGCAAACTGAAGCAAGTACTTGTAACACACAGATCATCATTGTTGATATGTTGCTAGGAGAAGGAATGGTGCCAGCATATGTCTGGAGTTTAATGTGCTTAAAGAGTCATTGCTGTTTTGTGTAACAGTTTAATTGCCCATGTAAAAATTTTGCTTGACAGTAAAGTCCTCCAGAGTTTGGGGTGAGTGCTGCATGATAAGGGTGCTTATGACTGGAAAGCCCGCTCAAGTCCCCTTTTCAGCTGGTGAAATCTGGATGTGCAAAGTGAGTGTTTAATGCTCTCCTTACCCTTGAGCAAGGATTGTACCCCCGACTATTCCAGTGCTGCAGCTCAGTCACCAGTTGAAAAGAGTTAATTTGAAACTGCCTAGTTTGTGAGTATCAATGCAGAGATATCTGACCCTGCAGCTCCTCTCCCAGCCTTTTGTTGCCATTAAAAGATGTTCTCCATCATCTTGCATGGTTAAATAAAAGCTGAATTTAAACAAGATATGCCACCAGAAGACGTGCATTGATAATACTCCCAGTAGCCGCTCTGTCATTATTAATTTATCTCTTGACATCATTATTTATTTTACTCTAAAGCTTACAATAGCTTGGGTGACATGTCAGCCTTTCAGGGTATTGTTTACGCATGGAGTAATGTGCTGCAGTTCCTTACCACTCTTTCATAGGTCATAGGGAGGGAAGGGGGGTGAAATAGCCTTTAACATAGTCTGTTTCAGTCCAGTTTGGTTGGGTGGATGGCTGGGCAAAATTGCTTTGATAAGCTTTTTCCATTGAGATTTGAATCCATGGGATAGAAGTGTGACCTTTGAAAAGGCTGACTAGAATACTAGAATACATATTTGATTGTTTCCTCTGATAGGACTCAGCTGGGACACATTTTTCTCTCTCTTTCCAAGCAGCTACTGTACATATCAACTACGTACTGTATATGTTTTGTTTTTCATTTAAGTGCATAAGGCATATCTTCCCCAAAATATCCCCCCAGGAAACAGACAGCAGCATCCTCTACACTGACAACTCACTACAATATTTGTACTGTAGCTTACTTAAAGCTGGATCCAGCAGAACTTGCTTGGTCTTGAACTCAGTGGTAACAGTAAGTGCATAAGCACAGTCAGTTTCTATGCGAACGCTGCAATGAATTATTCAAACTTGACTTAATATCACTGCTACAATCCTTGAGTTGTTCCTGATACGTTGTACTGGAATGTGGCAGCTCTTTAAGAGATGCTAAGCAACTTTTTGGCGGTCTGTTCACCAGGGATCTCTCTTTCACCACCAGGTTCCTTTTCTCATAGTTTGCCATGAACTATGAGTTCAAGGGCTGACACTTGAGCATGCTTTAAACACGATAGGAGGTGAAAGATAAAGAGTTAGGCGCTGCATTTCAAATTTCAGATATCAACAGCAGGAGCCGTGTCTAACACTTCCCCATTCAGCTGTTAAGCGGAGTATTGCGAACTAAAGAGGTGCTCAATGGGCACACGCTTTATTGTAGTGTCTGTAATATGATGAATAGTAGACCTTTTTTAGCTGAAATGTGATATTGAGTTACTGCCACACTACACATATTTTAGTGGCAGTTGGCAGTCATAGATGATCTCTTTCTAGAGACTTTTTTTTTAACACCCACACAACTTTTGAAGGAGGTTTCTCTAAAATACAGTTTTTGATTGTTAGACCCATGTGGATGACAACAATTTGGACTGCACAGTTTTCAAGGATTTTAGAGCTAATTCTTTTCATTATTGATTAATAATGAAGTGGCTGTGGCTCAGCAGGTTCGATCCCCTCCACATTTGGAAGTGTCCTTGAGCAAACCGCTGAACCCCAAATTGCTCCCAATTGTCAGACCAGCAGCTTGCATGGTAGCTCGCTGCCATCGCTTTGTGAGGATGTGTGTGAAAGGGTGAACCAAAGGTAAATTGTGCTTTGGATAAAAAAGCTAAATCGCTGTAGATGTTAAATCTGTTAATTATTTATTAATTATGAATCGATTTGTCCTTTGTATACAAAGTGTCAAAAAATAGTAAAAAATGTTCAAGTGGTGTTTTCAAAAAAGAATTTTGACATTCTTCTTAAAATCACTTATTAAAATAGCCAATTAATTTTCTGTCCAGCGACTGATCGTTGCAGCTCTATAGGATTTATTACATTGTTGGGGTGCCAAACCACTTTGAAGGTGGGGAGACACCACTATAAGAGTGAAAAGATAAGAGTCTGCCACGAAGTGCTTCCTTCCCACGGGCGGAAAAGTGGGTGGAGAAAGGTTAGTGATAGTATTTGGTTTGAGTCTTTGATATTCTTCTGAATTGGATCATTATATGACTTTAATACTAACCTTGTTGATATATATAGACAGATATGTCTGCATTTGTTTTTGACGCCTTTTATGTTCCATTTTTGTTGCAATTCATCAAATCTTGGAAAAGCACTTTCTCTTCTTATATTCACTCTCTTATTGCAGTGTGTTCATGCATTGGCCAAGGTCGACAGATTGATTCAATTCCATGCACTGTGGCAGCCAAGACAGTTAATTAAACAATAAGAATAGTTGAGCTGTGGTATGGACTCAACTTCAGTTGTTACATACTACAGTATGTTCCAATTTAATGGTAGAATAAAAGTCAAATCCTCTGAGATAGAGGGATTCATTTACCAGTACCTATTTTATTTAGTTCTTATTATCTACATATTTCCTCATCCACCCCTTATTTGGGAAATATACCATGCTGTTTTTAAGTCAACAGATCAAATCTCTCAATAATGGAGACACATGATATATTTTGTATCAAACAAAACAAATTTTTCCTCTTTCACATTAATTGCTTTGTTTTTCTCTTAAGCTTGTTACTCAGAATCCATATTTGCTATATGATGTATGCCACTCTCTGCCTCGTCTAAGCTGTTCTCCAATCACACAGAATCACATAGACCTCTCAGCCCAGCTCGGTCCAGCAGCTGAAATGGTGTTTCACTGCCTACAGTGCATTTGGCTAAATATGTCAGCATAGAAAGTAACAGTGAGGTAATTCTACGGGTCACTGAGGTGGCAGCACATGCAATCAGACATGACTTAAGGCTCCTTTGGCCCAGTTCCACTCTCTGGATTTTAGGGTCCTCAGATTGACAGCCAGGGAGCAGGGTAAGGGTTATGTATCAAGGCAGACTAACAGCCTGTTTTGCAGGCAGGCCCTGCACAGTGTGTGATTCCACCCCTAGTTCTGGCCCACACCTTGAGTTGGGGCCAGAAGGCAGCAGCACACAATGTAGCAGCGTGGGTTGTTCTCCATTTTCGGGAGTTAAAAGGATAAATTGATGTAGAAAATGCTGCTCTATGCTATAATGGATTCTTCAGCGATGCCTGCCCTATCGGTGTATTGCAGCCCTGAAGGAAGTGTACTCACAGCTCCCCTACACAATGTGGGAAATTGCTTACTGCAACGGGACTTAGCCAGCATTGGTACTGAATGTGAAATTAACCTTGCTATGATTTCTTTAATTTGCTTGGAGTGACATCTGGCTCAGGTGAGAGGGGCCTTTGTCAGTCTCCTCAATGTCTCTCAGCATGCACTCGCACTCACCTCATGTTAGGTCCCTAGGTAGTCTTATTCTTCGTGTTTTTTTCAGGATACATAATGCTGTGCCTGTTTTTGTTTACTGTAATGTCAAGGTTGAGCACTCAACATATAATGTTCTTCAAAGTATATATCAAGGATACGATTCTCATTTAATGGCTTCTATGACCTTTGCAAGGCCCCCTTCCTGCTGTAATCGATAGGAATACCATTTGCAGCCATGACAGCACAATGCAACTAGATCCTGCATGAAAAAAAAAATATTGGCTTTCATTTATCAAGAAAGACTCAAGCCTAATTAGATTTTTTCAAATGGAAATTTGTCCATTTGTATCCAAAGTATCTGTATCTGTGTATTTGTTCAAATGTAAGACCACATATGCTTAGGAAAAAGCTCAGTCATGAGATAGATGCTACAGTATTAAAACACAATACATCTTTTATTATATGTCATAACTACGCCACACTTCATACTTCAGTTTAGATGTGGATGATATGGGCACAAAATAATTACCTGTCAGCATTTCATAATATTTTCATCGAATAAATAAAAATAAACTCAAACATTCTTTTCACTACATTGCAGGACAGTATTTGAATTACAGTACTGTCGTAGTCTTGCAATAATCGTCTATGGCAGCATAGAATTGGTTGGTTGAGTTTTTTATATAAAAATTGTAACACTGAACACAGAAATCATGCAACAAAATACACATCTATAAATACATATTTTGAGGTCAATAAAACAATCCCTCTAGCGCCACATTGGTCCAAATATGAACTCACATTTCTTCCTATAAACTGAAATCTTTTCACTTGCCAGCAAACTTGTTTTCCCCTTGAGTTTCTTAAGCCTAAACACTTTTTAGTATTGTCAATTTATTTGGCCTCCATTCTGGGTTTTGTCAAAACTTTATTTTTGTTTCTTATCTTATAGATTTTATCCAATTATAACTTGGTGCAGTGGGGACCATCTTTTGGATGTCTTTATTACAGCTTAGCAACAGAATTTGTCTGTGGTGTGAAAATTAATTTGGCAGCAAAGACAGAAACAGGGAGTAAGCCACATCTCTCCATTTCCTCTCCAGTCATAATCAAAATTGCTCAGTGGGAAGACAAGTCCTCACTGTACCTGCCTGCAATGTACTCGCTTGATTTACTTATGATTTACTCATACTTGGCACTGATGCTAGTAGCTCTAGTTATTTTTCTGATTTACTTTTTATGTGCACTTATACACAGTCTCACATCATAATGGTTAATCATCTTACCTCTTCAACCTCACTTCACTCATCAGTAGGACTATAGGTTGTATGAACCATCATTAGTGAAGCAATTTACAGTGTGATTCAGCTGTATAGTTGTTATACAAGATGTGAAAAAGATGCAGGCATATTGCGTGCATGAATGTGTTGATTGAGTGATTAAGACTATACTGGTTGTTAGTTTGTTTAAAACTTTTTTTTTTTATTGTTGGAGCAGCCCAAAACTTTCAGAGGGAGGAACGTACTTCTGCACAGCTCAGAAAAAGCAGAGAAAAGCAGAGTTCCTCAAAAACAATGTCAGATGAACTGTAAGAACAGGGATGTGGGATGTAAGAGCTCCATAAAAGTCTTGGCAAGGCTTGGCAAAATGTATAAAATCATGGTGATAACGTTGTATCTCCCACCCTACTTCATTTGGTTTGACTAATCTTGGAGGCTTGACTAATGTTTGACGATCTCAAAGATGTCATTAGAAGGTATTTTCATGCTGAATCATCAGCACAACGTCCTGCTTCATGTTTCTGAGCACTGGCAAACTGTAATATTTAGCTCCATCAGTTTAATTGGGAGCCTGCATGCCACCTGTGGATTTCACTAAAGGGTACTGTTGAATGTGGGAGTCATTATTACTCACACCTGTTTCTCATGATTGTGCCAGTTACATGGAGCCTTGCATTTATAGTGTATGAATTGTGCAAAAAACCGAACAGGCCTCTTTCACAGCAGACATTTTCACATGCACTATCAGGAAAACCACAGGAAGGACTGCTGACATGAATGGCTATTTAGAAATACCAGCTCTAAGGCATTGGTGTTGTGTATGCATGCTTACTGGCACATCATGAATTTCATCAATTACGCCTGTGCTTCACATGTCATGACAAGTCAAAATGTCCTAAATGAAAAAGGTCTTTTCAGGAATCTATGTAGAGTAACTCAACATGTGTGTTCCCATGAGGAATGTGAGAGGGAGTTGTATCTTAACATTTGGTTCATGTATGGTTTGAATCCTTGTTGTCAGTTAACATGATTAAGGCTTGTTTTTTCAACTGGCTTAATTACAAATATATGACATTATGATCTCCATTCGTTGTTGTTGCCTGAGTGTATCTTTAATCTGTTCTGCATCCTCAATGTTCAGTGATATTAAACTCGCTTTGTCAGTTACATTTATATTGAATCAAATACATGGTGCTCTTTTTCAAAATAGTAGCTGGAGGCACCCAAAAGTCAACCAGACATGCTTTTTTCTATCATATGGTCAAGCATAGGTGACCCATTTTCAACCCACTCTCCATGAAAGCTACAGTTTGTAGCATTTTGAACTCACTTTCATTTTCCTCTCTTGATTCTTGAGCTGTATTTGGCACTCTGTGTTTATTTGCATCATCAGTACTATACATATTTTGCGTCTTGTGTTTTAAAAGGAAATTAAATTAAGTTAATAGTTTTAGTAATTAGGTCTCAGACTTCAGTCAAAGTGGCATGAGTCCTTGGACTAAAAGGCCACAGGAAAAAAACATTGTCTGGTCTATGGTGCCATACAACTGGCCATCAGGTGAGGCGGCATCAGACCGCCTGTCGAGAGGAAAATAACTTCCCACCAAATTGAATCAGGCAGTATCAGGTGAAACAGACATATCCAGTAGAGTGAAGTTGTGTTCTGCTGGCAAGAATAACATTTCCGCTCTGATTTCTGCCATTTAAAAAAAAAGTTCAGACTTGTGTTTGCATAAACCAAGATGTCAGAAGATTTAACTAAAAATGAAATTACTCCTTTAATGTATCCGTGCTCTCTTACACCAGAGTCTGACGGCTAATGGTATTCAGTTAATGACTATATACATCCTGCAAGCAGGTGTGGATGACATTTTTGGTAGTATAGACTCTGTCTTAACTGCATTAAAAAGTGTACTCTAGTGTTTATTTAAATGTGTGCGATATGAAAAATTGATCTCTCAACATGAGAGGAGTTTGTGATTTTGGTCTGTGTGTGCACTTCTGTCAACTTTGCACTTTCATTTCTCCTAAGCAGATGGAAACACCACCACGATTTCAGGTCAAACAGAGTACAAAAATAAAGGCTTAGAAATAATAATGGTTCTTTTCAAAATCGCAGTCAGTGGCATCCAAGCTCCTTTTGCCCATGAAAATATTTGTGGTCCAAGGGGCTGTACAACACTGTTAGGCAGAAGGGAAGAAAGCTTTTCTCTGTTCTCATGCTGAGGATCGCACCATGCCACACAACCATCTCATAGAACATGACTTGTATATATTTCATATAGAAGTTTTCATTTTTATTTTACGTTTATTGTTTTAATGTGCCCTATGCAACCAACTTCCCTCAGTGGCAAATAAGTGATTGATTGTGTTTCCCAAGATGCGACAAAAAGGTTTCCGCGCATTACTGTGGAAACTGCATTTGATTGAGCCATTTGGTAAATGGTATTGGAAGCATCAAGCATACTTGGCCTCATGGGTCAGTACTTTTGATTTCATTGCCCTAGTAAAAGACACGACAAGTGCACACTGTGGATTTCCAGGCCCTGAGTATCACAATTCCCTATTACAGTGAACTACAATGTGAGCTGTGCATAAGGTGCCGTGTGTAGGTCAACCATGTTAGGTAACTACTTAGTGTGAGGGGGCAGTGAGACATAAAGTCTGTAGTTCTTTTAGAATCCATAAATAGGTAAATGACAGCAGACATCACAAAGTGCTTCACCATACAAGACATTACAATTAATATATCTGATTTTAGCTTTGTCATGTACAGTGGACATGTCCTTCTGACACATACCAGTGTACACATCCTGCTCTCCTTCTATGAATCAGTGGTGCATTATGAAAGTCAGTGGTACATGGCCGGGAGAGTGAATCTTGGTAATGTTGTGGCTACAGGTGCAAAGCAAAGCTATGAAACAGTTGGATATTTGGGGGAATCAGTAGGTGTAGTATGGCTGATGCTTGATTTAATCAATTAAAGAGACAAATGTGATTAAAAAGCAAACCTAAATGATTTGACTCCCATTTGCCTACATCATAACGTTCAAGTATGTTCCAGATGTCTACTGCAGAGATGTAAATGTAAGGCTATTTTAAATGTAAGTGAAAATTACATTAATTATCAATACCATGTGGAGAGCAGGCCAATGCTGTGCCTCGCTCTTTGCCGTTCTCAAGGCTTTTTAAGAGTCATAATATGGACAGCGCATGGTGTTCAAATTAGGTCTAATCAACAGTTAAATAACGGATGATAACTAAAAGCATTTCATATTAATTAAACAACACTGTGTCTCTTTATTTCAAACACACATTTAATTCCACAGTATTACTTAACAAAAAGAGATTTCCTTCTCTCGAACACAAATGACAATGAGATTACATTATTTTGAAACAGTATTATTTTCTGAGCAGTATTGTTGTGAGACAGACAGCTGGTCGGTAAGATAAACACATACTTCTCTGTCCATTCTTCTTTAAAAGCTCTCGTTTCACTGTTCCTCTGCACAGTTTTTAGGATGATGTGATACAGATAATATCCAATCCCTCTGCATCTGTCATAGCTGTAGTTCTAGGTATATTACACAGGCTATAGGTCTCCGCAGGGCCTACTGCACAAGCAGTGACTTACACTGAAGCTATGGCAAGAACAATTCACACATCGACCAAACTGTTTAAGTTCAGTTTACTTTCAGTGTATTAATTCATTTTAAATTAAATTTAGAGCAGAAAAACTGTCCCTTAGTTGTACCTTATAGCTCGATTCCTGTTCCCTTGTAGAGATGTAGAGACATTGTGGCTGACAGTAACATGCTGTATCTCTCAATCTAGTGCTCTCTTACTCATTTCCTGCCTCAGAAAAAGTAAACCAAAGTCAAATTTCCCAGCCTATTATTCACAAAAAGCGTAGGTATGTCTGTTTATGTACACATCACTTGGGTTAAGTCATAGATACAAGGTAGAAAATGACTGTGCATTGCACCGTGTTAACCTAGTCTGCCCAAATCCCTGTTATTTTTGACACCAAACTTGCACTGCAGCATTTGATCGCTATAATGACACACTCTGTACTGCACATCCCCTCCCACATCAGTGGGATTAAGTTTTGTTTTTTTTAAAAACTGTGTGCAACCAATAAAAAAAAAATGCTTCTTCACTGGTGCAAAGCCCTGCCATGAGCCATGCACCGCCACAAAAATAGAGCCCTTTGTGTTATGTCTCCGTCCCTGTGCTCTCTTGGCATATTAACTGTTCTGTTTTTCAGACACATCCGGGGCTTGTTTATGGATCATTTCTTCAAACATTTTGCTTTCCTTTGCCGTTGTTTGTGTAGCCACCAACATCTTTGCCAAGACTCTTGGACTCCATTGTTGCCACCACAACAGTGTGAGAAGAGACAGGAAAGCTCATTATCGACAGTGCCTTCAGTTTCAAGTTTTGTGACATGGTAGCTAGCAGATAAAAAAGCCACCAGGGTTGCAGAATAAGGAAGTGGTGTTATATAAGTATTCAGCTCACTTGTACGGGGAGATTGGCAGCACAGAATGGCAGTATTTCCACTCCTGAAGAATGGTTTGTCTTGATTCTGGCTCCTCTTTTATGAGATATTGCTGAGTCAGTGTCTGGTCTCTGTGGCTTTCTGAACAGTATGTTGAGCTCAGTTTTGCTTGATTGTGCACTCTGTTTGATCCCCATGCCTTGCAAACACATCCACACATATTCCATCCCAAACTACCGTCACCACCCTGAAAAGTTGTATATAAATAGATTTCACACTGAGCACCGCTGGGTTGAAATTAATTCTGGTCAGGGGAGAATCTGCCACAGCCTCCCAAATACGCATACACAGTACCGCCTGCTGAGACCCTATAGCCGTTTATTATACCCAGTCAAATTGGATTTATTGTTAGTATTCCCAATTTCATATCTTTCTATCTATCTATCTATCTATCTATCTATCTATCTATCTATCTATCTATCTATCTATCTATCTGACTGTCTATCTGTCTATCTGTCTGTCTGTCTGTCTGTCTGTCCCTAAGTTTTAACAGGTTCAATAGGGCTGCAACTAATTATTTTTGATACTGTGCCTGTTATAATTTCCCACAGCCCAAGGTGATGTATTCATATAGCTTGTTTCATACGATAAACACTCATAAACTCAAAGATATTAATTTTACTATTATATATGACAAAGAAAAGTGGAAAATCCTCACTGTCCCAGAATCTGGGACCAGGGAATGTTCAGCATTTTTACTTTAAAAATGGCTAAAACAATTAATTGATTATTTAGATAGTTGATAGTTCAAGTTTCTGTCCATCAACTAATCGATTAATCGACTGTTCATTTTAGCTTTAATGTTAAATAATATAATGAGTGGCATACCCATGTTAAGACCCCTGGCACTGTTGATTGAGACAAACTTGATTTGTTCTTTTGTTCTATATAAAATTGTGTCAAAGTCATAGGATTGCTTTATTATAGAGTTTGCTTTCCAGAGAGGTGTTTGTCCCTCTGGCTTTGCACTAGCACACACACATGTCCTTCCAGCCTGTAACAAGCTAACTTCAATCACATGTAAAATACTTATAATAATATTTTACTTGAATTCCCATCACTTATATATTTCGTCCTGATTTTCTCACTGAATTAAACTTGACACCATACTGTATCTCATTATTGCTTCTTTTCAGTTATTATACTTTCATTTCAACATGTTTACAAAAGATCTATCATCTGTCACCTGTAACTATGGTACTATACAGTATTTTAATATATCTTTGTTGATTGCAGTGGACATGTTTGTGTGGATTTGTTCTCCCTCCAGCTTTTTAACTGCACTACGCCCCTGCTAATATGTCAGTCATGGTGCTTTGCTGCTACTGCCTTTGGCTCCGTTAGCTAACTATAAAGCACTGACATGTGCACTGAGCCATCGGATTTGTCTGTCTTCCAGGAAGTAGCTCTAACTGCATTGTGTGGAGTTAAGCAAATGATGAGTGGATGACTGGGAATACACCACTATTTCATTTCCTGCCACCATATTGATATGAATGGATCAATGCACTGTTAATCCACTGCTATTATAGGTTGCAAGGAAGGTAATCAGGAGTTCAGTGCAATACCTAATTGCATTGCATCTTCTACTCAGCATTAAACCTGAAAACTTTTTATTACCAAAATAAAATGAGGGCTTTCCACATGCTGTATACTGTATATATGTGTAGACACTGAATATGTGTGTGTGGATGTGTGCTGTGTTTGTATTCTTTGTCGACACTGCTTAAGTACTTGCATTTTTCTATTTCCAGCCAGGAAGCATGACAGTGGTGAATATCTTAACATCACTGGTATCACAAGGGACCAGGCTGGAGACTACGAATGCAGCGCTTTAAATGACATCGCCTCTCCTGACACCAAAACAGTAAAAGTCACAGTCAACTGTAAGTATATCTCTTTCTTCCTCCTTCCTTCCCTTCTTTTTTCCTCCACACTGGCCTTGGCAGTGGCACTGGCTACCTTCAATGATACCAGTCTCGTGTCCCTGAAAGTACACCTTTCTAGAAGTTTGAAAAAGTAGAAATGTAGAGCTCAAAGTTTCTTAATATTTAATGTGAGAATTCCCTTTTTGTCTGTGCATGTAGGTGATTAATTCACACTAAGGAAAGGTCTGACTGTTCTAAGCACTATTCCATTATGCAGGTAATGAGTCTTTCAAAAGTGTGAGGAGACAGTAATGAGGAGCCAGGGCATTAATGAATGATACTGGGCTTTAGCTGGTCGTGGTCACGTGGAAATCACCACTCGTAAGTATTAGCAGAAATGGATGCTTGACAATTATTGCCATTCCCTCTCTTTTTTAAAGTGCTCCTTTACTTCACTGTTATTCATGGAGGTTTTCTGCGTAGATGCCCTGTGCTAAATCTCACTATTGGCAAAGCTTATCAGGCAGTCAGCCACAGAGATAGGGGGGAGAGAGTGAAAGAAAACAGGCTTCTCCTGGCCCACTTACTGAGTCAAGTTTTCTAATTCAAGTTTTAAGAAATATAGTTATTTTTATTTCATACACATTTCATATTTTTTAGCTTTTTTGCAACAACTTTGAGTCCAATATTACTTGAACCTTTTTCCACCTCTCTGTGTTAAGGCAGCTTTCATTCTGGCTTCGGTATAACACAAAGTCTTGTGGCCATTATTTCTGTGTAATGCCTGGCTCTAATGAGCTGGGTCTGAGTGGAGTTTCAGAGGCCAGTAATTTATAGCTCTACTGAGACATGGGTTCAAGAATGAAAAGTTCTTTGACAACTGGCAATGTCTTCATGTTACAGAACAAAGGAGATATTCGCAATGATTGATAAGGCATGTGTCATAGTCAGACGCCGAGTTTTAAAGTGAGACAGCAGGCGTACGTGGGTTCAGTATCCAAACAGAGTGAATTGATTAGGAAGACTTTCCTTTTGCTGTCAGACAAAGTCACCACAGCCTGAGCACCGGAGCGATACTTTGGGTGGGAGTGTACTGTAGTTCATCATGTGTTAAGGCAGTATTTGCCTGCTGCACAGAGTTATCTGAAGCTGACAGAACTACAGAGCTGTTCCTGTCATTGACCGCTTACTCATTCTTTATTAGTGACGTGTACCGTGTACCACACTTTTTTCTAATTTTAATGGTTTAAAAATTGAAAACTGTTTATGATTTCTCTTTAATATGATATTTTACATAATCCTTTAGGTATAGCAGAGATTTAGTTGCTCAGTTCAGAAATAGAAAAATATAAATATAAATGTAAAGGAGGTAACTGAATAGGTTAGAAACTCAGACACACATTACTTTTGCCTTCTGGACTGAAAAATTGAGGTTCTGTATCGCACCCATCCTAATTGCAACACATCACAGGCCCTTCTTGGAAATGCTATGGATTATAATACATAAAATAAAGTCAATTTGTTGGATTCTTTTATCAAAAGTAGCAGCAGGATCCTGAGTTAATACACTGAAGTGAGACTCTAAGAGTCGATGTCCATTGAAAAACAATTATCTCCAAAGTCTTTCTTTTCAGGACGTAAGTAAAACAGCCTGTAGCAGGATCTATGACAATACTTTCAACTAATCCAGTGGGTTTTTAAAAGATTTGATGATAATGAGGAGTAGCATGTGGTCTTAAATGTATCTGAAATCTTATCATTAAAGATGGAGATAGTGTACATGTTTTATCAGACAGTGTTGAGATGTAGCTCCAGTGGACATTAAATCTCTCCTGTAGCAGCTCTTTGACACATATGCCATGTCTTTCTGGCAAGTCTTTATTCTGTCTGCAGTAATTAGTTTAGCTTAGGTGATGGGGCAGCCTGTGTCTCCAGAAAGTGTAAATCTCAGAGCTCCCTCCCACGTAATTCATAAGTATTTCATAGTTTCTGACACCCAGTGTGAGCTATGGCCAACATGTAGCTCCATAGCGTCAGACTTCTGGCCTCACAAGCACCTTACACATGAAAGGTCCTGTGTTTTATTGCGGTTGTTTAGCATTCGAAATGCTGCCCAAATATGAGACCTGCATAAACAAAACATGTCGCTGACATTAAAGCAGCACATATCCGTTTTGGTGGTCGATGCCTTCAAATGGCAGCGAGAGGTAGCTGTTAAAAAAGTCAGTGCCTTGTGTCATGAAGCTTTAAATAGTCAGCGTTTCAGCTCTCAAAACATTTAGTAAATATGTTTTTTTATGTTCGGATTTTTCACAAAAGCTGCCTCGTCCCCCTTCTGCCTACATGGAGACTTGTGTCAGATGTGCTCATTTCCAAAGATAAGGGGGCAGAATAAATGAATTAAAGTTGTCCTTTGGAGCGGCTGATGTGGCCACAGCAGGCAGAGCCTGAGCCAGCTGGTGGCCACTCTTCACTGCCTCCTCTCCACCCTGGTGCAGTTCTCCCTCTCTGAAGGAAAAAGAGAAGCATTTGGACCATATCCCAATCTACTGTATCATTCATGCTCTACTGTCACACATCAAGCTATATTCAGCGAGAGCCCAGGAGCGTGGGGTATTGATGAGGGCTCAGTGTGCCACATTCTGAATTAAGATAAAGACGTTAGCTGACACTGAAACTCAAACAAGAGAGGATAATTACAAAGCAAGAAGCAAGAAATGAACTTTATTAAAAATATTACACTGCATGGGCACATGTTCAAACAGCTGTTTTACTTGGCTGGCAGAATCAGCCATTCAACTCTGTAAAGGTTCTCTTGGGAGAGTCAACAACATGAAATGTGCCATTTTAAAGATTTTATGGTAAATAACCTTTTTAAGATACCACACAGCATGAGGAGACTATTATTCTCTTATTTCATACAAATATTCAGGTTTCACTGGATGTTGTAATTTATGCGTGAGGCTATCATTGTGTGCACTGATCCTCTCAGAGTATCCCTGCATGTTAATAGCAGTTAAATGAAATTAAGTTACAAACATCAATCAGTCATGTCTGCATTTCTTGCTTATTGTTCTAATAAGACAGCACAGGAGTTAGTGACACTGACATTTCATGGGTTAACAGTCTAATTAAATATATGTCCAAACAATTTCTCTCTCTGCTTTCAAAAAATGCCATTTTTTTAAGCTAAGAGTATAGTTGACCTCTGGGCTAATTGCAGATTAAGGCCACTAATTAAAATAAGCAAACCAAAGTAATGAAAACAAAATTAAGCTCTAGCATGTTTGGAGTTTTAATAACACCAGGCCTTCCATAACACTAAACCTGCCATTTGGCTTTCTATGATATGATGATTTAGAGGCAGACGGTTTGAGGCTTTGTCATTCTGCAGCTATTTCCAAGCGCTAACTCGAGTACATGTAACCTCTGCTTGAATTTCTCCAAGGCTCAAAAGACTACCCTGATTAGACAGCATTAATTAAATTACTGGCCTGCCTGCGTCTCTTGTCTTTCTACTTCCAGTGATGAATGATTGGTGACTGAATACTTTTATGAGCTAAACCTGAAAGATGGCAGTCATCCAGAAGGTCATGCAAGAATCAGATTGGCTGAAAAGCCCTGCTTGGTAAAAGAATATTTCAGCAGCGATTTTACCTGATGAAATTTGATCTCTGACCCACTTTTCAAATTTACATATTCATCTTCACTGCAGGTGGGTGCCATTATTGGCTGAAATTGTCACTGCACAGTTTGACTCAAAGGCATAAATATCACATCGAGGTGGCTTAGTCGGACGGATGAATGAGAAGGAAACAACCATGGAAAACCTCCGCCTGAGATAAAAAGCCAGTGTTTGATTAATTAATGAAGCCACCTTGTTGTAGTACAATCACTAACGATACAGATAAAACAATAACAAAAAAAGCTGTTTCTTTTCCAAACTGAGGGATCACGCGTGTCTGACCTTCCTCTGTAGTTCAGAGAGAGCGAGCTGTCTGCTCTCACTCCTTACTGAGTGACACTTCAGAGTTTGAACACCATCATGTTGCAAGATGGGATTTGACAGTTTGCACAAACTTTAGTCACACGTGGAAAGTACACAGACAACCAGCTGTGTCATTGTGCCACATTTTATTTGCTCGTCACTGTTTCAGATGCTTCAGCTAAAGCCGTTTGTAACCACGCCAGATGTTCTGATCGTCTCTCTCCGTCCATGTAATCATCACAAAGCTGCCACGAGTCAATTTGCAGGAAGTAAACGTGTAAAGAAGTCGGATTAGTTGATTCCATGTTAGCACCACAGATGTTTGAATTATTGATGTAGAGTAGGAAGACCTTGCCTTTTATGGTTTATTTTTTTATATGAAGCCACTGCTTATGTAATGGCCACATTTCTTGGAAAGTTAGAGCAGAATATTCAGACTTGAGGCACCTCTCCTTAAAGTGCTACAATAGCATACATCTGGAAGTTTAATTGGGTAACCCTGACAAACTAGATTCAACTTTGTTTTCAGTTTTTTTCCAAACTGTTTGCTGGGAGAGTCTTTGTGATCTCGTCCCTTCCTATCTAGATGTAGAGTTCAGGTATAAATCAGCGCAGGCGTCTCTCCTTTTTCAACATCACTTGTTTTCCTTCATCGCAAAGGTTTCACTTGCTTTGCAGAGTGAAGCTGTGCCCCGTGTGCTTCCGAGTTTGCCAGCCATTTGTACGCCTCCTTCCTCCTCCAGTACCCTGCAGCTGTGAATTCTGCTCACATATTCACCATAGCCGTGTTTATAAAAAGAAGAGCACCTCACTTTCTCTCCTGCTTACAGTAATTGGCCAACAAAACTGTGATCGTTTTTAATTATGAGCTTGCACTTTAGAACTGCTGGAAGAAATTACAGCCATAGTATTGATACATTTCTGGGCATAATTGAAATGCAGGGGCATACTGTGAATGCTTCAAATTCTTTACATCACCTTGTCTTTTGCTTGCTGCAACCCTGCCTTTCCCTCTAAAGACCCAGTCATCTGGGCCTGTTTGGGATTCAAGCCCTGCCCTGGTTGATTCACCCACAACATGCTCCCCTCACTCCCCTGACAGAGTTTTTCAGGAGAGTCATGGCCATCTACAATAAATAAGAGGCAAAACCTGTTTACTTGTGGTCAGGAGACACATCTTCATGAGCCAACATTACAATGTCAAGTAATGACAAGAAAGTAAACAACTGTTAGTGTGGGGTCAGCATGTTTGCACTGTATTAGCATTTATTTTTATTCAGAATCATCATACATTAAAACATTTGCCTGGCTGTGCATGTACATTTGACAAATTGCATGTCTTCCATACTGTGTGAGCGTGTGTGTCCAGACCTGCTTCAGCACAGCGGTGGATTGTACTGGTGGATCAAAGAAAGAATAGATGTTCATTCCACAGTTCAATGAAATCTATTATTGGAAGTATTTTAACATCAGGCATAGAGTCTCAGTTGAGCATTTGTCGACAGTTTGCAGTATCCATTGAAATACTGTGGCTTACAATTCAAAAGAGAAGGCTTCCTAGAATTGGATTCTGATCCAATCCTAAGTAGAGTTAAAGCCAGTACCCTCGAGCTGTTTGGATGTAAATCCATCTCTCTACATCTCTCCAAAGCTCTCGTCTTGATTGCTATTTGGATTCCTTGCTGCATGCAGGGCATGAATAAGTGAGAATCTTGATCTTCTGCAGAATAAATGTTCTTGCTAGTACCACTTTAAACCAGATTGACACACAGCCACGTCATCTTTTAGCTGGGTCTGCAATTTTTTGTGTCTTTATAACGTTGACAAAAGGCAAATGCCTTTAACATCAAACTGTTTGTAACATGGATGATTTGTATGCTTACACAGCTGGAGGTGACTTACTGAACTGACTGGTAGTATTAATAATATCTCCATGTATCCTGGTTGTGGTGTAGTCTTCATCAGAGCAAACCCACCATCTTACTTGAATTCAGTAACATAGGTGGGGATTTGCGTACCTTGAACCATTTAGTGTAAAACTCAGACAATAGATTGAATCCCTGGTGCTGTCGAGCCTCACAGTCCTGCACACTAAGCCGGTTATTTATATGCCTTGCATTGTATAAAAAGAAGGAACACAATGTTCCCTAGCTGTTCTGAATAGAAATCTTAATTAATTAATAAATCTTGGCAGCAGAACCATTCCTGACCGACAAAAAAACAGGACAATGAAGCCCACAGATGGCAGTGGGGAACAGTGTCTCTGTGTGTAAGCTGATAAGTCATGCACTGATGAGTCCATTTCTTAATTGCAATGAAAACTCATTTTCAAATCTGGCTGAAGAGGTAGGGTTATTAATTGATCTTTTAATTAAAAACCCTGCGTTCTCTAAGTTCTCTTGGCAAACAATAGTTTGTAGCTAAATAAATCATATTCAGTCTTGAAGCACACCAATTAATCACTAATAGTCACATGAGGATTGCTTAAGGCAAGCGACTCAGTGAAGCCCTGTGCATTAAGGTGTGATGCTTTCTGAACAAACCCTGTCCATTAATATTAGATGGAGAGAAGGTCAAATATTTTATTCCCTTAACATGCTTGTATTCATGCACCTTGTTGAGATGTACAATTGGAGACACCATCTTTGTTTTGACGTCAAGCTCCGCATAATGCAGATGTAATGGAAGTCGGTTTGTGAGGGACTCACAATCGGCCATTTGTCAGACGACAGGGCCTTCCAGCACCCATTTTTCCTGTCGTGCCTGTGCTATTCCTGGACCCAACCCCTTACCCCCATCTGCTGGAGTCACCATTACCCCAGGCATGATTTACAGCACCACCACAGCATTCTCTAGCCACTAAATTACCTGGATTATTGGACCTTCATGATTTTTAGTGCACTACTTTGCATTACTCTCCAAATCCTGATGGTGTATTGCACAATATATGATGATATAGGACATGCCAGCAAGTTGAAATTGGAATTGTTGGATTGGACTGGATTTTATGGCTGTGATCTGTCTTAACAGATCTCAGTGCCAGGATCTAAATTAGAAAGACTTGATATTGTTTATGCATATAAAATCAGAGCATTTTGGACGACCTACAAAATTGTATTTTTCTCTTTTCCAATATTTTACAACAGTTGTACAACTTGAGTGGTGAGAGGGACACCCAGACTACTTTTGAATTCCACTCATTCTGGTGAACCTTTATGAAAGGTGATAGATGATGACAGATGATCCATATTCCTGGTCCAACACCAACTCATTTGGCTATAAATCTGGGTTTATATTCATAGTTACCAGTCCTTAGTTACGCACTGGGAGGGATGGCCTCTAGTGCTCGTATTGCATGTTGATCAACAAGATAATAAAAGAAAAATATATCAAGAATTATTTCCTGATTCCTTTGTTATTTTAATCTAATTTTGCTTGCCAGGATTTTTAACCAACTTCTAATAGAGTGCAGAAATCCAAGGTAACCATAAATAGGAAACCCTTTGAGTCTAATGAAGAAAGCACACTGTTCTTTTTGGCAAATAGCTGATCCAGTTGGTATTAAATAAAAGGAAACACATCAAAATGCTCCCTCTTCCAAAAAGAAAATACAACAGCTAAATGAAAGGAGCACATTTAGACGGACAATTTGGCAGTGGTTTTGTGTTCTCAGTTTTAACATAAAAGACAGTGGCTCTATGTGTGAGGTTTCAAGTATTGACACACCTGCCGGGGCCACCATGTCCACTGTCCTAGCAACTGTACAGCACGACAGCCAGGTCACCCTGGCGCTTTCAGAGGTTTCAGATAATCAATGGCCCGCACAATGACACCAATGGAGGATTACGAGGCTTCACTAAGCCTCTGTCGGTCGGCATACTGCATTGATTTTGTTATTGGCTTAAATTTCTATGCTGGAGAGTGCTGTTACAGTACAATTTTCTGTCCTTGTTCCCTTCCTTTTCTTTAAGTATTGTACAGCTCTTCTCTGGTGCACATTGTCAAATGCTAACACTCTGAAGCTTTAGAAGCCCTCTTATTCTTTGCTCCAGGTTGTTGTAGCTCTTGAGTAAAGATGCTGATAGGGCCTGTGACTTTTTTCTGCAGGATGTCTTCGTGGTGCCATTAATGGTTGTTGGTTGTGATTAAAAGAGATACAAATCTGAAGCAATCTGAGAAGTTTGAACAGATCTGTGAAGTGAGATTGAGTTAGAAAAGTGTTGATACTTTGACTTTGGATATTGCATAAACACAAGGGTACACACACCCACAGCTTGCACACACACACACACACACACACGCACACAGCCAGCACAGACATCCAGTCAAGGTCTACTAATACCCCCCAGCATGGCATCCGATATTTCATACAGTGATATATGAACAGGAAAAGCCCTAGCGTAACCCATTGCTTGATTCACTGTTTCAAGTCCTTCGGATTATTCAGACCAGCCACAGAAGCGGGGGAAATAAGGGTATAATTGGCACACATATGCAAGGACAGAAAATCAACATACACTAGTCATGTGCTCATAAAGATGCAGAAGGAGGTTGGTGGATGGGCATCCATCATCACAGAGCGCACTGTCACCTCAGTGTGCCTCTCCTACATGATCAGACGGCACATGTAAAAATGCTCACATGTATCTTTTTCATCTTGCGCAGATCTGTTGCATCCCACCTCATCTATCTATGTGGCCTCTCACAAATCGGGAGAGAACCCATGAAGACAGTGGGCCCATATTGCATTATCTTTATTAGAATGAAGCCCAGACATTGACAGTATCTCTATCTCACAAAAATGTGCATATGCGCTATAATGAAGCATGTTGCTACTGTACCTGGAATACACATCAGAACTATCTTATTCAGTAGGATTAGACTCTTCAGATGTGTTCATCAGATTAATGTGTCATTGTTTGCAACTTGGGGAGTTTGATGCCAGTTAGTACCTCAGGGTTGTGTTGTCCATGAGTCCATACTGAGGTCATCCGTTAGAAACGTCTCCAAATGCAATTGGAAGTAAAGGCTTGCAGGCGCTTGGCCAAACCCTTCCACTGGATGCAGGCTACAGCTCTGACTGACAGCTTGCTCTTAAAGGCTCATTGTCAGGAATATAAATAGTCCACATTCTACTTTCAGACATGGCCGGGCAATTTGCTGCTAGCTGCAGGACTGACCCTGAGAGTGTGGGCCTCCTCCATGTATCATAGACTTTTAATCAGAATCTGTATGAATGACAAAGTAATTTTGCTTGTATTGTATGTCTGATGGCTGTGCATCTGATTGTGTGTTTAGAGCAGTTTTATTGTTTGTCAGGATTTGGGGAGACAGGCCAAGTTTAGACAATACACAATGTCAGATTGAGCCCTGTGCCTTATTATGATTGGTTCTCCTGTTTCCTTGCCTCTGTTGATACATGGAGAACCAGTCATGATAATACCAGTGGGTATGAACCCATGTATGCATTCAGTTCTGTGAAGAACAGTGCTACCTACAGCAAGCACCCTCTTAAAGAGGGTTATTTTATTTTGTTTACCCTCCAAAATCTATGAATTTAGCATGACTCTGATGATGGCCAATAATTACAAATGTAACAAGTGAAACATTTGTATTCCCATTATGTGACTAAGGGAATGGTGAGAGTGCTGGTCGTTTTTTTCCGACCACATACTGTATTCAACAAAATGCCATTGTTGTAAGTCTATATAACTTCAATTCATTAATTTCATTTCTTTCAAGGCTGCGTTACTATAAGCAGAGTAAATATTTGAAGTACAAAAGGCCCGGGCTGCTTTAGAAACCGTCCATATGTAAAGCTGCCTTCATGACACTGGCAAAGAGATTTACACCACATTTCAGCACATGAAAGGAGCCTCATTTTGCATTCACAGAACCTGCCTGTGCCATTGAGTCTTTGAACTTCCATTAAGCCATTTATCACCATGCAGTGCAATTCATTTCATTTTCCTAACGTTGGAGATGGATGCCCTCTCCCCTCCCCTACTCCGCCTCTGTTGGCTCTGAGTGTTGAGTTTATACTATGTAATGTGTGCACTGACCAGAATGTCAGAGGTTGTCATTTTCAAGTTAAAAAACCCTCCTTCACCAGTGCTCCTTGTCTTATGATCACTTCAACTTTTTCCTTTAGATTGTCCTTGTGCTGGTGATAACACAGATGTTTCTTTTGACCTCTATGTGTGACCTGCCTACTTATCTCTTTGTTATCCCCAGTTGCCCCAGCGATCCACGAGATGAAAAGCCATGGAGTTGGTCTGGGACGCACAGCTCTGCTAAGGTGCGAGGCAGCTGCTGTGCCTTCTCCTACATTCGAGTGGTACAAGGGTGAGAAAAGGTGAGCCTAGTATGAATGTATGAGTTGTCTTGATAAAGTGTGTTGGCAGCATCGCCGGGATGTCCGCTGGATGCAGCTGCGTCGCGTTTCGCGTTGCACAGCAATATGATGGAAGCATTTCAGAAGTGGAGGATCATAAAGCAGTCAGTTGTTCAGCAGCCACATTTTTAGTTTTTTACAACATATTGAAAACACATTTGAAATTAATTCATTTGGAAACAGGTACTTAATAACTGTACATGCCACCTTACCTGTACTTTGCACATGTGTTTTCTGAATGCTTTAATTACATTGTCAATAAATATCTGCATTTATGTACATTCAAAAGTGAATTTCATACTTCAGAGAGCTGCTCTGGCAAAAATAAACTCATACATAAAGATAGGGGAATAAAGAAAAGATCTGTGTTGTAGCCGCGAGCGAGGCGCTTCGGTCACGCGTCAGGTAGACATCAGCACACTGTTTACAATGGCAAGAGATCGTCTCCAGCTGCTGTGGTGAAGCCGCATCCAATAGACATTAGGGGTTGGTCCACCAATATGAATATGAATGGATACAGTTTGTTGTATAGGTGAAATGAAGTGTCTGAAATAGTTTGTTTTAGCTCATGTCATTATCAAGTGGATACGTCTTGCCACACAAGATATTAAATGAAGTTTAAAATATCCTTGAAAACATATTTTGTTTGTGGTTGACATAATCTGAATTGTCCTGATTTTATATTACCCACCAAACCTGTATTTGAAGCATATGTACAATAAACAAATGCTGATTAATATTTATAATTACTATTTGTACTGTGGTTCACAGGGTGGTGTAAAGATGTGTTTAAAGTCGGACTCTGAGCTAAAATCTTCCATGCTGACATTGGACAATTATTAGGTCATACTTGTTTGTGGACAAGTGTGAATGTGTGATGGGAAAGGGGAGGTTTTTATTTGTTTGCTCTTTCCCAGAGACAATGCATTTGTTTGTTCTCCAATTCGGCCGGCCTCTGGGGAGAGTCCACATAAAGAGTCATTTGTTCCTTGTCCTCACCTTGCATCCTAATAAAATGTTGGCTGGCAACTGGCTTAAATCATTCGTGGCACATACATCAATCAGTCTAGATTCAAGTGTCAGTTCTTGAATTTAAAAACCAAATTACCCCCATTACCCATCATTTACCCACTCCTGGTGAGCACAATTTCAATCATCAGCTCACACTGTGCTAATTGTAATTATGGGGTGGATTCAATTTATTCAAATTGCTAAGGAGGCAAGTTGGCATGATTCTAGTCTTTACTTAATTTAAGGACTTGTTCTTTCTGTGACTTTTTACATAGCTAAATGGTGATTTCTTAATTTACTCCTCATCACGAAAAGGACATTTGTATAAGGACTTAAGCACAGAACATGTGTAGCATCTGTACAACATTAACACTGGCTGTGAATACTCTATTGCCCATTTCCTGTGTATGGGAAATGAAGGCCACCTCTTATTTTGGCTCTGTGTTGATGCAGCCATACGATCAGTGCAGCACTGCTGCCAGTTTGTCTCTATCGGAAGTACTGTGACAGTTTTGACAAGCAAATCTTTCTCTTGATGTGTCACTGCTTTCATTCTGTAATGGAAGTGAGTGAGTGTTTATGTGTGTTTGCAGGGATTGAGGGGTTTCTTTCACTATGACAGAGGGGAGCATTGACTAGTTTGATGTTGAACTAGTGAAGAGGCGAGACACCCGCTGAGATTATCAGTGAATGTTCAGCTAACATTTGAGGAGGTCGCCGTGGGAGAGGGGACAACAGATTTGCGAATATTTGCTGGACATAAGGTCACACATAGTGTTTCAGCTCAGACTGCCTCTCAGAGCAACTTGAGCCAAGCTAGAGATCATGGGGGGCCAAGGCAAGGCCAAGATAGAGACATGTCTCCTCGCTGGAGGTTTATTATGGCTTATAATGCCAAATGTGAAACGGCAGCAGTAACAGAAACCACGCTGATGAAAACAAACTCAGCTGTAATACCTACGATAATCTCACAATCAGGATGCACAGCATATGCCGTTACATCGTGAATTTTAATCTCTACAGGCTGTTAAAGATCATCACAACCACCAAAGTAAACAATTAAACATTTGTCAATTTCGCAGCACAGATGCCAGGCACAACTGGAATAGGATTTATCGTAATCCCTCTGCACCTGCAACAAAACGATGAACAACATGTCAAGTGGCACCCAGCTGGTTCACCTCTGGGTCATTTCTCTCTCCTCTCAGTCCTTCAAAGTGTCTCTCCAAGGCAGACACGACAGACCAAGTGATAAATAGATCTGTTGAAGAGGGTGATGAAGTACTGTACAATCTGAAGATCCACTAAAGGATGACAAACATTTGGATCGTCCTTGACTCATGCCACTTCCCCCCTTACATTTTGTATGTGGGTGAGAAATAAAAGCTTCATTTGTTGTCGTTGTCCTCTGTTTTCAGGATTATCAAGGGTCAGGGCATCGACATCAAGAGCCTCAGCTCCAGATCAGTCCTCACAGTGACCAACATGACAGAGGATCGTTACGGGAACTACACGTGTGTCGCCTCCAACAAGCTAGGGACGACTAATGCCAGTGTGCCTCTCATTCGTAAGTTGTCTATCTACCTACTTGTGGCTAACGGGAGTGGTGAAGAGTCAGAGTGCTGAGTGTTGTGGATGTCAGTGGGGGTTTTTGCCCTCAGACATGTTTTCCTTTTTGCTGCAGCATTCTTGATAAGGATAAAAGCTAAAGCTAAGCCCAGTGCTGCAACTGGGTGCCCACATATTACCAGTGGAAGTGGTTTCTTATGTCCTAGTCATCAGTTTTGTGGACGTCAATTGTTTATCATGGTTGCAGTCTGTATATGTGTGGGTAGGTGTGTGTCTGTTGGTGTGTGTCTGCTTTCAAAGTCTACATCATCTGCATGTGTACTGGACAAAAACACCACCTGAAAAATTTAGCTTTGAGGTAACAGAATCACAATTACAAAGGCAGCTACACAGGTCAGTAATGCTAAGTTGAATGCTAAGTAGCAGTATGACTCAGATTCAGAAGAGGTCTGAGAGTCAGCCCTTTCAAAGTGCCATGAGGCATCTAACAGAGATCCAAAGAGGCCAAGTAATCAGAGGCCAAACTGCTGGTGCATCAGTGATAGACTGCAGAATTGTTTGATATGGTTAGAGAAGAGTTCTGCACACAATAAAGTACTGAAAAAACACACATCAGAATAACTTAACACCACGAAACAAAGACAGCAAAAGTTTCCACAAATCACCTGCCCATCATGGCAGAAACCCAGGTTCAATGCCCAATGCCTGGGTAGTGGGAGCTTCAGCGTTGTGCATTCCCACAAACACAAATAGCAGTGTTCATGTGGGAAGCCAGTGAGGGGTCATGTCCATGTCACTGCAGGTCAGGCTGTCTGCACAGAGGGGGGAGATAGTGTGAACTTCTGGCTGCATTGTCCTGATGAGGCCTGGTGGACTCCATGTGTTGCTGCCTACTCCCTGCTCAGGCCAACAATAGAGTAAGCAGTCATGAAGATACAATTGCAATTGCCCATTGTGGAGAAAAACGTGAAAACTGGATCAAAACCTCTGTGACACAGCCAAAGCAAAACTGTACATTATGTGCTTAACAAAGCTAGTAATTATGGGAGCCATCATTCAGAAAAAGCTTGATAAGAAAGCCATCACATAAAAAAACAATAGTACACATTGCCAAACTGCTGAGAACACTGCAGTGGTAGATTTGTACTATACGCCATCTTCTCATAGTCTTAAGGTCCACTGACTGGAGCCTAGCCCAGCAAGAGGCAGGGTGTACACTGTCTGTGACAAGTCATCAGTCTATTACAGGGCAAACTGGTGATTTCAAAGGTCCGTCATGTCAGGGATGCTCAAAATACCAAAATTATCAAAAAAGATAAAAGCGCCTTAAAAATGCCCTGAGGCTTATTCCCATTATAGTGCTCAACAGCCAAGGTCTGGCAACTGGTCAATTAACAGACGAGGAATACAAGGCTTTTCAGATCCTGGTGCACAAAACAGGGTTGCTTCATGCTTCCTATATTTCAAGAAAAGAAATCCTCTGTACTCATTTAAACATTTTTCATAGTGGTTTGATGAGTCTGTAGTCCACAGCTGCTTCGCTCACTGGAGATACACATCTATCTAGTCTCTATGGGAAGTGGCTTTCACCACTTTCATGTCCGAAAGAACAAGACACTTCTCCTTCTTGAAGAATGTTACAATCTCCATCCATACATACACAAACTTGCTCAAGAGCACTCTACTTTTCCTAAGCCTTCTACCTCTCGGTAGGTATTTGATATTCCTACGCTGTTAGGCATTTCAGTTATTTTGTCCACCCGCTGTACCTGCCAAGCAGCAAAAAAAAAAGCAATGACAGCAAAGGGTCGGGGGAACATATTTCCCTCAACGTTTTAGAGCAAGAGTGGGTGAAAAAAATCCATTTAATGTACTGTATGTGATGAAATATGAGCAGGTGAATTAAATTATTCACCAGTTTGCGCTGCACTCTCTGATGATAACATTGTCCCTAGCAGGCCAGAGACTTGGAATACAAAAAGATATTTCTGTAGAGTTGGCAATTGTCAAAGGAGCACTCCACTCTCCTGTTTGTGTATGCACAAAGAACATCAAAGGCTTGTCTCAGATCCTCAAATGGATGATCTTAATGTGACACTAGCAAGGCCTCAAAGGCAGAGCGGCAAAGAAACCCTCAGAATAGTCAGAGGAGGCAGCTTCCTGTGCTGCCACCCCCAACTTCTCTCTCTTCCATTGCCTCGCTTTATCTCTTTGTCTGTCTTCCTATCGTGGCTTTGTCTCCTGGATTCTCTTATCTCACTCTCTTACTCTCACTCTTTTGTCCTCTCTCCCCCCTTGTCTCTCATTCTTCCTCTCTATCACTCTCTTTGTCTCACACACACACACACACACACACACACACACAGCATCTCTTCTCCTTCCCTTTCTCTCCCATGATATCCACTAATGGAAGAGAGGCCAATTCTGCTGTCGCTCTTAATGAGAAATGGCAAGCAATCGCCGCAGCGCACTCTCACCGGTATGTTGACGCAAATAACAAAACCCAGAGGTTAGATTTCGCCACGGGTGACTTTGGATTGCTATTTTAGAACCAGTCGATAGCTATTGATGAGCAAGATGGGAAGGGGGAAAGGGGCAGGCATATTTGATAGAGCATCATACATTGAGGGGAATTTTAAATGGCAACACGATGTGGGTGGTTTGCGGTGAAAGAATGGAGTATGTAAATATATACAGTAGTTTCTTTGGTTGTTTCCATTACACTGAGGGGTTTAGTAACTGTGTGTGAATTGATAAAGTCAAGTAAGGGTCATCCCCATTCAAAAAGCCCTCTTGAAATACAGCCACTGGGGGAAAAGATAAAATGTAAACCTAAATTCTAAGCATTCAGGGCTCAGTTTCATTAGTCTCTTGTCAAGATTCTGAAGTTGAAAGGTCCTTATCCCTCAGCAGTGTAAATCCTTTTTGTCTTAACCTAACAGAGTCACTTTAAATCAGTCCAGGAAAAGGCTTGGCCATTATCGCTGATGAGATGAACTGTGACTCTGGAAAGCCTTCTCCGAGGGAAAGTAAACACATTTGCCTTCCCATCCAAAGCAGCCACTGGAGGACAGCTAGTTTGGTTTCTGTTTCAAATAAAACAAGGATGAAAAACTGAATTAGCATCCTGGCTTTGTGCACATGTTGACATGGCAGGTTCTGACTAATTTCTGCCGCTGTCCTCACTGTACGCTGTTGTGGTGGTTGGGATTCAATTCTGCCAGTTGTGTTAGACCATGTGGGTTTTTTGTGCTGTTAAACCATTAGTCAGGGATTGTGATCTCTTTCAGCTAAGTACCACTTTAAGCTGTGTGTTTAAAGCTGTGGTAAAACACAAACTGGGTTCTTTGGAGCAGAAAGAAAGCATACAACCTCTTTGTCACTACTTGTTGGAGTACACTGTGTGTGTGTGTGTGTGTGTGTGTGTGTGTGTGTGCGTGTGTGTGTGTGTGTGGTTGTGTATGTGTATGTGTGTTTGTGTGTGCACAAAGCTTTTTATACCTGATCGTTTTTTGAATAACACAATACCCAGTGTCATCAGCGAATGAACAAATAATAAAGTGGAAAAGCACTTGTCACAATTGTTAAGTTATAAAGGTGTAATGAATTGAGCTGGATAATAGGTTTGAATGATGGCATAGAAATACTCAGAAATAACTTGGGAGACTTTTTGTGCTTCTACATGTTTGCAGATGGACTATTTGTATTTAATTGATTACAAGTGAACCCGAGCTTGTGCAGGTGTAGTTTGTTATTTTCAATCAGCTAGATTTAATCACAAGGCAGGCTTACTCTCAATAGCTTCACTTTTACAACAGAAAAGTAATCTCAGTTAATGAGGTATCAGCTTTCTGAGTAAAATTGTAGCGTAATAGTCAGTTTGTTTTAGCAGTTGTACAAAATCGAAGCAGTAAGACTTGAACAAAACCTGCAGAGTGGAACTGGGTCGATGCATTTGTTCTTACTCTGAGAAAGATGCCAGTTTTATACAAAAGCAGGAGTGAGTTAAGGCAGTCACCAACTATAGGAGGTTATGTGCTGTTATTTGTTTGTTGATTTACTTATTGAATGTATTTTACAGGGGCTGCGCGTATTATAAAGCAAGCCTAGTAGCTGTTTTTTGTGGCCAGATGTTACAGTCAGGATGTCTGTTATTATGTACAATAAGTTTTGTTCATATGCTGTGTGTCCACAAGTTTATGTACCATTAGTGCTGGCTTTGCTAATGTTTGTGTGGGAATTACTAAGACAGGCTCATCAGTATGAACATTTCAGTTGGATTTGCTTGTAAAAAGTGATGGGTGACTACAGTTATACATGAGCATCTGTGCAAATGACAGTTTAGTAGCAACTAGATCAAATTTGCTCTTAACTGACACTACAAAGTCATCCTAAAAAACACAATGTTTTGTGTTTTGGAGTACGGAGGGGAAAAAAACAAAGAAGAGCAGAGGAGGAAGTTAAAATGAAAGAAACAGAGAGGACAAACAAAACCTGCAGCTCCCACAGCCCAAACTCTTAAGGATGCTATAAGATTCAACACACTGTGATAAAATGTAGCGATAAGGTTTGATAATCTAGCGTTAATGAAAACAGAGAATCACAAACGTACGTATTACGTTCTGCGTTAATTGTTCGTCCACATAATCTTTAGTTAATGATTCATGTTTTAAAAAACACACCACAATCCTCAAACACTCCTCAAACCATCTGGATAAAAATATATTCCATCTACCACACAATTAAAAAGATTTTTAACCATTTGTTTAATTGTGATTCTTTTTTGTAATCCAAACAAAGATGGTAGCCAGAAAAGCCATAAGTCCTTGCTCAGTTTGTACATTTTACAACTGATAATGAAATATATATATTATCAGTTACATTGGTGAATATTGATGTTTCCAATCTTCACAATGTTTTATAGTTTTGTACATAATAATGCGTTCATATTTTGCATTTTACAATAAGAGCAACGGTCATTTCCTTCAGATCAACGGTTAGTCAAAGATTGCTTGGTATTTATTTGTCATTAAACTCAACTCTGTGACTTGAATGTAAGTGTAACACATGAGCCACAAACTGGAGCTACTGCTGTGTCATCTATGAGTCATACGTCCAAGTTCAGCTTTAGATTGTTGTCAAGCCAAAGAGATACTGTAAATAACAGTTTAATTTAACATACAGAATTATTTTTAAATGTACCAAAGCATCATTGCAGGTTGAGTTTCTGATAGTTTCTCCTTGCGTATGCACACATATACTAAATGTACACCACACACTCACACACACCTCATGATTTGAGCTGAGGTATAACAATCACCGAACTGGCAATCCCTATTTCAACTTCCCATTTCATGTGCTAGATGGAAGTGAACTTCAATGAAAAGACTGAGGCTGTTCACTCCTATTTTCTGAGGAGTCCTCCATCTTAATTGGTCAAGCTCTTATCCCCCAGCCCACCTCGGCTTAGCCCTGGAGGAGATTTTCTCCGCCTATACCTCTGCCTTCATTTCCTCCTTTCTCCTCCTCTCCTCCTCCCCCCCTGAGCAGTAATCGGAAGAGACTGATGGGGGAGAAAAAGAGTTCCTCTCTCTCTCTCTCTCTCTCTCTCTCTCTCTCTCTCTCTCTCTCTCTCTCTCTCTCTCTCTCTCTGTCACTGCTCAGCCTCCCTCAGGCAAGAGAGACACTGCTGGCTACTTGGTTAATGAACGTCGTGTTCGTTTGTCACGCTTATCAATCACCGCATGTGTAGGTGTCATTTCGACATGTCTCCTCATCTGCCATTGTTGTTGATGATGTTGTTTGTTCCCGCACCGTGTGATTGTACCTGAGTCATGGAGCAGAGACGCAGGAAAATGGCAGCTAAAGGTGAAACCTGAAATGTGGGTGTGTGATAACAGCTTAAAATGCAGGGAAGTAATGTTGAAGCCATGTGGGGAATGGAGGGCAATGTATCACATCTTAGCGAGTTGTATTCATCTTCTATTTATTTGTCTACATTGGTAATAAAATCAGGTGGATTCTGGGAATATTCAGTTGTTTTCTGATTGTTTTTCAGTTGTAAAACTTTAAAGTTGAGCACTTTTTTTTTAGTGTTAAGACAGCTTTTAGGTATTTTCATTTTCAAATACTCACATATCAAAATATGCTGAATAAATTGAACATGGGGAGGTTGCAGTGTCCTTTATTTTCCCCAAAAGCACCCTTACAGTGTTGCGCCATTTACCTGTCATTTGAATGCCTGCATTTCCATATTTAGGCAATCAGAAAATCCATTAACATTTTCCAGTCGCGCTGCGATGAGGAAATGTTTGGTGCTGTGGCAGAGTGTTCATCCTGCAGCCCAGCGGGCAATGGACTCGCTACCCACCCACACCCCACCCACCCTTGCCGACTCCTGTAGGAGGCCAGAAGCACTGCTAGGAACGTTCATCCCTGGATGACTGAGCCCAGTGGATGCTCACAGGATGACACACTCTCTGAGCAGCATTAAAAATGACATAGGATGAATAACTAATTAGCTGGCTCACACATTAACACACTCTTTAACTCCAACTTTTCTATCACCAAGGAGGGATCAGTGAGGAAAATGTTGAAAAGGAATGCATGAACAATAACTTTATAATGCACTCAAATGGAGCAGTGAAGATGAATTGGACACTTTTGATAGCCCAGATTGCAAATTTTCTTTGGAACATCCTCTTCCTACCTGTTCCTTTAAGGGGTGCTAAGTAAGATTTCTACTGCACTATAGCACAAACATGGTCACATTCTATCTGCGCGGGGTTGATAGGATTGTTTATCAGCATTACTGACTCAGCATGTAATCACAAGGTGCTCATATTTTTATCTTTGAAAAGTGACTTTAAAAACACACATTTTGCCTCTTACTTGCATGTTACTTTTGGATCTTTGGTCATATTAGCTCGCTACCTTGTCTCTGCTATTGTGAAAATGTAACTCCGAACACACTTCATGTTAAGGACTACCCCAAGTCCAAATTCTGTATAGTAGCAGTCTAGAGTCCTAATATGGGGTGCAGCTTTAATATTAACTCCTCATTATGCATGTGATGAGCTAAACTCTGGCCCACATGAACACTGGTTCCTACAAATCATGTCCTATAAATCTCTCGCATTATCCCGTCTACAGAGAACAAAGAGAATAGCAATTCATGAAATGAAATAGCTGTGAAAACTAATGTGTTTTATCTTGCAAGTGAGCGGGCTGTGTAAGAGGTTGACTGCCATATACAGTGCGTGAAATGATGCGTTGCTCTGCTGAGTGAGAGAAAGAGCCCGAGTCAGTGTGGAGCTATGAGGGAGAGATTGCATGTCAAAAGATATGTTCCACAGTAATGGACGAGTGTCTGAGAGCTCATGAAATGATTCACTGGTGAATTGATGCTCAAGTATTAATCAGATAGCACCCGCCTGCCTGTTTGAAGAAAGAACTAAAAAGAAACTGTCTTCACATATCGGCTCCCCCAGGAGTACTTAAAGTGGAAACATTTGTGGAAGAAAAGATGAATTCGACCATTTCCCCACCAATATACCGAGGGAAAAGGCATATCACTTCACGTATGAATACTGATTCCTACACAATTTCCCCATCAAAAAGAATGATGAAATCAAATGAAAGCAAATGTGTTATTGTTGTTGGCCTAACAGTAGCCCGTTACCAGCAACAGCTGTTAGAGCGCTTCAGTAAGGCGACATAGAGGCCACAGATTGAGAGCATGGCGTGGACGACAGTGCACCCTTTTGCCCCTCAACTGAAATTACCATATTGAGTTCCCATGTAAATGGATTAAAATGGAGAGTCTAAGTAGGCTTCTGCACTGTTGCATGGCCTAGATTTAGCAGCTCACTGCAACAACATTAAGAAGTATTCTCTTTTTGTGTGAATATATGTGAGTTGTAGTCATGGCTGCCATGGTTTCCCTTGTGACAGGTAAGCTCCTCCTCCGCCATGAAGCCTTCTGGAAGATGGTAGTATATACCAATGTGAGGAGTATAAATAGTTTTTTAGCTGCAAGTGTAAGTCACACTGTTCGTGTGCCAAAAAGGCGAAGCTGAAAAAAACCCTGCGAGTCCAACCACTGCATCACTTTGAGTTGAGCTCTCGTGGTAAGGAACAGCTTTGCTCTGCTTTGCTTTGCTTTGCCCCCCGTGTGATTCACTGCACAAAGCTGGTCACAGCTTGTCTCGAATTAAGTGCTTGTTTACCAAACAGAAAGCCATGTTATTTATTTATTTATTTGTTGCAAACTTCAGATCAAATGGACAGTAATGTTTACATTACAGTGATATCTTCATACCAAACTAGCATTGAATAATTCATGCTGCACAGCAACAGTATGGTTTTAACTGTGAGTTTTGGAAGTCTGATCAATAACCTTATCAACACCTAAATGTGATGGTTAAAAAAAAAAAATTATATATTGCTTTTATTTTCTGCACCTACTTGCATCAGAGTGAATTCTTTGGTTAAATCTGCAGAAATCTTTACATCAAATGTGACAAAGCATAAGATCTACTTGGTGTGACATTTTACATATACACTTCAAAAGTAAAGAAGATGGGTTTGTCGCTGTCTGTCCACGGGCACACTCAGCTCCAGTAGTTTGACACACTGAACTGAACATTTCTTGATGTCACATTATTCCATCTCCCAAATGCCACCAGTGGCTCAGCCTGAAATGAGTTCATAAGGTAATCAGATTGGGACTCTGAGTTCCCCCCTCAGAGGGATCAAAGGCAGACTAAAAGTTCCCCTTCTTTTTTTTTTGCTCATTCTACGGTCGCTTCATACAACCTAAAAGGAGGACACGAAATGGAGAAACAGCCAGTTTTTTAGCATACAAGCAGTGTGATGAAAGTTTTTCAGCCAATCACAAAACTCCCTTGGGGCTTTGGAGCAGCCCCAGCTCCCAGCTCCCAGGTTCCCCTCATTTTTTTGTCTTAGCAGTAACCCATGCAAATCCGAGGCAACTGGGGGGATAAAAGGTGTTGTTTATGCGCATGTGGAGGTTGCATCTTGCCACAGAGACACCAGTCCTTTATGCATGGAGAGGATTTGTCTCCATCCCCTGTCCTTTTGTCCTTGCATGCATTTTTCTTTTTCTTTTACGTCTCCATTCTGTTAATAATACATGAATGTCCTCTTTCCCTCCCCCTCCCTCTTCCCCCCTCTCCTCCCCTGTAGCAATTATTGAACCCACCACCACTAGTGCTGTCTCAAGCCCAGGTCAGTATATGTCACCATGCTGTACACCAAATTAGCAAAGAGGTCCGCTGCCTCATACTAACCTGAGCTGAAATCCTTTCCTCCATCTTGATTTATTTAATTGGCTGGCTGGAATGCCTGCTGGGTGTACAGCTTCATTGTATGTTTGTTAATTTGATTTGCATTCGTTTTTTTTCCTGTTAATTTTGGGTTGGCTTCTACAGCCTGGCTACCTATACTTCGTGCAGCCTGTGTCATCACGCCCGCCCCCCTTCCTTCCATTACAACCCCGCCTCCACCACCACCACCCCCATGTGGAGCTAACAGTAGTGTCATCAAAGTGGCTCTTCCATAGGCCTCTGGGTCTGATGCTTTTCATAATGCTGATGGCTTCTTCTTCTTCTTCTTCTTCTTCTTCTTCTTCTTCTTCTTCTTCTTCTTCTTCCACTCTTGCTCCTCAGTGCTACCGAAATGCAGTACACATCAAAGGCAGGAAGCTGTTGGTGGCAAAGGCCCTTGGTTTGTTGTTTGCAAGATGGAATCTCTGCTGTCTTTGTACTTTTATCACTCCCTTTCCGTCTCCCTCTCTTCTTCTGTGTCTTAATCTCCCTATATTCCTCTCTCTCTCTGTTCTTTCCTCTTTCTAGAACAATCAGCTGGCTCTCTGCCACCCTCTTTAACCTGATCTGCTAGAGCTGTTGTCGGCGCTACACTGTCACTGCCCCCTCCCGCACTGTATTCTGCTCGCTTCCACATTCCAGCCCAGAGTAATCCCCTCTGCCTGGTCGTCTTTTCTCCCTCTCTAATGGTTTTAAGCAAGTCACCGAATGTAATCTCTCATGCTGGTTACATTATTTTTGCTTAATGCTGTTCACGCGCACAGAAACAAGCACTCACACTAAAAAGCTTTCTCTGGCACGGGCACACACACACACAATATACACTGAAACGAAAACAGGCTGAAGTATTCAAACATGCTCAAATGCACCTGCACTTATAGTTCGCATGTAATCACATGTGAAAATTCATATTGTAACATGACCGCTTAGCGTTTTTGTGACTTTTCATCCAGCTCTGTGGATAGACGCCATCGTTTTCCTCTTGCGTTTTATGGAGCCACAGCCCTGGATTAGCACGTGCTCGCCTGCATTCCCTACCTGTGTATCTGAGCCAAATATAATTATCCATGGAGATTCTGTCAGATAACAAGTTAAAATAAGCTCAGCAGCAATGAACAGTCCTGGCATGGCCCTGAACTCTCATTTGATGTAACGCTTGCAGCACAAATGACAATTTCATGGTCCAAAGGAACACCAGTGGTTTCAATCGTGGAGATAAACTCACTCAGCGACCCACTGTTCTTGTTTTGTTCCAAGTTGTATTTGAAGTTAATTTTTTGATGGTGCCCTCCCTAAGTGGCTTGGCAAAGGGAATTATTTTAGATCCCTGCAAATGGGTCTTTGTCCCAACTGTTGTTTAATCAAGTTTCATAATTAATTTTAACAGGTTATTATCTGCTTTTATTTCTCCTGTGAATGAGTTTGGGAAGATGTGCTACCAAAATAAGAATTCTGTAAGGTAAGCGAATCGGGAGATCTGAGGTGGAAAAAATTGTTCATCCCCCGCAGCACATGTTTCAGGCCATTGATCAAGGGCAAACGACAAAACAAATTCAAATTACAAAGAGAAAATAACGATAATAGGTAATCAGTCACTGTGCTTTTATATGTAACCTTGCTGTGCCAGTACTACTCAGAATCAGTTCAGATGGGCAAAAATGTTAATGTGCAGGTTAATTAGATCCTATTTGTGTGTTAGACATTAGATTGTTTTGACTCAGAGCTTGTATACTCTGATCTTTCAAAGACACAACTGTGGACATCCTTGTTCCACAAGGATAGTTTTCATATTGATCCCAGCTTGCAACTGTATTACCACCCAACAGTAACTTAAAATGATAAAAGTCTGATGGATGATATATTTTAAGCAAACATCAAGGCTCAGGAGAAAGCATACTGGAATACTGAAACCAGAAAGATGGGAAATGATAATAAAAAAAGAAAATTCAGTAATAAATTTGGAAAACAGCAGCAGCAGAAAGTGTATGCAATTTAAAGTTGATTTGACATCCAAAATCTGCAGTGTGGCCTTTTAAATTAATCTGATAATCTTATTATATATCTATACTAACCAAAAAGGTAGCTGACTATTAAGCTGTACATGCAATTTGAAAGATTCACCCTTTACTACTCTGCAATACTGACCACAATGCACTGAGTTTTTTTTCTTGAGTTGTCAAGGGGCGACTTGAAACTCTATAAACAAAACCTAAGAGTTGACAGTTGACCCCCCATAGAAGCAGGAAGCCCCCTGCCCCGATTATCATCCAGGGAGAAGAAGTAGAGATGCCGGATTCATACAGGCATCCTGGGGTCTAAATCAACAAAAACTTGGACTGACTGGCTTTCAGGAAAGGCCATAGCAGAAAGATCCTATGAGGAAACAGAGATCCTTCAGTGTACGCAACAGGCGGCTGAAAGTCAGCGGAGGCCAGAGCACTGTTCTTGGCTGCTGGGGAGGCGGCATCAAGGCTGGTGACACCAGTAAATTTGGTGAGGAAGTCCAGCTCTGTAGTCGGGCTGGAACTGCACAGTCTGGAGGCAGTGGCAGAGAGGAGGATGATGGACACGATGAACACCGCTCTGAATAACCCCTCCCACCCGCTCGATGATGAACTGTGGCAGATGGACAGCACGTTCAGCCACCAGCTCATCCCATCAAAGAGCAAGGCGGCACGCCTCAGGAGTTCACTTCGCTATCAGACACCACAACAGCAACTGTGACCACAGCCTAAGCCAGCTGTGACCCCCCACCCAACCCACTCCCACTCAGCCAGACCTGTCACACTCACTGCTCTCATCTCTAACTGCTCCAACATCCAGACTCTGTGATGTTAAAAACGGACTTCTGCTGAACAATGACCCATAATGGCTATACCCATTATTTATATAATTATTCTTATTAGTAGTAGTACTAATGGAATAATTTGACATTTTAAGAGAGGCATTATTTGCTTTCTTGCCAAGAGTTAGATGAGAAGATTGATGCCACTCTGATAATTCAGGCGAAAACGAAAACGCACCGTCAGTTACTGATAGAAACAGATTTTTGCAGAACTACCTGCAGACATTCAACTGGTGTAGGATATTGTAATGTATATAGCTTTTAAATGAAAAAAAATTCTATACCTGCATATCTGTATTTTTGACCTCTGGCACTTGAGTTTCACTCCAGGGGTCAATAAAATGTTATCTTATCCTTTCTTAATGTATCTTATCTCGAAAATGTCATGCAGATATGCTAGATACTTGTTAGTGAACCACAGACAGAAATAGAAACCATCTGTCGTTGCTTCTTGACAGATTTTTTTTATATACTGCGCTGTGAAAGTTTACACTGCCTATGTTCAAAATGACAATAAAGGTCTTAAGCTCCTTTTATCTTAAGCATATGGATTTGTATGTATTTACTTAAACATAACGCACTGCTCCAATTCTCCAAAGCAGCTGGCTCGATGCCACCCTGTCATCCCAATGAAATGTAGATCTGTGATAATAGCATATGCTCCCACAGGCTTTCACTTCTGTTTATTCCCGCAAATCACTTGACAGTAGAAAAACAATGTTCTTAACACTGTTCTGAGCCCCATTTCTTGTCTTTGCGAGGCACAGTGTACTGTGCTACTGGTTCAAGGAATATTACATGCATTAAACATAATGTGTGCGACTCTCTCTGATTCCCATGTGTCATGTTAACTCCCAAATAAACAAAATTCAGGCAGCCTGAGTGTAGCTAAGTGAAGATGATCACTCCCCTATTAATCCTGTCCTTAGCCCTCATTTTTCATAGTGCATGATTATTTTTTTATTTCTCTCATATCGGGTATAATCAGAACTAATTACTGAGGAGATGACTCTGATGGTGTCGTCTTGAAAGTCTGGCATGTGAAGCATTTATTTGACCCTCCCCCCGACCCAGCATGAAGCACTAGGAGATATGAAGAAGAGATTAATGAGTCCATGAAGGTTTATGTGTCTTGGTAATATCGTGGAGTTGGTCGGAAGAAGAGCCGTGATGCAGCAACCTTTAAGAATTGTTAACTTCTAATCCAAAATGGTGCCCTGCATTTTGCGTGTATGCATTTTAGCAGACAATAGAGTCAAATCAGTTTCTGTGTATAGATGTTTTGAAATTGAAAGTCTCAGCAGCTTAATGAAGACCGTTTTCTGATTGATTTAGAGCAAGGGTAGGTCATATATCTTTCTTTATTCGAGGTCCAGAGCACAACATCAAAGAGATAATCTACCTTATTAAGTATTCTTCCGAAGTCCTCCAACATGCAAAAGTCACTCACTCAGCTCCCCAGGGCTCAAGGAGCTGTGTTAATCAAATTATTTTAGTGAGCATGTAAAGCTTCTTTAATCAAAGGATATCTGGCTAATTTATGTCTGAAATTGGGGTAATGTCGTCTTTGGAAGATGACTTTAAACATGGTTAGGTTATGCTTTTCCTTTTTCAATTCTTTACTTTATCTGATGTTGGTACAAGTTGGACCCTGAGGCACATTTTGTTGATATTACACTGTGCAAGGCCTTCTCAATAAATAAACATTTTTCTCTTAAGTTCTAAATTAATATTCTCTCTTGGCCATCACTTTGTAAATATTAGACTAACTATTACTGGAAAAAGCTCATAAGCACATTTAGTCTGTCTTTGAAACCATGTAATGCGTTACTTTGGTGATTAAATCTGCAGCTGACTGTTTTTCAAAATACTGTTGCAACATTTTCTAACTTTAGCCCTAATACATAATGCATCTTTAGCTGCGTTCATTAAAGTTTAATAACTTCAGGACTTTTTTATCATATTTTTTTTTTTTTCATGTTTGGCCTCAGTGGGAATTGATGAAAGAGTAACAGTTTGAAGTAACATTTTAAATTAAAAGTTCTCAGATGTTCACCCAGTTCAACTGAGGCACTCCATTGTGGATGAGGACCAGCCTCTCTGCTGACCCTGAAGATTGGTTGCTATCGCTGTTGGCTTGTAACAAAGGCAAAGTGACTTTGAGATTCACTGTATTTCTTTTTGTTTGAAACAGCATCTTTACTTTGTCTGTGGGGCTTATTGTCAATATGGTGTCACATCAAACAAAAGTTCTATTTCTAGTCGTATTTCAACATGAAAGCCTAAACATCTGAGCTGGTGAAATGGAGAAACTGCCTCCCATATTCACTAACTCGCTGCAAATTATTTTACATGTTGAACTCAGAGCTCATTGCTCTAAAAACAGAAAAGCATGCAACTCTTTTTACTGAAAATACTAACAATTAACGGGCAGAGTGTTCTTGCTCTTGGGCCCTGCAGCAATACATACTAACTTGCAATATATTCTGAAACATATGCTCCAATGGACATGTGGACTGGTTATTATTGATAACCTAAATACTAGGTCATCCTGAATTTACTGGTGTGCCCAGGAAAAAGTAAAATATTCACGAAAGTCATGGAAGGAAAAACTAAAAGAATATTAAAGGTATCTTTGGCTTTCAGACACAGTAAGTTTCTGCTGCCACAGCATGTCCTTAATTTCCATCAGGATTATTTCTGACATTGTGCAGGAGAACACTGATAGGTAGAGATTGATATTGAATTCCTTGGATGTCATTGAATGAGCTGAATAGATCCGGCTGTCCTTTGTTTCACCCCAGGCACAATCAATCACACCGATCACTGTCAATCAGTAACAATTACATAATGCAATCTTCATTTGTTCCACAGTTCTTTTCAAACCAAATGTGCTTCACATCCCATATGTTGTCTTTTCAGACATTTCCAGTTTAGCAGATAAGCAGTCTGACACTCCAGGAGATTCAAATAGAAGCAGGTACCAGATTTTAAAGGGGGCTTTTTTCCATCCCTTGGCTCTAACTTCACACACAGCGCAGACTCTGCCACCTTTCTCCTGCAACCCTCAAAATCCTCTAAATCAACCACAGCCAAGTTCCCGAACTTATACTGAACTAAAAACATACCAAGGCAGTGTGTTTTTTGCTGTCGCTCAGATGTTATGAATGAAATCTTCATCATGAGGTGAAGCACGCAGAACTCCTGAGCATGGGAAACTGTTTTCAAAAAAAGCTTAAAAAGACACCTCAGTGTTAACTAGAGCCGCAACATTTAGTTGATTAATTCATTAGTCGATCGAAAGAGAATTAATTGCCAACTATTTTGATAATCGATTAATCGTTTCAGCCTTTTTTCAAGCAAAAATGTTTGCTGGTTCCAGCTTCTTAAATGTAAGGTTTTGCTGCTTTTCGGTGTCATTTATGATAGTAAATGAGTGAGTGAATGAGTGTTTGGGTTTTCGACTGTTGGTCGGACAAAAGAAACAATTTGAAGATGTCACTTTGTGCTCTGGGAAACTGTGATGAGCATTTTTCACAATTGTTTTTCATTTTATAGACTAAATTATTAAAAATAATTGGCAGATGAATCGATAATGAAAATAATCATTAGCTGCAGCCCTAGTGTTAATAGTGCTAATGTATACTGTTCATTTACATTTCTGTAGCCAGAAGCACGAGCCAGAAGTGCTGAAGTTGAGCTGCGTCAAGTGGCAATTACAACATAGTCACCAATCAGACTACTGACTGCTCAGGTTTGTGAGTCACCCCGAGCTAATGGCAGTATAAATACACTGCTCTTATGAAATATTCAAGAGGATGGAACATCTCCCGCTGATAAACATACGTTGGGGTCTTGTCTGTGAGTAGACTGGTACTGTAAATCCTAGAGGACTGGACTACAGTACTAAACCACTCGAGGAGCCCCTACAGTAAACATCCTCTCTTTACCCAGCATGCCTGGTGTCAGACACACTGAGCTACCCACAGATAATCCTTTTTGGCAGTGCATTTTCTACCAGCCTTATCAGTTATATGGTGGCGAGATCAAGAGCCGTGTGAACCCCTTCTGCACCCTCCTCTCGCCACCCCGACTCTTGTCCTATGCAGTTTGTTTTGAGGTGATACGCTGACCTTCATTTTCAGCGAGTGCTAACTCCCCCAATCACCTCTGGAAGGCCCTGATAAGCAGATGGCATGTCATCTATCATACTTGACCCCTAGATCCCTGGACAATGTAAATAGACGATGAGTTTTGTCCTGTGGAACTGGAAGTCTGTGAGTCCAAAACCTGTTGTTACAGTAAATTGGTTCAAAGGCACGTAGGCTGTGCTCAGGAACTAAAACTGGCATTTCCTCCTTTCAAATGTTTATTATATAACAAATGAAAAGTAAACAGGAAAACAAACACCCCTACTATGTAGTTACTATGTGTACAAACCTCCTCATAATGCCCTACATTACACAGGAAACATCCAGCACTTACAGTAAGACCACCAATTATCTCATTTTATAGCGCTCTTGAGCTTTACAGCATGATCCTCTGAAATATCAAAGTGTGCCAGTGTTTCCAGAGTTCATTTAATTAATCAACAGTTCGCATTCTTCATGACAACATTTGCATTACCACACTGTAACAGCATATGTTTTCTGGAAATGAAAGCCATTACTTCTGATATTACAATAGCACACAATATGATTGCCTTATGATCTTCTGTTTTCACTCTGTAATTCCTTTTAATGAGTATGAATCAAGGGAAGTGTTATTTTTGCTATTTGGCTGATTGGTACTCAGTTGTTTATGTGATATTAGTCATTACGGGTTAGGTTCTCTTTGCTGTGGCTGCGTGGGCTTTTTATTACAGTGCCCTAAAACACACTGCGAGTGCTAATACTGATCAGTTAAATGTGGAAGACACTGACAATGAAATTGATTTTGTGTTTTACTGTGCTGGGAAGGGTGCTCTAAACCAAAGTGGTGTCTCCTTCTCCGTATTTGCTTTGGTTAATTCATTATGAAACACTTCAAAAAAGGAAACTTTTTTTAAAAGCCAAGGAAACAGAAATGAATATTGATTGAGCAATTGTTGCTATACACAAAACAAATGGTGATACATGGATGGGTTGAATGAATTACGTCCATATTGGAGGATTTAGACCTCACAATTTACGTCTAATGGCAACGTTCAGTGCCAGTGCAGGAAGGAGTGTGTCCCATATGTAGCTAAGCAGATTATAGGGGTGTGGAGGTCGTTGGTGGACGCACGTAGCATATCGGACTTTCATGCAGGACATCGTAGTTGTTATGCATAGTGTACTGTCCTCTTTGTGTGTCTAAGGTGTAGACATATAAACAACCAGACTAAGTCCACTCAGAAAGACAAAGCTCCATTGTTTTTCCCCCGGTGTCAGCATTTGCCTTGTGGTCCACAATTAACTAGCTTACTTCCTGGTTTAGATCTAAGGGCAGGTATTTTTAGTGCAGTACCACAGCTGATCACTAGGGGTAATAACTAGAAATTCACTTCCTTGTTAAACCAAATCAACTGAAGGTGGAGAAAGCAAGGAGTTTAAAAATGTTGACATTGGACTTTTTCTTCTCAGGTGATAGGGTTGGAAAGCATCTTACAGTATGAGGACGTCTGCTTTAGCACCAATTTTCATTTAATTTCTCTGATTCCAGATCAAGCATTCAGAAAACAGTTTGGACTCCCACAAAGGCCCACTTACCTCTCTTCCCTCCAATCCTAACTATATAAACAGATTAGTATCCATATTTCATGGGCCTTAGCCTTTTCTCTGTTCCTCTCTGCCCCCCTGCAAAGCCTCATTTTCAGGGCTGCTTTTCATCTGTTTGTCAGTCTCTGGTATAAACGTCAGCAGATTATTCTACTTACCCCACATCTCTCTTACTGAGTCTCTCTCTGCCTCTGTTTCCAGCTCTCGTTCCCTTGCTCCCACATGTACTGCTCTCCTCTCTACCTCTGATTATCTCTCCCACTTCGCATCGCCTCAGGAGTGTCGGCCATTAAATGCAAACCCGGTCGCGCTGTCAGTCCCACGCACACACAGAAGAAACACAGCAGCACACACCAAAACCGTAATAACTGTCTTCAGAAGAACAAGAAAACTATTTCACAGACTTCACTTTTTTCTTTGTTCATCTTCCATGGATATTTCTCAGTATTTGTGAGGATAATATTGGTGGTGGGTATTAAAACTGAGACCTGTCAGAGCCTTTGCGGTTTTTAAATTGTGCCAAAGAGTCTTTTTTTCTTTTGTGTTTATTCCCACCTCTTATTTGAGCTCTTGTTGCAGGCGGTGCTTTTATCCCTGTCGTTGTCACTTATATTTATATTTTTCTAGCATAACTTTTCAGAGTTTGCAGATCACCAAATCTCACACATCTACCGCTGTACCCAGAAGATCAAAGCACATTATGCACTGTAGCGCTTTCAGGTCTGTGACATCCTTCCCCATTTTTGATGTTGTATTTACAACTGTTTTTCAAAAACCTGCTTTCTTACTCTTGAATTTAAAGTTTGTCAAATAAGAATAAAAGACCCCATAAGATAAGTCACTGTTAAAGGAATAAGGAAAGTGTTTTTTGTCAATTCAAATGTTTTTCCAACTTTAATTGGCCCTCTCGCCACTGCGGTCAGGGTGATTAATAAGACAATTCAGTTGGAAAGATGAATTTTGGTGCTCCCAACAACAGACAGGACTCCACTGTTGCCGTGTGAGAGCTGGAGCAGAAAATGGATAGTCATTTCCTTTTATGGCCACGAAAGGCTGCTGTAGAGATTCAGTCTTGGTCTATAATTGAGACACCAGGGTGTATTCTCTTTCTGGACAGACTCTAATGGTTAGTGCATTAAGGAGGATGATTGAAGAAAGCCACACACTTACAGTAGAGGCCGCGGTAAATCAGAAAAGATGGCTTTTTGGCCAACTTGTAGATTGCAGTGGGTTCACACTGTGCAGTGCTTTAGGTCTTCCCTCTCTCTCATCTCTGGAGAGAGCACTCTTCAGCAGAGTTAAATGGGTGTAATTTTGAGGTAAAAGAGAGAACACTTTTAGTAGTAATGGAGAGAAGGCTGTGGACATGTTGTCATTGCCCTTGGAAATACAGTAAATGCACTCTTCAGGCCTCGCTCAGTTGTTAGGAGGCTCCTCTCTGCATCACTCTCAGGTTTTGTATTCAGCTCATGAGGGATGAAGAGCTGAGGCAGTAGCTTTCATTAAGACATCAGCTGGACTCTGCATATCACAGACCTGCAGGTTTAAGGTGCATAGTCCTGCCATATCTAACAAAGCCTCACAACAGTTTCCATTTTTGCATTTTAATTCAGTTTTTATCTTCGTCTTTTAACAACAATTATTATTATTGTTTATCTGTCGTTTTAGTCAACAAGTGAGTCTCATTTTCATCATGCATTTTTAATTTTTATGTCTTTTCTGAGGCTACACCTGTCGTCTTTGATGTGTACAGTTACCATAGTTACATGTCTTGTGCTTTCACTAGGTTAGCAGAAAAGGCATTGATTAGTTGTTTATAACAGCATGTAATGGTTAATGCACCCAGTGCCCGTGTCATGCTGCAGTAAAATAATAGTCTCCTTAGTAAACACAGTTGTCATTCCTATAGTTGACCTTCTACTGTCACATAATCTTTCGGGTCACAGATTTCAATGTAACACCAATCACTCCCTGTCATTCCTACTCACTTAGTGCTGCTACCTGAGCTCCACACTGCATGCATCGCATTGTATTCACTCACAAGTTCACTAAAGTACTATTCACAGTCTGGGTTTAGCTCAAGACGAGCAGTGAAAACATCCAGACATAATTGCAATGCTAATTTTAGCAAACAACTTTTGATGTTGACCTCCGAAGTAAATCCTGCGATAGTGAAATTATTACATTAACATCAGCTTACCTTTTTAGATAAGTCAATGTGCTGGCCTGCATGTTCTTCCAGTTTGTCCCAACTGTTTTGTTACTATTTTGTATAATTTTCAGTGTGATTGTATATATATGTATTGTTTAGTCCATCCATCTGTTATTTTGTCCAAGAACAGATAATACCAGTTAACATTACTTTGCATTAAATCAGTAGTTCATTTGTATTATAGTTTAGTTTTTATTTGTTGTTGAAAAACATTTAGTCACAGTTTCCGTTCTCATAGGTTACACTGCCTCACAATACTGTAAAATACTGAGCCTTTATTACACAGCCTCTGTCAGACATCTAGCATTTCCAACCATTTCCTGTGAGCTTCACTTTTGACTTGGAGTGTCAGGCCTGGGCAGCTTGTTGTGGGGTTTCATATATATTCATATATGACAGCTGGCTGCCAGCAGATTACTGGTCTTTCATGTGATTGTGCCAGAGGGGTTGAGTCTTTGTTGCCAACTATCCTGATAATACTTAAACCGCAGGAATTCTACCCACCCATGACATGTCTTCTTCCCATGTATTTGAATCTTAGAAGGACGGGGTGCCTATATGTCACTCCATGATAAGTGTTAGGAATTACACAGTAATTAGTTTGCCCATTCAAAATAAAGCCTGACTGACACTGACAGTGGAAGATGCCTGAGGAGTAAAGATACTGTGCCCACTGCCTCCTAAGGCAACCTCTGCTAAACCCTTGCCTCCCAAATTTGCACAGAAATGATTATTCTAGGATTTGTTTCACTTGTATAAATCAAACATACAGACTTAATGATATGGAGATGCATTTAAGCTGCTGTTTTATTGTTTAAGTCTGTTGCTGAATCATTTTCTTTCCTTCTTAATTCCACAACCAGATTAGTGACACCTCAGAGGGGGAATACAGTATGTTTGTTTTCAGTTGTACTGTAAGTATTCACAGTCTATAAAAACATACAGTAAATGTACTAATTTATGTATATTTTGATGTAGACTAAAAGCAAATAGAGGAACAACCTAATATTGGATCCATATCATTAACTGTTTACTGTATGAGCTGTTAAGAAGGATGATGTGAGGGAAACACAATAGAAATGTGTCAGCATCAGACATTTTATTATACCATTTATACAGAGGGAGTTTTGTCTTTTATATCTCGCATATATATATATATATATATATATATATATATATATATATATATATATTCTTTTTTTTTTTTTTTCATTCACCCATCTGGTTATTTTATCTACAAACAGTTTCACAATGAAACATTGTGATATAAAATTACATAGTGATAGATAATCTTATATCCATATTACACACCTCAGTTCTTTAGTGTGATAAATATTACAGTATTTCTCCATCAATTCATACAATGGCACAATTTGTGGAGGCTGCTTTATAAACAGATAATGAATGACAATATCATAAATATTGTAAGTTATAATCAAGTTATGTAGTTATGTATATAGTGCTTCTAAATGATAAATAGGGGTCCTTTTCCCATACAACCAAATGCAATTGAGATTGGTTATTATTATGTGCATATAAACAATGCATATAAATACATTTAATAAGGGATTGTGTCAGACAGTCCAGTCAGCTTGATGACATGCTCTGGCTTTCAGCAGGTTCACTTTAAAACAAACCTAAGAAAAGTACTTACATGACAGGTTTGTTCAGAGCTCACCTGAGTTCAACTGCTGTGTTTTCGGCTCGCTCCATCAATTGAACTTTAACTCCTACTGACAACACTTGCATGTAAATGCCTGTCAGTCATCAGAGATGTGAGTGTATTGGCTATTTATTTGCATTTCATCCAGCTTTGGCTGAAACAGAATTCAATCTCGTCTTAATCACAACAGCCCAGACGCAAACGGCACAACTCTAACTGCATTTGGTCTCCACTTTGTATGCAAGATCATACTGGAGGAAATGTGATGGAGGAGGGCTCACTAGTGCTATTCTTAAGTAGGGTTTTCCACACTTTCCTATCTCTGTCCACAGAGAGAGCTTTCTAAATGAGTCCTGTTGACTTCCTGTACTTGATTCACCTTCAAACGCATTGTGTTATCGATTACATGGATCCATACGCGCTGTCCTTATGGCACAGCAAAGATTTTTGTCCACCGTCTGCTCAAATCACACCCCAGACACTTCCCCTTCGTCTTTTCTTTAATTCCTTCTTTACTTCTTTTGTCAAGTTTGATGTCTTCAGTGTCGCCCCTCCGCCCTCTCAGGATGAACTCTGTGCTCGGTGCAGCAGTGCTGCTGCACAGTGTTGTTTTACTCTGGCAGACAATTATCTCTGAGACGCCTGAACAGAGAGAGCTGCTCTTCACGACAATTTCCCCCTTCCCTTAAATCAGTCCACACTGCCCATCACCCACTAAATGGCACACACCCGTCTATGCACAAACACACACTAAATCATGCTGACACAAACAGGTACCCCTAAAGCGTTTTCTCTCTTTTCATTTCTCTTGTATTTATGCTATTAAAACTGTGTGGACTTGCACTAAAGTTCATCACACACACACACAGACCACTTCAATCACTGTCACAAGCCTCAGGAAAAACCTCTCAATCAGCCCAACAACAGATGACACTATCTACAATAAACCACCCATTAAAAGCTGAGCATATGCATCGCCTTCCTCTCTGTTTACCACTCCTCACGAGTCTTCAAAATCTTTTTATTGACAAACCACACCTTGAAGACCTTGGAGGTTTTTAAACGCGGTTAGAAAAGGTCATGACATTCAGGCATGGCATTTTCTTTGGGGAAATGGCTTGGATGTCTGGCCGTTAAATAAGGTTAGTTCTATCGGCTCGATTTCCAAGCCGTCTGCCGTCTTCGGTGTTGCTCAAGAGTGGCCGGCCCTCCGCTAATGCTAAAGGCTCTCATTGCAAGTTGGAGTGGTGTCACCATGTGTGATACACTCCCCTAGAGGCTAATAAAGAGTGCAGCACACACATGCACACACATGCAAACACACGGACTGTATAAGCACTTACAAGCTGAGTATGTTCCTATTTGGCGGTGGTGGTGTGTATGTGTGTGCGTGCTTGGATGTGTGCATTAGTGGTGGATGGCTGGGGGGTTGTTGGTGACAGTTAATGATACACTTCTTCATGCACACACACAAACACTTTTATGCATCCTGCACAGCTCACTGCTATCTCAGTTCCCCGCTCCCCTACTCAGTTCTTCTCATGCAACGGAGGAATTGAAATGCAAGTGCTTAAGGGTAAAGCCTCGAAGGCCCCCAACAGAAACCATTAACCCTTTAGTATTCCCCTGGCCTTGCAGCTGATGAGTTATTCAAGGCTTTTGACAAGGATCCACCCTCTTTACATTCACTAATGATGAAGAAAGGTCAGTGAATACGCTGAGAGATGCCTTTGGCAAAATAATCTCGGGACTCAATACACCAAGGCTGTATTGGCCTCTGAAGTGATAAACGCCCCTTTTTTTATCCAAGTCCCCCCTTCCTGCTGAATTACTGTAATGTGTTTGAAACAATCAATGGGCTGAGCTACTCACAAGCCAGAGTCCTGTCACCATTGACACTGTTAATTAGCACTGAAGAATCCCAGGCGCTTTTGTCTGAGCACATTTGAAAGGAGTCGAGCGGATTAGACCATTTTGCTTTACATTTGTTATTCCTAATGCCATCTAGCATGGGGAGATCTCAGTGATGGTGGGTGGCTCCCAGTGGGCCCCCAGCCAGAGATCTGCATCCTAACATGAAACAGCAAAAAAATGACTGGAAAAGAGGGCTGATGTGCTTCTCACCAGAACAGTAAGGAATCCTAGCACAGATCACAATCAGAGGGATGTTCCCCACTTCCATGATAGTTCATTTGCATTGCTTTTATGAATTAGATTTTAATAGTGTGTAATTTGCTTTGTTTGTTGACATTTGACTGGTTGATATGGGTTTTGAAATGACTAGCAATCCCCTTCTTTGTTCTAAATCAGGCCAAATCTTGATTTAGTCTGAGCCAGACAAAAGAGGATTGATAAACCACCCAAGAATTTACTTGGGTGGTTTATTAACCATCTAATTATATCCCTATGTTCACTCAATGAACTAAACATGCCTCTGTAAAACATCAAATCATGTGCTATTTTTGGAAGAAGTGTTATTTTTGATGAATAACTCTTGTTCCAGGAGATTGTGTTTAAACAATAATTCTGGTTATCTTCTACAAGCACATTATATGTGTATCTAAAACCTGATGCAGCTCATCCCTCCGTACTATAGAGCTCCATTGTTGTCCAAAAACTATTAAAAACACATTAATAAGCAAAATCGTTGCTCTGCCTGACATGTTCCTTCATTACTGCAGTTTGTTTTCAGTCAATCCCACATACACCATCCTGGTGCCGGTAAATACTCACCAGAGCTCCAATTGTGTTTACTCCTTTTTGAGTAACGTTTGCTAAAAACTACAGTGCCCAGCTCTTTGAGGAAATTATTGAACCTTTTTCAAAAATGAAACTATATGTTTACAAGTTTTCAAAGATGTACAACTCCAGTGGGAACCAATGGGCTTGAGGCCAAGTGCCATAGACTGGCTGAAGGAAGTCGGAAAGGATTGAGAGACGGACCAACACATTGTTGGTCTTTTGGTTGATTGTTGGTTGAGCAACAATAATATAGAATATCGCCAGCCGCATCCGTCATGTGTGGACATTTTATACTGGAGAGAACTGACATCTGAAGACTTCTGGAGATGCTCTATGCAGGGCTCCAGATTGACTAATTCTCTTTTCAAGGTGAAAAATTATTCAATTACAGTGTACATGATGCTGAACACTGTCGGACTGAAGCGAGACAGTTGTCATGAATCGTACAAGTCGGGCATGTTGAAATTAATGGTTATTTGTTGCCTCACACAGTCTGTGGTGAACTCTCGCTGTGAATTTAGCAAGTCTGCAATTAAATCTAGGAATGTTTTTTAAAAGAGTCAGTTATCGGTGTGATTGTTATCATATTTTATCATCATATTTTATCACATTTTTAGCTGATATAGAAATGCTTTTATTCAGTATGTGTTGCTTGGATAGTGTAACATCCTTACTTGGAAATAGTGTTTTAAGTATTCTTGATGAGAAAGTGCAGATTCAATTGATCTTGGTTCACTTTTGCTCCTCACACATTATACAGGACACATTAACAGAGGAGCTCAGTAATTGGATTCTGGGTGTTATTAACCAATAAAACAGCATTTTTGAAATTGCTGGTGAAACTTTGATCATTATTTTCTAGACAGATGGCATTAGCCCCTTTTATACGGCTACTTTGTGACCCTTTACATTCTGCCATAATTGCCTTTAATGGTATGAATGCAATATAATTGAGCTGGCATTTCCCGTGCTCACATTCACTGTCACAAGAGCAGTGAGTCAACTTGATGATGAATACTGTATGTAAATGTGAATCCACCTGCTCTGTTTGCAGCTACAAAGGGTGCTGTGCATTGATATTTGCTGTTCCTGGTACCAAGCTGAGTTGAACCAGGGGTCAATCCACCGGTCCAATTTGTCGGTAAACGCAGACTTATTCCCCTCAGTGATTCCAGTCAATAATGTTTGACCTCATGTGAAAAACAGGAACACAAAGGCGGAGAGAGTGGTACTCACATACTTGAGAAGCTGCAGTCACCAAGCAAAGTCCCACATCAAAGGGAAAGCGCAGGTGCCACCATCCTGGTATTAATGCAACCATGAAAGTTGCATATCGATAGTGTCAGCGCGGCAGAGAGGATAAGCCTACAGAGGAAAGGCTAAAGTGGATGCGGAGGCGCAGATAAGAGTGAAGGGCTTTTTTTAGACTCTGACACGTTTCAGTGTGAGGTGATATTGTCTGCCTTTTATTCATACAACCATAACATCAAGTCGTTCTACAGTTATTGTCATTGAACGGAGTGCACACAGCTCAGCACTTCCAAACAATAGTCTAAAGCCTGGAACGCACTCAAATTGGATATGTGTTACACTTAACTTTCAAATGCACCCATTGTTTTTGTTTGGCAGCATTTTGTGGTGCGTCAAACCACCTTGACGTGTCTACTCTTAAAATGTTTTGATTTTCTGAAGCATTCAAAGAAGCAGTCAGACCTGTGCGGCTAAGCTCAATCACGCTTACAAGGATACTGCCTAAACACAGTGATGGACAGTAAGTTTTGAGGTACTTGTACTTTGTTTCAGTATTTCCATTGTGTGTATACATTAATCTGACAGCTGTAGTTCCTAGCTACTTCTCAGTTTAAGATTTTACATGAAACTAAAACTAAAAATAAGCTTATAGTGTAATACAATGTATTGTTAAAGATTAAACCAATGACTCCCAGCCTTTTTGGCTTAACCCGATAATATAATATCTGATAATATGTACCGTAGAACTGCCTAAAGAAGGCTGACCCATTGTAATGTGAATCAGAACTTCAATAAGCTGGATCCTTTGTGTTTCTGCAGTGAACCCTCAGAAATGTCAGACGGAAGAGCATCAATGTGACACAAATCAAGTTCACTCCTAATTTCTGCCTTAAATACACTCTCCTGATTAACTGCATCTGACTTAGTGTTTACCCTTTTAGTGCAGCCCATCTCCAGGACGGCAGACGGAAGCTATTAAGAATTAATTAACAGCAGCACAATTAGTTTTCTAGTTTCAGTATAAAAAGGGATTCATTCCCATTCCAGACTGCAATGTCCCAAAGGTACATGTGTCAAGAGGGTCATTTATGCAGCATTAGCGCGCCATTTTGTGTTTTGTTTTGTTTGGCTTTGTTTGTTTTTTATTGTCCATGGCGCCGCAGCAGACATTGTGGTAGGAGATGCTGGAAGGCTGTGGATGTTTATATCCAGCTCTGAGACCATGAACTGTTAACTACTAGATTCCTCAGTGTGTGAATTAAAAAGGAAGGTATTCACACACACAGACCAGGCTGGGCTTGGTAGTATTGTGTGTGTGTGTGTGTGTGTGTGTGTGTAAGAGAGGCAGTGCCTGTACTATCTCAAACGGCTGTATAAAATACCCCTCTGAATCAATGGTGCTCACTTCAGGACACTATAGCTTTTATCTGAACCTCCCGCAGGCAGTCAGCAACAAGGTGGGGAGTAGAGACTGGAGTGCATTCACCGCCTCAGGTTCTGTCTTGGCGTAATAAAGGAATATTTCATGTGTGACACTCACACAGCCTATGGGCGTACACTATCTAAAGCAGACTTTGAGCTAGCAATAATTAACGTAAACATATGGCGTGTGCCTGCTTTGAATTGTGCCTCTCCTCCACGCAGCCTCAAGTGTTGTGCAGCGCCTCAGCTAGAAATAATCCACTGCACATGCTAATCACTTGGCAATTGATTTGGCCCTTTTTGGTCCAACAATTTCTGTAAACCACCGAATTGATCTGGGAGAAATCAATTAACAGCTCAGGGTAGGTAAATATGAACAAAAAATATGGATTGCTCTGCATACAGCATGACCATCTGAGCAAATTTTGGCTGCAGCTCGTGTGCTTGTGCAGAGATGCTCAGCGTGAGCAAATTCCAGTCAGGTTTGACTAGCCCCAGGTGAACTGTGATAACCAGGCAGTCTGCAGTGATAAAGTTATCCTATATCCATCAAGAAGAAAATGCACTTAACCCTCCACATTCAGGCCTGCTGTGTTATCAGCACCATAATGGAAATTGATAAAAGAGAGCTGTCTTATCATAATCCTACATACATAACGGCGGGGAATTGCCATTTTAGGAGGCTACAGGCAAAGGAGATGGGCGGAACGGAGAGGGCAGGAAGAGAGGGTTGCCTCCTGCTTGGAGGTCAGATGTTATCGGGCTGTATTGATGGAGCAGCTCGTGGAGATGCAAGTGGCGTCGGTTTTGTTGTCAACATTCTTCATAAGTGGCCAGATTGTCGGCGTCATCATAGGGGCGCAGTAGCCAAGCAGCGGCTGACTCAGCAAAACCTTGGGCCTGCAGCAGGACTCGCACAGAAATAAAACCCTGATAAGCATTAAAAAGTGAGGGAGAGACGGGGGATGGGGGGATTATTAGAGATAGTGGGAGCGAGAGACCAACATATGAGTGGGAGACTATTATAGAGACAGTGAGAGGAAGAGAGAGGGAGAGAAAGGAAAAGTGGGGCTGCAGGAACTTGCTACATGCTGACGCTATTTGTTTGTGTCCCTGTGCATTTTATTAAGCCTCTAACATTAAACAGATTTTAGCTGGAGCAGCCAAAGTCGAGGAGTGGAGTAATTACGCTTTTGGAAATGCTGTGATTAAAAAACGCTTGCTTAAAGTATCAACTATACTGTTGTTTATTCCAAGAACGTGCCGATGTGGATTTACCCTCTAAATTTAGAAAAACAGAAAGAAAAAGAAACCTACAAGAGAAAATTCATAAAAAACATTTTAGAAATGGAGATTTATCCATCAGACGTGCATATAAAGTACATCATTTGCAAGCTCATTGATTTCCTGCATAAAGCATGTCCTTGAATTGATAGGTGCAATAAACATACGTGCAGGTCACTCTGAATTTTGGATTCTCTTGAATGCCAGACTTCACTATTCATTTCAAATAAGAGGAACACACAAATACTTTCTGTATAAGGAGGAGGAGGAGACTGTAAAAATGAGACGTCGATCAATAATGAAAAGGAACAGTATCTGTGTGGAGAATGCAGGAAATGTCCTCTCTGTCGGGATTCCTTCCTCCAGCTCTCGCTGTGCTGAGGGCCCTCTTACGTGTCCAGATACCCCACAGAGGCGTTGATTAAGTCAAGCTGAAGGCCAAAGCCTGCCTGCAATCGAGAGCCCCCGGCTCACTCAGTAAGCTATCAGGTGACCCGTCTGTCTCGCTCATTCACTCTCCAGTTAGATACTGATGCTGAGAGGAGCTATTAGGCCCCAAAAAGCATTCTGCTGGGTGTTGATAACCCGGCAGGTACCAGGATGTGGAGGGAGGGAGGAGGTGGAGTGAGGATATGGCAGTACTGGGAGGCGGAGGAGGGTAAATGATCTCTGAAGGCCATCTTATTAATGGAGGCTTTTCATTACTAGCACTAATGCAAACGATTGGTGGGGCTAATGAGCTTGAAGGTCCGTGTGAATGAGGGCTCTGTGGAGCAGTGTGTGTGTGATAATCATAGCGGGAGACGAAGGCGATGAGTTCTGAACATCATATCTGGCCATGATGAAGGTTTTGATTGTAGAAGAACAAGAGGAATAGAGGGAGAAATGGATGAATGAACTGATGGGTCGGCAAGTCAATTGTGCGCCAACTCGATATGGCAGGTTGCTGCAGGCACAAGGGTGCAAGATGAATGGCGGAGGGGACAAGTGTATTTCACTGTCAGTGGATTGAAGTGAGGTAAAGCATGGAAAATGTCTTGATCGCCTTCTGTAAAGTGCTCGCACACTCCCGGTGTGTAGGCACTTAGAAGACGATGAAGCGCAGCACAGTCTTTGACGGCGCGGCGTCCCCTCGTCAAATGTCATGAGCGTTGCATGATATTACATTTAGACTCTTTGCCGAACACCAGCTCAGTGCCCCCCCCCAAAAAACTGCTTTTAGTGTGTGCTGCACTGTGTTAAAGACACCCTTGGTGGTTGCTGTGAACCTTGCATGTAGAGGGATTTAGCCCGATTTACAGCATGGTGTGTACAGGATCAGTTCTGGCTCAGGAGTGTCTCATGTGGGCTCTCTCAGGGGAGCTGCGGGGGGAGGACCAGAGGCCACTGATTGATGGTCAAGGACACTGAACCCCTCCCCCACCCCACCCCTGCTCAGAAGAGCCCATCTCTGAAGCCGTGTCCTCGGGGGGATTGGGATGCTGCCTGGCTGGCTGCCGTCTGTGCGCCGCTAGTGACAGCCTGCTTGGAGGATACGACCAACTCAAGGGGATGAATCATCCACTAAACGACAAATGAATGAATTGGAGACTCAATCCAACACAAAAACATGGGGGATTTTTTCCTATTCTTCTTGCATTTTCACATGTGCTTTATGGAACATGTGTGAAACTTAAGGCGAGCGGCTTGAGGATTTCTGAATGGGTTTTCACAGACCTTACAAACCCAGCGTGTGTGATGGTTAAAGGGCTGAAAAGAGGAAGGGAAAGGAGCTCACGCTATTACTTAATGAATGATGATGTTCCACTGAATTACAGTGCAGCGCATAACACTCGAGATGATACTCAACACAAACCCCGCATCGAGTGTCACTGTTGCATATTTCAGTATGATTCATTATCTGTGTCAACAGTGACCGAGGTTCAGGGCCTTAGCATTTGTTGTGCATATGATATGTGGGTGACAAAACTGCTGTCGATGGAGATTTGGGTGGGAAGGGGGAGGGAAGAAGGACGACAGAGAGAGAGAGAGAGTGTGGCTCATACTCCCAGCACACTATTTAAAGCTGATGGCTCCAGTCCAGAATCAGAGGAGAGAACCAAGGATTGTTATTTTCATATGACTCTGGCTCGAGCCGGGGAGGCTCTAGTTTTTCATTTCAATTCGGTTGCAAAACAATAATTGAAGCGTATCGCTTTCATCTCCACTTATCTCCTCCGCTCCTCTCCCTTTTGAGCGCTGCTTGTCTTCTCAGCGTTTGCGCATCTTGACACTGTTGGTTTCTCTATGATATATTGTCTGGGATTCTGGTACTTCATTGTAGCTCGGTGCTGATGTACATGGCAATTAAATTCAAACCCCAAAGAGGTAGAGCTCAGTCAGAGCCCCCCCCCCCCCCCCCCCCCCGCTTTTCCTCTCTCTCCAGTCCGCTGCTGCTGCAGCCTTGCTCTCGCACCCCTTTCAATCACTGTCTTTTTCCCCAGCTCTCTCTTCCTTTGATTCCCCCTTCTTCTCCCCTGTATCTGTCTTTCTTTGGCGCTGGCTTTCTGTGTGTCTCTGTTTCTCTCCCCTCCTATTCCCTTCATGTTAATAAGCAGAATAATGGTGTTGCAGGCAGTTCTTGGTTGGGGAGTTAATTAAAATGGCAAGTTACAACCCACACAGTCAAAACAATGGAGGCCCCAGCTTTTCGTAGTGACACAGGGAGATATTAAACAAGCCCAAAATCAAACACTGTGAGGACGCAGGAACCCAGTAACACCTACTATCCCCCAACCTCACTTAACACTTCCCCTCCTGAAGTACTGAGCGGTTTATTCTTACGCTCTCCAGCCCAATCAACATTAGTCATAGCAGAAACCCAGTAATTACCCTGTGAGCTCCCTGAACTGCTGTATGAAAAGCAGTTGTGTACAAGATATTAATGTGATTACTGCAGCATTTACTGAGCCAGAAACTACACTGACACTGATCAGATGAGAAACTGAAGGAGGGAAATAGTGACATCTGCCTATTCCCCACCCACCGCCACAAACACACACAAACAAGCACTCACACACACCACAAATGATTCTGCTAGCGTGGCTAGCACAATGCAGCGCACTCAGGCTCCAGCAACAGTGGGCCGGCTGAGCAGGACAGGAGCTGTTGCTATGGTTACCATTTCTCGGCTCGCTCTCAAAGCCCAGGAAAACTGTGTCATTATCCTGTACTTTGGATAGGAGAAAAGAGAGAGAGAGAGAGAGAGAGAGAGAGAGAGAGAGAGAGAGAGAGAGAGGGGAGGGGGAGGGATACAAAGAGAGAGAATGAGGTAGAAAGGGAAGACAAAGATAGAAAGGCAGAGACAAGGAGAAAGAAGAGGAGGGGCTGCAGTTCACACAGGCCAGCCATGCATCTAACACATACATCATCAAAATTTGCACCCATTTGTGCTCCTCTATTCACCACTTTTCCCTTTTTCTCCCCCCTTTTCCATCTGTCAGCGGAGCTATAGTTTTCACTCTAATAGGTAAACAACTTCAGTGCTGACAAATAATGCTTGAAAATATCAGGTAAAAGCCGCGCTGTGTCAGGTGATAATGGGATGTGTGTCTTTTTTTCCCTCCCTCTCTCTCTCTCCTTGGCATCTCCTGTGAAAATTGTCACCAACAAGCTATTATGTTGGTAAAAAAAAAAATCAATCTCTGCATCATTGTATTTATTTTAACACAACAACAGCCATATGCCACTCTAATGACAACCAGTGCAGGTTCTTATTGAATAAATACACGGTCCACAATAACAACAGCACAGTGGGATAACAGTCGTCTCCTGCAAAACGTGCAGCTACGAGTCGTTCCTAACCTGTACGGTATATGTTCACGATTGCATCTGTGTGTGTGTGTTGATATGCAGCTGCTCGCTTTGCTCTGTGTGTTTGTGCAACGTGAGGTCCACATCATAGGAGTTACATTGTGAACTAATTACATGGCCGTGTAAATAGAGGCACCCTGCTGATATGGGCTGTGCACCACATGATTTCCCCTGGTAGAGCAGAGCCTGTTTGGACTGCCTCGCTGTGCTGTGCTGTGTGTGTGTGTGTGTGTGTGTGTGTGTGTGTGTGTGTGTGTGTGCGCGCGCAGCCATGCATGTGACCTGTACATGCAGGTATACTATATGTGTGTGTGTGTGTGTGTGTGTGTGTGTGTGTGTGTGCTGAGGCAGAGCATGTTGTGTAACCTGTGAGGTGTGCTTTATTGAGCTAAAAGAGTGTGTCTGTGTTGAGGAGGCAGAGTAGCCCCTCCAAATGAAAGGCTGCCCTCTCTCTCTCTGTCCGCCTGACGCAGCTCTCCAGAGAGACCTGTTCATATTACTGTGGCTGTCTGCTGGACAGAGAAACACAAACAGCACAAAACAAAGCCGCCTTTCGATAGGAATGTGAAGAAAAGACCTCATGTTGCCCTCATCTATTCTCCTCTCACTGCTGATGGCTTTTTTTTGTACCACTAACATGAAAGAGGGGAAAGGGGGAATAAGTGTTTTGACATCCAACTAGAAAGTGATGAGATGGAAGAAAAGTATTTTAGAATCTGTGATGGAAAGTCACAAAGAACATTTAATCAAGCACCGCACTTAGTCGAGACGAAGCGGCATTTTGAGAGTATCTAGCTTCCGTATCATGACATATTTCTGAGTGAAACAGAACAGGCAGGCGGCACGTAACGTTGGGAGGAATTTGATTTGAACGTTGAAAAGTGGGCGTGTCATAACGGACATACCATGCTGTTGCTAGCAAGTGAACTAATGAATCTTAGCTCTGCTAAAAGTTGAAGTTTGATTGATGGGTTGAATTGGTTGAAACTGGTTGGTTCCAGCTTATGTAAGAATGTAAGAAAGTCATATTTTGTTTTACAGGAAGAAAACATGATTGCATTTTGATATAAGAATACAAAGACATGATTTATAGGTGCACAGTATGACCGGGGATGTGATCTAAGAGGGCTTAAAAGGCATTTTTAATTTCTTTTCATTTTCAATTTTCAGGTCCATTTACTTTATTTGAGTATTTCTATTTAATGCTACTTGACATGTACTTTTTTACTCCACTTTATGTGGGAGGTGTAGTTACTTATTATCATAGTTTTCAGATTAAAGGCCCTGCATACCCACACGTGTTTTCAATTACGCCTTTCAATTAAGACCACTAGTCAGCTGGGTGGAGCTATGGTGAGAATTACATGATGTTAAAAACAGGCTAACTTGTCCAACCCTTATAGCACACTAACAGGATAGTGAGAGAGCCCTAACCGTAACCTGGACGACGGGTGTGTAGGGGCTTTAAGGTTTCAGTCATTGTCGTCTCTCTGTCAACATTTAGTATGAGAAGTATGAGCTTCTCTTACAAGAAACCAACTCAAAACAGTGGCAGTGGCACAGTAATTGCAGGTTTTACAGTCTCATTTGGAAGCACCATACCAAGCTGACTGCAGGTTTTCAAACGGTGGGTGCTGCTGAGTGAAAGTGCAATCACAACTAATCACTGCTTCTCTTGTTTCCTGCCCACAGCGCCCAACACTGCACCCTATGGGAGCACAGGAAGCGCATATGTCCCGCTGGCCTGCCGATACCTGGTCCTGGCTCTCTCCTCCTTCATCAGCGTGTACTAACAGAGGCCAGTCCAGACACAATGACTGTCGAGAGCATTTATGAATCCTTTTTGACATTGCTGATGACTGGAATCCAATCTGGTACAGTTTGTTGAAAAGCCGTGAGGGGAAAATAATCAGCGTTTCTTTGTGTGGGGAAATTTTATTTTTTTTCTTTGCTTTTTGGTGGAATTTCTGTCATGTAAATACTATGATGTTTTTTTTTTTTATTATTATTATTTTTTCCTCTCTTCTTTTCTGATTGATTGACCACCTTGTTAATAAGTGCTCACCCTCAGCCCCACTCCACCTCCACTCATATCAAAAGCCCCCCAAAACTTCCCAAATGAGTTACTTTTCATGCCTCTTTCTCTGGGAGGCGATGGCGCAGAATTGACATTTTCATCCGTTTTTTTTGTACATGGCTAAAAAGAAGCAATTGTGCCAAGTCTCTCAGTACACAGAATTACCATACCAATGTTGTATTGAATGTATTATGGGTTGTCAAACAAAGGAAAGACATTTAGATTCCTAACAATACAAATTCTGATTATGGAGTGTGCTTAAAAAATACTGAAAAAAAAACCAGAAAAAAAATCAAAAGAACAAAAAAGGCAGGGCTTTTCCAGGACCTGTATTGTCATGATTACTCAATAGATGGATGAACAGTGTTGAAGGTGTGCTTTGTTGTATTCTGAAATGGGTCCTTCAGTTACTATACCTGCCAGATTTGATCAGGCAGCCGTCAAAGTAGCAAAGTATACTGTATTGTATCTTTATATTTTAATATAGTGTAGGCTTTTGTTTTAAAGTGGGACCAGCCTTTCTCATTCGACCAAGAACATTAACACAGTTCATGACTTTGTACAGTATGAAGGGAGGAACATCGCTGCCCTATGTTTACATTCTTCTTGAAAATATAAATACTACAGTATATACTCCATAATCTGTTTATCAGTGAGTCCACATACATGAATGTCACAACAAACTGTTGCAGCTGAGAAGAAAAAGCAGAGCCCAAGTTCAACTGTTTTAAGCTTTTAAAGATGCAGTTCTTTGAAACATGCCACTTCCAGTGGGTGTCTGAGCGCAGCGTTTTGTCTCTGAATTTGCTGCGTACCTACTGATCATCCACTGGCTGAAAACCCACAACTGCACACTGTAGGTCGCTCGAAGTTTCTGGCTTCAACTTTTGGCATGATACTTTGATAATGGATTCTGGGAAGGCAGCATTCTGCAGCACAGCATTTTCTTCCTCTGTTTTTCTTTACAGATAATTCAATACTTGTAGTATATAGCAAATATATCTACTTCATTGTGCCAGTTAACAAATAAAGGACATTCAGAGAGCCAAAGGCCACGAAGATTTCTGGTAAATACATAAACAGATTTGATTAAGTACAAAAAAAGTACAATTATGAAACCTGAAACTCCCATCTGAGTCCTTCTCATGTTAATTACACAAAATAAAGTGTATGAACATACTCATCACTACAAACATGGCCTAAGGTGCTAACAGCAACTCCAAGATGAGTGTTATTCAAACAGCTGATCAGTGTCCACAGGGCCAGTGAACGTCCAGCAGCAAAGTTGAGAATAAATTAAACCATGAGGTCGTTTAATAGGAGAAAATGTGGCTTTTTTTTCACTGAAATTAACCATATCAAGGCTCAAAAACAATGTTATTGTAAGGGTTTACTTTTTGACAAGACTGTCATGGCACATTCATCCTCAAGTATCTTCAATCCATGGTGTAAACAGAGATACTGTACTGCAATGCCTTAATAGTACCATAGACATTAAATGAACCTCCTTTAGAAGGACACTTCCAGAAGCTCTCAATAAGATACAACTCATTTGTTTGACATATTACTGATTATTGAATGTTCATAAACCAATAGCTGACTTATATTTCAAATTAGGCGTTCTATTCAGTAAAAACTAAAACTTTCTCAATGTACGGCTCTCGCAGGTATTTTCAAATAAGCCAGTTGCATCTGATAAAAATGCAGTATTTGTCATACAGGTTAACATGTTTGCAGGTCTTGTTTGGATTTGGATTGTTATATTTTGCCCTTGCCATCGAGGGACTATCAGTACCCGAGTTCACACAGTATTTTCACATGAACTTGTAACTGCAAACCTATAGAGAAATAGCCATCGCAGTTAAAAGACTTAAAGCACAAACACTGTTTTACTTTTACGTTTTGTGATGATTTGTTTTAAGGTCTGCTAAACATTTTTCTTTTATTGTTTGTACTGAAATTGTTATCCGCTTGTTTTTACAAATTATGAAAATACTGCACCATATGATCTTGTTTAAATGTTAATGTATAATGAAAATGGGTCAGAAGTATATTTATTCTCTTCCTTTATGAAAACAATGTATAAAAAATAGATTTGAAACATGTAAAACTGGATATGTGACATTTATTTGAATGAGGCACAGTATGGCATAGTTTATAATGTTGTCGGGTTCATTTAGATGCCATAACTGTTGATTTTTTTGTCAGACGAGTACATTAAAAAGAACAATGTTTGCAATCAAATTACCTACTTTTTGAAACAGAGAGGGTGTGAACCAATATAACAGTATTATAGAACAGAATCAATGTGTGTATATTTGGAGAAAATAGGATACCTTTTGATCTTTAGAGCCAGTGTGTAGTCATAGTTTTCACACACTTGCGTGTTTGACGATGTGCAGAGAGTATGGTTGTGCTGCATGTCAAAGTTAACCTGTGTTTTTGAGGTGGCCATTTTACAGATATTCATACTTTTTATGAATGGAACCAGTTTTTTCCAAACGTTTGGTTCCTAAACCTGGTCTAAAAATGCATACCTCCTACAGACCACCAGGCTATGTTTGTTTGTGATTTATTTGAATCAACTTTGCTGATAAACTAAAACAACTGCTATTCAGAGTCATGATGATTATTGTGGCACATTGGTGACAGTCTGGAGTTATGTTGGTTGCTTGTCTAAGCAGTTAAGACCATGCTAGTATTCCATATGAAATGTACTGGATGTTGATTATTTTGAATAATGGTATTAACAAGTCCCTTTTATCGAAATACTATTATTTGCAATAAAAGTCTTCATGTTACAATATAAACCCATATCTGAGTTAATGAGCACTCAAAAGGGGTTGTCATTATCACCGGGACAGGGTTTGAACCAGAGTACGTCAATGTCCTCCTTAAAACATAAAATGTCCCGTCACTACATTCTCCCCGTGCCCAATTTTCCCCCTTAAAATCGAGGGTAGAATCAGTGCTGTTAGCAGGTTTCCCAGTTTTAGATTTTGTAAGCTCAACATCAACATTTATCTCGTGATTAGCTAAACTACAAAATGAACTGTTGGCTGTCACCTAAACGCCCATGGCAAGCTGGTGCCTGTACACTCAGCCAAAGAAAAAAAAACCACTCTGTACTGTTTCAATTTTAAAAAACTTAACAAGGATTACGTCTTTTTTGTTCAAAAAGGTCAGCTGAGGAATGAGTCTGTTGGTCAGTAAACTGCACACGTCAGAATCCAGCCCGGTACGTCGTAGTGTACGTCGTAATGCTGACTGACGGCTAAAGCTGGCAGATCGTAAATAATAGTCAGAATCCCTCAGTTATACTTTTCAGAACATCACACACTAATTGTTTAATCACCTAAATCATAACTAAAGGAAAAATTCAGAACTGAGCGGCAGCTTGTTCTGTCAGTCCATGAAATTGTGACGTTAGCTAATGTTGACTAACATAGCTTACGTTAGCTAACGCTATCTGATATCTTCGGCTTTAATTGTCACATGTGACTTCCCAGATTTTTTGTAGACAACTACAAAGCAGTGAACACTAAATTTAAATGATTAGAATAATAAAAAAGTAATTTTATGTATGACGGTAATGTAGCTACATATTATCGCTAAATGTAAGCTACAGTAAATCGGTCTGGTTTTCTAGATTCTCCTGGACAATCCTGACTCTAACACTGCAGGAACTATTCTCCAGGCTAGAGGGGCATATCAGTCTGTTCGTACAGTGTCACTTGAGTTATTGAGTCATCTTAATTTTGCAGTATCATGCATATTTGATCCCCTCCCCTCTGCCCTCAAACACTGTATAAATCTTCCTGAGTCCAGATGGCTAGATGCCACAGTACATAGGATTAGCCACTGTTTGCACGGCATCACCATCATTGACTTGAGTGTGTCACTCAGTATATATGATCTGGAGATATTTTCAAACATAAACCACTGCTCATCCCGTCCAATAATGCATCTGGAGGTCTATTATACCTTTTTCCCCGACAGCACCGGGCTTTCAAGTATCCTATGACCTGAATACACTCTTGACTAAAACACCCTGGGTTGTGTGACCTACCTCTTAAAAGTTCAGTTGAAAAAGTCACGTTGATGTACAAGCTGAAAAGAGGCCACGCTACCCACCTGCAGAGATCACTGCCTCACCTCGCTCTCCCGGCTGACAGCGGAGGGGAAAAAAATCTCTCCACTTTTAAATTTAAGATAAGAGGATTTTAAATATTCATGCTAGCGCGTATTATTACGGCCCCCACGATCCCCACCCTGAATTTTTAAATTGCGCATTTCAAAGCATCCTCCTCCTCTCACCCCGATATATATATCAGAATCATACTGTTCTGTTTTAATGTATTTAATACACGTTTGGATTTTTTCGCATCATGGAACGAGCTGTTTAAGCTCTCGGAGGGGGACAAGTACTGTACTGAATGTGCCTTTAAAGTATTATCAATCATGACCATCCCTGACTTAGAACATTATTATCACAACAAGCTTAAGCTCCTGTACGCAGTCTTTTAGCTGTGAAAAATAAAGTTTCTTACTGCATTAGCTATTTATAACATCAACCACACATTCAATATCGAAACAGAAGCAAACTGCAGCACTCCACATACAGATATCATATAATTACATGTACAGTTATTCTGACACATGTAACTCCCAAGTAGCATAGAATACAAATTAAAAAAAAACATAGCTAAATGTCATCATAATTAAACTAATTGTGATTGATGCATATAAAGTTCAATGTAGTCATGTGTATTTATCTCCCAGGGAAACAGAAGCAGGGTTCAAATCATCTTCATCCTGGATATTATCAGGTCAAACTGTACAGACAAAGTATCCTCACACCTCTTCAGTGTGGGCAGGGACGTGTTGGAAAGACAGGTTTATTAATCTTTTCTGTGATTGACATACTGTACTGAAAAAAAAAAGTTTAAACAAACAGCAAGTGATTTATTTTGCGGATGATGATGTGTAACTCTGGATGTCATGGTAGGAAACATCATGACAAACTCAGAGACTGTTGTTGTGACACCAACAGGAGCGCACCCACTGTGCTACCAATAAAAGCTGATGTAGGGGAGGTGAGGCAATATATCGCAAGTTGCATTTACAGTCTTGAAAGACAAACATGAATAGATACTGACAATGAGTCATTTTGTGTTGCAACCAATACAAATATTCAACCGGTCAGCATACACATAATGCTTTACAGTCTATTGTTATTCGGCCACCCAGTACTGGATGCTTGCAGTTTTTATTCTGCAAATGAATTTGTTAAAACAGAGTTATCCAGCAGAAAAATTAAGGCAGCATACACTGTATTACTATTATTAGCATGGTGTCAGTGTTGTTCACAAAGTCGTCTGCGGCCAGCATGAACAGAGAGAGGAGAGTGGACGAGTTGTGAGAGAGGGATTCCTCCTAACCCCGTGGTTAATGAAACCCTTCCTGTGCCTTTGTCACTTTTAACTGGGAAATTGTGTCATACACTGGAGCTCCTGCAGTCGCCATCTCACTTCCCTGAGCAGCATACTGAGTTGTCAGTATCAAAAAAAACTCTGTTTCTTGAGTGCCAGCATTCAGTTTGGTAGATATGTTTGTAGCACAGCAGGCGAAAGCTATCCTTTCCTTTCAAACACAGGCAGAAAGTGAAAAAAACACATTGGATTTCTTTCTCTATAACCAGCCTCTGGGCAACTTTGATTCAGTTCTAAATGGGAAAAAAAGTTCAGTTTTTTTGAAATAGTCGTCTTTCTTTTCTCTGAAACATTTCAATTGGTGCAAAAACAGTGAGTAATTTCTGACTGTCTATTTTCTTTGAAATCACTCTGATAGTGTGGCAGCTGCCAATGTGTGGGGGGGGGGGGGGGGGGGGGGGTACGTGCTATTTTAAAAAGAGGTTGCATCAAGTATTTGTCAACCTGTCCCTCATTATTTCCACTGAACTGGAAAATAAGTTGCCAGGCAATGATGCAGAGCCTGAGATAATGCCTGGGTTTTAAAGCAAGCTATCTAAGCCAGGTCTCTCCATGACGCCGGTGACCGAATCACACGCTGCGAAGTGTTTTCACGTGAAGCTCCCAGGCAATTGTCAGTTTTCATGAAGGATTGAACGGGGGGTTGCCATAGAGAACATGTCATCATTTGACTGACAGTAAATGTAATCCTATTTTGTTTTCAAGCCTCAGAAGGCAGATTACACATTGTTTTATATACACTGAACGACACAGCTAATCAGTTCCTTGTAGCACCAGTTCATCATATGTGTCTTCAGTGTTGTATTGGTTTAAATGGAGTGACCTCTGGCAGAGTTCAGGGTATGAGGTGCAGCATTTCCTCTGTTTGTTTCTGTAAATTGAATATATTTACTTACCTTTTTTTTTTTCTTTTTTTTTTTTTACAAATAAATTGGAACGGACATTATATGGTTGACAGGAACGTCTTACATTTTTTCTATATGGACTTTTCTCTTTTTTTTTTAAATTTGTTTTTGTAATTTAAATCTTCAAATCATCATGCTGAAGAATAATGTGATGAGACGTCTGGAATGGAAATGTTTATTCAAATGTGTATGAAGGTCCTTTAGCCACCAGGGATATAGTTGTACATTTATAGGCTCTAGATCACTGGAATGATATATATGGCTTTAAGTGGCATTGATATATCTATATATAATATACATAAATATATATTGATATTTGTCCAGAAATAAGAAAATTCATGTACTTTAATTATGTTAAAGCTTACATTGTGTATAGCACGTATGCAAGTCCATTTTCATCATGTTTGATGTAATTTTGTAGCAGTGGTTTGATACTAATAAATGGCAGTTGATGATGGAATTGTGTTTGTGTTGAACTGATGTGACCTTTACAACAGCGACGCTCTTTGCTCTCAACAACACTGGCATGCATTTATATGTTGTTCAAAAGGAAAGTGTTTGACAGAACATACTCACTACACACTGGAATAGGATAATTTATTCATAACAACATGCTACAGACTAAAAATATCCATTTAATGAGCAGATCATTTTTTGATTTCCTGCGAGTGGCTCGACTCTGGCAGCAAAATAGTTCTTTGTGTGTAAAATCACTTGTGATTTATTAGATGTAAAAAGGGAGGCAGAGTCATATCCTTTATATAAATAAGTCCCTGACATTCATTAGTGGGCTAATTAAAAAACATTTATGGACTATGGTAAACAATAACATACATGATTCCATCCAGCAGTTGGCCTGTGAAGTCTTTAATGGAAGCAGTTGTAGAAATGTGAAAACAGAAATGGATGGCACATTCAACAAATCATACAAAGGTACACTAAACAGTGGTAATATTATATATATACTATATTATATTCTAACAAGACAGAGTCTACAGCCATGTTAGTGGCTTTGTAAGGCTGTACAGCAGTGCTTTGAGCCGCAGCTGAGGCTGACGAGGAAGTCATTAGTTCTGCAAGTATTTGGTCATAAACAGAATGATTAGACAAATTAAAATATTGAACTGATGATGGCACTAAATTAAAAGTTAAAGGATCATCAAAGTTAGTGTAATTCATCCTGAGGGTCAACATGAATATCTGTCCCAAATGTCATGACAGTAGTTTTATATATAAATAGACATTCCACCTAAAACCATGGTTGACCTCACTGTGGTAATAGAGGAAAAGTCAGGGGATCACCAAAGTCCGCTCGATTCATCACTCTGGTGACCATGAATGCCTGTACCAAAGTTCATGGCAATCTAACCAATAGAGCCGTGTCGTTAGCATGGCAATGACTTGGATTCAAGTGAATAATTAACATCAAGTCCCCGTGGTAAGTACAACATTGTAATAAATCTATTAAATATACACACAGAGTTCACAAGAGTTTAAGTGTAATACATAGGCTAACAGTTACTAAGGCTTCGTCCGAAATTACATACAAACATACCATTTAGTACGCTAAAACAGAATGCGAGATTTTTTAGTATGTCTGAAGCCGTAGTATGAAACAAATAGTCCGTGAGATGAATACTATTTCTGTGATAATATTAGAGTACGCAAGCACTGGACCTTTTCCACTAATTTTAGGATAACCTGGCAGCGAAGATGCCTGCAAGATGCACGAGTTTGCTTGCGGTTCGCATTTTCTAACAGCCGGCTCAAGAGGTTCATCTTGCGTGCTGTCAGGTATTACAGATGCCTGAAGGTGAGGTTGGCACAGGTTACCACGGCTACTGGCAAGGAGGAGCTCAGAAAGTGATGCGGTAATTACGTGTGTCCGATAAGATACATACTACTGTTTATTTACACAAAAGTATGTTGAACGATAGTACACATATTGAGTATGTAATGCATAGTATGCGATTTCAGACGTGACCTTAGAATGCTGCATTAGCAACACGTCAGCTAGTATAGTGGCTAGCTTGGTTAGCAACAAACTGCAGGGGAATTAAATTATACTGAATCACACATCAGCAATCACAAAATTTAATACAAAGATTACCTGCAGAAAATGATCCAACAGGGGCATTTAGAAAATAAAACACGTCTGTCAATATTTGCTTGGTCACAGATCTGACAAAAGGCGGAACATTAGCAATGCCAGTTAACCTGTAACTGCCACCAACAGAAGCACTTTTACGACTTTTTGTCCATGTTGAATTAAAAGTTAAGCATCACTGCTGTTATGTATCAATTAATGACTATTTTGTCTACTAAAAATTACTGTTTTTAAAGTCAAGAATTAACTTAAGATCCTTAACTTATTTAAGTAAGTTTTTTTTGTTTTGTTTTTTTGGCCCAAACCACAATCTCTCCCTCACCTCCCCCTCAAACCTTAACTACAGCATTCCCAGATCAGCAACTGTAATATGAATGAAAGGAAGTTTAGTCTGGAGGACATGATCAATTGCTCAACAAAATTCTGGCCATGACATTCTGCGGTTTCTTTAGTTATGAGTCGACCTGGATGCCCCGTTCCACCCTGACAGCCCTTTTCTTCCAGCCCCTCTAAAAGCCAGTTACAGCTGCAATGGGGAGTTTGATATGATGACAAATGGTTAAATCCAGTGGCTGAATTATTGACTGGAACCACAATGTGAGGACAGAATTCCTCTGGGACAAGAGTTGAGTGGAAGCTACTCTACACTCTAATTGCCCCCCGCCCACCTACTCGTTTCTTTCTTGGCAGCCCGGTGTTGAGTGTTATACAGCACTGATGAACTCTACAATGCACTTAAAGTGTTCCAATAATTAAAGCCCATGGAGATTGTCAAGATAATGCAGCGTGCAACAATAAACTGCATGAATTCAAGAGACTTAAACAACAGGTGTGGTCACATTGCCTAATTGCAATGTCCTTGCAATTGGCATAGCCAGAAACTTGTCTTTTTTTAAGGGATGGTCTTCCCTCTCACCTGAGGAGACAGCTGAGGTAAATGCAGACTTTGTGGCTCTGGAGAGGATATGCAAATGTGAGGAGATGGAGTTTATGATCCAGAACTACTCTGCTCAGAAATGGAACAATAAGTGACGGCAGTTGAAGTCAGGAATAAAGAATTTGCAAAGTAGTCGTGAAATGAAAGTCAGAATAATGAGACCTGCATCTCAGCCGTATCCCTGCTCTAACACGGCAATTAGGACAACTGTGACAGGCTAGATGGCCATTTGGCTGATGTTATGCCCTCAGATTTTGTCACTTGACGAGGCAGCTTGTAAGAACAAATCTCTGTTGTTTTGCATTCATTTCAAATATCTCTACTGATGACATTCAAATAGGTACTTTAACAACCCTGTCTCCGAGAAATTACGAGTATATACTGCTAATTTGCAGCAGCAAATACGTTTTGATAGAAACGTATTGCAGCCCGGATTAGGTTTTTTATCACATAATGAGGAAATGCGGCTAATGAACGTGTCTGCCAAGACCCCGAAACGTTAATAACCTCGTTCCAAACTCTTCTCCTGTGTGGTCTCTCTGTGGTGCAATGAGTTAGCAAACTCTTCAAAAATCTCTCGAAAAACAGAAAAGATATTTTAGACCTGTAGTGACATTCATCAGAGGAGAGGAGAGGCGGTGGGCAAATTGGTGACCACACCCATATGTTTTGTAATTGGCTGGCTTGTACTACCAAGGCATACATGCTGAGATCAAAACCATTTTAAACATTGATGTGCTGCTTTATACTGAGAGATGTACCAGCTGATGGTCCTTGTGGTAACAATGAATACATGTTACTGTAAGAAAGAGGAATATTATTTTCTGGTTACAAAACCAAGACTCAAGACTCAACTGTGCACTGTATGTCATGGAAAACACAGTGGCAAGCTTACGAATGAAAATAGACTCCAACCATCAGGTATCTTGCGAAAGAAGGACATCTGTAACACCCTAAGAGATGTATTACCTCATCTTAATGCGTTTAAACAGCAGACCCAGTGGTTGTACTTTTTGATTCTGGCAAAACAAATTAGTAGAATATGAACATAATTTCTAGGACACAGGTTTGGCTTGAACAGTAAAATCGTCAATCTTCATCAAAGCTCTTTGTCACCTCCTAGACTCATATTTCTAGACTCCAGCATGTGTGTGCTCATGAGTGTATTTTGCATTCTTCTACACTTCAATACATCTTGATAAAATGACATGAATGCATCATTTTTATGTTCATTATGTGGCGACCACAGCTTTTCTGTCGCCATGCTCTCGCAAAGTAGACATACCAAAGCGCAGACATATTGTGCTGTTCTGAACCTACAATAAACACGCAATCAGTACACACATTCGCAGTTTCATCAAGATGTAGTAAAATTCAAACACACAGAGTCAGGGTGCCTTACATAACCATAAAGTAAGCCTGGCGGGGGCTTTCATCAAAAGTGTGCCTGCAGCCGCCTTCCTGAGATGAAAAACAAATGAAACACTTTGAGGCTGAGCTGATTCCCCTCCCGTTCTGCAACTCCATCTGTCACTCCCAGCGACTTATTCTGAGCAAGAGTGCTTTCCTGCATGACCTCCATCACAGCGTGCAAGATGAACGAGGTGGGTCTGGTCTCTGTCCTCTGTCTTCTCTGTGCCAAGGCAACAGGGGCACCGAAGCATCGAGAACACCTGCAAACTGAGAGTAATGAGGCAGCAGGCCGCTCGGCCGCCCATCCTCCCTGCACTAATCAATCCAGCTCGCCATTAAGGGAACCGAGGAGGATTGCAGCTAGTTAGAGAAAGTTGCATCTTCATGCCTCCATAAACCTCTGTCTGCTTTCTGAAAGTGGTCATCTGTTGTTTCTATAAGATGTTTTTTTGCTTTTACGCTGCACATCCCACAGACCACATCTGTGGCTTTTCAATTTCCTGTTGATTACATTTCTGTCACATTTCCAGCCTATTACAGCTAAAATTAACTCTCCTTTTCGCCTTCTTTTTAGTCCAAACAAGCTATTGTTGGAACCAAAAGCATAAAACCCAGAACTCCTCGTGACCAGAGGAAGGAGTTTTCATAACCTGGGTATTAGCTGAATTATTTGTCATATAACACTCATTCATTTATTGAGGGTCTAAGATAAGACACATTCATGGTTTGGGGTAAATAAATAAATAACTTGACCTTAACTGAATCCACATCGACAGTATTTATATGACATTGTTGACATAAACAGATTATTTGGGTACATTTAATGTTCATGTTTAAACGCAGAAGCAGGGCTTAGCATTACTTCTCACACACTTCCTGGGAGATTATTTTTTATGAAACACCCTCAAGCAGTGGTTCTCATCTTAATACAAGAATGGTGTACGCAAAAAGATGTTTTCATTCCGATTGAAACGTCCATCTTCCCTCTATTCCACCCCTTCAATCTTGTAGAGTCTCCTTCTTTGCATTTCCATTCTCCGGCTGCCAGCCTCCAAGACAGAAGCCAGAAATGCACTGGAAAAAGACACACTGTCACACGGTGCATATCCCCCCCAAAAAAAAATCATGCCACCATGTCATTACCCAACCTCGACTCTCTCAGAGCAATCACATTCAAAGAGCATTTTTCAGGAGCTCCCTCCCCAGCACAACTAGTAAGCATGGCTAATGGAAATTTAATCAGCAACGAGAGAGGACAGCAGGCATAATGCAACAGATGATAAATAGAAGAAAGATGCAAATGGTATTTATTTTAGACAGGCCGTGCTGACAAGCCTGATAATGCCTCCTCATGCAGTTTCTCCCTGAAGCTTCCTTTTGATGGCTCTGAAGTGGTGTGCACCATATTTCACAGCCTATCATTTATGGAATAAATTGTGTTATTCATAGAAATGTTTTCATATTTTCCCGAATGCCTCTTGTCAGTGGTGCCTGCGCACCATGGTGGTAGGCCTAAATTAATAAAAAGCTGTATAGATTCTTGCAGTCATTACAAACCAACAGTGCTTTAGAACTGGAGACGTGCGAGACCCCCTCAAATTGACCAGCATGTCCATATATTTTAAGACGAAATGGTTCCTTTTGTGCTCTCCTCTATTATTAATTCGAGCTGCCCCCAACCAAACATTTTCCTAGTCAACTAGTAGTTGTTAGTTCAAGCCATTAGTCGTCAAGTCGTCGCATATGATATTAATTTAATCATTTATTTCTATAAACAGATGATATACATTTACAGTCTTCAGCAAATAAACATTACCTTACCCTACCCTAAAAACAGAAAACACATGTCGGTTTACTGCTTTTTTACTTACCAAGTGAAAAATATGTTTTTCTACTGAAACTTTGGCAAATCTGATCGGATTGGGGTGATTTTTGGCTGCAGACTCCACCTCAAGCTGTGACTAACCGACCCATGAAAACGGGATCAACTTAGACTCTTCTCATCGACTAATATTTTGGTCAACTATTACAGGGCAGCCCTAATATTAATAAATTCATACATTGAGTCAAAGCATGAGCTCCGAATGCTATATAACCTGTGCCTCCAACAACATGGATTTACACTATTTCATTTCTTAATAAAAGTGTGAATAGAACAACATTTCTTGCAATGAATCCTGTATATAAATAATGTATATGAATCATGTATATGCAGCCAACACATAAAGTTAAAGTTTCTGTAAATCATATCAATATGATCCCACTCTGGATTTCAACAACAGCACAAAAGTATTTCACGAGTCTATCCACCGACTAAAGCCTGTGTTTAGTCCCAAAGTCGGCTTCAGACCGCCTCCTCGGATGGTGACATTTAGAGTTTAATTAAATACATTTGCAGGTGATATCTAGATGCCGAAAGTATTAATGTCACTTATTATTTTAGCATCAAATAATCGTCACACCTGCAGCACTTAAAATCAACATTTGATGGAAGAATTGGAAGTGGCAGAATCTTTATTGAGAGATGAGCTTAAACTTTCCTGAACTTGGAAACAGCAGTAAAACTCAAAATAAATAAGTAGCTGTTCTGGAGCCTTCAATTGAGTTTGGCCATGTATATGTTTAAAATTCACTCTTAAAATGTAAGTTGAATTTACAACCCTTGTGGTTACCGTGGTAACAGTAAGTACAATTTAACACTACTTGAGCAGCTACTTTGTCAGAAATACAGCAGAAGAGCAACTGGTGTATCTGTTTACAGCGCAGCCAAACAAACTCACTTTGTTTAATAAAGAAGTCAGTCAATGATTAAAACTGTGACAAAATGCCCCAAATGAGTGGAATGTTATTATTGGATTATAATCATTGATAGATTAATGTACGCATCACTTTAATGTTGCAGCTGGTAAAGGTGGGGTGGGTCTGTTACTTTAAATGCTGCTGTGTAGCTTAATCTAGTGGAATAAAACATACCATATTTCTCTCTACAATATAGTGGAGTCAAAGAATAAAGTAAAACAGAATTGCTCAAGTAAAGTACAAGTATCAAACACATAAAGAAACTAACAAACAATGAAAACTACTATAGAGAGAAATTACACATTGTAAATACACTGAATGGCTACTACCATAAATAGTATCATGAAGAAGGTTTGATTTCATGTAAATCTGAAGGATTATAACTCCAGAAAAGATACTAATAGGACCTTGTGATGAGATTATCTTCCGAGGTATCTTACTTGAGGTACCAACAGGTCGGGTAAGTGCAAAAAGAGGTCTGTGAAATGGCTGGAGATCAAACTGTTAATTTTTAACCCCAGCAATATTTTATTCTTTATTAGAAGTATTTGTACAGTATAATTTTCCTGTGAAAAGGCTTCATTGTGATTCGACATGCTTTCACGCTGGTCCAGCCATTGTTCTGTCGTGCAGCCCAGGTGCATCTGTGCCACAGAGTAACACCAGCGCAGAGTAGTCATTAGCTCTAATATAGCTGTCTAGGGAGCTGCAGGACTGGTGCTTGCACAAGAGCGCAGCAGAGTCAGGGCACCTTTGTCCTTACCACAGCAGCCTGGGTTCGAATCCAACCCTGCCTTTCCAGTGTCACTGTCAATGTCACCATCCAATAAAAAATACAATAAAAAATCATCTTAAAAAAGAAGTGGAGCTGAGCTGGTTCCCTTGTTATGCCTCTCCGTCTCTTAAGTTTCTTGTTTTTCCTCGACAACTTGAATCTGGCTGATACCTTGCTGTCAGAACAACTGTACAGCTGTACAGAGTAGATTCCCCGCAGAGGCGTCGCTAATCAAGTCTTGTTTTTTGTCCTCAACAGCTAGCGGTTGGACTTCACTGAATAGCTTCAGAACTGTCGACACTGTCACACATTTCCATGAACTGGCAGCCCATGAGAGGGGGTAATTACACGAATCCTGGAACTGAATGTGCACATATAATATGATCCTAAATTGTAAAAGCACTGCTCAAGCTTCATATAATCTCAGAAGTGTTGAATGTATCGTAACGTTATGTCTGTTGTGCACCTTCATAGCCCACCCCTCACACACACACACACGCACACGCACATAGAGTATGTTGAGAAAATGGAGGCATTCATTTAGCAACAGCTTCCAGCTATATGCTGCTGCAGATTTGTGGTTTGACAGTGATGTATAATCTCTCATAAACACCAAGAATTAAAAATAATAAAACACAACCCTCGCTTTGGCTCAGACATACCACGTCTTCAGCAAGCATCCAGATTTCTAAATGAAGATGAACTAAGTGGAATCTGCTGGTCTGGGAACAAATACGACAGAGAGGAAGCTTGCTGCACGACGTCCTGCTGAGATAACACAAGTTTCTCTGTCATGAGTTTTTTTCTTCTCTTCTTCTCTCATAGCAGCAAAGTGGCAAAAACAAAACAACCACAGGACTGTATTTCAGACAGACAAATGCAAGTAAACATATGAGACAATCCTATCATTGATCAAACTGAGCCATTCCGCATCTTGAAAGCTTTTTGTTTAGATTTATCTTTCGGTGTCCTACTTTAAATTAATTCATGAATTCAAGTTGGTAGAAAATGTGACTTCAGATGTCAAACGACATGAGCTCGGCTCACAGGGAAACAATGCTGATAATAATGCTGAATAATTGTGTTTGTTGGATGATTAAGAAGGTTTCAGAGAACAACTTGTGCCTCTGTGCTTTGGTAGCGTCCTGTTGATTAGAAAGCCATCCATTTTAATGGATTTTCCTCTCCCTTTGTTAACTAGGCACCTCTCTATACAAGAAAATGGTACCCAAATGAATGGCATGCTATTAAAGTGGAAATAATAGCTCAAAGTAACAAAACAAAGGAAGGAAAAAAACATGCCAACATATAAAGGTTTGAAATATGGAGTTTTGCAATCTTCTCAGCATGCTGCTCACAGTGAGTACGTTTTTAAAAACGTGTCAAAACTAGTATTGTATTAGCTAAAAGTTGGTTAATTTTTAGACACCCATTTTGCTGCTCCAGTACAGCAGGCCTTTTGTGATGAACAATTGAATTGGGATTTCATTCCTATGTTTTCTTATGTTATCCATCCTTCAGTGCAACACACACCGACTGTATCAAGCAGCATCGTGTTTTGACACACACGCATCAAATGACATCCGTAGCACTCAACAAACCCGTCATACAGGCAGAAGAAATGGTCAAAGTGCAGTAGCCAGGATGTAATAATCCAGGGAGCGAATGTGATAAAATTGATGCTCTTCTGGAGAATTGAGGTCGAAGTACAACTCAGTCAACCTGTGACGACGCATGGCAAAGTGTCAGCTTACATAGAAAACAAGTTGCCCGTGTCCACTTGCCTGCTCACCACCAAGCCTCCAAGGGCATGATTTTTAATAGTTATTAGTATTTCATAATTATGATACCTAACCTAATATTCTATTTTCATTATTAGTGTTAATGTTTTTTTTCTGTAGTGTTTTGTTTCAAAACAGATGACAATCTATAAAGACTGGCCTTCGAAACTTGAGCTTGTGGCTCATTGTTGTGAAGCGTCGCAAAGACCAGCACTTTCTGAACAAATCCATGACTTGCTTTTATCAGTATAAGAGCTGCCCTTGTGAGATCCCCAAACATTCTGCAAAACCATTTGACAAAAGTTACTAAAAGATTTTTCAGGTGTTGTTTTTGATCTGACTGACTCAAAACCAGAATCTATTTTTCTTAAAATGCACGTCTAATACATTTCAAATGTGGCAATTTGCAGGTTATGTGCAGTTTTTAAGCAAATTAGAGCTTCATGTGCACTTTCAGACATATAGCCACAGAGGAGACTGACAGCATTGATCATTAAAATGACCTGTGGTTACACTTTCCAGACAAGTGACCACTTGCCGTCATAAGTGCGATCCTTTCTAAGCAGAAAAGGTGGAAGTACCGTGTCGTTAAATTGTTGCAAAACATCCTAAAGAGAAGGTCAGGGTGGATGGTTTGCTCAACGAAGCACGTAACTTTCAAAGTTCATGCAAGTACCAAGAGTCAACATTGGTTTCTTTTAACCAGAACAACTTTTTCCAAGCTCATCAGAGCTAGTTTTAATTCCCAAATCTCAAAGAATTTTTGACATTTTAGGAAATGCACTTATTTGCTTTCTTGCAGAGAGTTAGATGAAATGGTTGATAACACTCTCAAGTCTGTACAGTAAATATGAAGCTACAACCAGCAGCCTGTTAGCTTATCAAAGAAAACGAAAAACAGTCTTTCAACTAAAATCTGCTGGCTATAGCCTTATATTTACTGGACAAACAGAACAACAGAGTGGTATCAATCTTCTTATCTAACTCTCTGCCAGAAAGTGAATAAGCACTTTTAACACTTAAACACGTACAAAACACTTCAAAATACTCAAAATGACACACACGTTTACACTTTCCTGACGGGTGACTTCTTGTGGCACAAGAGAGATTACTGTCCCTTTTAGAAACAAAGGTGGAAGTAATGTGACCTTTTCTCAGAGAAACTGTTAAGCAGGTTGATGATTGGCTCAACAAAGCCTGTGATTTTAACAGCTCCCATCCCGTCTTCACTAACAGTGAACAATGGTAGCTTTATTTCCATAATCTTAATCAGACCTTAACCATAGAGGTGGCAGATCAGAAGTCATTGCTAGTAAAGGTCATTTGGATCATTTTGGAAGATACTGACAAGCGCCATATTTTGTCATTGTGGTTTGAGAACTTGCGGAGACAATGCAAGGTAGAACCCAAAGTTTGAGGGCAACCTGGACTGATGTTTTTTCAAATGTTCCTGCAAGTGTTGCCTTAAAAAAACCCTTTCATTATGGAGCTCAGTGTTTTTCAAAAACACGGACCTCACATGATCTCTCTCGTTTCTCTTTGTTAAAACAGAAAGCTTTCCTCAGAACGCTAACTGGCATTTTGTGGGCAGCATTTGATTCGGTGGAAACGTGTGGAGCTGGTGGGCTGAAAGGTTCCCTGCTACCGCTGCAGAGACAGAACAATCCCATGTGGGAATAGTGTGTCCTCCCCCTCTGTCGTCTCCATCTCAGAACTCGGCCAGCTCTCCCTCAGGAGAAACTTCAACAGAAAAACAAGGCGATTAGAAAAGCAACCCGCAATACAAAATGACTCACCATGCAGTTTACCTCCAGACGTGAGCTTTTATACGAGCTGTAACTCTCCACCGTCTCCAACACATACGCTCCCTTGCTTTGTCACAGAACTTGACATTTCCAAGTAATTACAGGTGTTTCTCATTATTGGCCGTCTGAATTGAGGCTCTTTTCTCTTGACACTGGCATATGTTTAAAGATAAAGCATCATTTAATTACTTTGAGACTTTCATGTAAGGCCTGCGTGGATATGCTTCTGTTTTAACTTTCCACCTGGACATATGGGAAGCTGCACTGCCTGTGTGTAGTGTTAACAGCACTCATGTCTCACAAACACAGAGAGCTGTTTTTTTCAACAAACACATCTCTCCTGGTGCAGATTAGGCATGGTGAATTACAGATCAACCTATCCTTACTCTTATCTCTGTTCAGGCAACATACTGCCACTGTTTGCATGTTTTGATCTATCTTCTTAAGATAGACTGATAACAGCGAGAAACGCCTGAAATGCAAGATGCTTGCACAGGGTCTAAAACTCCCCCCAGAACAACCCCCCAAAGTTGATATCTCCAGCACCACATCAAGTGTCTTTGCTGAAATGTCACAGATGTGACAGGTGATAATTTACAACGGCAGCTGCAGGGCGGAGTGCTGGCACAATCTCCATCCATTACATCTGTGTGTGTGCATCCCTTTATGGCACAGATAAGCAAGAAGATGTTGGTTTTAGCATCGTCTTGGTACACGGCATACATCTCATCTCTGCTTGACAGCCTGTTATGAGCTCTCTCCAAACACGTCATTGACAAGTGTCTTAAGTTGCCTGTGTCTCCTTGAACGGAGGATAAATGACTGTGTCCTCTTGAAAGCTTAACAATATAAATGATTTATACCACCCAAAAGTCCTCTCGGTGATTCATGGCATGCTGCATGTATAGCTGTAGCTGGTGTTAAATGCATAAACAGCTGAGCTAATGTGGCTAGATTGAGGGGCAACTCTGTGTGAGACCAGGCGTGTGTGCACCTGCTTCAGATGAAGAGCTCACTCTGATGCCGGTGGCCTCCTCGAGCTGGCCGTGCATTCGTGAACCTGCTGTCAACTTTTATAACATGTGCACTACTTGAAATCTGTGTTGTACAAATGTGCATTTGCATAGAGAAAATTGTTCAGGTTGATATTTTCCAGTATTAGGCCAGCGCTGTAAGACACAAACAAAAACTGACAGAGCAACAAATATTATGTCAGTTGTAGTCTACTCATGTAGTTTATTTGCCGTGAAATGAAAAATAAATGTTTGTGCTAAGACTAGATTGCAGAAGTCGGTGCTGTGGTGAAGTATAGCAGCATATTTAGCAAGAGTAACTGTCAATGAAACAGTCACTGCTTCGCATTTTGGTGTTTATTTGAAATAAAAGACAATTTTAAGGTCAACTCAATTAGCCTACATCCCTTTTCCAAATTGAAAACCTATTTGCATTTGCTTTTTTCGATACTCTGAAGGCAGCCAGCTGTGGAGAATTTGTAATGTGGTCGTAGGTGCCAAAGCTTAGATATTTCTTAATTACAACATAATTGATGGCTAATGTTTCGTAGCAGTCAGGAGAGTTGTTGTTAGTGGTGCAGTAGCATGAAAAGGAGAAGTAAAACTTGACTATGCTTGAGCAGCCAAAGTTATTATTTCATTAAACCTTGGGACAGACATGTGTGGCGCTCTGATTTGGGCACACAGCTATCAGCGCGGAAAATCACACAGAGATTGTGTTTACATGGGAATTGGCATTCAAAGTGCACGGGTCATGATCAGGAGAATTAATCTAATTACCATTATCATTATTTTATTATCTGATAAATTGGCTGTCTTGACAAATGCTCCCTGAGGACACACACGGGGAAAATGGCAAAGTGCAAAAAGGCAAAAGTCTCTGAGTGAAAGTGGTTCTGCCGGGGTGATCAAATTAAAACTACTTTGTCAGTCATGCCTAGATATACACATGGGGCAAGGACCGTGTGAAATTAAGGTTACAGTATAAATTCAGAAGACCATGAAGAAACTACTTTGTCAGGTGATGAATTAGTAATGAGATGTTGCTCATTTGGCTTTTAAAGTGATGTAATGTAAGTCAAAATGTAATGAAATGCCTTGTAATGAGGAGAAAGGGATCTGTGGATCAACGTTAAGTGGAAAGTCAAAACGCTGCTGGTGACCGTTCCATTGAATCCTCATTCTGTTGCTAGGAAACAGCTTGAGTAAGGGTTTACTTCCTGCCAGCTGTTGACATTAACAAACACGGCAACGGGATGTAAACTCGGACCCATTTACAGCACAGTGTTTGAAACAGAGAAATTATCTCCAGGAGCTGCAACTGGTTGTAGCCTGCTGGAGAAAACTCAGGTAGATCAGAGAGAGCTTCTCATTATAAAAATGGAGGGTCATTCTTCCTGCACACTGTAAGCTTTTAGTTGAGTTTATTTAAAGGTGCAACGTTTGACATTTCCCCTCAAAGATATGAATTCCTTTTATCATATTTACAAGATCTTTATCAAGTTTCTGGTTTTTCGGATACAGAGATGAGCCGCATTTATGTTCACAGGCAGTGAAAACAATTATATGGAAAATTAGATTAAGTTTGGTTCAAATTGATAGGAGTCATTTGTGATCACTACTAAGGTGCCTTCAGTCTGGGTATTCCCAAAGCTCAGAGAAACAGGAGGGACTTTTCTTTCCCTTAATTAATGCTGTAATGATTACTATTACTTATATACAAACAAATATTATGATAACATTTTTAATTATTATTTATGTATGATTAATTAAATGGGTTTTTGTGAATAAAGTATGATTTGCAAGTGTTCTAAAAGATGTTCTATGTGGGGTTTTTTTTTTGGGGGGGGGGCAGTAAGGCCACTAAGCAACAGTTGCTTTTCATTCAGCGCTTTTGTATAGTGAGGCCTTGGCAGTCAGTTCTGGCAAAACTTCAGAGGCCTTTACCTTTAGATAAGAGATGAGCACTCTCACACCAACTGTTTGTTGCTTCCCAGCATGTTTCACTAGTTGCACCATATTACAAATAAACCTCTGTATTTGTTTCACGTAAAAATTGGTGACAAGGTTTTGTTGTAGTCACTGACAGGGTTTAAAATGAATAAACAGATGGTCTAAGGAATGAAACATATTTGCTAACAACGTGTCCCAAGGGAGGTCTTTGTCCCTCAGATCAAAGCCTCTTCTCTAAGCTATGAGCATTGATATGTGCTTCTGTTGCCTGGACTGTGCTGTACCTACATGAGTATATTATCAATGCAAAGAATAATAATCAAACATATTTACATATTAACATACATACAATAGTAACAATACATTGATAATTTACAACTCTTTGTAAATTACTTTTTGATGAGTAGTTTTAACTTTTAACTTTACTGTTGATCATGAATTGGTTTACAGATAAGTTACAGAATAACCGATCATTATAAGATGTTACCACATTCACTGTACAGGTAGAAAACAGCTGGAGAGATGAAGCAGAAGATTGTGGGATTGCAATATCTACACTCCTTTCATAAAAATATGACTAAAGGACTAAACGAAAGGAAGCAATGAATCACCTTCCCTTCATGTTGGATCAGCTTGTATCGTGGTTACCACTTACAGTATCTGTTTACAGGTCATTTCACTCTGATAGGAACATTTATAGGAAACGTCTTAGAGAATAACAAGGTTTCTATAAACAGGAAATTTACATGTGGAACCAGAACCGGTGCAGAAGCAGGGTTTCAGTTTTATAGTCATAATGAAACGATAGCTGCATAATTAAACAGACAGTTACCACTGAGCTTGCTGTTGCTCTCCCCATTTCATGCTTTGAGTTAATTTTTTTGTTTGTTATTTTACAGCCTGCGGAGTCAGAGGCTCGTTAATGATTTCAGGGCGGATGCGTAAAATAAATAATGACCTCCCGGCCTCACCTCGGCTCGTCCACAGCGCCTTGCAGTTAATCGCACTTCAGCAATCTCTTTCATTCGCTGTCCTCTACTGTATTTTAACCCCAGGACGGGCTGACCTGTAGAACCTGGCAGGAAGCTGCTGACTGACAGCATAATTCATAGTCGCCCATAATAATTGGTTTAGCTCTGGCCAGTTTAAAGCACTGAGGACAATGGATAATGTTTGTAGGTGTGATTGAAAACAATAACAGCGCACAAACAAATGGACTAGATGGGCTGGCATTTTGCCCTATCATCCGACATAACTGTCTAGACAAGTTCCCCAGATGTTTTAATGAGAGGCATCGAGGCACTTCTGCTGCTAACAAGCCAACTGCGTCACGCTCACAGCGTCTCTGCACATAGATCTCTCTATTTGAGCTTTTTTTTACGCTTTTACGCCCAACCATTTGTTTGGCATTTCATCGGACGAGACCTCCCACATCAGTTCACCTTGCTCACACTACAATAAACAGAGCAAGCGCTGTGCTCAATCTTAATTTAGGTTGACTCTTGTAGAAGCATCGTCCTTCTCACTTATCTCCAGTGCTGCTATCAAAATATTCACAACCCCTCTCCATCTTCAGTTACAGAGCACAAACTATATTTAAACCTTGTTAATATGAAACTCTGTAAAGTGAATTTATTCCAGGAGGTACCTGGGTGTATATTACTCATGCTTCTCATTGCTTTTCAATTAGGGGAGAAGGAACAGCTACAAATGATCTGCTGGCCCGTGGTGCTTCTTAAGCCTCAGACAGTAAATAATCAAAATGAGTTAGACGTAGTGGTATGCTCTGTGGAGGCTGATATAAGTGGAAAGCCAAAACAATGCAGCCTAATGAATGAGGCATGCAGCGCGATAGATGTTTGACAGAAATAGAAATGTATCCATGCACATACTGCTGTCCATCTTTCTGCTATATGCATGAATACATAACACTATATTTTTGTGTGTCAAGCATTGAAATGACTGAAATGATGTATTGTGCATGGAGTATGTTCACAATGTGCCATTTCAAGACAGAGACACTGCAACTGCTTTATTACAAACAATATACCAGGTCCCCCTGTATGTATGGAAAACTGGTTTGAAGGATATAGCCATGCTACATATACTTTTAAACACTTATACCCTATAGTAAGTACGAGTATGGCGTTGGAAACATTATGGCCTCCCAGGGAATTACTGCAACACTGGACAAAAAGTGGAAGAGATAAAAACGGTCTGCCTATCAGTTGAACTGAAGTTGGGTAACTGGAAACAGAAACAATCGTCTATGCTGAACCATTTGCGACAGCATCACTCGAATCTATTACAGGGTTTGAGCGTCACATGTCAGTCTGTTGTGCCCACCCTGTATAAATGAGCACAAGCTGGAGTCATCCAGGAATTATCCACAGCCACAGCACTCACTCTCACTGCAAATGGAGGGCCCAACAACTACCAGACAGTATAAAACTTGAAAATAAAGTGAGTCTCAACTGAATCATGAATAATCCCAGCAACAACTGTTGAATTGTAAAAACCCTTAAAGTGGACTGCTAGCACCAACTGAAGATTTAAGTTCATTAAAACTTTTTTTTCACTTCAGACTTGTGAATACGCAGGTTGATATCTTACAGTTAAACCATTACTGGCAGATTAACATTTGTTTCCTTTTTTCATATGGACCATATGCCAATGTTAAGTTTTACAGTAAGAATTACAGCCAACAGGCCTCTGTTTAATGTTTATATTTTCTAAAATAAATGACAAAAAGTTATCTTCTAGATTTCTAGTTTGGAAGCCAATCATGGTCCATCATCTAATTTATAAAAGTGTGGAAAAAAATATTTGCATATTCATAGATTCTGGATTTTTAAATGAGAGAAGGGGTAGCGGTATTTTTTATGTCATGAACATGCCTGGAGGGGATCTTTAAATCAATACATTTGGCCTTGCTACAGAAACTTTCTCACCAGACAAGGAATTTGCAAAGCCCTGGATTATATTCAGTGAAAATGTTTATTACTGTTCAATGCTGATGTTTTTAAAAGCCTTTTCCACAAAATATGTGCATGGAAACTATACTATAGTTAAAGTTAGGCAACTAACACACGCAAAGAAGGGAACATTGATTGCAAGCCAGTGCAAGGATGCAAACTCTGCTCTCCAACAGCAAAGTCGAATGTGCTACATGCTCATCCACCACACACCCTCACTTCCCACCTTGCTACACAAGGGACACACTACTTCCTGCTTTGGCACTGAAAGTTGGCATTGCACATAAATCATGAGATGGTGTGAACATAATTCATAGGGATACTGGGCTGTGCTACAAGGGAAAACTTTAGTATTTTGTGGTGATTTAAATATTGTTTCTCCTTAAATGATTCAAATTGTTGAGATAATTGTATGCTTTTTCACAAGATGATGTCACTTCCATTCTCCTCTAACCATCCCCGCTGTATGATTTAAAACGTTACAAGAAGAAAGACAAGATGAGCTGAAAGTGAAGTCGCACTATAATAAAAGTCCCATATGGATCAGCAGAGGGCAGATACCTCGGCTGGCAAGATTGGTGTAATCAAAGTATTCAGAAAATCACAATTGAGCAACAATAGAGTCAGCCACGTGTAGCAGTAGATGTGAGAGAAGTTCGGCTCCTCAATTTATCGAGGACAAAGCAGTCATTTATGCTTTGTTCCGCAGAGGGTGAATCTGACTTAAGCAATGAGACGTTACCTGAATAGAATTATGGGTATTGTAGTTCAAATTAAGTTATGCTGCGCTGAGCTAATGTAAGGAGCCTGCTGCTGCTGTCCTTCCTTCTCTCAGTTATGTACAGTATGTATGCATTTATTTTTGGTTTAACTCAGACTATGAAAAAACACAAAAGTACAAAAAGAAGCTTTGAGGAGAAATTCTATTTTCTAGTTATTACTATTAATATTGTTATTGGAAGAAAGCAGTCTGTGATTTTTTCTTTTTCACAAGGCACTGAGGGAGGGAGGAAACAGGAATGGGAATGTCAGGTTATGGTGACAGCTCGGGCTTTTGATCAGCGCATCTCAGTGTGGCATGTTGTGGCCAGTGGATGATGTGGGACTGGAGTGACATGAAGAGATCCATGCATACAGGAACAGCGAGGAAAGGCTTTGTCACATCTGTTACTCGCAGCCCTCCTGTCAGCATGTACACTGGCTGTTCACTGGTGCATGAATATATTGAAAACATCACATCATGTACGACGTTTATTTATATATTTGTTTATATATTTGTTTATTTATTGTGTGGCAACAACGTGAGCCATATATTGTGACTTGCAATAGCACAGTTTAAATGATGATTATGTCACATGTAACCAAGCTGACAAATTCAAGGAAGTGAAACATGATGGAACTTGTTCATATAGCATCTTGTTTAATGTATTCTTCTTGTGTTTAGCTGTCGGGCGATAAAAGAGTCTGTACGAACTTTGCCTCCTGTTTCCTGCCTGGACATGTCGCTGGTCCTGCGACACCACCAAACGGCTTCACAAGCCAAACGTGTGAAAAGGACACCTTCACTGTCACAAACACCGGTTCATCAGGGATGGCCGGACACACTGTCACTTCAACGAGAAACCACCGAGTCAACAAACAAGACAAGGCTTCTCCTCCTAAGCTGACAGCCAATCAGGACCACTAAAAACAAAGATGGTGTTCAATGTCATACTTATAATACAGTAAATTCTACGGTCATCATATGATGAGAATTAGATTCCAATTAACAATACCCTGAGGAGTTCTTCTTACCACTAGTGGAGCTATGGAGCAATGTTTTGATGAGCGGGTCACCATTTTGTTTGTGTCTCATGCAAATCAGGAGTTCATGTTTTGCGCTTTTCTCCCTGGCTAAAATCCAGCACTATCATCAAAGCTTGTCTGTTGTTTTGCTACATTTTCGAAACATGAGAGCAGCAGAGATAGATGGTGCGAGTCGACGGCATTTCTCTGCTTGCATCTGTTATTCTAGTTACACCACAGCGCTGCGATTCACCAGGCATTCAACGCACCATATGACATGCCTCAAAACAGTCTGACTCAGATTGTGACTTTATTAGACGCACCTCGCACAGTATGACATGCAGTGAGCTTAGGTAAGGCTGTTGTTATTGCACAGTCTATAAGCGCCTTAACAAACGTTGCAATGGACATGGATGTAAACAATGCAGGTTTCAAAATGTTCACATAACTGGTTTTGACGTTTTTTTATGAGGAAGGAAATGCATTCAACATATCTGTCAGGCCTCAAGGATACACACAATATGTTTCGATGAGAAACACTAAATAGAAACATCCAACATGCAACTGAAAGACACATTAACATTTTGTTTAAAGTGTCAATGATATTATATATTATATAATTATATTATAAATCCAATGTTTCAAATAGGGCGGATCAAACTCAATGTCATAATGTATGCACGTCTGCAAAGAAATGTATAAAACGCGACAGACTATTATATCGTTTCATTCAATCTCTGACAGCCGCAGGCGTCTAATTGTTGTAAATGTCAAAAGTGTTGTAATTGTTTTCCTCTCTAAAAGCATTGCGATGTCTTTGGTAATGAAAGAAGGCATAAAAGAGACACACAAGCTCCTGAATGGACAGTCGCTTCTGGCATTTCACTTTAAATGTGTTGATGGTCAAAGACACCAGAGAGAAAAAAAAAGAGAAAAAACAGCGCTGATGCAATGTGACTGTGTAGAGGAGCTTTGTCAAATCCAGGCATTGTTTGGGATCTTTTCCCTGACTGGTAAGTAAATCACTCCAATGAATAATTGATAACTCCCAAGAGGACAAAAAGTCGAGATGTAAACTATAAGACAGTTCCTATCTCATATTTGTTTCTCTGTGAGTGAGCAGCACATCACATTGTGTCACATCTGCAAATATTTAGTCACTCAAGTCTTGTGGTTTCTGATGTTCACTTTCCTATGTGCCTTCCCATGCACCCGACGACATGGAGAAATACAGCTGAAAGGTCAGCACACGAGAAAAGCACTAAACCAACAGCAGACCTAATATAACAGCATTTTCTTTTTCCAACGAGAGCTGCCGCAACTGTGTGAAGCAAATGGCTGTGATAAGTCAATAAAATGTTGTAAAATGGCCTTTTGTCTGATTTTGTTTCAGTTTTGCACAAGTTTGTGATTGTTAGAGAGGAAATGGACAGCAAAGCAAGAAAATGATGGTGGTGATGAAACACAGGATAAGGATTTTAACTTGAAGACACACACGCATACAAAAATACGGAATTGCTTTACAATTTTCCCATAAAAGGTTTATTATATTTTAGTGCTACTTTTATGCTAAAACATGAGGTCAAGGTAAAGGCAGCAGAGGATCAAAGAGTAACCTTAACATGCTGTCAGGTGAAACATTCATGAGTATACACCCTTATAAGACGAGGAGAGGAGTATGCACCCTGAATAAAAGAAACGTGGTAAAAACTGTATTGTTTGGTGTGACAGGATAAAAAATCATCCTCTCCCACTGGCCTGGTAATCCTCAGGCGGATAATTAAAAAAGTGTGTGCCACAGTCGAAAGGAAAAAAAAAAAAGATTAAAATAAATAAATAAGTGAGAAGAAGGGAGGCTGCTCTGCGCAGATCCCGGGGGGATCCATTAAAGAATGTTTTCTTGAATTGAGGTTAGGTGCATTGATCTCTGTCGAAGCTGGCACAGCTGAGAGTTAACACTCCCTGCCTGCGACTCTGACTCATTTCATACATTATTCCAATTAAATCACTGTGGCCTGCCTGGCTGCCTGCCTCTCTGTTTTCTAGGAAAGCTGGAATTGGCACCTGTCACATTAACTCCACTGTCATCAAATATGACTAAAAGAGACACACACTATACTGTCAAAGCTGGAAGACAAAAAGAGAGAACAAAAGACGGCTAACTAAGGTGATGTTTTGTCTACAGCTGCAGAGGAAACGATTGAACGTCCACCGTGATAGATTAGACACATTAGGTACACGCTAATAGGTGCACTGTCCTGTACAGTAGGCCTACGTGTCATTGTATGATATATTGACTGGTGTGAGCACAGCCATTGTTTTGGTTGCCGTTTGTACAGAATGGGAAAGGAAGGACCATTACTTCGAGTTACTTTGGGGACATTCTTTGGCATTTGCAGGTGGTTGATAGGAACATTCACTTCCACTGTATAATGAAAACTTTGACATGTACTGTTTCAAAAATTCCACAGTCGCTAAGTGGTGGTACGCTATAGGCAGCAATAATCACATAATTAGTGAGGCCATTTAGTAGCTGTTCTGGAGCTTTTGATTGCATCACAGTGATGGAGTTTGCCCAGTTGTAATGAAATTGAAGACCTTGAGGTGAGATTGTTTTGTCCATTACTATTTCCAAGGTCAAGAATGAACTTTGAAGCTCACCTTTTAAGCCAACAGGAAGTCCTTAAATTGCTCGGAAAAATTTAAATTTGAAAATCTACTTTCCTAGACAACTCCAGGTCAACAATGAACTTTCAATCTCCAGAAGTTTGTTTATGTTTCTTTCTCTCATGCCTTCTATCTGTTTGAAAGGAAGGAGAAAAATACATGAGCTCCACCATGAAATAAATATATTTTAAATCAGTTAACTCGATTTGAGGCTGTAATGTACACAGCAGTGCTTTGAGCTAAATGCTAATATCAGCATGCTAACATGCTCACAATGACAACGTTAACATGCTCATGTTTCGCAGGTGTATGACGTTTATCATGTTCACCATCTTAGTTTAGCATGTTAGCATGCTAACATTTGCTACAATGGCTACATGTGATGCCCTATGTGTCAGTCTGGATCAAAGTGTTGGACCGACAGGCCAACTGACCAACACTGCCATCTCTAGGGTTAGGGTTAGGGAGCCCAAAATACATCAATCACATACCAATGTATCAATCTTAGAAATCTCCCAGGACCCCACCTGCATATCAATCAACCCCATGTGGGTTCATGACCCGAAGTGGAGAAACTCTGGAGTTAGGATCAATGGCGGTACAAAAGAATGCTGATTATGAAACCGTGTCGGGTTCAAAATGTCCTGCATGTATGTTGGTTTATGGATGAAAACAATTTGGATCAGCACTCCACTGTTGAACTGCCACACACAAATTTCAGTGTCAAACCAGCCGAGAAATGCAGGCATTACAGCCGCCGCTCAATAACACAAAAACAAATTGTTTCAGTTTTTCCCACAGGAGCAATATGCATGAAGCTAACTGACAGGGGATCAAATTGCTTCTTTCAGCTTGTTCCTTTCACCTTACCACACCCCTCCGCCAACAACAGCAAAAACACACCACAACACTGCAACGCAATCAGACCAAGCTATGTGATTACAGGCAGAAAATGTATTTTCATGTTTCCTGTCAGACTGGGGAATGACACGCAGAGCAGTGTGTGCAGAGTCTGATGCACGTTCGGGTCACTAAACCAGGCTGTTTGAAGCCCCGGCAGACAGACTTTACATAAACGTTATTCATCAAGCAGCTTTTACAGATATGACTTCAGTGGCCCAGTGAGGATTGGCTGGACACAACACCCACATCAAACATCTTCTCTACTCGGTGAGAGGGATTAGAGTAAACGCTTTCCTATCAAGGGCAGTGTGTTTGAAAGCCTCGTCCCGTGGCATGTGATCATTTGATTTCAATAACAAATATCAGTCAATATCAGTCACAAGTCCACTGAGAGAACTGAAATCAAGATGTGCCTTTGTGGAGCTTAGATATTCTGCCACACAGTTATCTGATACATTTTTTTCTTTCTCTGTGAAATAAAGAAACATTGATTTGGGGTTGCTGAAATTAATGCAAGACAGAAGAGAAAGACAGAGAGGGAGTCAGGAAAACAAGACTGAATCAGCTGGAAAGGGCAGCAGAGTGGAACATTTGACTAACAAGCAGTTTTTGAATGCACTTTGCTGTTGTCTCAGTAGAAATGCAGTTCCTTCTGGTCCCATACATCTATCGATCCAGCGTTGCTGATGGAGATGTCAAGAAAAGAGGGGGTTAGACCTGGAGGACGAGTCAAAGAGATGGCAATAGTCAGACTGAGAGGACGGGGGAGAGTAATAGACGGACAGGATAGAAAGAGGCACATTGCTGCTTTCTTTCGGGGCAGGTCTGTACACAGTAAACTATAGATTGAGGGCATATGCTAAAGCCTGTCTATAATGAGCACACACACACACACACACACACACACACACACACAAGGTTAACTACAGCCGTCACTGGAGGAGAACACAGCTCAGCACATCATTGTCTCCTAATGGGAGCAGGTTGCATTGCCTCCCCAGCGCTGCACGAGGACTTGCTTTACTCTGTGTGGAAATAAATAAACAATGAGCTCGGGCGGAGGGAGGGGAGTAAACATTCATTAATGTAAGGGTGGAACATGTTTAGCTGCTGCATGTAATTTGTGTGTTCTATTTATGGCCAAGTAAGCTCAGCCCCAATTACTGTGTGAACAATATTCTTAGGGTTCTTTGTATCGTAAATATGCAAATGGTCCGTCATTTGATACTGCTTGTTTTTACAGTGCATCTCTTAAATTGGCTTTCACAGCGTACATAACGACAAGTCACTGCCTCTGTGACATGCACTTGATAACATATTTTCATGGATTCTTATCCTCCATTGACTCAACTGTAATCATGTTACAGGCAGTCTAGTGAATCATTTGACCTTCTCTGTATTCAAAATAGGGACCAAGCTGTAATCTAATGTTATGTAATCTAATGTTTGATGTAATTACATCTATTGCTCGCTCTAGACACAACACAAAGCAGGGAATGATCATATCTCCGAATAGAGGGCTATTACAATATTAAACACGTGAAAAATCACATGGAGTTTTGACAGCCATTTTTTTTACCTAAGCAAAAAAACTGCCCTATATACTCTGCATGGTAAACAGCTTATAGGGGCATGTACTGCTTTATTTACACTCCCTGACAAGTGTTTTGAATATTCATAAAGATGAAAAAGAGGGAAAAAAACTAATCCAAGATTTTCCTTGCGTGCCTACTTTCAGCCTGAATCTGCAAACTTCCTGCTCGTGAAAACTAATGGAAAATGCATGCGGGATTTCAGCGGAGGCTCCAATCCATTTTAATCCTGAAGGCAATTACGGCGTGGGGTTTTAGGGTCAGTAGTGCTGTTGATTGATGGGAAGAAAAAGTCACATTAACAAAGTGCCGTGAACTTCAACCACCTGGCTGCAGCACAAAGGGTGTTGCTTGATGCACCGAGACAAAGCTTTAATGCTTTTTTAATGCATTCAATGAAAGAATACAAAATGGAGAATTAATGATTGTGCCTCTGATAGGCCCTATGTGTCAATATCACTGATGCCTTTTGAATTATAAATGAATTCCTTAATTTCTACGGATCATTTGCTCCCCTTGCCTAAGATGAACCTGGTAATGTCGTTGCCACCGGCAGTGCCGATGACACACATTTCAAAGTGGATGGTGTCATTGATCAGTGACATATTTGCAATGCCTGAAAAGCCAGGTTTGTTTGTGGGGAGAATCATTCGCTTCACCATTTTCTTCTTGCTCCCTTTTAAGATCCATGCTCCGTATCCTAGCAACAGGACTCACTCACCCCCCCCCTGCCCCTTTTATCTGTAGAGTCGGTGGCAGGGAGCAAGGGCGAGAGCATAGGACCCCCACTGTCTCCTGTCACTGTCACACCGGTCAGATTCAGCTTTAGTCCAGTTCCATGTAGATCGCTTTATATAATGTCAAGGGCCTAATTCAGGAATCATATACAAGAAATCATGTACTGTATGCAGTGGTAGAAAGTAACTTCAGTGTATTTTTTAGGTTATCTACTGTATTTCCATTTTATGCTACATTGTACTTCGTCACCAAATTATACTGGCAAATGTAGGTAAGAGTTACTTTGCAGATTCAGATTTGACAACAATTATTTTATAAAATATGATGCATTTTTGCAGAGGAAACTACTCAAAAGTATATAACGTAGTTAAAACTAGCTTTACCTCAACCAGCTACCAGAAATGAATGCAGGTTTAAGTTAATAATCTGTATATTTTCTCAGTTACTGCAGATTTGTCTCATCAACTATGTCACTAAATATCTGCTTACTCCGAGAGGCCCAGTATTTCTTGATCCTCCAGTAACAAACACAAAAGTCTGTTTTACTTGGAGAAAACACCTGTCATCACCAGATGCCAATAACGGTAACAAAAAAAGGTATAATTCTGGTAGCCCCAGGGGTGGTCACGATTCTCCCCCTAGCATTATTTGTGCCTTGTTCATCTCATTGAACCCAACAGGCAATGGTACATGTATAGCGTCAAGTTGGAGATAAAACTGGAAAGATGTGAAGAACTTATCAGTGGCTGAAGAACAGCGTAGCTCACTGTTTGAGCCGTACCCTCATGCTGTTCTTAATGACCTCTACATAAGTCCTTTCAGCAGACCATTTCTGTGCTCCACTTCTAGGCCCAGCACCCATGCATATTATCAGACAAAAAAAAAAACATCAACGGGACACCAATCTGCCAAGCTCCAGCACAAAGCCTCGATGATTACCTAGGATGAATCACAACACACTCCTGGCATGCTCTCTATTCAAAATCCTTGTGTCCTCAAAGCTCTGCCCCGTCCTTTTTAAGTCTGCAATCTACCAACCACCAAATTTGTTGCAGAACAGAAACACAAAGGGGAAATAAGAAAAGGATTCAGAATGTTTTCCTGCTCGTATGGGATAATGTGGAGGAAGGATTGGAGGGTACAAGGTCTCTGTGATGGCCCAGTAAATGAATGGTCATCCAGGAAGCGGGTCTCATCAGGCCATGATGCCCCCTCCCGTTGAGTCATCGGCTGAGGTGCTGATTTGCCCTTGTTTCCTGGCTCCTCCAGACTGGGCATGTAGTGACCAGACTGCAGCAAACAGTGAGAAAGCAACTTTAGTGCTCCCCCGAGGTGACAGTAATTGCGGGTCTTGCCAAGACAATCAAATGTACTGTACAGAAAAGCATTTTGATTTCTGTTTATTTCTTTGGGTCAGATGATTACGAGAGGGCTGCAGTACTTGAAACTGGTCTCTTCGTCGACTGCAGCGTCAAGACAGTTTTGTCTCAGATTTGTTTTTATAGGTGTCTTAACATGAACTTTCCTCTGTTTCAAGACCACAGGATTCAATATTTCAATACTCAAAGACTTCTCATTTGATATCATTAACTATGAAAAAGTATTGATTTAAAGAGACTTTGTTTTGTAATTAAAAAAAACTGTTGCAAGCTTCCTGAGGGCACACAGTAAATGCACTTCGATACTTTCTGCTAGACTTTCTGCACTTGCATAGAGTTTGTGTCAATGAACAGACTTCAGACAATCTTGAAACCAAAGGCACAATCCCAATTTATTTATTTTCCCCAACCTGTCAAAGAATACAAATTAGCCATCACCTGGCCTACAGATTTCTATGATAAGTGTTTCTACATGGAAGTGCGTCTATTGAAATCCCTGATAATGTAAATGTTTTTCTGTGCAGACTAAGGAAACAGAGAAACAACCTATTTGACAAGTTTATTTGAATGATTTCTTTAAAAAATACCCTTTCATGATTGCACATGTGGATGAAAGCAGTGTATTCAGCCAAGAAGTGGACTGTGCTGCATGAGTCGTGTGAGGAGTTTCTATGGTGATTATAGTTACTTTTTTAACACTATTTTTTGATGTTTTATTTTTTACTTTTACATAGGTCACAGTAGAGATGTAGACAGGAAACGGTGAGAGAGAGGAATGACATCCAGCAAATGTCCCCAGCGGGAACTGAATTGGGAACATTTATAATTTATGCGTCTTAACCACCAGACCACCATGACGCTCCATAGTTACATTTTTTGTCATAAACACTTGTTGCCACAGGAATACATTTTGAATCTGCTGTTCTCTGTGAAGGAGGAAACTATGAACATTTAACAGCCACCTTTAAAGTCTGCATAGAGTGAGCATTACTACACTATTGATACTACAAAGATAGATTTGGGGTTGGGTCTCACCCCAGAGAAAAAAAAATGAAACACACAGATTTTCTTGCGCTTTTCTAGCATTTACAAATGCTATGTCTTCATGTGATTTTATATAAAGCTTTTAAGTCTGAAAGGGTGCAATTTTAGGGACCTTTCGTTTAAATGTAAGCCATTAGCTTGTTGTGTTCACTCCGTGCTCCTGTCCCAGACATTTTTCAAATTATGCTGTTTTCATATTACTGTCCATGCGTGACATAAGCTACCGATAAACTCTGCCTCGACTTATATCCGCGTGTAGTTGGCGCAGGCTTTGCATTCACAAGACAGTTGCCATTCTATCTTCCTTTTCTTTGCCACCCTCCCAAACCATGCCACAACTCACACCCCTTATTATTTTTCTAATAGAAGATAGCTCTTATCAGTTCACTGAGAGAGGAAATAATCAACATAAACAGAGTTAGCAATTAGCAGTAAAACTTTCACTTCATTTGCATGCAGTAATTCTGCTGGGAAACTGGATGTGCTGTGGCCACACACAATTACGCACAGCCAAAAGCAAAGTTACTATACAAATATTTTATATTCTAGTGTCACATGGTACCCAAATTATACAAAAATACCACACAAATACAAAAATATCTCATGTACTACCTGGGTACTGTTCTCCTGCTATTGGTTCCTTACGATTGAATAAAGCAGTTAAATATTTTCTAATACTGTACTGTATAGATAGGCACATCAAGTTAATCCCTAAAATATAAATACTTGTATGCAATGTGTGAAATAAGTCAAAGTCAAAAATTGTCTGCAAACTGTCACATATATCACAAGATGTGATATGGGAAAACATTTTAGCAGCAAGTGAGAATGAGATTAATAGCGTAAAGTAAAATTATACATGTTATTAAGTCACAAATCCCTTTACGCACCAATATTTAGAGCAGGTGATCCAGCAACACTACCACACTACTTTAATCACATCACCAACACAAATATTGACGTGCTACTGGCCAATGGCCAATCAATGTTGTAATTACAAGCTTTAGTGCTAATTACAAGCTTTAAATTGCATGCAATAGGCAGGATATGTAGCAGTACTATTTGTAGTAATTGGATGTTGCCCAAAACATTGCTCTAAAGTTTGCTGCACTGTGAAGCAAACAAACAAATAAATAAGAGAGAGAGCTGTGAACAACTTTATCCTACAAAAAAATGAACATAAGCAGAGATTTTGTTGCTTGTCAGCCCTCTAATTACAATATACTTCACTATCACATGGACTGGTTTTACACATTGGGTGTACAGACAGCACAAGAGGAGTTTAGCAGATTTGTACAGGTTGTATGCAATACCTACAATATGATTGACACATTTGTCTATGCAGTTTTTAAATGATAAATGCTTTCACAGGTGCAAACACTGAATGATCATGTAAATGCCGTTATTGACTATAATGAATGATGAAGATGTTTATTACAGTGGTCTTCATTGAAGGTTAAAATTTAAAGGCAAAATGAATCAACGTATCCGTATCATACCTTTGTTTTTCAGACAAGTAGCACGTTTGTTGTACAAATATAAACAGCAGAGGAGATTTGTCTGTTGATGAAAAAAATAATGGACCTCCTGTGACTAATTTATCAAGTTGCTAGCTGAATGAAAGCGCACTTATATTGTCCTTTCAAATGCTCTCCCAAGACTCAAGTGTAGCCTGAAGCATCTCAACCCACAGTGGTTATTTTATTTCTATTTGGTGTCGCCCCAGTGGAAGAGCCATACATCCTGGGTTTTTTGTTGTTGTTTTTTTCAGGTCTGGGTCTGCTTCCTGAGACCTAAAATCAAACCAATGAATTGCCCCATATTTATGACAGTGACCCAGATTTTATGTTAATAATGTCATGTAATAAAATTAGGCTCATGCAGTACACAATGCTCTGAAAAAAGCTTGAGTGCTGACATTAAAGCTGTTGTTTTAACACCAATTCTTATATATTTGCTCCAATTCCCATTCAGTAGGGTTGTCTTTTTGAGTGCCTGTTTAATAAAAGCATTTAATTAACCATGATATACAGTAGGTCATGTAGGACACTTCGATGCGTTATGTTTGTCAATTCAAATGCCTCTGTGTACAGCCCTAAGTGTCTCCCTAAGTGCCCCTCTGGTCGGTCCAGATGCCCTGTTGAACTCTCGGGATAGCTTTACTGCTGCTGTGAAATTACCAAAATGAGCCCTGACCCGAGACCACTGGAAAAGAGGCAACCTTTTTTCTTTTTAGGCACTGTCCCTCAGAGAATCTATGTACACCACTGTTCCCATTAGATCAAATTAAATCAGGTCAGTCTGGCTCCTCCCAGCCGATCACCGCTAACAGACAGCTACAGCCAAGTGCCTCTGTCTGGATCTGCGTCTCACCGCAGCCAGTTCCTGTATAATGGCAAAGACAGGCAGCCAGTACAGTAAAACATTAAAAGATCAAATCATTGTTGAGTAAACATTTGTTAATAGTAGTTGGACAGACCTTACATTGATTTGCATATACTGTGGTGTTATTACAATCTCAGCTAATGGTCAGTAGAGGTGTAGCAGTGTTTCTTTAGGCCACTTTGTGGTCCTCAATGCTGCAGCTAACATAGTAAAGTTGCTGATTGGACTGACTATAGAAATACTTTGACAGGAACTGCTCAGTGTGTCCTATTCAACAATAACTGAATGGGCTTCTCTGGCTCAGGATTTGATGACAGCTGTTTGGCTTTAGCATCATGCCTGTCTTTTCATGCATCTAAAAAAAGGGGACTGTTTTTAAGTTTATAAATGGACCAAGTGTCACGCAGTCCTAAGAACTGCTACTTCTATGGCTGAAGAAGCAAAAGCTGTGGTGTGGGAGGAAGCCAAAGAGAGAGCCCTTTGGTTGTCCTCAAGACAGTTTTGGCAAACACTAAGATGACTCAGGGGAAAGCAGTACTTCGCCCAGACTGTATGCAGCAAAGGTGGGGAACAGACCTTGACTGGATATACAAAAACATTTTTGAAGAACCCAATTCTCCAAGGCTCTCTCCTGCAAAGTGTAGATGAATGAAGATGCAGGAGATGCTGCTTCTCTTGTAGGCACAACAAGACAGTTGTCAAGAAAATGGAAGCCAGACAGGAAAGATATGGCTGATTACATTCAACATCAGGGCAAGCCATCTATGTGGAAGTAGCAACAATTAACTGATAAAAATGGAGGTGATGAAAATGCATGTGAATCGAAAAATGGAGTGATAAATCATCAAGTGATTTGATTCATTTAAAGCCAATTTGATTAAAACACTCGCGATGAAAACAAAGCCATGTCTCATAATTTTCTTACATTTATCATTCACAACACAAAACTGTCATTTATCATTTAAGGAAAGTGGCCTTTGACTTTTTCTATCAGTGCAGATTTTCGCCCCAGTCAACGTAATAGAGAACCACATGGTTAGTAGTAGAACGGCTATCTAAGAAGTTTCAGCAAAATCAAAGTTTTTGTAGGATGAATACTCTCACTACCCTCTCTCAATTTGTCGCTGCCGTGTCAAGATAAAAGCTCACAAGCAGGCCAGGCCTAAAAACTCACACTTAGTCAGTGGGCGTAGTTTTTGATAGACATTTTGGCCATAAATAACAAGAATTGCTTGTTTTAAACGATAAATGTCAGTTGGGTATTGTGAATGATGAATGGCAGACAGTAGGCAGTAACACAGACCAATTATCAGAGAGACACTGTTTGAAATATAATGTCAATCAAGTTTATCAAATCAATTGATAATTTCTCACTCTAGTTTTCATTTTACATCCAATTTTACCCATCTGTTTTGTTACTTCCACCCCTCATAAGCTATCCTCTAGTTGAAGCAAAACTGGCATCTTCATCAGAGGAAAAGCATCCAAAACTCCAAGCTCCAAACATGCACAAAAAAGTAAATAATACCTTTCACTGGTGCTAAATAAATGTGTCAACATTTGTACACACAGTAATATGGATCTATGTTTTGCTAAAGAGAAACTGTGACTGTGCTGAAAAGAATGATCAAACAGTTATTGTAACTGCAGTCTATTAAAAGGAATTGTAATCAAAAGACTAGTTGGGCAAATTCTTAAGGCTATTATTGTAACTGTAGCTGTTTGAATTATAAAGTAAATGAATGCATGGGCTATTGTTTTTGAACTTCCAGCCTGTGTGTGTTTGTGTGTGTGTGTTTGTGTTTGTGTGTGTGTGTGTGTGTGTGTGTGTGTGTGTATGGATTTCCTTTGGTGGGAAGACTTTGAACACAGGGCTCAAAAGCCCATCCACAACAAAGGAGTTGTAATTGTTTACATTTTCTCCACAAATCCACTCCTACACCCCGCTTCCCTGCATCAGCTTTAAATGCTGATTTTTATGGTATTATGACCAACAGTATTTGTTCTTCTAACAGCACATGCCATGTTGACTCCACACTCAAACTGCAGACATGCTTGTAAAAATTGATATTATTTCATCAAGAATCTTGTTACACATTGTCAACATTTGTTTTGCTGACATCAAAAATGCTCAGCCGATGGACAAACAGTACAAAATTAGGACAACAAACATACTGAAAATGTAACAAACAATGTGCAACAAAGTGTGTTAAAGCTGCTTTGCTGTAACGTACATTATTCTAAACCTGTAGGTGTTGAGATGTGTGACTGCCGAGGGTATAAATTATTGAAAAAAAATATATTTTGAATTGTTGCAGTCTTAAGTTTTCTGGCCTAAGGGAAGCATCTTGAAGAAAAAGTAGAGAGGATGTGATGATCCTCAAAGGATGTTATCTGCCAGCCCACTAACAGCCTTCAGGAGAAGGCTGCCAGGGAGTTGAGTTGGCAGTCGTCCTGTGATTTTTGGTTTCTGAATTATTTTTGACTAAGGTGAGTGAATCAAAAGACCAATTCAATTCATGAGGGACTGCAAGACTTGGATTAGTGTGTCCCTGAAGCTATTGAAGTTTAATGGGATGCTGGGGAGATTTTTTATAATTATTTGGCAATTTTTCCCTTATTGGACAGTCAACAGTGAAGCGGCAGACAGGAAGCATGGGGTCAGAGAGGGAGACGTTGTGGTTATGTGGCATGTGCTGTAACCATTCGGCTACTGGGGAAATCCCATGGGATGTTTTTCACAATATTTATCATCTCACAAGACAATTAAGCACTTTTTCATGCTGGCTTTGCTGGGTATTATGCTCTATGAGTCTGTTAATAACTGGAACTATTTGGGTTAACAGATAGAAGGCTCTGTGCTGGAGTGACTTTTACACTGTCAGTCCAATGCAGTTGGATTAACCTGTGTTAGGGGACGATCTGGATTCCAACCTCGCTTCGTTAAGATGCCAGTATAGTCCAACAGGAGTGCTTGTCGGTTGGTCAAACAACGTCTGAGACCCCCTCCCCCTACATTTATCTGATGTCAGAATTGGTTGGGCTGCATCTGACATCTTTCCAAAACCGACAACCCGACTTTCATGACCATTTTAGCAGCAATTTGCCAGCTGTGGGGCGAGAAGAAAGAAGCCAGGGTTTGAACTTCTCTCTCAAGCTCTCTGTTGTCATTTGTTACACAACTATTTCTTTCACTTTTCATGTGAACAACTGAGTACAACACCATGAATGCCTTCCAGAAGAGACTGTGCGCCTTTACCCCCCAAATCTGAACAATCCTCCTTCAGCCCCTCTCTATGACGACCAGCTTTTCACCCCACCTTCGACCGTGGCAGTGTGTAACAGCTAAACTTTTTTCTTCATACAAATTAGCTCTTTTTGAGCATACCCTGACCTTTACCCTGCTCCTGACCTTTTCACGCTGCGCCGCTCTGGATAAAAGGGAGAACACAAGCTTCTATAATGACTGTAGGATTACTATAAGGTTACAATAGAATTATTAAGTAATTACTGTAATTATGTAGCAAATGTTGTTGTTGACTTCTTCATTCAGAGGCACTTAATGATTGCACACTGTAGGTTGCTGCTTTGAGTTTCTACAATGTCACCAAATAGACATATCAAATAAAATTACACCTCTCTGCCATGTTAGGCGTAAACATGTGTAAACACAGTGATGTATGGAACTACAGATGCAGACCTGGATCTTGAGTGACCTGTGAGGACCAGGGATAACGCTGTGTTTTGTCTGGTGTGAATGAGTCTTGAATGTAGTTAGAACGCACACCTTTCCGCAGCAGACATGCAATCATATCCCAAATTGGTATGTCAAATGTCAGTTTTCCAATGTCTGGGTTAGGTGGGGACAGTGTTAAAAGCTCTAGCTTGCGTTTAGCCTCAGGCTAGGTGCAACATGAGAAGTGTTTTTAGACAGCACATCAAGAGATCTGTGAGGAAATTCTCCTGCTTTTATGCTGAAGTTAAAAATGTTTTTAACTCAGTGCAGTGAACATGCCCAGTGCTCAGAGCTGTCAGCAGCGTGTCGCATTCTTCTCCTTAGTAAACATTGAGAAAAAGAATACAGCTCTGTAACAAGAGGTCCCAGCAGGCATGTAGCCTTTCAGCTCAGTGAGTTAGCCGCAGTTGAGCTGACTCAATCTGTTTGACTTTCTCTGTGGGGCACATGGAGCCCTGGGCAGGCAACAAGGTCCTTGGGCTTGGCCCACATTGATCTGAAAATTCAGCGTCGGACTGCTGGCCAACTCTTAAATATTTGGTTTTAATTACTGCCACAACCTTTACTCTGGCAGGTTACTGTTGAAACATAATCCCCAAGGGGCTGCGCGGCAAGGGCATCACACCATTATTCAACCATAGAGGGAATGGCAGCCATTCCCTTACCCAGCCATTTTTTATCTGGGAAATGGGACACAGCCACAGCAGACTATATAGGCTGCCTCTGACAAAGAGCAATAGAAAATAGTGAGATGAGAGACACTCCATAACCCTTAATTATACAGCAGCTAAGTTCGACTGAGGAGCACAGCTTATCTCTCTGGTGGGGTTGGTGGATTTTTGAACTTCTTATTTGATTACTTGCCCTGTTCACCTGTCTGCCTCAACAGCCCACAGCTGCTCTAATGAATGTGCACACTGTTCCTCTCACAGATCCAGAGATGATTTTATAATTTTGCTTCCTATTGTCCACGGTAAGATGGGGGCGGAGAGAGAAATCCTATTGTAGATCAGTCGCCCAAGGGTAACATCTGCCTGTGTGTGTGAGTCCTTTCCTCAGCTGCGTCCTGACAATGACTATATAGGACAATTCTCCTGTTCACTCTTGCATTAATTATCTATTTGCATCACTGAGGTAAAAAAAATAAGATGCATTTTCCATTTGTGATTTATTTAGAATACCTTGCTCAAGAGATTCTTTGTTATGTTTCCCGAGGCTGCAGCGTCCCGTGATACAAAAGAAATGCTTCATAGTGAGGGGCCAGGGAAATTTGCCTTCAGCACACATTTTTTTAAAAAACTGCCAATGGGATGTAGCAAACTTTTTGGCACAGATACAGTTACAGATACAGTATGGTAGGTGTGAACAAAACATTTCTTATCAGACTTCACACAGCACTCTTTGGTACTCGCATGAACAATGTTGGAGCCTGATTAAGCACAAAATCTACTATTTTTATTAAATGCTGCTAATATGCTCTGTTTGTTGTATTGCTTTCACAGCATTACTCATAAACAGCCTCTCTTTGGAGTGGAGAAATCATTATCCCCCTTGGTGTGAGACTAAGAAAGCATGAAAGGGTGGGAAAGTGCAAAGTGTGTTTTACATATTGGCTTTTAATCCCGACACTCCAATAATTGGACTCCATCACATGTATCCTTTGATGTATTTCTGTCTTGGTAACCACAAAGCTGCGTCTACCCCACAGACCGTGCAGAGACAAAAAGCCTTCAGATGGAAACACAGCTCCTGTTTTTGTTACCTCTCTCCAAAACCAGTGTGTACTACTCTCACAACAATGATCCCCACAAATCACACTCCTAGGTAAGCCTTGAGTATGGGGAGTGTGTTTGCTAAGGGGGTAAATATCGTCTATACCAGTGATCCTATCACTTTCTGATTAAAAATGTCAGTGAGGCCCTGGAGGTGACAGATTGCAGGGTTGCTGGCATCCCTGGGTATTTTTGGTGCAGGGACAGGTGCAGCATGCCTAGGAGACTTGGAGGGAGGAGTGTGCGGGAGAGAGGGAGGAAGGGAAAAATGGAAAGCATGGAAGGAAAGAACTGGGAGCAAGAGCTGCTCATCGATGGCCTGTGGCTAGCCTACATCATCCTCTACCTGGGCTGGGCTCCAGAGCTCATCTGTGTCAGGCAGAGAGGCCTGATACTCTCAGCGTGATTGTAAAAGGCCCGTCGCAAACAGGTTCGTGAGAGGTAGCAGACAACACCAATCAATCCGGCAGAACCAATGCAGGTCAGACATTTTGTACTGTAGGGAGTCAAGTTTGCTTACATCCACGCCCCTTTTCTCCACACGGAACCAATGACGCACGTTGAACAAACCCCACACGACTGCCAGGACAACGTTACACTGTGAGGGACGGAGACACTGCCAGAGTTCATCAGGGCCCCCTCCAAACCCGATCCATCTGTTCCCACTGGTCACTCGACTCTGACTTGTCATTCAAGGGGCAGCACAAACAGTCCCACCGTTTGTTTGGCCACTTAGACAGGTTGAGACTTTCTGTTTAGATAGATAGATAGATAGATAGATAGATAGATAGATAGATAGATAGATAGACTTGAACACCTTTGCTTTCATATTTTCACACTTCATAAAGATTTCTTCTGTCTATCTTGGCACTGTACCTGCCTGATTCTCTAATCATTGTGGTTAGAGAAAAATGGTTTTGTTCCCCCCTCTTAAGAGTTGGCCGATAGAAAATTGCAAATATTTCCGGGGCTTATTTAAACCCTTCAAGTCTCTCTGGAGTGTAACTAGTATATATTGAATGTGATTTTCACACAGCTCAGAGTGATAGCGTCTTTTTTCATGTAAATCACAGACTGTGTGAGGTATAGGATCCCTCAAGCAGTGGCAGCTTCACACTTAACATCCCACTGCACTATGCTTTAGCAAATTTGTACACTGCAATTTGTGACTTTTGCTTTTTTTTCAACATGATTTTGAACTAACAGCATGTTTCAAGTCCACTATAGAAAATCCACAATCTGCTGTAAAACATGGTTAAATGTAATGGATTTTCATATGCGTCATATTTGTCATACCACCCAGTGTATTTGGATTTTTGTTACTGACATTTTGTAACTGTTTGATTGTGAGAGAGGTTTAGGAGTTGGACCTCTCTGGGATCCCACATATAAGTAATGTCACTAAGCAGGATAACATATTCTACATTTGTTTGTTTGTGAATTACTTTTTGCCAAACAATAGTCATGCATAGTCCAAATAACTGTTCATCAAATGTGCCAGTTTGTGGCAAATGGAAGGGTTATCACTTAATCAAATTGGTTGATTATTATTTTTACACATACAACGTAAAGCCAAAGTCAGCTAAGTCAATTCAAGAGTTAAGTGCTGCACCTTTTGAGCCCTGCCTAGCAACAGAGGCGCTGGCTGGCAGTGCCTGGCATGGTCCAGTGTCTGAGGGAAGCAGGCAGTAGTTGGATTTGTGTTAGGGCTTTGTGATGAAGATACCCACTACCCGCAGTGTGTGCCCTTTGGCAGACAACCCTCTGAGGACTCACACATGGACATAATGATATGCCATGGTGACTGGCGTGGAGCCACTGCCCATTGCCTCTGGTCTTGAAAGACAGGGGAGATCATCAGGGGCTGTATTGGCATAAACCAATCCTCTGAGATCTCACTCTCACATATGGACAAACATGGCATCACAGATGAGGCGCTGCAGTCTAAGCAGTATGCAGCCATGTGCTTGTTGATGTCTTGGGGAAATCCATTTCAGAGATGTGGGGGATAAGCATTGCAACAGGATAATCCTAGATTATTTCCATGGGGATTGCTTGGTTTACTGCAATCAAGTGCCCCAGATTGAAATGTGTCAAAGTGACCCAACCACCTCTCTGGACTCAGACCAACCTCCCTTTCAAGACTAATGCCCTTAACACATTTCAGATTAGCAATGAAGTGCACACATAGTCAAATGAGTATGTAGTCATAATGGTTTTATGATATGATATAATATGTGATATGTTATCCATAAAACTTGCCATGTATCATATTTATTAATGAAAATCCAATAACATTTTGCATGTAGGAGCATCCCAGCATGGAAAACAACAACAACAACAAGCAGAAAGATATGACAAGAGACAGACAGACAGAGAAGCAAGGAAAGAGTAGAGATACAAAGAGCAGGTGGCAGGGATACATATATAAATATTGTACCCAGACACACACATGGGACAAAAGAGAAGAGGGGTGGAAAAAAAAGAGCCATCAGACCATCTAAAATGACTGAAACTAAATTATTGATCAGTTTCAGATTGATTAGCTCATAACAAAGAGTGCATTCAGCGTGGCTTTTCAATCGTGCAGGGCTGTCAAACCCTGACAAGGCCACTCCACATCTAAGGCATCACCACAGAGGACTCACAGACTTTTATTGCTGTCAGCAAGCCCTGAGCAAAGCAGACACTCTCCTTTCAAACTCATTAGCCAGCCCTGATGTGATGAACTCATCAAAGGCATTGTAATGAGAGGGAGATGTGGGGAGGAACTAACGCTCTCTAACGTTCAGCGTTTCCTGCTCTTCCTCCACATAACCAACATGATATGGAGTTAGCTCATAATAGAATCTGAATTAATTGTGAGTGTGTATTTCAGAATGAAAGTGTGTCAGGATTGCCACAGAGGACAGTCGCAACAGCTGTGAATGTTTGGATGTGGCTTCCTGGGCCTGGGCCAAGTTGACAGCCATGTCAGTGGCGCTGCACACACACACACGCACACGCACGCACACACACACACACACACACACACACAAACATGCAAGTACTCAAAATCACACACACAAAATGATAAGCCAGAGAGAAATCACTTGCACATACACACACAGGACAATACAATAAAATGCAATGCAATACAATGTATGTGGTTCCACCTATACTATACACGCAGAACTTATTGGCTTGCATGAAAATCAGTAGACAGCTGGTTGTGGTGAGGATGTGATTTAGTGAGTTTACTCATCAGCTTCAGAGGTTGCAGTCTGCAAAACCTACACTGAAAGCTGCATAAACTCACACTGCAAAACATTACAAACTTCATATATACATAAAAACATCCTTAGTTGTCTTTTATTAAGAATTAAAGACTCAAAAACTCAGCTAATCTGCTTCATCAGGATTGTGTGGGTGTGGTTTGATCAGATTTGATAGATGGAGGCAACATACGTAAACAACATCCCCACAACTGTCATCACATTTTGATTCAAAAATACTGCTAAATCCTGCTCGGTGCATGGCAGTGTGTCACATCACCTTTTCCCACTTTAGGCTGCCCACTTCAGACTAGTAAAAAGAGCATTGGCAAAAACACAAATACAGATATTTCTCATCTTTATGGAAAGATTTATGGAAATAGTATGTGCATGTTGGATCCCTATTGCTTAGAATAACAAGCTGAAAAAAATGTCCAAATTCAAGTCAAATTCAAAGTCCAAAGTGAGAACTATAAAGTGCCTTTAAAAATCCCACAATGAAACGAAAAGTACTAGTAGCATCATTGTTGTGAGCAACTTAACACAACAAGATACATGCGAAAATTACAGCTGTGTGACGCTGCACCTGCCAGCAATGACAGGGATTTACAGGATAAGTGTCCAAATTTGTATTTACTGCACACTGTTGAGTAAACTGAGTGTCTGTGACATAGGGCAGTGGTTCCCAACCTTTTTCGCTTGTGACCTCACATCTGACACCACATCACAGGTTATTGTAGACATAAGTTGTAAAAATAAATATACCTTTTTTCATTTGAAGGGTTTTTAGAGGTCTGAAGAGGTTAAAGGATTCAGGATTTCACAAGAAATAAAATTTGAGAAAAGTAAGAAATAAACAGACTTTTTTTCCCTTTACATCGGTTCAATGGTCTTGACCCCTCAGATTTATCTTGGGAGCCCATGATTGAGTCGTGACCCCAAGGTTGGGAACCACTGATATATGGCTTAGCAAATGAGCAAACATGGAACTAATTTGGGACATAGCTCTAGTGATGGTTTGCTGTAGGATACTGTATTTGAAACCACCTACTATACTAGCATTACATACTAATGTGGCCAAAATGTAGCATGCAGTATGCAAACAAAAGAAAAAGCTACAGTATGCCAAAAATACACGGATGCATCAGATCAGTCTACCTCGCCTACTGTGTCTAAGAATATACACGTAAGTATCACTTACAACATTGTTTTCTAATTTAATCTCCTGTAAGGAGAACAAGTCATAATTGTGATTAGGCTACAGCCTATCTGTAACGAACGAATACATTTGTCCTACTACCCATAACAAAGCCATAACGTAAGCCTTGATCCAGTTCTCTTTTCTTTGTCCATCAGGGGATACTACACTGTAGTGGTGGTTTGTCATTAGCCGTGTTATTGTTTACTTCCACTTTCCAAAACTGTGCACCGGCTATATATTAATTGATTTGACAGTTTCATACTGCATACTGCTTTTCACAGTAGTATGCAGTATTACTGTGTTTGTCAGTAGTATGTAGTAGGTAGTTTCGAATACAGTGTCAATGCTGCTTCAGGGAATAGAAGTCTGGAGGAGGCACTGACCAATTTTAATCTTTAATTGGTTTAGTCTCTCGGGAAAGCCTAACTAGGGACAGGAGTTATACTCTCTCAACAAAGAACATCAGTGCTTCATTCTGTTTGCCACCACTTCAAGTGGCACTGTGTTAATTTCAAATGTTCCTACAAATGGACTAATAAAAGAAAATGCAGAATGAAATGTCACATTTAGAAATGCATAACACAAGTACAAATATCAGCTATCAGCAGCTTCAGCTTACTGATATCACTGTCATGAATCAGCCTTCAGAAAATCTGTAAGAAAGCAACACCCATCTAGATATACACACACACACACACACACACACACACATACACACACACACACACACACACACACACACACACACACACCTCCTGCATACTGAGGAAGCATGTGGGGTCAGCATGCATTCATGGGAACCTGCTCTGTGATGAAGAGAAAAGAAGCTGGGAGCACTAGCTCTAGGAAAGTGGATTGGAAGCATTTGGAGGTTAAAGAGCAACCATGTAACACATCCCACTATTTTACCTCAGTGGAGACGGCAATAGATATCTGGTGAATCCTGACATTTAATTTCAGGATTGACATTAATGTGAGGGGAAGTTGATGGGAATGCAGGGAGAAAGCACAGTGTCTGGATCGGGCTAGCTGGCTGGTAAAGCCAATGACTATAGGCCAGTGGCTTTAACTTCCAATGTCATGAAATCCTGGGAGGGGATCATGACAGAGGAACTACGTAGGTGGAGCCATCCATAGATCAATCCCTAGATCAATCCATAGATTAATCCCTAGATCAATCCTAGATCACAACCAAGTTGCTGACATAAGAAATCACAAATGATGCCATTTTTGCAATATTATACCTTTTTTTGAAGCGCTTAGAAAGTTCTGTTGTATATTCCAGACTGATTTTTATTCATTTCGTTTTGTATTTAACACTTCACCTGCACACCTTGCTTAACTGAGTGAATGGCTCTGTGACTCATTTGCTTGGTTGTTTTATCACAGGCTAGGGTTTGCATGTGTGTTCTTATTTAATGTGTTTTATTGTGATGTTTGATTTTGATGCAGCAATTCCCTTAATCTGGGACAATTGTCTCCTATGGCAGATAATAGAAGTAACCATAACCTTAACCATAACGGCAGAATAATACAGCAGTAGAAGTTCCCTATCCTGATGGGAATGTAAATGGCTTCTCATTTATAAATGTTCTCATTTGGATGTTGTACTACAAATGAGAACCCATTTTAAGAACCCACTGTTTTTTTTTGTAATTAATACCTTAGTCCAAGTTCCATACTACACACTATTTCTAAACAGGTTTAGAGTATATAAATCAAAAAAGTCAGTATGCAAAAAATGCTAAATTGCTGTTAATCTACGCTGCTCTTCCACAATACAATGCAATGAATGGAGAGCTATTCACAGCTGAAAAAATAGATAAAATAATTGCAGATGGTGGTAAAACATCTTTGGAAAGGTTTTGCTTTTTATATTTATATTTCTGTCCAAAGGTAACTGGTTTGTTTCATTTTTACAAAAACTGAAGTGTAAAGAAGACAAGTTGTGGTTTTTATGGAGTTTATGTGCCAGACTGTATCTTGGCCAGGTGCAGTGACTCCCTAATCTTGTCATCACCATCAGGTTGCCAGGCAACCAGCAGAGGCTCCAATTGGTCAATGGCACTCTGTTGTTGCCGGATGATTGTTGTATGTCAGTGCTTGTATTGTATCTTTTCCTGTTAGTACAAAACAAAAAAAAGTATATTGACCTCTTGTATACTAATGTGAAAACAGTGTACCATGAGAATAGTACCTATACTGTATATAGACAAACATGTATAATTAGTATATTGTATGGAAGTGGGATTTATGAGTTATTATACCCCACACTCAAAACCCCCCACACAAAGCTGTTCCTGTATGAATGAGAAATATATGGAGAAAGAACTGTATTTAACTGTCCACAGTGATAATTCACCTTACCCACAAATACCCAATAAACCTGTGTCTGCATTAACATAAATGTAAGTTAATAGGACTGTTGGGAGAAGACATTGTATTTAAGTGTCCACACTGATAACTCACCACAATCACAGACATCAACTAAACCTTATTGTGTATCAATATGATAGGATATTTATGGAAATATAGAGTTCAAAGTGCTGTTGCTCATTACTTTCAGTCATCACGTGCTTATAACGACACCTTAAAAATACATTAGACTGACATTTGCATCTGTTTGACTGGAATACAGTAAAACAAGGTGTCAGCATATATGAGAAAGCTTTAACAGAGAAGTCTGTTTCCCTTTTTCCCATTTACCAGGTGTCCTCGTTCATAATTACACATCCTCATGGACATTCATGCAGCATGAATGAGTACGAATATGACTGAATGTTTATGGGAATGAGAGAATAATGCACTGTAACCTGATAGTGTTTGCTCAATGATTAGGCATCCATATTTATGACTCACCACACCCATGGACTTAAACTAAACCTGTATCTGTATCAACATGACAGGAAGTCATTTGGGAATCAGCAGAGGATATCTATTGTGTCAGGCGGTTACAGTCTGAAAAGAATAGGGCTTGACTCAATGAATAGGTTTTCATATTCATAATTGGCTATGCCCTGTGTCTCTGTGTAGTTTTCTGTGCATGCTTATCACAATAACACAGAGTGATAATCGGCTGTTATCTCAATCCCCAAAACTCTCATTTCAACAGAGGTTATTAGAGAGTGAAATAGCTAGCCATATAGCCCCACACTATTCCACGCACACACCCGCTCTCAGATAGAGTATGAAATAAGAGGCCTCTCAACTATTTAATAACCCAATTTACCGATGATGATGAAAACATATTCCCACTTACCTTTTCATCTAGAATGTGTTATGTTAAACTCAAGTAGTTTGAAATTATAAAAAAAAGGTGGGGACATCAATATTAATAAACAAGCCTCTGGGCTGACACATCAACAGTGTCCTCTTGTGGCGGCATGAATTTAGAAGATGTCCCGTCTGTTTGTTGCCTGAGTCCAACTGTCCCAGATTTGTGTTGCTTTGCCAGGATGCCTTGACATCTGCCAGACACAATTGTTCCCAGCTGTCTCGAAAGGTGGCAGCAATGTGGCATGATTTGAATGGCATTTTTTGGTTGGAGATGTGCAAGAAGAAAAGTCAGTTTCCAACAATTGGACGGTATACCATTAGGTCATATTTATTCTTATGTCCGTCATGGAAACAAGCATGCCACCTTCAATTTGCACAACCTCCACCGGTTGAATTATAAAAGAATAGAAAACTGTATTAACAGCTATGACTCCCTCTTACAGCACTGTGTTTCACTCAGCAACCCCATTCATGCTTGTGGATCCAACCTTTCATTTAGGTGTGATATGCACTGTGTTTTCATACATTTCAAGTGTTTTGGCCTGCAATTGTGATTATGTCAAATACCAGTCATAATATACCTAATTTTATTTGACTCTACCTGCTCTCTGCCTTTATCTCCATATAATGTTTAATTTTCTATCTTTTTTTCTACCTCCACAGCACACACACACTTTCAGACCTTCCTTCTGTAGCTATTTCTCTAGATCTTCTATGGTGAGAGGTGTTTCTCGCTCTCTCTCTATGTCTATGTGTGTGTGTGTGTGTGTGTGGGCTGGTACCCAAGCCATCCTAAATGACCTTGCATTCTCATTATTCTTTGCAGCCAGGCCCTTCAAAGCAAGCTGTGGGATGGCAGAGCAGAAATGACGAAGAGGTGTCTGATCTCACACACACTTGCATGCTCCTTGCTTACACTAATATAGTCAACATTATTGTGAGGGTAAGGAAGAGGAGAGCCTTTTAAGTCGTCCTCAAAAGAGGATGCTGTGTTTCCAGCAACGTAAATAATTCATAACATCTTGCAACACATTTGCTAATATCATTCAGTCGTAATTCAGTGGGCTACCCCGTGTTTTTCCCACTATGACTCCAGCAGGCTGTGGGTCTTTTAAAGTTAAAGCAAAAAGTATTATTCTGCTTTTAATGACTTGGTGGTCCGCTAGAAAGCACTACTGATTCAAAGATGGGGGATGGGACTGCTGGCTGATTTTAGCAGAAGGGTTAATGGATCAGAGGGTGCTTCTGGTCTTAATCGACATATAAGACGTGGGCACAATTCTCAAACTGTCAGTTGTGGCTCTTTAATATTACTTCTGTGACATTTCCTCTGGCATCCAGCAAAGATTATTTTATGAGCTTGGGTTTTTATTCAGCAGAGATACTGGAGATAAACCTTGAAGCAGGTCCCTTCACCCCTCCTCCCCATTGCCTCTCTGTTACCCCCTCTCTCATTCTGACATGGAAGTGGCAAACCCCACTTCTATGGCACTAGCTGGTTGTGGGCTGTGCTGCTGAGTGGCTGGCACATCACAGCACCCCTGCCTCAGGAGATAGGGCCATTTGAATTGTATTCCTCAGCCCACAGAGCGCTACGCTGGATATTATCATCAAATGGGCAGCAGTACGAAGACTCTGACACACTGGTTAAATTTGACGTCAAATGTAAATTGTGGAGTCAACATTTTTGTGGCTGTGAAGGATGAGTGTGTGTTGTTTGTGTTTTGAGAGAGGACATGTGAGTGGGTAGTAGGAGCATGGCTGCATCAGTTACAGAGTTTGTCCATGTTGCAATGCAAGTGTGCTGTATTCAAAGAGATGTGCAAAAGGGGCCAATCTGCTTTCCCACTTTTCCAGCAGTTCTTATCAGGTAATTACCGGCTCACCCTTGAAATACCAACATAGAGCTGGTACACTGGTGATGGTGCAAAAGCGACATAGGTCATCTTGTAATTATGACTCGTTCCTTCTGCCTTTATTGTCTCTGCATAATCAGCTCCATCAGGGCTGAAATAATTCATTCTCCATTTATGCTAATGGTATGGATCTGGAGCGTAGACGAGCAAATACTCAGCCATGTTGTCTTTTGGGCCTGACATTTAAAATGGAATGAAGAAAGTGTTAGATTCCAGTCAGATAGCAGGATGTTTTTGCTCTGGCCTCAGTGACAGCCTTGAGTAGAGGCGCCAGGTTGCACTTGTACTAACCAGACCAGACATTGAACAGGAACAAGACCTTCAGATGTGTTTCACCACTGCCTGTTTAGGGACCTTTACTATTGTGTATCAACTGATGGAGGTAAATTAGATCGTACTGATGCATGCAGAGCCTTACCAATTAATCCTCCCACCAACCAGGCTGTGAGGCTCCAAACACAGACTCACATAGACAAGACAGACCCAAACAGGTTTGCTTGCTTGCAATGTCACAAAAATATCTCACAAAAGCTTCATAAAAAGCTTCAGACCATTGCCTCACAACTACCTCAGAATCCCTTAGTTCTTTAATGTCAATCACCTGTCAGACCGCGGCTGATAGGCTGCCAGCAGCCCAGCAGGCTGCCTGTGGCAGGAAAAGGTAGCATTCACACATGGGAATTAAAGTTTTTCAGTTACTATTCATGACATGAGCAAATCACTTGTATGCCCAGTGCCCTCTCTACAGATACTGATTATAGTAAAAAGGTAGTAACTGTAGTAAAAAGATGTTTTACTTCAAATTGGTGCAAAGGTTATCTGAAATGTGTATGAGGCTGTATAAACATCTGGGTCCATCTTAGCGGTGCACTCAATTTCATGAAATCTGCTTCAGCTGCCAGCCACCAGTTCTCACCATGCCAAATGGGCACTTACAAATGGCCAGTTAACAAAACCTGCACACCAAGGAGCTTCTGCCATATTGTTCACTGGACAGCACTCTCCCCAGAGAAAACCCCTCAAACAAAGGCAACATGGTGGAGAGGAAGGCCATGACGGCTCTATCTCATTCCTCCCTGCCACTCACACAGCACACACATCAATCACAGCCCGCAGGCCTCAGATCCAAGCAGCTCCTTGGATGCAATTTGTCACAGGTCCTTAGGCGTTGACATGCTTCTAAAAAGCTCAGCTAATCTGCCTAAGATAAGAGTCTTAGATTTCCTTGGTGGGTGTTAATCAAAATAATCTGCTCTGTGTCCAAGAAATGACCACTGGTCACTGTGACTATGGACGTTGCAATTAAGCACATCATTAAGCTAATGGGAATGGATGAGCACAGAGGAAGGAAAGACTTTTGACACTTATAAGAAAACACTCCTTTTTTAAAAAGTATCAAGTACTTCACTTTTAAGTTGTTTTTTCAAAGGGAAATAATTAATGAAAGCTCTATTTTTTCTTTTCTAGAATAGCAGGTTTGACAATAATGCAAAGAAAAAAGTGATTCTACTTCTACTCAGTGGTGTGTCCAGACTTTATTTGGGCACTGACTTATGCAGGAGTGGCATAAAGTTTCTGTCTCCACTACTCGTATCTACTTTAATTACTAACATAACTGTATCTTACCGTTTCTTACATTCCTGTGTTTAAAATTTTAAAAGATAAATAGACCTACCAATCACAACACAATAGAGTGGCACAATGCAGAGGTAATTTAAAGTTTACACACTTCCTCAAAAAGAAATTGCACCTCCAAAAGTAGGCTGCAAATAGTCTTTGTGGACAAAATATTGTATTGACAAAATTGTGCAAAACTTTAAATCTACAATAAAAATCTCTTACAGAAAATGTGCTACAGTGAAATGCCAAAAAGGGCTACTAGCCTTACTCATTCTTTCTCATTCTTGGACTTGGGAATTCCTTTAGCATGAACTTTTCAATCCGGCAACAGATTACTCATGAATAAGAGCCTCCATTATTCAGTGACTGGGGCTATATTCACCAGCCAAATGCCTCAGCCTGCATGGTGAAAGGATACTCCAGCAAGGAGGATACATGTCACCCCTTCAAGAGCAATTGCCACTCTCAGTGTGCCCTCCATGGGAGCAAGCTGCTGAGAGGTGGGTGTGATGAGCCCAATTTAATGCTCCATTATGCAAATTGATCATCTCAATTGACCATCACTCTGGTAATAGGACGGGCTGACTGGGTGTGTGTGTGTGTGGGTGTGTGTGTGTGTGTGGGGTGAGGGGGGGTCTTTTAGAAAAACATCAGACCATAGTCCCAGGAGCTAAAAATAAGCAAGGTGAGTGAAAACATGAAGAAATGCATCACAACTTTAACCAATGAGGTATGACGGAGATGAGTGACAGGAAGTTAATGGCTGCCTTGGTGACCTCTCTAACGACCAATCACATTTAAAAGTCACCTGTCTTGTCTTTCCTCTGAGAGATTTCGGGATGTAAGACTAAAAAACAGCATTTGCATGATGAGTCTCAGCTTGATAACATGGTCACACTACTCACTACCACCAAGCCGACTCCCTTGTTGATAATTCCATAATTCCTAAAAGATTAGAGGAACAAAGCAGGGATATTTGTTTTCCTTTCAATCTAACTTGGAGTTGATAGTCCACAAATTATGCATTGTAGCAAACACAAATGGACGAAGATATACTTTATTTAATGGGGAGATTTGCAGTGCGCTTATCCCCTTGCGACCCTGTGAAGAATCACACGACACACTTGAGTTTCCCTCAGAATGGACAGGGCGCAGGAAAGTCAGAGTATGGGCGAATTAATTTTGTCAGTGCCTAATTGCATTTATTGGCCATGCCTGGCACCTCCTAATCCTGGATTATGATGATGCATTAACAGCTGTGACTGGCTGTTTACAAGGCATTTATTAGCCGGTGTCAACATAACGAGACAAATTCCACCTATCACATTAATCACCCCACTGCCAGGACTATGTCACTGCCAAGAGTAGAGCCAGATGACGCATAGGCCAAGGCATTAGCCATTGTTATATGGCAATCAGATTACCTCCTCAGTAACTGTCAGCCCAGAAGTGAGATGGTGAGAAACTTGAAGTGAATAAAGAGCAATGAATTGTGGGTGGGGTGGGTGGGGGTAGGGGGTTAGAGATAACAGGAGAAGAATTGTGGGATCAAATGCACGGTTGAGTGCGTCAAACCACAAAAACAATTTTCCCCACATAATGCTTCTAATTGAAGGCAGGTCACTTAATTACAGTCTGACTATTGTTTACTGTGAACCCATCTCTTCTTCCCTTTTCTCCGTCCGTCTGTCAATTTTCCCTCACTCTACTTATCTCATTTCATTTTCTCTCCTCTGCCACAAGAACATACAACATTCATGACATTTGTGGAAAGTATGATCAAATCTGAATATGTCAGATTACACTCAATTTAGATTTAATAAAAAGGATTAAAAGATATTACATGACTGAACTCGTATTCTGTTGAATTCTGAATTGTTCTGATTTTGCAGTTCATGTTTTAGTCACACGGAGACACAAAAGGGGTTCGGGGTGAGAGACACTCACTTTATCCTGCCTGTGGTTGGAGGAGGAGGGACATTGATTTCTTTCCTTTTCAAGACGGACCCAAAAGTGATGTGCAGCAATTAAACAAGAGACTGCACGACCGACCTGACAAAACCATTTGAGAAATGGCATTGGAGAACGTCCCGCTGGCCTTGCGTTAATGGAAGCAAGGGTTTTATATATTGCATTTTGTACAGACGCACGGGAATCAACAAGAGAGATCACCCCTCGGCCTGTAAACACTTTATCTGTAGGATTCTCTGATTCCATTTGAAGAACAATGTCTGATCTCAAACTTTGAGCCAACATCACTCCTACAATTCTCTGGTCTGTCAAGATCTGCTGGACTTGACACATTGATAGTGTCAGCGAGAAATGCTCAAGATCACCTGCAGGCTCAAAGTATTATGGTTGTCTCTGCAGCTCAAAGAACATGATTTTGGAATATTTCTTCTTCACTACCAAACAGATCATAAGCATTATCTGTATCGATTTTATAGTCGCTATAGATAATGCTTATGATCTGAAGTTGGAAGAAATTAGTTTAAAAAAAGTATATCAATATGAATGGATTCAAACTATCAGGACAGATTAGTGCTTGACATAAAGTGCTTTAATGCTCTTACACAATCAAAACTGATGATCCAGTGGAACTCGCTCCATCTTTCAGTTTATTACTGCTAAACAGTAGATTTATTACCTTCAAATTTTACACACATTTTTTTTATACACATCATATCATGCTTTGCAGATTGCTTTTACAAGAAGTGAGACTGGATTGTAAAATGCATGCTCTCTGGCTCCCAAAATGAATGTGTGCTTTAGTGATAAGGACTGGATGAAAGGGCAGGAGATACGGCGCAATGCAGCGGCACATCTCCCAGCAGGGGCTGTTTCACTGTGCAGTAGTCTGCGTTATATAACTCTGATGGGCTTCACTGGCACCTCACAGTTCACCTACCACCGCTAAAGTGTGAACACAGGGCCACCTCTACGACTGCGTTAAGCCCCTTTCACACATGCAGTCTGTCCCTGAAATGTTCAGGGACATTTCCTGCAGGGGGTCAAGTGTGAAAGGGAGCAAGGATTGATGTTTAGGGAAATCTGTACTGCCAACTTCCCACCTCAAGATCTAGTAACATTTCAGGGAAAATGCCAGTACGGCTATGCTGTTAATGAAAGCAGTAACAATGCAGGGACAAGCACGTAAAGGGTCACGTATGTCTGACGACAGATGCTTTCACGTGGAGCAAACCAATCACAAGACTCCCCTGATGACGTATTTGAATCTGTGACTTGTTTACAGTCGCCTTGCCAAATGCTTTCACGGGTGATTTGTTGAATATTAAACACATTACAAGAACATTGGCCCTGGACAGAAACAGCTCCTCGCCCACCATGTTCCTTACTTGACCCATCTTCTTCATCTTCTGTTGAGTTTTATGGTGGTTGGCATCCTTATGTGTTGCATTACCGCCATCTGCTGAACTGTCCCTTGCCCCATCTATTCCGGCATTGCCGTGGCATGTGTGAAAAGGCGCAAGACAGAAATGTTCCTGATTGTAGCGGCATGTTTGAACAGTGAAAATCACTAGTGGTACCTGAAAGGTTATCACAGTAATTTATGAATGAAAGAGGCTCTAGACTGTCCTTTGACAAATGTGCAAAAATGTCTCATAAGGGCAAAAGTATCAAATTACATCAAGTTAACAAACAACCCCACAGATGACTTTTGTTTGGCGCATGGGAAATACACGTCACCCCCCTTATTAATGCTGAATCATGATATTGAGATAAAAGCAGTGGGTGGAGTGCGCCAACGTCCACCAGCCTCCAACTCTTTACCCTCACCCTACCCCTTTTTCTCGGGAATAGCTCCCTGCCATCTGTCAGTATTGGAAAGCCCTGGTGGCTTGCAGCAGGTTTTTCCAAACCTACATACATGGCTGCCTTCCCCTGTCAGAGACTCTGCTGTGCATGAACCTTCAGCTGTAACCAGCCACTGGGCTAGAAAACGGTGTCAGCCTAGCCAAAGCCTCATTGACACCCATGAAAAATCTCTCTTAGTAGTGTTATTGACCCAGGACATACTCAGATGGCGGGCTGTACATTGGCCAGAAAAGGACACAGTAAAGTTAAGAAAGCATTACCACCAATGAAGCCACTTCAATGTAATTGGACAATGTTTACTTAAGTGCTATTTAATTGCCTGACTCCTCGCTAAATCTTTCATGCAACTCTGTGCCGCAAACAAACATACCACAGCATTGTCAATGTTTCCTTATTAGTTATTCATGGCTTCATTTGCTTCATATCTCCCCTTATTCTTTTCTGTGCATCCCTGAAAGCTCGCAGAAAGCACATCCTCAGCTGAAACCTGCAAGTAGAGATGGCTCCTGCACTATCAGTGAGAAGAAAAGAGGCTTCCCTTATGAAAAATGACTTTGATGAAGTAAAGAAAACTCAGAACAGAACAGAGGGGATGCGTCATCACGAACAAATAACAATCTATGAGTGTAGGGGCTGTTGTTTTCATGCAATATCAAACTTCTGGCTTCTGTACATGATATTATGAATTATTCTGATGAAGATCCAAGAGTCATTTCCTTTAACAGAGAGAGGCTGAATCATAAAATGTGCCTCTCTCGCCTCTCATACCTTTTTTTTTTTTTTTTGGCTGGCCCCTAGTCCTAATAAACCTTGTATGGGGCTCATAAATCAAGTGCATGTCTCCCTAACAGATACATGATGATTAAAACAATGTATGATTAAAAAATCTTGTTCAGTTAATCTCGAGTGTACTCAGTTATATAAACCCATCCTGTCCAAGACATCAGGGACATGCCTCAACAATGTCATTTCACCCCTGTCAAAGATAGGCAAAAGGAACAGAAGGCAAAGAAAATAAAGTAATAGACTCCAGTTGAAACACTGTAATGGCTACTGGTGTGGCCTCAGGGTCACGGACCAGCTGTGACAGCGACCTCCAAGGGTCTTTGACTTTGACCGACAGCAGATTGGGCGGACAAGGACGTCTCTAGAGCAGCCTAAGCTCTGGATGAACTTAAATTGTAGCAGTTGTTTTCACATGAGAAATAACTACAGATTGCATCTTAAAGCCTTTCCTTCCTCCTCATTAATAACATCTACATCTCAGCAACATATGGTGAGCTGCTTCCTGCATCTTAACTACCTAGATATTAAGAGCAGTAAAATTATCTCACCAGGAATTATGAAACTTCGTGTGACTGACCCTGTTCTTGCAAGGTCAAATTAGACTGATAGTTCTGTTGCAAAAAAATTACGTTATAATTTGTGACTGAAGATCTACGGGTAATAAACTTCAGATGATTAGGGCTTTTATTCCTACAATACATACTGGTTTGTAAACTAACTGTGTTTGTATGGGTATGGGATTACATAGCACAAATGACAATGGTTCATATGTGAATATCACAACCATGAATATAAAGTCCTCAGCCAGATCTTCATCCAGAAGAGCAGACATAGATTTATTTCTTATTGTGCATAAACTGAAACTCTTTCTCTATGTACTCATTTTATTTCAGTAAAGACTGCCAGAAAACCATGAGATGACTTTCTCCCTGTTCTCCGTTTTAAGCTATTCTGTGAGAGATCAGTGCCTTACTAAACTTTTACATCTATGCTACTGGATAATGCATAATTCACCAACACTTCAGTTTAGGCATCCTTGTAATCAGGTTTTACAGGGCTTTGATATTTATAAAAGTGATTGTCATTTTACTACTGTCCGGAAACAATTCAAAAACAAAAAGTTTGATGGTATATGTTCTGTACATTTGATTAATCTATAAATATTACTACATATGGCAAGTATACAGTAATGATCTCTTAAATGTTTCTTTGTGACAGTGATAGTGAAAGAATAGCATACTCTGCAGAACTCACCAAAAAAATTGAATCCAAATGTAATCATATTCACTCCTACTTTAGGTAGCTATTATTCGAATGACTGCTATGATACATAGGTAATAGATACATTTGTATGTGAAATTCAGAGAAGTACATGTAAGCACAAACACTCCTAGCCCACGTGAAGTTACATTTTTTTCACACCAGAACCTCACACAGCCCTAATCTAGATGAGGAAGCAAAATCATTGGCAACCCATGAGTAGACACACAGACCAAAACAAAACAGGAGGGTCTGTCGACATGTGCAGCGTTAAACGTTGGCATTAACTGCCATCTAGAGGCTAACACTGGCTTTGCAAGAAAACAGAACCAGCAAGATCAGGATTTCAAACTCCAACTATATTCATCATTTAGACCGCCTCTTTAATCAGTCATGTGCTAAATTACTGTCACCTGCACATCCACTGCCTCAGTCTCTTCTCTCTGTCATCTCTTTGTATTCAGAGGTGTATGTTTTACATTGTAAATCAACAAAGTGAATGCTGACTCTTAGTTTTTAAACCCCTCTGTTTAAATAAAAACTCTGCTTTGTGATGAAGGGGTTTATCACAAATAAAAAAAAATGATAGGATATACCTAAAGGGATGTAAAGTGTGTCTGGTATTCAATAGCACGTTTAAAGCCACATATTACTGTCTGTATATTACTTTAGTATTCCTGTGCATTTGTATGTTTACTGTGATATTTGCATGACATGCAACTTGTTACTGTTATCTTTTATTGGCTGAGTAAAAAACAGAATCCTGTAAGTGCAATACCATGACCATTAGCAGGAATCTATTATCTTCGGATCATAATACTTTGTAGTAGTTTCATGATGCAACATTTACCAAAACAGGTTTGTCCTTTGTCAATGTTGCATTCACGTGTTTTCTGAAATCTTGTAATTCCATGTAGAAAAGCATATTATTTTGTCGATAGTTGGGTAAACTTTTTAAAAATGTTTTTATATTTATCTGAATTGCCAAATTGCGGCATTTAGAACACAGAAAGCAAAGGATGATCGCATGTGTGAAGCTTATTTGTCAAGGTTATGTACAGAATAATATTATTCTTACACTAACAAGTTGGTTTTGGTGTCCCAACACTTACCTGGCACAATGGTGGGCCGCTGTCACCGTGCACAGAATATGCCACAATACGTGTTTCTAATATTACGAGCAGAGAAAGGTGAGTTTAAAGAGCTACCGAAAAGCACCTGAAGGCAGCAGTGGAAGGAGGAGGAGGCGCCGAGCTAACTATTGCTGCCTGAGCACACACTGAACACACTGAGCACACCCTGCCAGCGAGCCGCTCAGTGTTAACAGGCACAAACATGTCGGGGAAGAGTTTTCGAGTCAGCGACGGGGACTGGATTTGTCCCGATAAGAAGTAAGTGCTCCTCACACTCAGAATAAACTCCCACTTTACGTACCAGCAGGTTAAATGTTGCAGCAGACGTTTTCTTAATTTGCTGGTCGTGCTAACAGACAAACGTTAGTTAGCTTAGGCCTTCCATGATGTGGTTCCCGCTAACGTTGACTAGCTAAGTAAACTAGCTAGCCTTTACCTTATTTCTACCTCATTACCCACACTATAAGCAGAATAAACACGTCATATCAATTGTTCATTTAAGGGTGGGTACATGTTTTTGCTTAATGTGTCAGGGAGTCTCAATATAAGTTGTCAGTGTGCCCTGACTTACAGGATAGCAAGCTAGCTATAGTTAGCTTTCGTGGGTTGGGGTGAGAGTCCCCACTCACTATTATGGGTGGTGTTTACAATGTTGGAGAAGCCAAGCTGTCATGAGTGTAGAGTCTAACTTGGTCAGCAATATCATGTTGCAAGTGAACTGCACTAAAAACGCCTAAAGTGACAGACAAGCCAGCTGCAGTAGTCAGTGCACAGGCCTTTGACACAGGGTGTCCAACGAAAGACTGCAAGCTAATGGTGTGGCACATGAAAAATAAATAAACCCACACTGCTCATCTTGCTTGTAGTACACTTATGCCTGAATGATAAAGTAACAAGCTCAAGCCTTAACTGTATCTACAATATTTTTATTTATTTAATGCTTTTACAGGTGTGGAAACGTGAACTTTGCTAGAAGAACTAGTTGTAACAGATGTGGCAGGGGTGAGTCCCTCTCAATGTAAATTATTATATCTTACAGGAGTTTAATACATATTTTTATACACATATTTTGTACTAAGCAATATATTTTTTTCCACAGAGAAAACCACAGAGGCAAAGATGATGAAAGCAGGAGGAACAGAAATTGGGAAAACTCTGGCTGAGAAGAGTAGAGGCCTCTTCAGTGCCAATGATTGGCAATGCAAAACGTATGTTTATTGTACATTTTAAGGGACTACCAAAATGTTTGATTAGCCAGACAATGGAGCAAGTAGACAAATAGATGTTCTTAATGAGTAAAATACATAAGGAAACTATGCATTTTAGTAAGCTGAGACATTTTTAAATGTGTTGACATTTTACAGATGAGACATTTTACCTTCCCTCTTGTTTTCATACAGATGTGGCAATGTGAATTGGGCTAGGAGGTCAGAGTGCAACATGTGTAACACGCCGAAATATGCCAAGCTTGAAGAGAGAACAGGTATCACAACAAATATATAGTTTGCCAGTTTTTGGTGCGCTTTTGATTACCAGTTATTGATTGTTTGGGGGGGGGGGGTTCTATGTCTTTCAGGTTATGGTGGAGGTTTCAATGAAAGGGAGAATGTGGAATACATTGAACGGGAGGAATCTGACGGTGAATATGATGAAGTAAGTCCTGCCTGAAAGTGTAATGTTTGATAATTGAAACATTTCAGCTGGCTTACTGTAACTCGCAGGTAAAGTCATGATGTGTCCTGAAACATTTTTTTACTGATAAGGAATATGTTCTCCTTTTAATGTCACAGTTTGGTAGGAAAAAGAAAAAGTACCGTAAGACCAGCAGCACATCGTCCTCGAAAGAAAGTGAAAAGAAGGAAGTAGCAAAACCTCAACCTGAAGATGACGAGGAGGAAGAAGATGAGGATGAAGATGGTGACCTTTCCAAATACAAATTGGATGTAAGATTGGTAAATTGGTGGAGCTGTAAATTCAAAAGAACAAATATTATAATACTAGCCAATTTACAATGTAATATTAATAAACGCTTCCTCTTCAGGATGATGACGATGATGAAGATGGAGACCTGTCAAAATACGACCTGGACGCCAGTGATGATGATGATGACGACAAGCCAGCTAAGAAACGGGGCAGCCGCTCTGGTTCGTCCCGTTCCCGCTCATCCTCACGCTCCTCCAGCTCGAGTTCACGGTCGAGGTCCAGGTAAAAGGGTACAGGTCAAGGGTAACTCCGGGCAAAATGTCAGTATCAGCTCAATCTTCCTTCTGATTTACTGATCAACATCAATTACATGTCCTGTTCTGCTGATTTTGTTGTTTTCTCTTTTCTCAACTCCTCCCCTTCTGTGGTGTTAGAAACCCCATGTGCAGACTGAATGATCTTTCTCGATAATATCATTTGTCTTTTTGTTTTGAAACACCTGTGACTTCAGATGGAAGGAATGCATTGTTCACATTGTAGTCTTGAGATGCACCTCCTTTTGCACTTGTTGTCTATTAATTTAACCTGCTCCATTCTGATGGAGTTGTTTTATTTGTCTTTCTACTTTGGCAACTATTTCTCCCAACCCCTATATACATATTTTGTTAGTTCTGTACAATATGGCAAGAATAGTTTTTCTCAAGATTTAAATGCAGTTAAATATCATGTCTGTGTCTTGCCGTGTGAACCATCTAGCTGTTGTCTTGTTCAGAAAATATTGGAAAGGTTCTGTTTTTGTCTTTCAGGTCCCGCTCTAGAAGCTCGTCCAGTTCCAGATCTGGATCTCGCTCGAGGTCCCACTCCAGGTGAATGAGGTGACATGCACTCTCTCCCGTAGAGAGTGTATGTGTGGGGCTGAAAGCTCCTGAACAGTCCTAGTCCCTAGCCTAAGTTCAAACAAAGACTGGATAGTGCGTAATCCACTACAGTCCTTTTTCTCAATCTGCAGGTAGTAATTTTGGTCTGAAATCATTACCAAACTCAAACTACTATGATGGTTTTCAATCACTTGATGTAGGGTGATTTCAAGTTTCAGTTAGGCCCGAGAGTATAAAAAGTAGAGTTAGACTATCTGAATTAATGTTAGCAAGGCTCAAAAGTCTGAATAGACATCTGGGGTCTTCATCAAGCATCTCAGGAGTGGTGCTGGCTTTGCCCACTAAGTTAATATCAGTACATTCAATAGTGACTAAACATTGCCTAGATCTTAAACCATTTCAAGGACACTTTATTCAGCGAGCCTTACAGCGTCTTGGGTAAAACTTCACTGCTAGCCAGAGAAGCTTGATAAATACCCACACTGGTGAGACTCTGTCTTGACCTTACTGACCTCAGTACTTGGTTTATTCCTCCCAAAAGATCCAGCTCCAGGTCTGGAAAGGGCTCCTCTCCGCGGAAGAGGTCCCGCTCACCCTCCTCCTCACCTGAGAGGGGACAGAAGCGCAGTCGCTCCAGGTCCTCATCTGGAGAGAGAAAGCGGAGGCGTTCTAGATCACATTCGTCCGAAAGGTTTGGGTTTCTGTGGAATACCACAATGGCACTGATTATTATTAGCCGTCTGTCGCCTCGCTTATGGGAATTCAGATTTACAGAATTCTGTTGACGTTTTGCCTTGTTATATTGTTTTTTTTATATATATATATATATATATATATATATGTTGTGACCTTGTACTTGTTTCAAGTATGAATAGCTGAATGTTAATAGCTGAGCCTGCTGACCTTGTTCTTCTTCCCGTGGTGTTTGTGTGATTTCAGGTGCCGTGGCCAGTCCTCTGGATCCTCCCATTCTGGCTCCAGTTCAAAAAAGAAATAACTTTATTACAGCCTTTAAAAACAAGAAAAGGAACCTTAGTACAAGTGCATGTTGTGTTGCAAGGAAAACAACCACATCCTTTCAGTATGCTGTTCATTTTCATAGAAAAGTCTTATTTTCCTCAAAAAAAAAAAAAAAGACAGCGGCAACATGACTTCTCTCTGCTGTTAAGGATCATTACTTTCTCCCTTTTTAAAACCACATACACCCCAATCTGTGACAAGTGTCTGTAACTACAGGTGTCCAATAAACTGTTTGGTCTAGTAAGAAAATCAGATATACTGTGAAGAGGCTGTATCCCATTTTAAACCCATTCTGCTGAATATTTTCGTGGCAGTACGTTTTATTCTACTCACCTGTGAAGAAATTGAAGTAAACGTTTTTTTGATTACGTTTTGGCCCTAGGAAATATCCGAGTTTGTTTTTGTTTTTTTTATGAATACATTCTTATTTTTTTAAATAAAAGGTAAAGTACTTAAGCACCAATTACGAATACCAGAGATGTAGCAATGCATTTTGGCCCGTTTGTTTTATTTTCTTGATAAAATATATATTTTCTTTTGTGTTTTCAAGGTAAGTATTTTACTTTTTGATATTGCTTGTTTTAAGTAAATTGCAGTAAGTCTAACATTCTTTGGTTAGGGTTTAAGTGTTTCTTTTTTCTTTACATAATTGACGCCTATTATACCACTCAGTTATTCCTCTTCATGTCACTTGGTAAACTAATGAATTAAAGAAATGACATATTCGTGTTCCAGATTAGTGCATAAAGAATAAACACCATACAGTGTGTCCCGATTTATGGTAGAATGTGGCAATACAGTCTTTTTATTGGTAAAACAACTCAAGTGTACACGTGTAAATAAAATCCTGTCGACATTGTCTCTTGTTACTTCGTTGTGTGTGTGAGGTAAGGCTGGAGGTCTTGAGAGACCTGTTGCATTGAGGACTTTGTAATGCGTGTTAAATCTACATGTTAATTACTCCCGGGAGACAGCTAACCGTAAACTGTACGTTTGGTACCCACAGTATTGTACCGTTACAGTGATACGAGCTGTTTAACTAGTATTTGGTTGATAATGGTGACTTTGCTAATAGTCCACGACGGACTTAATGTCGTTATTGTGCACGAGCTTACCTTTTGCAGCTAATGAAGTAACGTTAACGGCCGAGTAGCTAACTTGTCGTTACCAGGTTAAAAGAGCCGTCACGAGGGTAGCTGGCCAGTTATTTTTAAATAGTGTCTCAACTACATACCAATTAAATGTGACGTTTCATCGCTGTAGACTTCAAAGTGGTTATTAATATATAGTCTTGATTTGACCTCAGACTAAAGGTTTAGCAGCAATAATTGCTCATATAATAACTAGCTCGCTTCACCAGAGGTCCTAATGTACAATCAACGATAGAATGTATTGTGGCTACCTCAAGATAATTACTCAAGTCTTAAATAGTAAACAATAGTACTGAGTAGTTGAATACTGAAGAATGGGCCCATGCTCGTTCTCATTGTGGCCAACAGATGTCGCTCGTTGTTACTCATATATGCATATATGCATATGGCGAGTTTAGCAGGAGGAGCGCTGAATGCATTGGTGTGCTTGATATAGTAGGAAGTTCTCAAGGGCCAGAAGGTACATGAGTGAATAGTGTTGTCCCCAACACCTGTTACTTTAAGGGTCTGAAGCGAAATGTCACGGAATGCATTCAAACTTGGTACAATTAATTCTTTCACTTAAAAGTTTTGTTCAAATTTAGATAGATTGGCTGTTGCACTATGCCCTAAGGAATAACCCTGCACAGGCTGTCTGTGTATTGGTAATTAATAGTATGTTAATAATAGATCGTTCATTATTATATATATAATATGGCGTTTTACATGGCCCTAATTATTAGCGTTTACTGCATGTACTAACGCAAAATGGCGTTATAAAAGAAGATAAACCTGAATCCTAATCCTTGTCGAACGCGCGCCTCATATTAATTGGTTTAGACATTGTATAAGAAATGAGGCATAACTTCATTTCCTTAGATGTGAATTTCCCCATAGTGATAACCAACCGGAGATAGCCTAATGATTTAATACATCCCGCTTTTAATCCTATCAGTATACCCTAGCTCTGCTTTCAGACGCTTAAGGACAATATTTCAGTCCCAGAGCAGGTTTGTTTATTCCCCCATCTCATCACTTCACCAAGATGTGATGATAATCTCTCTCTAGTGTTTACACTCACCTAAAGTGCCGTAGCCTCTACTTGTAAATAGAAAGTTGATAAACTAAGATCACCTTAACGCAGACACTCTACAGTGTTTACAAAAAACAGGGTTATGATTTAGTAAGTGTATGTAAAACCACGTGCAGCTGTTTGCTTCCTCTGGGCGCTTTCTTAGGTAGTCCCGCCTCCAGCGCGTAAAAGCCCCGGCGTGCTTTTACGCACTGCATTCAGTTGGAGGTTGCAGTTTGGAGCACAAGAGGATGCCGGACACACACGTGGGGTTTTTACTGCATATAGGCTTAACCTTTCCGACAGGATGACTACGGACGGTTGTGATTCTCTAGAGGGCTTTCAAACCACTATTGGAAAGATGCTGGGCTCCAACGTCTCCAAGTCACTGCGCGAAGGCAATGTCACCAAGAATTCCAGTTGTGGATCTGTATCAGTTGGTTTCCCTATAACCATGATGATCACTGGCATGGTGGGAAACACATTAGCTCTCATTCTGGTGTATATCTCGTACAGGAAGAAGGAGAACAAAAGGAAAAAGTCTTTCTTGCTCTGCATCGGATCGCTGGCGTTTACTGACCTGTTTGGACAGCTTTTGACAAGTCCAATAGTCATATCAGTTTACCGAGCTGATCTGAAATGGGAGCGTATCGACTCATCTGGCAATTTGTGCGCTTTTTTCGGGGTGTGCATGACAACTTTCGGCCTGTGCGCTCTCTTCTTGGCCAGCGCCATGGCAATCGAAAGGGCTATGGCGATAACAAACCCCCACTGGTACTCCAATAACATGAAGACAAGTGTGACAAAGCAGACTCTGGCTGTCATATGGTGTCTCGTGTTCCTCTTTGCGCTGCTGCCCATCGCAGGGGTCGGGAAGTACACGCGCCAGTGGCCGGGCACCTGGTGCTTTATCAGCACGGGGGACAGAGAAGTCCGGGGAAATATGTTTTTCGCAATCACTTTCGCCGTACTTGGGATTTTCTCTCTGCTTGTGACACTTTCCTGCAACGTTGTCACCATCCGGGGCTTAATTATCCGGTGTAAAACAAAGTCCGGCACGTCTCAGTCTTCAAAACACTGGGAACGGCTCACCACGGAGACCGTCATTCAGCTGTTAGGGATCATGTGCGTCCTGCTTATATGTTGGTCTCCTCTGCTGGTATGTTTTTACAGGCGACTGCAGCCTACACATTTCTTACAGCATACAACCAATAGACCCCATGACCAAATGAAACTGAGTATATAATATAAAATACTTATTTTTTTAATGATGCAAAATGATTTTCTCTCATAGTGTCATACCGTGAAAGCCCTTGTACTAACATGATAAAGTGGCCAGATTTAATTGGGGGTCTTAAATGGGTTTTATTGTTGTGGGCTGCCTGTCACAAACAGCTGCAGGTCTTTGTGTCTCTGGAGATGCTCCATCTCCTGTTGGCAGGACAGCGAAAGGAAGCAAGAGCAGACACTGCAACCACAACCACACTTTTATGTTTCCCCATTCAATCAATCAGTCACCCTCTTGTACTCTAATTCTCCTCTCTCTGCCCCCCACAAACACAAACTGCACTTGCAAGTCACCTAAATGCTGTCCTGTGTGATTCCTTTGAAAGGCTGTTGCCATTTTCCATTAAGGAGCAATCTACTTAGCAGAGTCCTGTTTGGGGGGTCTGCTCAGTGTGCTATGAGGTCATGCATTGTCAGTCACATATTTAATAGTCCCACCAAGGGTATTAATAGAAGCCATGGCAGAGAGAGGGAGCACCTGGAGTGTGAACATTATGTTTTCCCCTGGTCTTTTGATACCATAGCTGCTCAGGATTGTCTTGGGTTTAGTGTCAGTCACGTATATATATTAAATATTAAATGTAAAGGAGACAAAATCAAAAACTATAATCCCTCAGCCAACAAGTGTGCATGTAATATAACACAGATCTCTGAAAAGGCACTAAACTTTCAGTGAATGTATTATTTAACATTCATAATTTCATCGTACAGACATGTGACATGCCTCTATAGGTACAAACAGCTTGTGCCTGTCTCCCTCCTCAGGTTCTGATGCTGAGGATGATCTCCACCCAGGTTTCCTCCCATGAGTGCAATTCAACAGCGGTGGGCTCCAGTCACACCTCTAACCGCGATGTCCATTTTGATTGTAACTTTTTTCTGACAGCGATTCGCTTGGCCTCCCTCAACCAGATCCTGGACCCGTGGGTCTACCTGCTCCTCAGGGAGATCCTCCTCCGCAAGTTCTGCATCGTGGCTAACGCAGTGTCCAACTGCTCCGTAGAGGATCATAAGGAGACCCAGACCGCATTGGATGCTCTTAACAAGCAGAACCAAGACGGCAACAACCTGCATAAACCACAAAATAGCTAAGTCGACCTTTGACAGGAATTCTTGTGATGGGATGGACTTAAAAACGGATACACTGTTGTCTTGGATGATAAAGTTTTCTCCTTGTCCTCCTCAGAAGGATATAGTGCAATGGGAGACAAGAGTAATCTGAGAACCAGCCAAGTCTGATCTGGGTGCATTTGTTTTGCTTAAAACACATTCCATTCAAAGTCACCCAACCAGCATGTGGATGAATGACCATGTCACCACGCCAAGAACCCTCTCATTGCTAGTTTTCAGTGAAATAACATCTCCCTGGCCCAAGAACTGAATATGAGTGACTCTAAGCTGACTTATATGGAAGTGGTGCATCTCGTGCTCTTTTTAGTTTCTGACCTGATTCATTGCTTTCAACAACTTGAAGCCATAAGCCAACTAAAGGACAGATGGTTTATCTGAATGTCTGTAAATTAAGAAAGGAACTGTAAATTGCTTATATTAAGTTGTAAATAGCTTTGCCATCTTACAAGAAGTGTAATAACTTTGTTTAAAAAACTTTGTGTGCTCATTCAGTAGAAACCAATGCTGGAGCCAATTGTTGATTGTAAGATTATTTATTAGTGTCTGTAGTGATACGCTGAATGCTGATGATGCTACCTGTTGGGTATCAGATGTTGTAAATGTTATAATATACTGTACGTGATGTTCCTCGGCTCGCAGCCAGGATTATGAAATGTGAAGTTTTTAGTTTGTTTGCCACTTTTCCTCTTGAATATATGAATGCTCTTGTAAATTGTCAGTTACATCAATATAAGTAGAGAGAGGGCTGCTTTTTGGATACAAGGCAGATGAGCGGAAATATAATGGAATGAAGGAAGTCGTGTCCAAAAAACAGACACCATAAAATGTAAAGGATTATAAATCTTTTTTGGCACTTTTGAAGCTGCTTGTGCAACTGCTCCAACACACTTGTCTTTACAAGCTTCATCAGTGTATAGGAGGCCAGCAGTGTTAAGTGTTCACATTAATACACTTATACCAGAACACAGCAGCTGTAGATGCAGGTACAGTATGTTTTAAACATGTTGCTTTTAATTCTGTGGTGGTTGCCTTTGACATGTTGAATGTGTTCCGTCATTTTTCTTCTTATCAGCCAAATTATGTCCTTGTAGCCTTGATTTTACCTCTAAATAGAAGTAAATGTAAAAAGTTTTGAATGTGTACAGTGCACTTTCTCAGTACTCAATCAAGGTACTTTTTAATGAGGCGGTTTGCTTTCAGTGCCAAATGACTAAATGTCATTGACCAAGAGTGCTGTTGGCAGGCAATGGCAATCCATTCCCTTTACAGTGATATAAATATGATTTTTTTTTTGTGGCTATGTTGTCATGTGTAGCACCATCTCATTGGTCCAGCATCTCACTCAAAGACATTTCAAGGATGGCCACATTTGCTGTCATGGTAACCTTCAGGTTGTGGGACAGTTTCTCACACCAACTCCACAGCTTTGCCTTCTCAGCACATCAGCCAACAAGATTAGACTTTCATACGCTCTGCCTCGCCCAGTCTTGCCTTTGCCTTTCAAATGTGAGAACAAATACAAGCTCAGTGATAATGAGCCTACAGGAAACTGCTGTCTGCGAACACCATGTGAAGGATGAACTTGTTACTGTTCCCATGTAACAGCAGATGTAGAGTTTATCTTGTATTTATTTTGAAGCCAATCTGCCTTAGTAGCTCTCTTAAAGGATTAACCTTGGTCGTGTGAGTGAAAACAAAAATGTAGAAGGAAACAAAACATTTGTTGAGGAGTGTGTTGCACAGAAACCAATAATCTTAGAGTTATTCATGCTTATCCTGGAGCTCATTACCTGTTTTGAATGTGCAGCGAGGTTTACATGCAGTACCTTGATTGCTAACATGTGAAACACTGATGTATTTCTCCACAAGAGATCAGTTTCATTAATGTCTAAGTGCTATCACGCTGACATGAGGATTCAGGTTCATTGTAATGAATGCTGCACTAATTGAGCTTGTGACTCTGCATTGTGAGGTTTTATTCCAAGCATATGTTCACCTTGTGTAGCAGTTAATATACACTTTAAAAGTAACATCTGGACTTTATTTCATTAATTTTAAGCAATGATTACATTAATTTGCATGTTGTAGTGGGATATGGGGAGTTTTACAATCGACTCAATCAGCTTCCACTTGAATCTGCGTCATGTAATTATCTCAGTTCTCTGTCCAGGAGACTCTGAAGCTTCCTGCTCTTCAGTAAAGAAAACACAATTACACGACGGAATATCCCTTAAAGCTAACTGGCTCTACATGTGGTTGTGTATTTTCCAGGGTCTTACATCCCACCCAACCCCCACAGTGGAAAGGAAAATGGCTGAATAATAATCCATTCTTTGTTAATACAAAGCATGATACATTTCCTGTAAAAGCCTACACAAAGAGTCTGCTCTTATAAGGTATGACTGTTCATTAGAACCAGGGGAGCTACACAGAAATATGAGATGAAAATATCTGCAAACTCTACTTTATTGATCCACACGGTGTGATCGTCAAAGGAGATGATAGTTCATTTGTGGCTTCAGTGAGAGGTGCGTCAAGAGTTTGCGTTCTGCTACAAAATCAATCACACATGAGCCCCTTTAGGAAATGGCACTATGAATGCTATTCAAGCTCTGATTGTCGGGACTGTAAAGTTTGGTTTGCTCACGTGCTTGAATGGCGTTCATTTGTGTGAGGAACAGGCCATTTCAGCAGGCAATTACACGCAAGAGTCCTGCACCAGCAGTGAGGGGAGTGTACAATTACATAATGATTTGAAAACAGGCACTATGAGGTCCAGAGAATCCGGTGTTGCCAGCTGGCTCCATCTCTCTTGCTCAAGTCACTAATGCATGGAAGTGATTTACTGATTGCCTCATGAGCGGAGGAGTCACCTGATGTCTTGAGATTTCAAGACAACAAGAAGAGATTGTTTCCGATTAAAAAAAAAAACGTTGATCATTTGATGATTTGCCTGTGTGCTCAATTTTTAAACATGCATTTTCCAAAAATGTTTACTGGTTCTCCAGACTGTTAAAACACAGGGACATCCTACAGTTCAATGCTTCAGTATTCAGATGATTATTTTATGAACCAAAAAATATTGTGCCATTCAGTTACAATCATTTTTAGAAAAACAGAAAAACTGTTGACTCCTGGTGTTGGATATGGGCACTCATAGAATACACGACTGTAACAGTGAGCAGGTGTCCTTTCTAGAAAGACTCAAGTTTTCCCTTTCTTGCCTCTGTGGTATCAAGAAATCACAGACTGGCCCAGCTAGTTCACATGTTGCATACCGCGAGCAGTTCACTGATAAGGTACATGATGATCCTCTGCTGCCGTTTGGAGCTGCCCTTGTACAGCTTCAATAATGCAAAACTGTAGTCAGCAGCTTTGTTTGAAAGGTTGTTTTCAAAATTGACATGGTACAAAAAAGTCAAACTAAAGGGAAGAACCAACCTGGCAGGTACAACAAAGTGTCTCTCAAGTCTGTTGAAAGAGCACATGATGGTGTCACATGTTCATACGGTACAGTGGAAACAGGTTTGGCCCCCGGCAAAGGCTCCACTGATGAATGTGAATAAATACCGGATGTCTATCAGATGTCCATCTTATCTTTAGTTCACATTATGCCTCTGCTTTTGAATGTCAAACAAGAACTCTGTGACTGAAATTTCTCCAAACTCTGAACTCTGAGGCATGATTTTTAGATGAGGGCTATCAACACACTTTTCACACAGCTACTGTTTCGTCGTCAGTGCTCTTGTTCCTTTCACCCTGTGTTCAGGGGAGGAATGTTGGAACCTTTTGTATTTTTTCTTCAGATGTTTTGACATCATCTGTCATATATAGGCTTACGTAACATGTTGCTGAGATGAAAAGACAAATATCTACCTACCTATCAAAGTGTCCTTTTGGTACTTTATGTCTTTGTCCTCTACTTGACTTGTATCAGTTCAACATGCAATGCACTTTTGATTCATTTTGTTGCAGTGTTCTTGGCTTACGTTGTGGTGTAATGTTGTAATTCTATTAAAGGATATGAACATATTTTCTCAGTATGTGTTGGGCTTTTGTGGCTGCTGAAGCATGTTTTCTTATTAAATATTGATACTTCTTCACTATCTCACTAATTGATGCAAGAGGAGTGTAGAGTGTTTTACACATAGTGTGCCTCCTGAATGAAGTCTGGTCAGGCTGAGCCAAGCAATATATTTTGAAAAACTGAGGAATGGGGGCCCAGCGGTCTTGGACTCATACCATGGAACCACTTACTGTGTGTCCCCTGTTTGAGTCTGGCAGAGGATGTTTCTTGCATGTCATTCTACTTTGTTTGTCCCCATTTTTACTGTCACACTCCACCGTGAATTGAATGACTATAATCGGACATGAAAGACATGAAAGACATTTTATATGCTGATTGTGGAGTTCTCCACATCCTGGCGAGTCTTGTTTTCTGTGTCGAGATTTCTTGACATATAAGAATGACAACTGAGAATGATGCTTTTCACTGGTGAATGTTTCGAACACTGTGAATGTTGTTGTGAATGCTGCTGGCCCTTTCAGAGCATGTGTTGGCTTCTATTGTGTGCTGACCTTGTGCAAATGTTTCCCATGAGCCAATAAATGGAACCATGTGGTACTAAACACCATATAGATTAATCATCAATCAGAATACATAGTTCTTGTTAAGAAGTGTTTTGCCTTTACTGTTATGGCTATTACTGTTTGATGCTGCAGCTACATATTACATACAAGACAAGTAGCATTCTTTATGCGGTCTCATGATCTCATTGTATTCAAAACTATGCAAAGTAGCATCTTCAGCAGCACATCACTACTAGTAAAGTCATTTGTTTAACTGTAACAGGCTTAGCGCTGATAAAACAGATAATAATGCCTACCTCAGATAAAGACTTCCAATGTGTTAAAACAGTCTATTGTTGACGAGGTAGACATACCTAAAGGGGCATCAGCATTCATAGTTTTGCAGAAGAGCAAAACCAAAACTTTAAATGACTTGTGCTTTGCCCAAAACACAAAAAAATAATAATTTATACTTTTATGGAGAATAAGATATATAAACAATTCAAACTTTTAGAGACTGAAGTTTTGAAAATTTACATTATGTCTCTTGCCCTCCCACTCATTTTTGCATTTATTTAAATTTGTTCATAATCACAAAAGAGTTCTTTTAGTAATCAGATAGAGCCCAGCAAGTGTCAGAAGTTCCCAATAATATAAATGATACCTGTTTTTTGTACTGATTTGTAATCGTCTCTCAAACAGCAAACTCTCAACATGCACTTTTACAAGATATGGAGAAAAGGGCAAAGGTCCTGATGGAGGTCTAGTAAGTGAAAGCTTTTATCATTAAATACTTTCATTGGACTTCTCAAAAGTGTTTTAAAGTGAAAACTCAAATGGAAGTTAAAATGGTACCAATCAGTTACCAAGTATATAGCAGTTTTCAGGTGCAGCAGCCTCCTCTTGAATGTCAAAACCACTCATTAGGATAAAAAGAAGCTATAGCTGTATTTTACTATCGGTAACCTTGACTCTCAGTTGTAGAGGAGTCAGGGATGAGGAAGGGTTAATGTCCGGCTGAGGATGTGAGAGGATATTTATCCAAACTACAAAGACAGCCAGGTAAGCTTTAGACAAGAGAAATGAAATGATTAATCTGCTCAGCAGCAGAGTACAAGACTGTGTCTCGGTTTTTAGGTGTTTTAGGAGCTCATAGGATATAACCTCAATAAATAAAAGGTAAAAGACCTTCCCATTGCCTTGTAGATGACAGCTGCGACTAATTTTTAGGCTTTAATTCAATTAGTCATGAGTTGTGTAAATCACCTGGCTCAGTCTTTGGGCTCAGCACACTGTGTAGTCATTTTATTGCTGAGTAAGGACACTGTCTGCATCTGATAAATTCTAGTGGGCCCATTAAAAGCTTTATAGTCCCATTATTCATCGCTGTTAAGCTCAATACACTGAGGGTATATATATTTTCTATGAGAGAAGCACGGAGAAAAGCACTCCTATATCGTGACATATTGTGCTATATTGGTGTGTTAATATGAATTATAGACATTAAACTCATAAAACATAAAACTGTGTGTGTGAGTGCGTTCAAAGGTTCTAGAACTAAGAACACAAATCCATCTGTACAGTTGAAACCACAATATGAATCTCATTTAGCTTATGAGGGTGAATAGGATGCCGTTTTAAATGAAAGTGTCTCTCTGTGATGATAACACAAAATGTGCAGGACCAGTACTACATAATCGTTTACCCATTACTATCAAGTATTTTAAAGGAAGGTTATTTACTTAAATTTAGAGGCACAACATCTTGACGGCGAGGTAGCACTGTTTCAATGATTTCTTAAGTCTCATGTTTTGTTGGTTCAGTGGAACTCAGTCCTTTTCACTCTCAAGCTCTCGCACAACCGCATCAGTTTTTTCCATTTTATCTTCACTATTTTGTCTTCACTAAGAGGATCATTGATTTGATGGGAATGTATCACAAAAGGTGACTTATTTTTGTATTTTTTGGACTATAGTCTTGAAGGATGTCGGTAGAACACTACTGCTATTGTTTCTTTAATGCTCTCCTTCCATAGACCATTATGCTAAAAGAGATAAATGTCTGTTTACTCTAAATGACATAATTGCTCCTCCAGGGCCTCTCACAGAGGAGCAGAGGCATGACTTTAAGTGAATTAATCAGGTTGGTGATGGATGCTTGTACTTTACCTCACATATGCTTTTAATGTATACTTTGAATGCATGGACGAGGCCTTTGTTCACAGACTGTGCGCTGAGGGCATAAGGCAAGATAATGCTGCTGTGCTGTGTGAGAGGACTAAGTAACCTCAGGTCAGGCAAACAACCCGGGTGAGTTGAAAGGTCAGATTGCTCAGGAGATGGTTTGGCTGTATGTCCTCAGGCGATTCATCCATTATGGCCCCAAACATAGCGGTTGGTATGTGATGTTGAATGACAATGAGGATGAAATGGAAAGATATGTAAAGTCTGTTTACCCGTCATAAATGAGTGGAGATGTGATTTCCAGTGGGGCCGAACACATACAAGTGTCCAAATATGAAACGTCTGTCAACAGGTGCTGTAGATCATTTCAGCATATTTAAATGACCTCAACACAGATATATAGACTGCCCCATTAATATTCACTACTTCATTGCCACATTGTTTTTCACTTAATCTTCACCTGATTTATGTTTTTTATTAACATGGTGAGAATTGTGGTCAGTCTTTGCGAGACCCCTATCAGTTCCCACCCCGCAGTCTGTCACTGTTGCCAAACGCAAACTAATGAAGCCATAAATCCTTCCCACACCTGCTTAGCAATCCAAGTCCGCAAAAACGCTCATCTGTGATCAATAGTTCTCTCAGTCAAGCCTGTATCTTACAAACAGCTTCTTAATATAGCTTCAAAGATACTGAATGATAATATTATTATTCTTTATACACAGAATATGTTAAATATTATATCTTTTCCGGAAGTAGACTGATGAGGAGAATCAATTTAGCAGCCATTATTAAGATTTTATTAAATCTATGCCACTTACAAAAAGATAGATAATCATTAGATTAAAAAAAAAGTATGTTTTGTACAGTCCGTGTACACAGCAAAAACCAGCTGTGGTGAATGAACACTCCAGTGTTGAACTGCTTCAGCATCTGTGATTGTTGCCTCAGGCAGTTATTGATTATACAGTAGCACATCACTGAAACAAAAAAACATGTGCACATTTAGGGACAAATGGTTGGAAAAGAAATCCAGTATGCTGGATTGTTTTTGCCAGGCTGATAGACAATGTGATACATTTTCAACATTTCAGTGGAAAAACTAATGGCACGATACTTACCTGGACTTCATGGTGCAATGGGGAGACCTTTCATCAGAATCTTTAATGCCTTGGAAAGCCAATGTTTTAACTGATTAAATAGCTGTGTACCTTTTTGTTCAGAAAAGCTTCAATAAATGAGAGTGTCAATAATACCAAAAAAGAGTTATTGTTATTGCAGTTTATTTTGAATGGAAGGCCACTGAAACGGAAATATCAGATTAATAAAAAAAGGAGTCAGTGTTCAGGAGGACAAATATTAAATGGTAACCAGGGATACACTTCCTCTGTGGACAGAGTAGGGGATATGTGTGTGTGTGTTTTCATTCATAGTCACAAGAGGGCACCTTGCAAGGTTATGCTTAAAAGGCTCTGTTTATCTTTATTAGCTTGTCAATAAAGCTTTTTTATGACCTTGTGTCATTTAACATGAAGATAACAGCAACACCAAACAAACCTGGAATGAAGACACGACTCAGATGGGATTTTGTTCACCCTCTCCTCACTGTTATTTGTCCGCGTGGTATCTAATAGAATTAGTGTAAAACAAACACTCTCAGTCTGCTGCTCTCAGGAAACACAAAGGGTAGACATTCAATCCACAACCCCGATTCGTTGCTATGTTAACACTGTTGCTTGTCAATGTCGGTAACTCCTCCTGGCGAAGTGAAATTGTCAGTGGTGCTAAATTAAATCTGAAAGTATTAAAATGGGCTTTTTAATGTGGCATTTATAATCAAATAAACAAACAATGTTTTACTGCCTCAACTGATTTAAGAGTTTAATGTGATCTGGTACAGAATGGCTGTATTATGTTTTTAACATTTCTTCATCTTGGGTTTTCTGAGCACACATAATATTTTCGCAGTTGTCTGCTTCACATGTATACAGTTGCATGTGGTCCCCTCAGCCCAGTATAAACAGGCTTTACTGCTGACAACAGAGCTACTGTATAATGGAGCAGCTGGGGATTTGGTAGATTAGATAGAGGAGAATTTTCCTCTCCGTTTTCTTGAACTCAGGGTTGCAAAAGCTCCTCTGTCACATTATTTAAATTACTTAACTTTTTTGTCAAAACAAAGGCAGGGCAGTAGAAATAAATAAAGACATGAATTCAAAACAAGATAATGTGTATGTATAAATGAACAGGACTGAGAGTTTGCAGCCATGCTAGTGGCTCTGAGAGACTGTGCTTAGGCACAGCGGTGCTTTGAGCAGCTAAATGCTAAAATCAGCAAGCTAACATGCTCACAATGACAATGCTAATATGCTGATGGTAGCAGGTTTAATGTTTGCCATGGTTACCCTTCCATTAAAGAATTGCTATGATAATCAGGGTCACCATCGTGTTAGCATGCTACCATTTATATTAGGTTTTGCAGGTATTAAGCCATAAACCAAAGTATTAGACAAATTAAAATTTTGTCCTGAGGATGACGTTGAAAAGATGAAAAGTTAAGGGTTCACCAAAGTTATCACAATTTTGTGCCAGTCTGTCTGGTATATGTTGAGATATTTCACAGGACAAGTTAAAACTTGTGATCTACTGGTGGTGCTAGAGGAAAAGTTAGAGCATCACCAAAGTCATTAGAATCAATCCTCTAGGGACCATGAATGTAAATATAAAATTTCAAGGCAATCCATCCAATAGTTGTTGGAATATTTCAGTCTGGACCAAAGTGGTGGAACAAGCTACAGATATACATACTAAATATTGCAATGTGTATTTTTAAGGAAATTCATGCATGTGAACAGTACTCAAGCACAAGTGTGACCCACTGACTGCACACCTACTGTATATTAATGACCAAGCCTTCAATAATCTATCACTTCTCCGTGATTGATGCCCAGATTTAACACTGTTTGCAGTCAATAGCCCTTCCTGAACTACATTTGCATGTTCATGATGGAGCAATTCCTGCGTGAGTATAAAAACAAATGAGTGCAACATGTTCAAGGGTGTAACCTGTAAAACTTGAGGTTGTTCTAAGCCCAGTGAACGCTGCTGTTTACACACTGGGGGGGCGGGGAGACATGGCTTTATTTAAATTCTAGTTACAAAAAGAATGGAAACATCGTAAAACATTGTGGTAATAGCTCCCTGTTGACCATTATACACAATGCAGTAAAAGAAAGCAATATAATAGACTAATAATGACATAATTTTACTACAGCCATATTCTCCACATTCTCCAGGGCAACACTGCAATAAAGACAGTAATACAATTGCCAGACAAATATCACTCAGTGCTACAGTACACTGCAGCTTCAACTATTTTCTTTGGGTGAGATTTTTGCCATCTTGGACCCTCCAGCTCTGCTCCTACAACAAAAAAACATTTCCCTTTTTTCTCAATCTGCTGGACGTTTAAATTGTCTGCCCAAAAGTCATATGAATTTGATGTTTTTCCATGTGGCTGGGTGCAGTGATGAGCCTTGTGAATGGCTTTGGAAACTATGAGCTTTGCATCCTCCTCTCTGCTTGGCGCTGCCTGAGCACTAACGGGCCAAATCCAACCACATACATCTTTAAAATAGCACTCTGCCCTGCTGTCTCCTCGTCTGCTACCCTGCTCACATCCATATTGGAGGTTCAGTTTCTGTCTTTCCGACCACAGAACAAGAATGGAAATTAAATGATTTAAAAATGATATACTAAAATATCGTTTTTTAAAGATGACTGCCACAATGGCTGGATGGAATTTAGTTCTGTGCTATATACCAATACTAAGAAGTGTTTAATTAGCACCAGGTTGACAGCAGTGGTTGAAGAAGTAGTAAGCTTGTTCAACTTAAAGAGGACCTATTATGCTCAGTTCCAGCTCTATACCTTTATTCTGGGACACCACTAGAGCAGCTTTGCCTGATTCACAGATCAAATAAATCCTTATTCATCTTATTCTGGCCCTTCATGCAGCCCCTCAGTTCACCCTCTGTCTGAAACAAGCCATTTGAGCTCCTGTCTCTTCAAGGCCCGCCTCCCTAAAAGCCCACTTTCTTCTGATTGGCCAGCTTCTTGTAGCCCACGAGGGGCAGAGGGATGCCTCTGTGCTCTGCACACAGCCCGCATCGCTTCATACTCTAGCCGCTGTGGTCGACTGCATGACAGCAACAGTAACTAAGCTTGGAAAATAGAGATATGGGGCTCTGAATTTGATGAACTTACTGTTTATTAGACCACAAATGAGACAAGAAGAAGGTTGGAAAAACGATAGATGCTGCTGGAGCTGAGTGTTTCTGGGGACTGGGCCTCACTGATTACTCCTCTTTCTCTGCTCAGCACCATGGACAGGGCCTGTCAGGGCTTTGGACAAATAATTGATTGTCAGGTCACCTGTCATTGGACTGTGTGTGGTTGTTTGTAGCCTGTGCAGAGACCTGTTGACTTTTCTCTTGACTTGTGTTGTAAAGTGGATAATTGCTTTAATAGGTAGCTTAATAGGTAGGATGTTTCAGTGTCCCATCGACTGAAGGGTTGTGTAAATCATGTATTTCATGCATGCATTTGAAGTGAACTTTTAGATGTAATCTGCTAATGAGTGTTGTGTGGTTTGTTATGTTGTACTACTGATCTGTACTTCTAAGTGAGTAGGTTTTTAGTACATAAATGCCTAAATGTCATCCTGCAGCTGAGAAAAATCAAATACATGCTTAAAATCTAAAAGTATAGATACATGTCTCACTTTGCACCTTTATAGATGACCTGTATCCCTTGGGACTCTTATGCCATGCTAACTACATGACTACTGTAAGAATCCTCATGCCCGAGCATGACAGTCTGACATGGAGTTACTCTCTTCAGTACAAAAGCAGTAGATAAAACAAACAATATACTAGCAGTTTTACATTGCCTAGAGCCTGACAAATAATGGGGCTAATAGGCTCTAATAGTAGGGTTTCTCTAATGGTGGTGCTTGTGAAAAAGCTATTCATTAAAATCAAGTCTATTTCACTGAAAGACTGTACTCTGATCATTTTATAGCAATCTCTCTATCACATTATGAGATTTATTGAGAGCTGTGTTAATTCTGTCACATGAGGGTGGCACTACAGCAAAAAGCCCTTTGTTCCCAGTGTTCAGTGGGTTCATCGTCTGGGAGCGTTAATGCCCTTAACATAAGTAAAAGTAAATCTTGTATTTTTATATATTTATATTTGAATGTTTTTCATATTTTTATTTCAATGTGTACTAGTGGACATTTTTGCATGCTGTTGGCACTAGAGACAATTTCAGTTGGCCTTCAAAATCATTAGTGTTTATGCTGTTGGGACCATGTCAAACTTTATGGAAATATGACCAGTAGTTGTTACTCGGGAACAAAGTGTTGGGCAAACACTCACCACAAATCAATACATCACTGAGGTTGTGGTGAAATATTTTACATAAAAACGTCAGTCTTCCAGGACATGGCACTTTTGAAATGTTAATACAGCAGAAACATATACTTGGGGCTAACAAATGATCATATAGCAGCTGATTTATGGTCTGTGGTTTTTTCATCTTTGAAATGGTCTATTGACTTGGGTTTTTTTCTCAGTGATGATAGTTCTGTTTGTTTTACATAATATATTGACCTCCCTGCATCTATAATTCAGATTTCTTCAAGATGTGATGGGGTTTTCAGTATTGCTGATATTGTCTCACCACAAGAAAGCATCCTTGCTGAGCCTGAAAAACAACAACACCACTCTTGTTTTTTCCCATGGAAGTTTGTAGGTAATGAATTTAGTAGTAAATGACATTTTCTCAGCAGTAATGCGTGTCTGTTCTTCCTATATATGTTTGAAGTTGGAAGTGCGACAACAGGAGGTTAATTGTTCTTGCTAAAGCAAAACAAACCACTGCCAGAAAGATAAAGACAATATCCTCGAAAGCTGGAGGCACAAAGAGGAACTAAACAATAGGAGTTTAATCAGGTCGAAACAGAAACTAGAATTTTTCCACACTGATCATCCTGCCTTTTATTGTACACCAATTATTTGAAATTGTGTGGGCGATTACACAATGACTATTACTGCTCAGTCGTCATTATCCCCAGGCTGCTGAGTATAAAAGGAGGGAGAATGGTAAAGTGTCAAGACGCTAACCAGCCTCTCACTTTCAATCATAGGATTCATCAAGACAATCTCTGAGGAAGCTGAACTATATTGTCGTATAGATCTTGCTTCCGTTCAGTTATCCTCCCTCTGACAAAAATGTCAAAGGGAAGGCAGGGAGCAGGGTCGTGACCCCTGCGGCTCAGATGCAGGTGTTGTTGGACGTCAGTGTTTCTTATCCACATCCAGTGATGTGACTGGTCAGATCTGACCCTGGACCCTGTGTATGTGTCAGGATGTTTTGTTTGGTCTGGTTTGTGTCTAAATGAGTGGCATGTCATGTGTGCCATTAGGTTTGAGTTATGGGCTACTGAAGGCCCAAATCATTGTTTTTACTATTAAAGACAAAAGATAAAAGGCAAGGGATATTGTATATTTTTTCTTATTGTCAGTAAATCCCATCAAAAGACTAAAACCAAGAATGAACCATTGATCCTACTAACAAGTATTGTCTGTGTAGCTGAAGCCTGATATATCTTATTTCTCTGTGCCATAGAGCTGTCAAAAGTTATTAAAAACACATCCATGAGCCTCACAGTTGCTCTGGCTGACATTTTCTTTCATTACGATGAACACAGGCACTGTAGTAATAAGTAGTAGTAATAATTGAAGCACACCTAGTGTTGCTGTGGTGCTATCAACTGGAGAAATCTGACGCTGAACCATAAATCAAAAGCTACGCCATAGGTATCTAACCACTTTTGTGGTTAGGCTGGGGATGTCAGAAAGCACTGCGAGATGGACTAATGCATTGTTGGATTTGGTCTCTTGGTCATGATGTTTGTTGCCAATAAGAAGACAAATGCCAGCCCAGTCATTTAGTCCCTGATAAATTATATTTTGAGATACACATTATTAAATATGTTTTAATTTTAAACCAAAAAATCTTCTCTGCCTTTCTTCTAGATTTTTCCGTTTGGTGTGATAGAAAACCCTCTGAAACAGCTTTTGGAAGCTAATGAAACAATCCATTATCATCCATTTGTTTTAGGGTTTGCAGTTATTTAAGACAGAATGACCGACTGTGTGTATTTAGTTGTAGGGCAATTTCTGGGAGAGATTAAACTTTAAACGTTTTAATTAACAAAACACTTTACTGGGCAACTAAATGAATAAATATAAATGTCACTGTGGGCTTTGCAGAGTGTTTTATGTAGCTGTGAGAGAATCCTCATTAAATACCAAGATCAACAAATTAATGTTATCATCAACCAATTATCAGTTTATGACCCATGTGCAAGCTGTAGACCATATATCTACCCAAATGTACCTTTATTGCTTCTTATTCTTTTTGCCTGTGTTTGAGCTCATTCACTTTGATTTATTTGAATTGTATTGGTACTCCACAACAAAGTGCAATTTGGCTAAAGCCAGTAATTTCCCACCCTGATTCACTGAGGCAGTGCTAATGAGACGTGAGAGTGAACGGCAGAACGAACAGCTTACAACAGGAAATTAATAGCTCACAGAATGGGGCTGAGAAAGTGGTTTTTGCTGCAAGTATCATACTATATTTTTAAGTGTTTGCTGAACATCCATGCTATTTTTACTCTGCTCTACTTCCAAAGTGACACGGAAGAGTGTTCATGACTGCTGAGCACAAACACTGTTGGCCACTGAGAAGCTTGTTTCAGAAGTTGTAAATTAAGCAGCAGCTGTACATTAAAACAGTCCATGTAATTCTCTTGGTAAACACAGAGCAGGGTAAGCTGAGCCATCTTGCAGCAATACACAATTTGTGTCATGAGACCTATAATATAGGGAGAGCCGTTAAATTCACTAAATCTGTGATAGCTTGTGGTTTATGGATTAATGGCTCCTGTCTCTGTGTATTTTTAGCCATTTAATTATTATTAACACTCTCAATAAATCTCATTAATCAAATACATTTTTATCTATTATCCAGCACTAAAGTGACATTAAAAACTCAGCTAAAGGTTAGCTGCAAACAAGCATAAAGGCCTAATTTCTTTGTGTTAAGACAAAGAAAAGCAACAAAATCCTCACATTTTTTTGCATTTTTGCTTGAAAAATAATTTAAACAATTGATTGATTATCAAAATAATTGCATATTATTTTTCTGTTAATTGACTAATCATTTCTGCTCTAGCCACGGCAGAATCCTACAAGCATGATTAAATGGAAGTGCTAGGAAAATAAATATAAAATGTACACAACTCTCCAACGCCCTGTGGAAGCCCTGTGGGAAGGGTAAGTGAAAGTGTGGGAAGGCAGGAAGAGTGTCTGCTTGGCGAGCTGCTCTGTCTGAACGGCAACAACAACATCCTGACACTTTTAAAATGAGCGAATGAGTGAGAAAATAAGCAACAGGAAATAAGTGGGGAAGGCTAGAAAGGTGGTAAAGGCACACCCACACACACCCACACAGACATCAGTAACCAAACACAACCCCACAGCCCAGTTAACACACTCACACCTACACACAGATACACAGTTATCGGGCTTCATCTTTGGATTTTATAGAAAAAGAAGAATGTATTACATGTGATGTGCAGTTACTTGTTTTGTCTTTAGAGGATCACCTGCTGCTTATCAGATGATTCATGACATGTTTCATTTCATCCCTTTATCCTGAAGGAAATCATTTCAGATTTTCGGCTCATCCATCCATAATGCCTAAAGTGTTTTTCATCACCACCTCCTAATGACTATGAGTCTCATCTTCCCTACAATGAATGTGATGTGAATCCTGATGTCTCAACTCTCCTCGCTGTGACTTACTGGCAGGATGTTGCCTTTGTTCAGATGAAATATTGCAGCTAATTAAGCCAATGTCAAGAATCACATGATTATCCTATGAATTATTTGAGCATATTCTGGGGGAAACTTAGTCTGTTTAGTGTAGCACATCACAAGACAAGGCTTCACAATAAAATATGGTAACTTTATTAGAGAGTATTTAGCACAGACTTTACTCCATTAGCGCCTTCAGCATCTCTTGCTCAGTGTCTTCAAGGTTTCATTTTCTAACAGAATAGCTCATGAATGCAATGCTGCTCAGTAGCTCAGAAATCAGAACCTGAAGAGTATGACTGCACCACAAAAATCAATCTACATTCTCAACTGAATGGCAAAACTCAAACCTGTCATGATCCTTGGCTAAATTGCACTATTTTATAGTGAAAGAATGTGTAAGTTAAAAGAGTGTTGGTGCAGCGTCCTCTTGAAGCATGAATGAATGCTTCCCGCTGAAGGTCATTGGTTTAAGATCAATGTTTTCATTCCCGACACTTATGTTTACAATACGCGAATATTAAGAGATTAACTAGAAATGAATGCCAACGAGTGTCACTCCTTCGTCTTCCACTGTGTGTTTATGTATGTGATGCTGCTGAGGAGAGGCTGCTTTTGCACAGCAAGAGAAAGGACTCTTCTATTTCATTCTATTTTAGCACAGAGGTTTTTGTTGTAGTGGTCTAAGTATGAGCTAGGTTGGACCGCCAGAGCAAAAACCATGTTCAGTGTTGATCCACATGGCCCACTTTAAGGTCTCTGTGCTTCAAACGAATTAGGTTGTACAATGTGTCTTCCGACCTTGTTTAAAGGCAAACATGTTTATACCTGTTCCAAATGGCCACATTTGCTGGACGCAGACAGGAGGCTCCAGGAGCTGTTGGACGATCCAACAATCACTTAGTTTGAAGCATACTGAGGCCTTTACACTGGGCAGAAAACAAGCAAATACTGTGGACAGATTGCCAGACCATCACACATGTGGACGGGACCTTCCTGCTGTTAAGTGACGCTGTGGTTTACTACACGTAAACAATTCTTGAAGAAAACATTCGTGAAAGAAAACAAAAGATGTGCAAAATATAATGAAGGTTATGCAGATGTACTAAGATCCTGAGTCCAATGAGCATGTGTGTGTGTGTGTGTGTGTGTGTGTGTGTGTGTGTGTGTGTGTGGGTTGATTTGTCCTCGAGCACAGTGACCATTTACTGAAACAGACATATCAAACGTCCCCTTGCATGGACATCATGCTTTTAATGGGAAGTCTGAGGATGTACAAGGCCATAGTCAAGCCTCATCTGCATTTTTAGCCACATGTGAATTCCAAGCGTTCAAGGTTTTTGAGTGCTCGGAGTCTGCTGCCAATTTATGCCGTCCTACAAGGTCCCTCATTGAGTTCATGTCCAATTCATCTGCAGTTTTGGTCATCCCACAATTCTCTGTTGACATTCCCTGGTCACAGAACGGATTGCAAGTTTTAAGAAGGATTTCCTGAGAAGGTCAAGACTTGTTACCCTGTGAATGTGACAGACGAACAGATTCATTCTTAAATGGCACATACAAGTGATTTAAGAAAGCTCACCAGTTTTCATTTTGGCCATAATTGTGCAGCCCTGGCAGGTAGTTTAGTTTACCAGGGGGAAAATATTTCAATATAGGGTCTTTACGCCGGTTGGTGTCGAGGTGAACATCCTCTGATGCACCGGACAGTAACATCATCTACTGTATGTTAATATTGTCTTCTGCCTCACATCTAAGCCATGAGCCACTTTGATATTTAAGCATCTTACTTAATGTTAAACTATTCACTTTTTATTACTGCGCTTATGACATGTTGGCAGCTTGTTAATATTTTGTGTTTCAGGTCCACTAATATGACACCTGACACTACAAAATTTGCAATGTGATGTCCAAAAGAAGTACTTGAAGGTGTTTGGTGCGAATGACATTTGTGAATAAGACTATTTACGTGCTGATATTATCATGACGGAGGCTGTTTGGCAGCAAAATGCAGGGATTGATAACAACTTTCCAAGACACACAGGCAGGGGCTGAACAAGTAAGGTCAAGTTAAGGTCGCTTGTTTCCAAAAAAAACACTGCGACTAGAGGTCACAGTGTGGGAGGTGTATAACCAAACAAAGGCATCTCTAGCATAAATTCTGGGAGGATAAAGAGTGGCACTGTTTCTGAGAAATCACAGTTGGGTTTCTATTCACAGTAATTTGGCTTTGGGATCTGGCCTCCCTAATGGCTTTAATCATGTTATCCTGTTGTTTTCTCAGATGTCATTAACCCCATATGTCATGTCATTGTTCTTCGTGGGAAAGATGTCTGTGAGTGGGGTCACAAAAACATTAGCTGTTTGTGTAGGTTTTGGTGATGAGAGCTTTGCCTGCATCTTAGGGCGTTTTCACATTAGGTTCGATTGATTCGTACCGTGCCTGAGTACGATTGTCCCCCCTCTCCACTCCCCCGCCGGTCAGCTTTCACATTATTCTGTACCCGAGTACACTTGATCCACACTCCGTAGCAGATGGTGGCCGCAATGCACCATAACATTTGCAACCCAGTTTGCAGATCAATGCCCGGGTACAGTACACAGTGTTCACACTAATCAAACAAAGTGGACTTTGGATTCAAGTGTACTCTGATCTGGGTCCCTAATGTGAAAGCCCCCTTATACATTTTATAATATAACAGGAACAAGTTCCAAATTGTCGTCATTGTGCTCCAACCTACGTCCATTTAATAATGGCCATTTTACACCTTCCAGCAGAAGAGTCTAATATGATATTTTGGAACACAAGGTATGAATAGAAATGAGTCATTCACTAACCTGCTCAAAAACGTCATCTCCATTTGGCACTGTGTGTCATCGCTGGTAAATGGAAAAAGAAAACCCTCTATCATATCTATCTATCTATCTATGTTAGAATCTAATGTAGATGAAGAACATGAAGACACTTTTTGTGTTAGAATATTCCGGTGACTTAACAGAGAAAAACAGACTATGTCACTACATATTAGAGTAGGCCTATATATTACATTTACAGAGAATCCTTGTGTCTAACAAGTTAAATAAGACATAATGAAATAGCCTGTCATTTGAAATGTACTACTGTACTACTGAGGCTGACTGTTACAAAAGTCCCAGGTGTCTTGAATATATTGCTTTCAAAAGCAGAAGTGCAAACAGACAGAACTTTTGTTCATCATTGCCAGAGTTAAACAGATGGCAAATGGACTTTGCTCACAGAGTACCTTGTAGTGGGAGCAATTCAGAGGTTCAACGTCTTCAGTCACTCAACACTTGGACCAACAACAGCTAAAATAAACGGTGGACGGTTATAAAGCATATAAGAGATTTATTGAGGAAAATTTACTGTGATGTATCAGTGATACCCTGCTTAACCTTGTTCTGATTGATGATCAAATCCACCATCATCGATTGCTGATGCCTCTGCTGATGCTGATGACGTACCATGTATTTGTTTATTGGTGGTGGGGCAAAATGTATTTATAAATCGTGTAAAACTATTCAGTCTGTAGTGTTGATCCATCTGTAACTTACTAAACATGTGCTTTACATTAAGAACAAGAATATAATCTAGTCACCTATACTGTAATATTAAACAGCCTCCACTCTGCTCCCTCCAGTGGATGTAATGTGTCGGTAACTTTGGATCAGCTCTGTCCAATCTCTACTCATACAAACTTGTGTTGTTTGAATAATCAATGCATAACCTAGATGTGTTTATTTTAATCAAAGCAAACATGTTACTTGCATACCCTGTGTGTGTTAAGTTTAATCATAAGACAATATGAAGTACTGATGATGAGAAAGTAAGTATAGTCGAGCACACGAACATTGGAAAGAGAAAGGTCACTCTGCCCTGAACATACTAGAAGACTCACATAACCAGGGTTGTTTTTGTGAGAAAGAGGATGAGAGCAGCGATACCAGGCTGATGCCAGAAAGTAGGAGAAAGTTTCATCAGACAGGTGTCACACAGTCAAGATTCTTACGGCTGCTAGAGGGCTTTTTCACTCGAATGTTAACATATGTTGTTTTCCATACGTTAAAAAGTTTGTTAACTTCAGATTAACTTTCTCTGATTATTCCCTGCAACAGTCCTCCTCGTGGAGGATGTACTGTAGCTGAGTGCGTCATGCCATGCTTGGACAACGGGGCTGGATAGAAACATTTATTTTAAAATTTTGTATAATGTGTGATGTGCCAACTTTTGTCAACAGCTGTCCAGGTGGAAAGCAGCTGTTATGTTTTGTTTTTGCAGGGCAAAAGCATAGCCAGACATCGAGTTTCTGTCAGGTTTGCCCCCAGTTTCACCAGTGTGTTATGTTGTTTATTGTTTTTTGCTGCTGTTGAAATTGAATTTCTTCCTGGATAAATAAATTACTCGTCTATTATTTCAGAGTGGGGGAAAAGGAAAATGGATCTTCTTGATGAATGTTTTTGCCTCACAAACCAACCTATTCATCATGTCTATTTTGATGCCATTTTCTGTACTGCCTTTTAAACACCATCATGCTAATTACTAAACAAGATTGATTCATGCATTTCCAAGAAAAAAAAACAAATTCACCTAGCAATAGTCCATATACACAGTATCACCATAACATTTACAAATGAATGAAGACAGGCAGAAGACAGGAGTTGATACAATGGAGCATCTGAAATGCTCATTAGAGGAAGTCAGGGAGGGTGAGGGTGGAGCTCATCTTGTTCATCTCTGAGTTTGTCTCTCTGGTTGTTGCTTTCAAATGCTAGAGATTTTCCCCTTGAGACGTGGCGACCACGCCCAGTTAATGCCAGCCTTGCATCTTTACTCTATCGAAGAAGATATAACAATCTAATCTCAAGCTTGAAAGTTATCTGTCTGTCTGGCAGTCTGCAGAAAAGTTGGAAGTCCACTTGCCTTATTACATTTACCTGTGCCAAGACGGTATAATGGTTCCCAGGAGCATTTACTCTTGAAATTAACTGTTATTAAAGCAAGGGTAGCAGAGTATGCTGACTCATTTTAAGGGCGGATTATGTGATTGAATTTTGAATGTGAGTTTAGTTTGTTTGAGAGCTGCCTTGACTATGCAGGTCACAGGTGCCAGTTCAAAAACACTGAAATGTCAAGGAAAGTATTTGGCCAAATCTCTCCTGATCACATGGTATTATCCTACAAGCAGCCAAACTGAATAACAGTGGAAGTACATTGACATTTGAAGGCTGAACTGAGGCCAGTGTAATGACTCACTTCTCATTCACTGGCACTTTCAATCAAGTTTTTGTGTCCTGTTCAACAATGTCAGAAAGGAAGACAATGAGAAGCACAAGACGGCGTCCTGCAAAAGGTAAAATGCATTATGGAAGATGGCTATTTGACAGTTGAGACAATAAGGAACTCTTTTATTACCACATAGCAAAAAAGACACAATATATCTGTCAAGGGTTGATAGGATTATTGATCGATACCAATGACTTAGCAATTATTTCACAATGTGCTGAGGTTCCTGGCCTGCAGGACATATTTTCCAGTCTGTGGTCCCTGATTTGAAACTGCAGAACCGCTCAACCAGGAAGGATGTCATTACAGTGTTAGTGAGGGACCATGTCACAAGATCTGATATTTATAATATATTGAATTTACAATATAATGAAATCCAGTTGAATATCACCACAAGCTACAGAGGGTTGAATCAACACCTCCAAGACACAGTCTCAACAAAAATGTGCCATTATAAAGGTTCAAGCCCCTCTTTATCTCTATATCATACAAACTAACTTGTTTTAAGCATACTGAGACCTTAAGACTTTTAGAAAAAAGGTTATTTTGATGGCTTGCAATGCAAGCAAAATAGCTCTGTGTTTCTGGTATTTTATCCACCGCCTTGTCGTCCACAAGAAAAGCATGACAGTGTGTAATTCCTACTGGAATAATTTACTGTAATGCCCCTTTAATAAACTGCATCATGCAGTTCAAAACTTAGTACATTATTCAGTTATTATAGTAGTTAGTTATCAAGTGTCTCTGCCTCTGCGTCTGAGAGATTACTTAAATAGATTTAGCCAAATGGATTGCCAGAGCTTAATAAAATACAGTAATTGCCCTCTCTTTCACTTTAATTGGCCTGAAATACTTTTTGGGGATTTCACAAGGAAACTTTTCCGTCACTGTTTTTTTGAGGTTTTACTGTGTTTATGCTCAGCTTCATACTTTCCAGTTGTCCTATAATCAGCCTTTGTATCTTGATGAGTTATTTAAGAAGCTAGTGGTTTACAGTACATCTCATTCATGCATGAATCTGAAGTGTACTGTTAGATTCTGCCAAAACAATCAGCAATCACACCAAATCGCATTGTCAAAAGGCTGCTAGCTCCAGCAGCAGAAAAATAAGATTTAAGGGAGTGTGTGACAGAGGTGATGCACTTTGTCTTCTACAGCACTGGGTGTAGCTGATGGAAATGAAAAATTGAAACCAGTTTTTATTTTGTCAGTGTTCATTTTGTCCTTTTCTCTCAGTGCGCGGAGGTTTTATCCATGCTGAAATAATTACTTTGCAATTTATACAGTTGTATGTTACTTCTGTACTCATTTGTTCGTCACTTGTTGTAGTTATTGTAGAGTACAGTTTAAACATGTGTCGCATGGATATTTTCTGAGAATATGGAATAATTAGAAGAAGAAACTGATTGTTTGTTAGCACAGTCTAAATTCACATTTTATTTATTGACAATTCACAGTTCTTGTACTTGTACTAAGTACTAAACAAAGCAGTGACAGCTGCCATGGCTCAGCAGATTCGTCAGTTTCTGCAGAATTAAAGAATTAAAAATACAACTGAAGAAACACAACAGCAGTGAGTTCTTTATATCAGAGATGTTACCAATATCTATTAAACAAGACCCTCCCTGGTTACAACATTACCACTAGTATAGAGACAAAGTCCTCTTCTATTCTGTTCCCTATTATAAATCCTTGTCCTCTTTTTCCTGGAGACAGTAGAGTTTCCAGTTTATCATTGTCAGATTGCCGTTGCAGAGTTCAATTCATATAAAAGAATCATATAATAAACTTAATTCCCTTTTAGTTCAAAGAGACGATGCTGTGTCCAGATACAAGCGAAAGAATGATGGAGCTTTTCACAGCTGAACAAAAATAATTGTGCACCGCATACAGTAGTTTTCAGTAGTGGAGCGTTTTGTGTGCCTCAGAGGTGCATCACTGCTGGGGAAAAGAAATTAATCAAAGTGAGCACAGAATGAAACTTTACTGGCTTGCATTGTCATGTTGCAGACAAAAGACAATCCTCTGGTGGAGGAGTGTTAATTTATTGTATTCACCTAAAAAGTGTATTTCCTTTACTGTTTTATCTGCATTTTTACCATTTGTGAGGGAGTAAGTGAAGCATACATCAGGATACAGTGAGATGTGTTTACAGTCCTGTGCTGCAGGAACGTTTTTCCCTGTTTGAAGGAATATAAATGTACTGTAGACTTCCAGCCATTATCTGGTTTACAGTGATTGATGTAGTCAGGTCATATGGATAAAATATAGCATTCAGGACATGCAGCTCAAGGTTATATAGGGCAGGCTTCTGAAAGGATGCAGCTGCTGCTTAGTAGGGTACCATGAAATAAAGAGAGCATCCTAGCTTGGTTCGTGGGTGGAATTTTAAACTACAGTGTGTTTTTTTCAGTGTCCTGTCCGAAGGAATATTGTGTTTGTTAAGATATCTAAACATGAAGCTGTGCAAATTTCTGATTTCTTTTCAACAGATTTCTTGCCAGGAATGCCAGATGAGAAAGAAAGTAAAGTCCAAAATGTTAATGAAAAGGCAAAATAAACAAGTTTTGCCTTTTCAACAAGACTTTACAACAAGTTAGCACTTGTTGTAAAGTCAGTATTCACAGAAACACAGCAATATGTGGTCATCTCATCTATATTTCACAGTAATGTAGCCAAAATAAACCACTAAATTAAACCATGAAACTTTTCTCAGCTAGTCTACACCATGGTTCAGTAAAAGAACATCTCATCCAAATACTCATTATAATCTAAAAGCACTAAGATACATATTGAATAATGTCTGGACGTCTCTGGGGGGCCTTGTGGCACATTTCTGGATGATCAAAAGGCTTGGAATCCATTAGCTAGATGTTATAGTGATATATATGAGAATGCATTATCAGTCTGCATTAAGCTCTTGAGGATGATGGACCCAAATGGCACAGAGCCATCTTAGCTGCCACAGTCTCCTTGGAGTCTCCCCTTCCTCATTATCTCTGTAGAAGGTACAGATTTGTCATGAGTGGGATGCAGATGAGTGACTGATGTATGACCCAGGAGAAATAACACAGGTTCTTTCCTCTTATCCCCCATGATTTCAACTTATGCTGGCATTATTGGTGTCATTTGATGTACTTTTAGACAAGCTTATGTAGTTCTCTTTGAAAAGTTATTTTACTCATGTTTTTTGGCTACGCTAGCAGCATGGCTCCAGGGGTGGCAGCGTCAGTCTGTCGTCGGTCCAGCACTTTGGTGGTCCAGACTGAAATATTTCAACAGCTCTTGGATGGATTGCTGAAATTGAAATTTGTGACAGATATTCATGGTCCCTGGAGGATTATTCCAGGTGACTTTGGTGATCCATCAACTTTTCCTCTTGCACCAGCATTTTGTGTTTTTATTGAAATAACAACTATTGAATGGATTGCTGTGACATACTACAGGTACTCACATTCATTGTCCGCAGGGGATGAATTGTAAAAACTTTAATCCCTTTATCTTTTATTCACTGCCATACAATCCAATACTTTGGTTTATGAACAGATAACAGAAAAATGACATTCCCACCACCCTGTACTTTGTGTTTAGTGCTCATTAGCAAATGTTAGCATGCCGGCACCCTAAACTAAGATGGTAAACTTTATACCTGCTAAACATCAACATGCCAGCATTATCATTGTGAGTATTTTGCTCAAAGCACCACTGTTGAGCTGACCTGAATAGTTTGACTAAAAAAAAAGAAACTATGATAATGATGAATAAAGCAGCTGGTTTAGAGGCTGCTGCTCTGAAAGTTTAAGAATTATAGGGTTTGCAGAGGTTTACACTCTACCAAGAGCATTTTTATTTTTATTTTACGACTTTTTCATGTCTGATAGACTATAAAAGTAAAGGAAAATTCCCTCGCTACTCTTGTCCACAGGGATGGCTGGCTGCCTAAATTCCCTTAATCCTTTCATGAATGTCTCACCCCGGAGCAGGTGAGATATTCAGAGAATATATAGAGTAATGGAGTAGAAAAGCCTCTGTCACAGTCCACCATGTTGTCAGGACAATGGCCCCTTGCGAAGTCCAGGCCACTGAAGTGCCCTGCAGCTTGTTATCTCTTCATGCTCAGTGTGTGCTGGTGGTCAATGAGTGAAGCCAAACAGCCAAGAAGCTGTCAGTGAGGGTCAGCAGTGACACATAAGTAATTCCTGTGGTTCAGCTCTAAGGCAGCTTTTTAAGCTAGCGTCACACACAGTATTTCCTCTTATCCCTCGTGATTTATAAACGGAATCAAAACTGCTCTCACTTTCTTCAACAACCACGGCTTAAGTGACCTTTGAGTAAAACTCATAACTCCTCATAACAACCTCTGTGACTCTCTAGGGGAAATCAACAAAGAGAACCAAACCTTAATACACTATTAGCTCTCACACTACCAGTGTGTAGGAAGAACTCAAGACAGCAAAGAGAGTACAAAGTATATATAGTATAACCAAACTTACAGGGAATTTTAAAGAATAGACGAGCTCCATTATTGGCCTAAACAATTCCAGTAATGGTAGCTATTACTGCTTGAATGAACCAGGGTCAGGACCTTGGACAGCTCCCTCTCTGCTGACAGAAGCAGGGAAAAGTGAACGTGTAATATTATTAAAATTAATAAATAAATCCAAATCAATTTCCTTGCAGAATAAATTTCTGTATTTTGGAAATATGTTTGTTTTGTTTTTGTGTAGATTTGGATAATTTTTTAATACATTTAATCAACATTTAGTACTTTAATTCAAAATCAATAATATTACATGTCACTTTATTGCCATAATTGTATTACGTAACCATTAATCATATTTTTTACGATGTGTTTCTGTAGCTGGGATTGCTTAGCTCAGATGCTTAACTGGCCTTCATCGACTAATTAATTCTCCACACTTCCCACAGACTGGATGTTTCCCATCTCAACATGAAAATGTCAGACTCTGTCCTTTACAAGTAATACAACTCCAATAAAGGCAATTATACCGATAACATTTTCCTGGAACTAGAAGCTTTATAATTTTTCAGAAACCACTCTTGCTTCTCCAACCTCTTCTCATTTAATTAACAACACACTTTGATAATGAGAACACATCATTACGTATTATGTCAAAATTATCACTGTGCTTTAGTCTACTGAGATGGAAAACGTGATTGAAAAGTATGATTAGACATCTTAATTCTGCATTGAGTGAACCTGCAGAAAAACTGGGCAGCCATATCAAAGCTGTGAAAGGTTCCTTCGCCTATTTCCTGGAGCCAATACGAGTGAAGTGTCTCGCTCTGGGAGCTCACTTCAAGCGGACGGATGCTTGCCAACACAGGGACTTGAACCCCGCTCCTCTTGTTGAAGGATTGTTGACCTACTCCCCCCCACCCCCCCCCCTGCTGTCATGGAGGAATGCTGGCAATTGTTCAAACAATGAATTACTACTGCGCACAGCTTGTCCTCTCCTGACAGCGCACTGAAGCCGATATGAAATGTGGAAAGAAAAATCAGAAATCTAATGTTCTCTGAAAGTGCATTAAAGAACAACAGCCCTGAGGAAGAATAGCCTGAAGGAACAGGCTGTTTAAATCGAAATGTAACAAGATAGTCTGATGTTTGTGGCAGTGCAGATGGGCAGTGACAGGTCAGAGAAAACAGCTGTATAAACATCATCACTCATCACTCATGCAACAGATCTGCTTTCAGAGGAGCAAATTGGTTTGTCTTCTATAACATCATGTCGATCTCCAGTTTTGGTTCTAACCTTTGGGCAGCAGAAGAGACTACCTCTTATTTAAAACATCCAAGTTCAAGATCCAGTGTTTCCCATTTCCCTCATTGGGGTCATTGGGTTGCACCAGCTATTCGTAAATCCATCACTAGGTTTGTGTCTGAAGTCCTTCTTAAGTTCTTAGTTAGTACTAGCTCATTTCAAACTAGTGGTTTACTTTACTTTAACTGGATGGCATCATTAAAAAAAAATATATATCTTGGCTGGTAATGAAGCATAGTGTTTGTTCAGGTAGAGCACTGAAGACACACTGTTTCATATACGCTATAACTGAGCCTTTCTGCCAACTCTAACTGTGAACCATTTTCTGTAAATGGTCAATTCTTTCACATGAGTGTCTCTGGCTGAACTTTAGTAATGTGTAAAGCAGCAGCTAGGAAACATCTGTAGGTCATCCGATCAAAATCAATCAACTATGTAAACAGGCTGTACCAAGCTGTAACTTAACATCCAACAAGACTAAGAGTCTGCAGCCACGTTAGCAGCTCTAAAAGCTAACATCAGCATGACGAAATGACAATGCTAACATGCCAATGTAAAGCAGGTGTAACATGTCGACCATATTTTATTACTTCTTTTACTCTTTGATCTTGATGGTAAAATATTATCAAGCAAATATTTGCTTTGTCAGTTGGTTCAGTCAGCTACGCAACAGTTACACCTGCAGTTACTGGGTTGTTAAATGTTTAGTAATAACTAATCTCTAATTTGTGTGGCGCAACCCATTTTAATTTAGTTATGTGTAATTCTCCACTTAGTGATCACTTAACAGCTGGTGCAACCTGCTCCTGGTCCAGTGCCCCAGAAACACTGATATCAGTTGTGGCTGATATCTGAGGGGAGGAATAAAGAGAATATCTGTTCCAGGGATCAACAAAGGATCATATAATCATTATTTTTCCATGAGACACAGTGTGTGCAGATCTTGTATGTTCTTTCTCAGAAAAGCAGTGCTTCATATTCAAACAGCTAACCACCAGTCAGAGCTGCCCAGAACAAGCTGGCTTCAGTCTGACAAAAATGTCCCGACTAGCAGTAGAAATAGTACTCATTCACTTTCCAAGCCAGGGTTGGCATTGAAATCATTAATCGCCCAGTAGCCAACACACTTCTCTGATCTTTGAGGTCCACATGTGGGGCTGGTTAAAAAAGTTCAAACTGTCCAATCTTTGTATTCTATACTCAGACATAGAAGAATTTTGATCTCTCTGGGCAGGTGGTTCAATAAAGTAGTCAAACAATTTTACTGCCTTGCATCAATTTTTATGAGTCCAAACCTTTCATTGGACACGAAAATGTCTGCATGCCACTAATGGCCTGATGCCACAAAGTGACGGGCTGCTTTCTAATTGCCTCACAGGGGGAGAAGTCATGGTCCACAGTGTGCAGGGCCCTGGCTCAAGCTCAATTCTTGTTAGCTAATCGGTTTGGGTAAATGACTAGAAGCGCTTTGTCGTGCTGTGGTTTCTATGGAAATCCTCACTGAGAATTATCTTCTCTGCACACCCGGGGTGCTTTTGACAAAACAGCTGCAACCCTGAGTTAATGCTATTTCCCCTCATTTGCAGCATGTTCTTTTTGCGATTGCGCTGAATGGATCATTGTTTGTGAAAAGGGGTTCCTTATCTTCAGATTAAGCTACAGCCTCTCTTCCAGCAGTCTGGAAATGTCTGTCAACGGGGAACATTTGATAGTTTTACCATTACTGATATTTCCCAGAGCAGGAACATTTGACTGTGTAAATGTTCCCATTTACTGCTGTAAGATAAGAAGTACCATTGTGGTACCATTTACTGACATTCATCTACACAGTCTATAGATACCATCCTAAGTTTACCTACCTGCAGCCTTCATGGAAGATCTTTGTACTTTGCTGGACTTGAGCCCTGCGTAGCAACTCTGTTTGCCCTGGCAACAACTGGACACAGTTTAGCCTTTCGAAATGCTAAACACTTTGCAGCTTGTCCAACCACACGGGGATGTGTGCTGGCTTTTCAGATGGAATTGGGATTTAATGGAGCAGCTACAGCGATAAATCAATAAAGCTTGGTATAGAAACTATGCACCCAAGTTGTAATAAAATGGCTTTCACTCATCAAAGTTGACCGCCGTGCTGAACAGAGGGCAGGGTTTTCTATTACAGGGCGTTAGGTATAAGGCTGTTAGTGACTCATGTGTTTCAGTAAATCATAAACCAATTACATTAAAACAGACGGCTGGCTTGGTGCATGGAGGCCATTGGCTTTGGTTATTGTGTTACCATTAGTGGTGGACCACTGCTGCTCCAGCCTCATCATGTCAGAGCCTGTCACTGTAGTTGCATGAAAGCTAAAATCAATACTAAGCGAGTCTATACCACATAAATATATAAATAAATAAACAGGAAAAATAAATAAATAAGCAACATTATAATTACACCTTGTGCAATAGATTTTTTTAATGGGATTTCTGTGGCATTCGAAAACAATGGAGAGGATTTTAGCCTCCACTATGCTGAGAAGCATTTTGATTTACACATTGTACACTCATCCATCACCAGTCCAAAACCACAACAACCGAAAATAAACCATGAAGAATCTTCTCTTCCCTGATTGTCCGTTAGTCTAAATGTATCCAGGCTTCTCGTTTTCTATCTCACTTTACTCTAACTCAGTAAAAGGTCTCATGCTCCTGACCCAAGACTGAACTGAATTACAACGAGCCTATACTCGACCAAATGGAAGCTGATTGCCTTAGCTTGCACATGCCAGCCGAATCAGATAATTGCAGAATGTGCTGTATGATAAAAGGCTGCTTTGATCGGTGAATATGGATTGGATCACCTCCAATAGAAACAAAAAAGTCCATGAGGAGGCTGCGAGGGGTTTGCGTTGATATGTGACTGTAGTTAGGAGTATTGCGTGCAGTTTCTCCAGGCTCCCTACAATACCACAGTGCTGGTTAATACCATTAACAAATCTGTTTATACTCCATCTAGCTCCGCTCCCAACTATTTCCTCGGAGACTGTGATAAATTCCTTTAATTTTCTACTAAAAAATTGATGATATTTGGGATCAAATAATCTGCCTGCACATGGCCGGGCTTTCATGCAACTTAATTTGAATGCATATGCATTATGAACTGTTTTTCCTGTTCCTTAGATATTGTCCCCACAAAAGGACTCAAAGACATCATTTCCTGTTGATTGGAAAAACACATTTGATGGCGTGTTCTTCTGGGTCGCACAGTAGTTATAAAGAAACGAAAAACGTTTTACAGAGAAACGTTAGCTCCCATCAGAGAGTTGGTAGTAACGGTTTACGCTTGACTGATGTGTCCAGGAATCTAAATTGAAGGCTGAATCTTTTCCAAATTATGCATTTGGCTTTTCTGCTGTAAATGTAAATGAGAACAAAGACCTCACTAGAGATGGCTGGCTAGATTGCATTTTTTTTCTCTTCAACTTAAGTGTTTGGCACTCTGTTCAGGTCAAGTCAGTTTTATTTATACAGCCCAATATCACATATCATAACTGCCTCAAGGGGCTTCACAATCTGTACAGTATACAACACTCTCCGTCCTTAAAAACTCAAAAATCCTTTTAAGAGGGAAAAAATGGAAGAAACCTCAGGAAGAGCCACAGAGGACGGACAGACATGCAATAGATGTCGTGTGTACAGAATAGACCAACTGAATAAGTTACCTCTACATCCCCTCTTATTACTTGCATTATACAAGTCCCTTCTTCACCATTGTTAGATTCTTTACACTCTGGTTATTTAATTCAGGCTTAGAGGGGAACCAATTTTACACATCAAAGGCTGTTTACAGGTCTTTGGGAGTACTACTGCATATGTGAAAAAAGTTGTAAAAGCCTTTTGTGGCTCCAGAGGGAGCTGTACAAAGTCTGATAAATCAGCGTTGGTTTGGGCTGAAGACTATAAGTTGAAATAAAATGAACCTGGGGAGGTGGGTTTACCAGACTTCTGTAGCTCACTTCTCATCCCTGCTTGAGGCTAGCGGCTCGAGGCTACATTAACCGTTACTAGCATAACACACCCAAATCTCTATTGGTGATGGAGTTGCATTGTGGGTAATGTAGGCCCCATGTTTTGAAGAAGAATGTGTGGAATAAAAACAACGTCAGTCTCTGGTTCTGCTGCATCCTTTTCTTAAAACTGTCCATCTTCAGCCCACCAGTGTTATAGAAGTGCAATGCTAATTCAGTGGAGAACTCTTTTAACCTGAATTAAACCTACTGTACTACTGATATCGCCTCTCCTTCTGAAAAGTGTTTGTGAAACTGAATTTCCAAACAACAAACGTATCCATTAATCCATCCATTTTGACAGTTTAACAGGGTTCAAGTTCTTAAACCAAACCTCCAGCTGTGTCCTTGTTGACATGTGTCCTTAAGTAACCAACACTACATATGTTTGCATGGCTCCCACTGTCTGTTAACTGTATACTGTAGTAACATAAACCCCCACGTTGAGGTTTACTAACTGCTCAGTCAAAGTCATGCTGGGCCGGAGCACATGCTGCAGATCCATAATCAATCCTGACTCTAATGACTGTGAATGTTGTGGTGATTAGTGCTTTTTTCCTTGAAAAACCTGCTCCCACAACAGATGGAGTTACTGCAGCCCGGGGAAGCTTGAGCTGTTTAAACAAATTAGCCAAAGGCGAAACCTTGAATATTTTACTGTTCGCTGCACAGACGTGTTCATAAAATCATCCATATCAATGTTCTCGAGCCTGAGCTGGTCTGCAGTTTCTACCAGATGGCAACAATCAGTCAAGGCAGGACCACATGAATGCAGCCGCAGTTTTATTGGCTTAACTGATGGGGATAATGGGTGTTTTTGCTTAGTAAAAGCTCCCTGCTAATACTGCAGTTATTTATAGAGGAAAGATGTCTTCAAGTAAGTGAGCAAACTTGTTTTTATACGGTATCACACCCATTGATCTTAACAGTGTGCAAGTGAGCAGCTGATTTACACTGGCTATGGTTTAGTTCTTCATTTGGCTTTAGGATGTTTTGGGGTATGCCGTTAATATAATGACAGGTCGGACATCTGCACACATTTCCGTTTTACCAGTAGCTTTGTAAATACATGCGTTAAATGCACCAATATTGAAAACATGTATAAATGGACCATCAAAATGTAATATGAGATAAAAATGTCTTGTGAAAATGAGATATATTTCAGACATAAAATCAAAAATGTTTCAAAATATATTCTCTAAGGAGTATAAAATCTGAACTATTACTGAAGCTGTATTTAACATTTAGGATCATGTAATGGTGTTTTGTTTGTTTTCTTGCATAGGGGAAATCACATTTTACGGCATCAAACAAGTAGCTAATTGCTAATAATTGCTAATAGCTAAACTGTTTAATAATTAAGTGTTTTATGATTTAATAACTGATTTTTGACAGTGAAACATGCCACCTGGGTTGTTTCCTTTTGTGCATCAATATTGGTATTGCATCTGTCAACCTGTATTATCATGTAAAAAAATAAACTTCTAGCTGTCACAGTGTTCACAAAAACTTAATGATGAAACTATAATTAACATATATTATCATGTAATACTGTTTTGTTTTCTTTTATAGTAGAAATCTGTTTACTATTACCACAAAACAGCACTAATTGTCATGTCATGAGAAGTTTAAAAAGCAACTTTGGCCTACGTTGGGCACTGGTGTTAAATGATAGCTCAACAGATGGTCCAGCTTATCTTTTCTAAAACACGTGTGTCGGTTGGCCTTGCATGTCACATCCATACATAACACACTGTTGGCAGTATAGCATGTATCAGTATGATGACTGATGGTGATGGTGACTACAATGGCTTCTTGTGGCTTTTGAGTGATTCATTTTATGGTTCAGAGGTCACAAGTGGCAGTGTGGCTGCAAGCAGAGACAGACAGTGATGAAGGTCACGGCTGACAGAAAGGACTAACAGGTAATGAAATCCTGCCGGAGAAAAACAAATCTTGATACAGATAATTAAATGGCATATTCTGTCATATTCATATTATCCTTATTATCCTATGCATAAGTCAATTAGTTTTATTGATTTATTTAATTAAATGTTGTGTACAAGGTGGCCTAATTGAGATAAAGAACATTTTGCAGTCACAGCAATGGACAATATCTGAATAGAACCAAAATAGGAGTGATTTTAAAAAATGCATTTAACACAAATTTGATTTAAGCCTTAAAAAAGAGAGGAAATTCTTCTTACTTTATAAGCACTTCTGAAGTCCAGCAAATAAATATCAAATCAGCAGTTTAACCAGTTCAGAACTATTTGAATTCCCATTAAACAAAGCGGTGACACGTCCTTATTCTCATCCTGTTGTTGCTTCAGTTCGCCAAGTCTGATCAGCAAAATTCAGAAACCAAACAGGACTGTCAACAAGCAAGTAATAAATCATGGAATGCAAGTTTAAAAGATAAGAGATTTAACAGAAATAAATACTACACCGACGTATTGTTTTATATTTTGAAGGAAATAATGACAGAAGTGCTGACTGATTTTCTGGCTGAGGCTTTGCATTATTATAATGGCAAAATAAATTTGGTGACAGATGAGCATCACTCACCCACTCACTACACTGCAAGTTAAAGAAATCACTGCTGAAAGGTTATAATTCTCAGAAATCAATGTCAGTGTTAAATGGAGACTCAGGAGGTTTTTATGACCTCTAAGTCAGACAAAAGCTTTTGTGAAGTAATAAACTAGTTAAAGATAAATCTCAGTGAGTGAGTACAGAGAACACAGTGCAGTTAATTTTCAACGCAGCGGACTATTAGGGATCAGATGTAGTTTGGAGCATAAGGCCATTGTTAATTATCTCGAAACTATAATCTTCAGCAGATCAAACGCTTTCACTTTCTTAAGCGTGAGCTGAATATGCAAAAGTGTATAATCATAAACAGATGTATGGTTTTTTGGTGAGGATAACAGACTGGGGTTTTAGTTAAGTAAACATTTCTCAGAGGCAGAGCTGCTTGCCAGATATAATCACTGAGTTAAACCTGAATGAACAGAGACAAACAACGGCAGTTTTTTTAGAGAGAAAGTGAGCTGTCATAGATAAAAAAATGACTTTCCACCTGAATTCATGGCCATAGGAACATCCCCTCCACACCTGATCATCATGCTCTGATGTAATCCTGCTGCTGGTGAGGACGTGATGGTTGGATGTTGTCATGTGTCTTCCTGAGGAGGACCTGTGTTGCAGGTGCAGGTAATTGAACTGAAAGAGCAAACTGATTGGCTCCTGGGTGAGGAAGACCAAGGAGTGGTACTTCAGGGCTCACTTGATCAGATTATTAACAGGAGTATCTTGAAGTGATTTAAAACAGAAGGGGGCAGGGAAATATGAGAGACTCTGGCTCAAATATATTAACTTAGAGAAAGCAATGAATGGAGAAGAACATTTATTATGCATTTTGTCAGCTGATAGTTGATAGTCTTTTCTTATCCTTTTATTCAGGGCTTGAGTCTGATATCATTTATTCAGAAAAAAATGGGACTTTACCCATTATGTCAGAAATCACTTAAGCAATTTATTCCAGATATGAATAGAGCAGCGTGAGATCCATTCTCGGGGATGTTCCCTGCTGCAGTAATATAGCATATTTCAGCCTATTTCAAATAATTCTTTGATAGGACCAAGAGTCTACAGTCACACTAGCAGCTCTGTGAGATTGTGCTTAGCTAAATGCTAATGCCAGCATGTTCACAATGACCATGTTAACATGCTGATGCTGAGCAGGTGTATTGTTTACCGTGCTCACCATCTTAGTTTAGCGTGTAAGCATGCTAAAATGTGCTAATTACGAATAAACAGTTTAAAATACAGCTGAGGCTGATGTGGATGTCATTTGTGTTGCAGGTATTTGGTCATATTGGTCACATGAATTAAAATGTTGACCTGTTGGAGAATGTAAGTCCAATATTTACTCTTCTTTAGCACTGCTTTTGGTCTCCACCAACTCCTGATCAAAATATCTGGCTCTTTAGCTGCTAAATGCTCCACTGTGTTCACCAGCAATTTGCTAACTGTTGGTGTCTGCTGGGTGGGGCTGGGCAGGTGGTGTATAGTGGGTTTATCAGAACTTTCACAGCTGCCTGGTGTGTCTGGAAGCAAAGTTGCGGGCCATAAAACCAAAACATTGAGCTGAAAGACGCTATAAAGCTATGTAGAGCTGAGGGGAGCTGAAGTTTTCACTCTGCGCAATCCCTTCATATTGCACATGCTCATTGACTCATTGTTAGTGTAAGAATATTGATAGTCTCAGCTTTAAAGATGTATGATATTTAACTGTACGTGAAAGTACATGAAAACTCAATAGTTCACTAGTGATTTAGCTAGTAACTAAATTCAACCCAGAAGATGAAAAAAGTAATATAGCAGGTGAAGAAAATAGACATGTGAGGCATGTTAGCAGCTGCATGTAAAGAGTCATCATCATCAGTCAGTTCACATATACACAGCATAAAAAAGTGCCGAGATGTTTGGTGTTCATCCTACTCGAGCATCCGTCTGAGCTCCTGGGTAAACTCAGCCGTGTAACTCGGGCCAAACCGTGACTAATTGGACATCACAGGAGTTCCTTCAAAGGGAAGCCAGAAACTCAAAGGGACTGTTCTGTCCTCTGATTAATTTATATCCTGAACGTCACGGTGTGAGTATTTTTCATCAGGCTCTTCATCAGTCCAATTCGACGAGAACTCCAAATAAATCACTTCACCTCTTAATCATCAGCTGTGGTTAGCAGAGCGTCTTTGAAGTGCCGCTATGTTCCCTGCACATCAAATGCTCATCAAGGAGCCCGGCAGCAGTAATGTTTGCCTGTGAAACACCAGAGCAGGCTATAAAATGTAGAAAATAGTTAAAAAGACGCCAGAAGGAATGTCTTTAAATGCCTCGTTTTGTCCAGCAAACAGCCCGAAACACAAAGATGTTCAGTTTACTATCATAAAAGATTTATAAAAGCAGCAAAACCTCACATTTTCTTTATTGGCCCAGAAGGAACATTTGTTTTCACAATCTGCTCATGCAAACATGCAAATACAAGAAACAATACAGTTGACATAATGGTCATATGTAGTACTCAGCACAGTGTTTTATTTAGCGCTGCTATTGCAAAAGGAACAAAACTTAATAGATTACAATTGATTGAATTGTAATTGACTTCTCGTTTCAGCTCTAATTGAAAAAAATTGAACAAACAACATGTTATGTTTTGCCAGGCCTCTTGTTTTGCACCACATAACTTCTTCAAGCTGTGTTTATTTCTTTCTCAGAGTATACCTGTTGTTGTAAAGCCACTGGAGGTCACAGAGTCTGCCAGTCTGAGGTTCAGTAGGTGGTTTTGTCCTCATGCCAGCAAGAGCTAAATAATAGCTAATTTATTAGTTCAATTGATTCACCTTAAACGTACGACCGGGCAGACTTTGTAGTAATAGTGACAGTGTTTATTTACTGCAATATGTTGTATCCACTTAGATGAGATCAATGACTCTGCAAGTACATGAAATTATTTCACCTGGAAAAGGTGAAAAGGTCACAGAGTGAAAACTAAAAGAGAAAACAAGTGGCGAGAAGGCCTGATATCAATGTGGTTTATTGTACATTTGGACTTGAACCTTCAGGTTGTGCTAAAGTGAGTCCTTAACAAGAATTTACTACACAATTTGAATTAATGCGCCCTGCATTTTATGATCTATTACAACATAAAGAGTATTATTTTGACCTATAACAGAAAGGAAAGGGAAAAGCAGGACGAGTCTGCAATTTATTACACTCTTATACTGTAGTGGAATAATTTGTGAAACAAATCATCTCTAAATATGTTTCCTCTGGCCTATAACAAACATTCCTCTCGGCTCCAGTCATGCATGGTCTGGGAGAATAAGCAGCACTCTTAATGGCATAGTAAATTGGTGTTGTCAAATGTTGTCAAGAATGCAAATTCAGCATTAATGGGCTGCGTCTTCCCTCTTTGTAAAGTGGCCCTTTTTCATCATTATGCCCACGCAGTAAAGAGCTCTTCGTGTAACTGAAATCGATCAAGATCTTAAAAGAGTCACCAGGTTAATGTGGAGGAGGCATCACGTACAACGTTCATCCTGCTGGTGAGGGGAGGTCAAAGAAAAGTCCCATCATGATGATATCGATGTCAACCTGCTCCACATCATATTCAATCCATGTTTTTATATAGACACCAATTTCATGGCAAAATATTGTGTTACTTGCTCTTCTGTGTCTGGAAACATTATTCTCATCTCAAAGATCAGTAATGTTTTCATCCAAAATACTAAACTGAAACTAAATTAATCCAATAAACATGTGAAGCACAGTGTCTTGGATTATAGACTGTTTCTATAATTTTCTCTTTAATCAGATTTCTGTGTTTACAGCTCTCTTGGCGTTGCAGTATATTCGTCTTTGCGGTTTGTCTCGATGCGAATCAGCCAATAGCTGCCAATTGATTTTATGTCCATCGATCTGAGCAGAGGGGGCCACATTGTAATGACATCAACATAATCAATTATGGCATGTTCATTCATTATCTTAGGTTGGCTTTCTTCCTTCGATATGACTCTTAGACAATGTGACAGCATCAAATAATCACCTGAGCAGTTAGCTTTAAAAGAAATGTATTGATGACAGAAATATGTCACAGTCTCAGATCAGGAAGGGTCTCTGGTCTTCTGTGAGAGTTAATTAAACACATTCCAGCACACTGCTGTGTTACATTGAGGGCACATGAGACAGGTTAAAATGATTTGTCCTTCTAGTAAAATGAAACATGCTTCAGTTAGATTTCAGAGTCTTTTCCTGCAGCCGAACCCTCTCAAACAACACATTTAACATCACTGCAGTTCTGTCTGTTTCAGTAAAGGACCTTATAACTCAGATGTGCCCTATAGGTCCAAGTATTCAGGATTATGTTGCTGACTCAATTCTCAGCAGCTCAAGCCAGAGTCTGGCTCCTTCACGTCTCTGTCACAGTTTCCAAAAGTTCCAGTTATATATTAAAGTTTTGAAATTTGAGTCCAAAGCTACACAATGGAATAACTCTATCGTCAGACAAGGACATTTGTTTTTACATCCAATACCGGCCTTTTTAAAAAGTCTTTCTCTCTACAATATCTGTGCATGGAAAAATGTTTAGGGGAAAAAAATCTGTCAGGGGACATGAACTCCAATCTCCTGCATGGAAGTCAGACACACTCCACCCCTCGTTGCATAAAGCACGCATTATGTTCTGCATCGGTACAGAGGGTTTGGTGTTGGGTGTAAACCATGAGACTTCCGAACTTTCTAAAGACACTGAGGTTGAATGGAAAAATTATATATTATACTTTCAATTCCCAGAAACAGTGGGAACATGAGATTAGTAAACTGGACAGAGAAGGCTTATGTTTATCCACCTGGTCTGTGTGATGTTTTGTACCAAAGGGACATTAGAGAGAAAAGATCAACCATCGACTAGTCTTGCTTTCTCTGAACAGAGGGCCAGAGGGCCAGAGGGCCAGATTTACTGTAGATTTTGTAACACATTCTTCCCCCAAACACAATCTCACTGCAAACAAGATCTCTTTTGCAAGAGAGCAAGTTTCAGGGAGGATTGAGCAAATAATAGGAGACAGAGACTGATGTGTATTCTGTGGCAGTTTTGTGGGGGAAATTCTCAGGTGTGAACTGCGCAGATTGGATTTTACACAAGCCACGGGGAAGGTGGGAAAACAATATAGGCTAGTAGAGAACTAGAAACTGATTATTAGACAGAAGAATTTGGCTTTTATTAATGAACATAATATCTGATTACTGTAGCAAATACTGGATGGTTGTTGATGGATGTTGTGGTTTGTATTCATAAAACTTGAATTTGAACTTGACCATTGATGAACTGATCTGTACTCACATGTCCATGGTCTGGTTACTCTCTGGCTCATGAAAGGTGTCTCCACATTGAGGTCTGTTTTTTTTTTGTCAAGCACTTCTTGATTCACTTTGAGTTGTGATTTAATTTTATTCTCTTTGATGTTTTTCATGCCTGAGTGTTCTCACTCAAACATCCAGCATTTGTATTCGCTTGGGCTTAAATCATGTTGATGTGTGTCTTTACGCATATACATTTTATGGAGTAGTGACCCATCAAAGGAGCCCGTAGAGGACATCAGGCTGCAATAAATCTGCAGCATCACTCGCCAGCTGATGGAAATGTGACCTGAGTGTCCTGGGAGTGTGACAGCAGGTTAGTGTCTGATGTTGTCAAGTACACTGCTCATCTGCCAACACAGATGTTTTATTTAACCAGAACCACGCTGTGTCTTTGTAAACAAACATCACATAGATCCAAGTTTTAACTGTGACATATTTTGAAAATCACTGGAGAAGAAAATCAATAAAAAGAGGCAGAAGATGATTTTTGGACTGTTGCTGCCAAAATCTATGATTACTTTGGCTTTGAGTCAGTTTCATTAGTTTCAGTGTGCAGTTAACTTAAATGTCTTTAATAAAAATATGTTCTGCTTATAACAGTTCAAGCCTAAAAAGCTGTGTCATTGTTTCAATCATTTAATGACATTTTTATCTGCATTTTTTACTATTAGAGCTGCATCAAGTGGTGAAGTCCAAGGCTGAAGGCGTCACTATTAGCAGCCAGTTAGCAGGGTGACGAAGAGCTTCCTTCTGTATCTTGGTTTGACTTTCCAGAGATTTCAAAACTTTGCTCCAAAATGTGCATCAGCTTTAAAAGGAAACATTGAGATGATACTTCAGGAAGATATAATCAAACACTCTTTTGACATCTACTTTAATTTAATCATTGTCTACTACAATGCCTTGTGCTAAAATGTCCTTAAAACTTTATAGTTGTCTTGTCAGAAGAAAAGGTGAACTGGTCAAATGTCAAAAAACATGGATGTTATTAGATCTGGCCTTTTCTCATGGAAGCCTTGAATGCCGATGTGGAATTTTGCCCCGCCTGGAAATTTAATAAACAACTTTTTGAACTCATCTGAGGCAGAAAAATCAATCAATAACTGTCCAGGCAGGACAGACAATGCTGGAGCACAAATATCAGGCTAAGTTATCCAGTGACCTGGAATACACATTAGTCACAGTTCAGTCAAAATACCTTGTGACATAGTGTAAAGGGATGCTGACAAATTAGTGTAAGAAATCAACATAAAGTGTCTGATTGAGGTGTTTGGCCACCGTAAACTTCATTCAATGTGTCATCTGTCTGTACCTTTGCAACTCGTTGTTCATGATTTGTTTACCTTTTTTACATTTCTACAATTATACCAAAATACTTGCTAACAAGACATTTTTTATGTAATACTGAAAGTACAGTTTCCTCCCAGGCATGATGCTAACTAGCTAACAAAGAAAGAACGAGAGGCCACAAAGAGAGACACAGATTGAGATGAACAAGTAGAAGAGTGGTCTGTGGGCATGTTAACCTGTGCTGTATCTATATACTGCACATGTCAGACTATTCAACCTCTGCCATGGTGGTTACTATAGTAACCTCCCGAGCTGATAAAAGAGTTGAACATGTCTGTCAGGTTGCAGGTGTTGAAGGGAAAATTCAAACATAATGTGACTATTGAATTTCGCCTACAGACTTAATCTGTATGTATCGATCTAAAGTAAATGTAAACTATTTGTTATTTAGATCCCCATTAGCGACTGTAACGACAGCAGTAGCTACTCTTCTTCCACATAAATATATTAACAATAAAGATACTGTCATTGTCCATATGTAAACACACTACACTGATGCATTCACTTGTCGATGTATACCTCAAACACTACAAGAGACTGTTGTCAGCCTCCACTGACTTCCCAGCTTTATATTTAAGTATTAGAATAATGTATATTAATGTAATGATGTATATAAGCTGTTATATTCACAACTGAGAGCTCTTTAGGACACTTTTAACATTGCATAAAAATGCATGTTATGGTCATGGCGGCTCAAACTTCTCACTTTATCTACACATCTATCTGCAAGTTTACTTAAGGAAATGTCTATATTAAAGGACAGGAATATTATTTTATTATTTATTATAATTATAATAGTTTATAATATTTATTGTGGCAGCCGGGCCAAAAAACACGTTTGTATTTTAATACTTATATAACGTATATTTATAATTGTTTATCTTTCATTTTTATCCTTTATATTTATTTTTCTCATTCTTATTTTGAATCTTATTCTTATCATTATTCTTCATCTCACACTAGCATCTTTAGCACAGCCTGAAGAGTATGCCTGGCATTTCACTGCACTTATTACAGTAAGAGCACTGTGACAAATAAATATCCCCTTGAATATTGAATTTATTCTGCAGATTTGCCCTAGTCGTTACCACACTTTCTTTCACAGTGCACCACTTTGGCTGTATTTTATTATGTCTGAGAAATAATTAAGGAGAAACGTCAGATACTCACACACTGTTGGATATCATCAAATGTTAGTGGTTGTTGCATCACAAATTGGATTGGATTTTCAGAGATTTTGTGATCAAGTGTTGTAATAAAATATTTCAGGTCTAATCGTGTCTAACTGTTGAGTGCAACCTCCAAAATCTAGTTGTAGCAGTAGCTGTAACTGATTATTTTTATATATATCATCCTGAAGATTATTTTCCCTGAATCACTCAATTGTTAAGTCTTTAAATGTCAGAAAATAGATCCGTTGTCATTTTGAGAAAATAGATTTCCCAAAATGCAACTTGATGTCATCAAATTGCTTGTTTTGTCAAACCAATAGAACAAATATTTTACAATTATATAGAACAGAGAAAGGATTAATAGCTGTTTAATGAATTAAATTAAGTATTGTCAACTAATCCCTGAGGTGGGATTTGATTATCACTGCAGTTACCAAAAACTCACACACATAAATATGATGGAACAAGTAGAAAAATGTAAACATATGCAGGTAAAAATAACTTTAAATCACTATTTCTCCTGAAGTACCTCCTGATATACAGATGTCAGAAGTTTCATTTGTCAAAAACAGTTACGAGACTCAAGAATTCAAGCCATCGTAGATCACGTGGAGGGTTCAGTGCCTTGCTCAACGGCACCTTGATGGAGGCTGTGATTGTCTCATTCACCTCCTTTCTTTCTAGTTTTAAAGAGTTACATCGTGTGAAATGCAGTCACCACAAACACAGACAAATTCTAGTGAACGTGCATTGATTATATTTCATGTGCGACACTGGTTTATATTTCTATGATTTCATGACACACTTCATATCACAGTTATCTCTTGTTATGACAAACAAAAGTTGAGGCATTTTTCTTGAGCTAAATTTTCATTCTTTTCCAAGAATTATAAACACTTTTAAGCAGTCGGCCATGTTTGCAAACTGTCCCTTTTTAAAAACAATGAGTTTGTGTCTCATTATCTGGTAATATGCTGCTTTGTTGTCTGTGAGCCACGACAGTTTGAATGAGTTAGTGTCAGACTCTGTGAGGACGGTGTGCTGCAACTCTTACTGTACGTGATCCAGATGGGATAGGTTTTGGGTTTTTTTTACTTACTGGATGACAAATTTCCAACAGCAAAGACAAGGACTTTTGGGAAACAAATGAAACATCAGATTGAGACAGATCCAGACTGAGGGAGAAAAGACTCTGCTCTGTCTGTCCTCTCACACACACCTCAGAGTGTGAATAATTGATACGATACCTCACCTCGACAGGGTCAGAAGCAGGGAATATAGTCCCTCCGGCTCAACCTGCCGACACATCCATCTCCTCCACACTGACAACTCATTTCCTTACTCAGGAGTTACTTTATTGACTCTCTAATCTGATGGACTCCTGTTCTTCTCTCTGCGGAGGCAGCGCAAACATATGGTGTATTGATGATACCTTGGAAAAATGCATAGATCCAATACATCTCAGCAAAAGGAGGGTAATAATAAGAAACAAAAGGCAATTTTCTGATGGATCTAATTCCATGCATGTATGCAGAGGGCAGCTTGTCATGCTGTGCTGGTACAGATTTTAGCCCCAGGTAAAGCTGTTTGGCTTTAAAATCCACTGAGACAGCTCATGTCAAAGATTTATGAACTCTGTACTCAGTATGGATAGAAGTGTAAACCCAAATGGTGCGTACAGAAGCACAATTTCATTGTTCTTGCAGCTCCGTCTCCTGCGAGCATCACTCATGGCCTTTTAAATTTTAAAGCCACCGAGTTGCGGTGCTGGCCTGATCAATATCTACTGTAACAAGGATGCAGACAATTTAAGGCTAGTTGTCATGAGGACAAAGCAGGTGCTCTACCTTTATTTACACCCCTGCTAACGATAGTGTATGTTCAGTGAATCCATCAGTTTGATCAGTGGATATATCAGCTGAATTTTATCGTGAAGATAAAATGATGGTAGTGAGTCAGTATGTTTTTTAAGATATGGCGTTAAAACATTTATTTCGGTACAGTTGGTACAGAGTATATTTGATTATACCCTCTGTCACGCAGGTAATGATTTTTCCCTTCCGCCCTTAACATCATTATATTTAATGGCAGCAGTGTTTGAGCAGACAACAGCTACTGAGTCATCCAAAATGTCCAAAAATGTCTATTTTCAGATGGCTGACCTCGTTGCAGTTGTGGGTATAAATGGGTTAACGTAACTAACCACTTACAAGATCAACAACTGCTGCTGTCTCTGCCATTTCTAGTTTTCCCAGAACAGCAGCGAAATTGACATAATTCAAAATCAATACAGGACTAATTATGTTCTTTCCCTTTTCGAGTGGCTGAGAAAAGAATGGGGACTGAAACCTTTCAGATATGTAATTATAGTTTTCTGTCCACCTGAGACTGTTGATTAGACTTCAGTAGGCCTCTTTATTGTTCACTGTTGTTCATTTATTATTGGTCTCTCAAATTCACAAAAAGGAATGAAGAGCCGAGTCACCTTCTGGTCAAACTTTATACAATACTAAGAGAAATCTGTGAAAATTATGGACAATTTCCTGCCATTTTCAACTGTCCTACAAACCTCGTCAAGTGTGAGATTAAACTCTGTGTTTAGAGTATCTCAGCATGAGAGCTGGCAGGGCTGACATTCAGGGCTGCAGGACCATTTATAACGAACAAGGCGAGCGGACACGCTATAAAAATGAACATCAGAGTGGACGTCCATTACAACTAGGCCATATAACATGACACTGTACATGAAGTGTAATACTCTGAAGGTCAGCTGCACTGGAGTCACTTTGTTTTGGTTCATTTGGTTGTCTCATTCAATCTGCTACTTCTCTATGCTTTAATTTTAAGGGCTAAAACATCAATTAAAGTAACATTAAAGAACAATATGGCCCATTCAACATATTCTGGCATTTGTAACAAAGAAAACACACATCCAGACCTAAACTGGGATTATGACTGCAGTTGTTCATTGTAACTCTTTAATGGTCCTCTGCACAAATGGGGATTTAATCAACTACAAAAGGTTTATTTTCCTTCTCATTTACCCACAGTCATTTAGACGGACAATAAAACACAGTACACACACGATATACTGTTGCTGTTTAATCTCAGCTCTCTCCTCCCTGCAAACAAACTGGTTAATGAAGGAGAGAGTTAATGGGTTCAGGGATCATTCATCAACGGCATGAATTTGATGCTTTGCAGGTCAAAAGACATCTAGATGTCTGGGTTAAAACTGGACTAAATGTGAGAAAACAATCTCTCCACAGGGTCCATTTAATAGCAGTTTGGGAGCTTTTGATCGTATCACATGAGCTGCATCAGCAGATGGAGTTTTCCCAGTTGTCATGAATTGTAGACTGGACCAACATTGGTTGAAAAGTGAAAGTTTTTAGACACTTTTTAGAACTAATGGTTACATATAACCATTTCTGCAACAGAAATTAAATGACTATATTTCAATGTCACATGTCACCACATTGAAATACGGTCATTCAAATGTTGGGGTTATGTGCCGGGCTGAGAGCAGTGACTTCCTGGCCTCTCCACTGGTTGCCTGGCAACCTCCCACTGATGACAAGACTTTAGGAAGTGACTGCTCCCTGCCAAGAAATAGTCCGGCATATAACCCCACATAAAACCACAACATGTCGTTCATTTAATTGTTAAATTCTGGTGTCACGTCACCGCCACCGGTTTGAAGTGAAAAATCAGTTTGACAGGAAAATGGAAACCTAAATAGCAGTAAGTAAGCACTTTATCCAGAGTAAGCTGGTACTCGTGCATCTTTCGCCTCCCTCATCTCTTTGGTATCTTTTGGTAATATATAATGTGTTCTCACAGACAAACATGACTATGTTGTTTGCAGTTGATGATTTCTGGGAACCCAAGTCAATATTTCAAACTGCTGCTGCTATTTTAAGGTCACTGAACACACTGAAACTGCAAGTTGCTGAGCTCTAAACTCCTTATCTACAGATTTGTGATCTATGACTTCAGATGTGATGGAATTCAGACGGCTTCCACTGAAGGCAACTGTGATGCAACAGATAAAAGCCACGCATTGAGTCCCAACAGCCACTTTGTTTATATTTAAGATTTTTGCCACATATTGTTTAAACTGGCGATAACACACTTTATTTAGCAGTGAGTGTAATTTGAGTTATCTTTGTAAAATAAACACCAAAAGCCCACACAGCCACATCATAACCTCTCATGCTTCCAGTTAGTTGCGTCGTCAGAGACTTATTCATGTTTGAGACTCACACTGGAGATGTGTTCTCCAAAAAAGGCCCTGGCTGACTGAAGGGAGCTGACAGGCACCAAAAACCTGCACTGAATGATGTTGTTTTGTAGGAAAGTCTAAAAACACACTTGGTGACAAGATCCCACCACATGAGTCGAGGCTGGGAGTGTTTGGAGCTGAATATCAAACACCTTTGTAGAACCTCTACTTTTAATGCAGAGCCTCTGCCAGTCCTGTTTCCATTCAGACCACCACTTCCCCATGAATCTATACAATCTAACTGAGCGTGCCAGGTTTCATAAAGTCCTCTGAGGCTGTTTGTGCTTGCTAGATTATCACATCAGACTTAGGCAGAGATTTGAGAGGTAGTAGAGCTTACACAAAATCTTAATGATGATTCAGAAGCGCCTCAGAGGTGTAAAATCTATTACATCGTCGTAGGTAACAAGAAATTAAAAGTTCCAATGAACCAAAACCTTTAAAGATAATAATCGGTCTTTTACACAGAACCAAAACCATCAGTCTCCTTGTGGAAATGTTATTGATGGTTTGGTCATTAGGACGCCAACTAGCTCATTTGATCCATCAGCTAAAACCCCAGTGTGCAGCCTGCCACTATCCAGGCTAAATTGAATGTGGCGCATCGACTTGCTACAGTTACTGAGGCTGAACTCACAATTACACTGCTAAAGTTTGTACAGCGGGATGGTTGAGAGGAAGTGAGAGACACAGAGACACATACTGCAGACCGATTTTAATGGATTTGTCGGTTACATAAATGACATTGACCTTGAGTGCATTCTTGAGCAGTGATGTGTGACTACAGGGGGAAAGCAGAGCCCGAGTGAGTCCTGACCTGGGAGACATTTTGCTTTCATTACATTTTATTATAACAATAAAGTTGTTCTATATACTACAATTGTCGCTGGAGTTTTGACATCTTAAGACTTTTTTCCTTCTCCATGCACCTTGGAAGGAGGTGAAGCTGTGCCAGAAACCCCTACTTGATTTTGCCATTGGCCCAAGTGCTTCAAGAACACAAATAAAGCTATTCTGATAAACACTCTAAGACATGTGCGTATCAAAAAGTCCCTCATTTATTGGAAAATATCCTGATTAGTCTCAAACTTGAGGATTAGGATTCCTCTCCTCTTATTCATAATTCATACACTTCATTAAGCACAATATCAAGTTCCAATCAAACATCTGGTGTCTAGTTTTTCTTGTGCTTCTGCCACCAAATACGCACATTTCTATTGATAATTTCTGAATGGAGATAGTTCATTGTTCATACATGGACTTTCAAGGTTCTGGAGAGCCTCTACAATCTTTGAGCAGATGTTGAAAGTCAAGAAAAAATATAAAGAAAATATTTCTGACTTTTGGACAGTAGGTGGCAGCATTAGCTTTGCCAGTATGAGTCTAGTTAGCCTGACTAGAATTCATTACCTTTTATAACAGTAAGAATTAGGAAGTTATTAATACAGATTAGAGCTGCAGATGTATTAAGGGCAGAGATACAAAACTTTCCATTTGGAGACTGTCCTGTGCATCAAAACAGTGGATGCAACCTGAAGTACAAAGGTTTCATAGCAAGATTACACAGAAAATACTGCGATTGGTGTTTTTCCTGCAGAAACTTTTCATATTAGTATTGACTGAAAAGGACGCCCCATTGAAGCTTTACAAACAAAACTAAATTAAAACAAAACAAATACAAACATAAAAACAAAGCAAAACCTGCATAAGATAAATAAGATTACAACTGATATTCTAGTAAAATAGGCATCAAAAAGATTATCATGTAACAATTGTGTCAATTATTCACAGCACAATTTTTTTGTTTTTTTAAAGTTGTTCCCTGATAGGTGAATCTCTGCGGTTTGTGCACTGAACTGAGGTACCAAATGTTGATCTGCGATAATTAAAGACTTCTGGTACCTCCGGTCTTCATCCCGAGCCTCGAGGACGCCCTGAGGACATTTCACTTCTTCTTTGGATGCTATTAAAAGACAACAGGAAAAGAATACATTGACCGGTGAAATCAATAAATCCGTATAGCCCATTTACAGGAAGTAGCAGATAGACAGTTAATAACATGATACAGTTTTTCTGAAATGATACGCGCATACAGGAGCACAATCCACTTAATTATTCTTCGGAGACGGGATAGCAAAATGTCTGCCATAAAGGCAAGTCAAAAGCAGATGAACAGAGGGCCCACCACAGAAAGCCGGTCAATAAAACACCACAGACCCCGTACTTTACAGCAACATTATAAATGGCACCAACCCATTGGAGACTTTAAAATGATTAACCAACAGCCAAGTTTGTGATTCAAAACTAACGCTTGGATGAGGACACTTGACCGGAAATTAAACCGCCTGCCCCAATCTGACCTGCTGTCCCAGCCAATCAAACGCTTCACCCATCAGAGGTGCCTTTTCCCGGGACTACAGACAGTCATTAGAGACATTTGTCTCCATTTAATTTCCATTAGCTGCAGATGGGCAGCAGAGGCATTATCTGAATCCTGAGAGAAGGAGGTGCAGGCCGCCATGCAGGATACGGCTGACTCTATCCGAACCTCAGCCGCCAGAGCAGAAAGAAAGACGGAGGTGTGATAAAACCTCAGATGTCGACACCAGCCGTTCAAGCTGAGAGAGATGTGATAAAAATTCAGATGCCAGATCTGGCGGGCAGCAGTGCACAGCAGCGCACAGAGGTGAGAAAAGCTGAAACTGGGCAACGAACTTGAAAGTGGATTCTGGGAACGCTGCTGTACTTCTGATGAGCCATCTGTTGGTTTCATGAGCAGAAATACTTTGAATGTTTTCCACAGCAAAAATACTGAGAGGAAGCATGCAGTTAATAAATCAACTTCAAGTATTTTTAAGATGTGAGCATGTTTGTGAGAATCTATAAACATTTCTCCATACTTTAATAGGGTGACACAAAGGAGATTGACTTTGGGAGATTACATGTAAACAATATAAACTCTCAGGAATTTGCTGAGCCAGTGCAAATGGAGGAATATTACTGTGCTTAGAGGGACTTACCCCAGACTGAAGCACAGATACAGAAACCTCTCAGTGCAAGATGGATCTTGTCGTGCAGCAGCAAGAGGGGGTTTATGGGATGGGTGGATACGCCACAGCACTCGACAAAGTGCACAGCATGCAACCACTGCATACCTAACTCAATTCTGGTCTGCAACTCTTCCTGGCCTGGCTCTCTCTAAATGTTCCCAAGATAATTGCCACTTCTTCTCCAGGCCAGATTTTGACTGGCGTGCCTCATTCTGCACTATACAGGTTAAACATGTACTTTGTTGTGTGCTTGGAAATGTGACTTGAAAGTAAACAAGTGGCAGCTTGTTTGCAACTCTAAAAAGGAACAGTTCCTTGAACGTTACAAATTTGATCATCCACTCTAATCTTTATAAAGATTCCTAAAAATATTTTATGTGGAAACTTGAATGCACCCATTGTTTAAATATTAGTGCAGGTCGTAACTCACGTAACATCCCACACTCTGCTCTGAGATTAGATATAAACTTGTACTTGTAAAGTACACAGAGGCATGGGTGCATTTATTCTCTGATTAATCATTAGCCAGTCACACGTGTGGCGCTTGGATCTCCTTCAAAGCATTCAAACAAGAAAGCTCAGAGAGTAAAGTGAGTTGAGGTGGAGTAGAGACAGTGGGGCATAAAATACCAACACATTTTTGTGAGATTTTCTGTTGGGCAGATTTCCCATTTGAGACCGAATAAAACTTGAGAACATGATATGTTATAAAGAGCGTCTATGATTTTATGCAATTCTAGTCCTTTATAGACATTTATTCACAATGGACATCTGAGATAATCATCAAAAGGTCACCTAGGAAAGTGTAAGTCACATCAAATCTATAAATATGTGTATCATGTCTGTGTCTGTAATAAACCCGAGTCATCTTTGTTGTTCTGTACGTCCTTCTGTGTAGATCAAAACCTAGAAAACAAGCGCCCTGCCTGACAATTTCTGACAAACGAATTAGTGCTCAGCAGAAAAGCCTAACTTTCTCAGGTCAGTTGGCTCGTTCTTTGGAAACAGGAGGGGACATTTTGGTTCCCATCACTTATTGAGAGAGCTGAAAACAAGTCCATTCTCCCACAACAGTTGATTTTGATTGATAAGAAACCATATTGGTTTGAAGGGCTATCTGGTATTCCAGTGTTGGATATTACATACAGCAGCAGTCAGTGCTTGCTCCAGGTCTTCAATGATGTCGGCCTCGTCCTCCAGTCCCACAGAGAGCCGGATCAGTGTGTCACTGATCCCCAGGACATTCCTCTCCTTTTCTGGCACTGATGCATGGGTCATAATCGCCCTAAATTATGATAGAGGACATTAGAGCCATATACAGAAAAACATCCTGCTGTTTTAATAGAGGTTAGAGCAGAGACATAGATTTTATAAAGGAAATAAAGTATCTCAATTAAAATCTGAGAGAGACCGATATTTTTCTTGATCTCTGCTGCCCCCTTGTGGTGCTATTTGTTACATTACATCTTAGATTACAGTTACGTAAAGTTTCAGTTTATTTGCAAGTTATAATTTGTAGTTTTTAACCTTACTACTATTTCTGTGATGTTCACTTCTGTCACGTTTTACATGCCACTTGTTTTTAGTGCTGTCGAAGACCAAAAGTCAACGCTGTACTAGATTCATGTATGTATAATAACTGTTTAGAGTAACTTTCTGCAGGGATACTTACGGATGTTCTGCTAAACTTTCGTACCCACCAAGACTCTCAGCAATCGCAAACATCTGAAATAAGAAGAAAACAGAGGACATGAAGTGAAACATAGTGCAGCACATAAATAATGTGCACAAAATATGATAAGTAACCAACTACAGAAACTAACCAATCCTCAATGCTGAGGCGTGATTACATGAAATAAAAAGCTGTTTAAAATCAGCATGGAACTAATATGAGCTATCTGTTTATTAAGGTTAGTTTCCCCGGTGAACAAATTGAATGAGTGCATTATTGCAACATTATGTCTGTGGCACCTTTTCTTGAGCAAAACATTTTAATGACTGTCCAACCCCCCCTTGGGAAAATTAAAACGCCAAAAGCCTCTTCCAGGAATTGCGTGCAAGCAGGACGTCTTACAAGGGTGCTTTGGTAAAGTTGTGGTATTGAAGTGTTTTTTCCCCATTCACCCCCCCCCCCCCCCCCCCCCCCCCCCCCCCGTCAGAATCCAGTCATTTTGCAAAAGCCTCCAGCCTCACAACATTGCCAAGTTGCAAAACACAAAACTAAATCAGTTCAGATGAAATAATAATGTAATGCCGAATTACTTTGAGGCTACTGAGGAAGGTGGTGGCGTGCTCGAGTTTCCCCTTAATGTAGAAGGTGATCATCCCCGGACATCCGGTGCATTGTCTCTTCATCACTTCATGCTGGGGGTGAGAGGGCAGGCCTACATTGAGAGACGGAAAACATGAAAATACAATCAGGTGGTAATTACAGGATGTTTATACTTCACTAAAGCATGGGCAAGACAAGGGGTGCCCTTTCATAGACAGTGTGTGGGTTTCAACACACTTTGTTAATTTACATTGCTTATGGTTCATGTCAAATATACATGTATGTATCTTTTGAAGTGTGTGAAAGGGCATATTTGCTAAAACCGGAAGGAGTAGTTTATTCCAACCCTGGAGAGTTCACACCTTTGGTTCACTGCTGTTCAAACAGCTGCAGGTGTAGATGTAAGGTGCAAATGTCACTGGAGGAAATAACACATACACCCCAAATGCACGAGTTAATGGAGGAGATGGGTTACTGACATCTGAGAACCAGCAGCTGTGAATGATTAGCAACTCTTGCATAACAAGATGAAAAAAGGGAAAGGCCTGTTCCAACTTTTTCTTCATATGTTTTTGTGCTGGTGCAACCACCAGAGAGCAAAATCAGAGGGAGGAGTGCTGATGAATCCATTGTGTTTAGCTAATAGTCACAAAGACCACCATTTTTATGCTTTTTCTGCAGCGTGGTACTTGTGAGAAGATGAAACTGTTGCTAATGAGCCCCATATATTTGGACTTTTACACAGAACGACACAACCCCCTGAAACCTTTTAATGTTATGCTGAGACTTGTTTACATCAAATAATAAAATACCAATTCATTTTCTATATGAAAAGACTGCATTAAATCACTGTGAAAGGCCTTTCTTCAGCAACGTGAACTCTGTCCTCAGAGCACATGTTTCGTAACAATCTGTGGCACTCTCCCACACACCATGAAACTGCAGAGAAGTAACTGCAGGTGCTTGTTGGTACAAACCAGTTTAACCAATCTGGCAGTGGAGCAATAAGAGGCATGTCTCAACAACATGCTGGTATGATATAAGTGGTGAATGATAAGGATAATACATCAAACTTGTCATGTCTACACTCCACTGCTGAGTTATCACCTGGGAAAATGACGCACTCCACTCTGGGATCTGCCTCCAGAAACTTGGCAGCAGCCATGGCGTTCTTGAAGTGGCGCTCCATCCGCAGGTGTAGCGTCTTTAGTCCTCGGTTGCACAGGAAGCAGTCAAAGGGAGACGGTACACCACCCAGCGCTGGACCGAGGCAAGAAGATCACAAGCCAGATCAGGCAAACAACAAAAGCATAAAAAAGACTTCCTTCTGAACAGGTTTTTAATTGGTTCTGAACTTTGGCCTCTTGAGCATGTTTTGGTTGTTTAATGAGTGAATGTAGGTCAGGTTGAAATAACCAGTCCACCAAATACTGAGTGTGGCAGAGCAGGAAATTAGGTGAATATGTGACACTAGAACTGTTCACTTTCTGAGATCTGAGATTCGGATACACAACTGGTGAAACTGGAGCCAGCAACTGTTTGGCTTCTTGTTTAATAAATGACAAACCATAAATCAATTATCAATATATTTGGCGACTTTCTGTTTCAGCACTAGTTTACTGCACAGTATATCTGATGAAGTCTATCAAGGTAGCTACGCACTGACAAAACCTGATGAACGGCATTTTGTCTGAATGTGTTAAGTCCCTAACAAACACGAAAGTAGTTTTAATGTGCTGCTCTTTCTACTCACCATTTTGCAGAAACTTCAGTCGCTCATATAGATCGTCCCGGTTCATTGAGGCCAGACCCATTACCACGTCACTGTGACCTGTCAAATTAATTGATGTTGGAGCAGAACACTTCAGTATTTGGGCCACTTTGAGTAAAAACGCTTTTAAATAAAGTTCATAATGTTTTAAATATTACTTAATTACTGGTGAAAATTACAAGAGTGTCCCCAATACACTAGTATTTTTGTAAACATACTTACTTTTTGGTGTAGATTGCGTCAAATCTTATTTTAGTAAAATGGGAAAATGTACATAACCTACCATTCATGTATTTGGTGGCTGAATACATGCAGATATCAGCTCCCAAAGCCAAGGGGCGCTAAGAGCAAACAAGACAAACACACGAGTTAATCAATGATTCGTTTCCACATGAACTGGAATTTGATTGCAGGAAACTAATAAACTGCCGTTTCAACATCAAAAGAGCGCGAGGCGCACGTCTGTCGCCCTCACCTGGAAGTAGGCAGACATGAAGGTGTTGTCCACAACCACCACTATGTCCTTGTTGTGTTCATGGACCAACTCAGAGCAGGCCTTGATGTCAACGACCTTCATCGTGGGGTTGGTGGGCGTCTCAATCCACACCAGCTACGCCAAGAAAGAGAAGATGTCATTTCATTGTAGTAGCATGTTCAGCAGGTCAAAGATGTGGCAAGCTCACACTCCACTGTGTCAAAAGCTAAGAAACAGTTCATCTACTGGTGCATTTAACATGAGGACCAATGACAGTCATCACACAAAGTGCTGTTTCACAATGACTCCCTCACAGGAAACGACACACCCAAAAACCAGATGTGCAGCAGCAACTTTAAGGGCCTTAAATAAAAGAAAAAAATAAATCTGTTGGAAGAAAGGAACAAACTACAAACACAACAACACAAAGAGCACTTAATTCTCCCTCTGACATCCTCTGACTTACTTTAGTGTTGGCCTTCAGAGCAGCTTTCAGCTTCTTTGGTTGTGTACAGTCAGCAAAAGACACCTCCAGACCAACTTCAGTGGCAATTCTTTGGAAGTAGCGGTTTGTGCCTTGCAACAGAGAAGTGAAACTAAGTTAACATTTTCCCACTTACGCTTGAACTTACGGTTAAAAACCAACTCACTCACTCAAGTGAGTAATGCTGCATCATTTTCTTTCCTACACAGTTGTCCAAGCTGCAAAGCGGTGTGTCTCACCTCCGTACACATCATCCATGCAGACGATCCCATCACCTGACTTGAGCATATGAGTGATGGTCACTGTGGCTGCCAGCCCGGAGGCAAGAGCAATGCCTGCAGGGGAAAAGCACAAATGCAGATTGCATATATTTCATCCATTATGATTGATGTTTGAATCATAATGATCCATTTTGTTAAATACAGTGTTGTTAAATACTTCAGTCTCTGGAATATGCCTGCCATGATTATGTGAGCACCTGTTATAATAGCCTTACTTACAATACTTTGCTCCATCCAAAGCAGCCACTGCCTTCTCAAGACAGTTTCTTGTAGGGTTTCCACTCCGGCTGTATTCAAACCCCTACATTACAAACATGAGACATGAGACCTTTCAGTCACCAAACTAAACATTTATAATAATATACTGAGTTCAAACAACAAGCAGAAGCAGGTTGCCCAAACACATGCCCAACAGGACTAGGGCATAACTTCTTTATCACCTTTAAAAACACAGCTGGGTGGAAGAACAACACACCACCCATACCAGTTAGCCCCTTTCACAGGTAATGCCAGTGTTTGCTTTTGTCTTTTGTTGCATAATCTTTTAATACAGTGGGTGTGTGCACAAGACTGAAAACTGAGAACCACCATTTGCAAACCATTTATTGTGAGGTAAGAGACTACACATCAATGTCTGTTTAAATTAACAAGGTAAATTACTCCAACCAGTGATTTAATGCTTCATTGCTGTATAGAGACAACTGCTATATGAGCTCATTGGTGGGAGAAAATATATCCTTGTGTTTGCTACCAGGACACACATGGTTTGCTCTTAATATGAGAAACATATAAAGAGAGATCCACTAGTTACAACACAGCGCAATACAGTTTTTGGATTCTCTGAAAGTGGAAGGAGGTTCATCGTGGGGTACAAATGAAGAAGGCTTTATACCTTCCAACACACATGACATTAAAACAAAACATTTGTTTGGATGAATGATATGAACACTGGAGGCTGTTGCCTTCAGTCATACATGGAGCTTGAATGGCCTTGAACAGAGGGTTTGTGTAGCTGTCTCCCTGTGAACAAGGCCATCTGTAAATATGCAGTAGTAAAGCAGATGGTGGATAAGGTTTACTCAGATATTATTATTTCACATCTGAACAGACAGCAGCCACTGTTTTTAAAAGGTAAAAACGGTATTCCAAACTTTCTACCACATGTGAAATAGAGGAATTGTGAACTCGGCAGGAATATTGTGGGAGTAGTGGGGCCGAGCATACCAGGGTCCATAAAACAAGGCCAAGAGGTCAGGAGATCAGCGTGAGCGGTGGGTCGAAGTATGTCTTTTATTTTGGTCATGTAATTGGGGATGCAGTTTTAGCTGTTAATGCTGTACATATGCCTCGAGATTAGTCTTACAACTGGGAAACATAAAGACCATTCATTCCCCTCCTAAATGCATTGTGGCTTTGTGCGAAAAATGGACATGAGAAAACCTAAAGTGACCTCTGCTCCCGAGCATTTATTTTATATGACATGTCAAATTGTAACTTCCAAACCTGTAATCTGGAAAGCAATTCATGAATAACCTACAGTATAATCATTGACAGAAACAAATGGCAGTTCTACAAGTCAACTTTCCTTGCAGCAAAAATGCTTACTGTACTATTTAAACTACAGCGAGAATATGATAGTGAGGGGAAAACTATTTATCCCGCACAGGCTGGCTTCAGTCTGGATTCCCAGGCATGGCCTCTGAGTCATTTCCATAACTCGAGAGAAAAAATGAAGTTAAGCTGTCTCTCTTAAGATAGATTCACTTTTGAATGAGGAAGCAGAGGAACGCCCATGAATGTGGTCCTTTGTTTGACATTTAACAGTTATTACAGGCGTATGACACATGTACACAGTCACTAATCACTAACACATGATAGATGAAAAGAGACCTAAAATAAAATACATTCTTTATTTTGTTCATTACATATTGTACGTACAGTCATATATTTTACATTCCTTTACACACAACTATGTGTATGTATAGAGGCTCTGTATAGGTATTCACAATACTCATCTATGCAGTTCCAATGAAGCACCTATACAATACAGGACAATATACAGACTTCCATTAACCACGTATAGAATATCACCAGGCACTATTGTTGTGTATAGACCTAGACTGTGGTCCTAGTTTTGGTTATAGTTCAGTTGACGATTCTAGTTATTTGCTTTTGATTATAATGTTTTCTTATACAAAAGGGATAAAACAAGAATTGTCACCATATTTGTGACCAACACCAGCTATTAAAGTTAGATCTAACGGAAAGCTAGAAGGACTTGAAATTGGAGATATGCAAACAAAACTGTATACACATGACACGAGTTTACAATTTTAATTTTCCATTTTTGTGTGTTAATATGTTGTTTTGTGACTGATATGATCTGGCTGCTTTAACGCAGGAGTGCCCATTAGAATTAATTAAGTACTCTGTCCATCCATCCATCCACATGGAAACAGAGACAGTATTGATTATGTCCTGATAAATATATATCAGGACATATATTCTAAAGACATGAAGATGAGAGTTTATCTTTACTTACATGTTTTCATGTCTCAAGTATCTTAAAACAAAACCCAACAACTGAATATTAATTTATAGCCAACTTAAGTCCCCTTACATGACGCTAAATAGGGTCTGCTTCACGCACGTGTCTACCACCGGATCGCTTCCCTCTTCACCCCCCTCTTTAAATAACCAAGGCGTATCTGGCTACTTACAGCGTGGTTTCCTGGTCCGCTCTGCTTGAACGTGGTAGAAAGAGAAATCGGCGGCACTACAGCCATTGACTTCCACTGCTCCGGCTCCTGGCCGACGTGAATTGCCTCTGTGGCGAATGATTTGAACGCCGTGCTGAAGCCGGCGAATACGTCGCTCTGCTCGTCTTGTTTGTGATTTTGCTCCATGACAATGCGCTCCCGCAAACGTGAACTACAGTAAACTGAGGATGAGTATGCATTACCGTTGTATGGTAAAGGGGAAAGCCATTTATCATAGCAGTGCGCCGCACGTCTCCCCGCGAGCCAATCAGCGCTCATCAACAAGCAGAAGAAGGCGCTGATTGGTTATTCAGCAGGGGCGTCCCACCCATGTGACTCTGCACGTTGTTTGCGTTCTTTGTGTGTGTGTGTGTTCAGTACTGTGTGTGTACTGATGTAACATTTCCTGTTGGTTGAGTCAGGGAGGTTACACTTTTTACTTTTTCGTCTCATTTCTTAACAGATTTACTTCATGAAGTTATTTCTACTGAATTTAACAGTTAAAAATATAATACATGTAGTTCAGTGAAGTCGAAATCCAATCCAAGTAACTAAAAAAAGGAGCAAAATCTAAAGTTCTCTGTAACTCAAAATATTTCTGAAAGATGTAGATGTGAAATGGTGCATTGAATGTTGTATGTGCATTTTCGTTCCTCGTGGCACACTCAACAGAGACGTGTAGCTGTGTTTCCATTCTTGAGCCATAGGGGGAGGAAGTGCTCTGTACTGACCCAGTGATATGACTGTTCTGCTGCAGCCTGCCTCAACGTGGCAAGATAGTTGGCTTGAGTCATACAGGTGTCACTGGGTCTGCCTCACAGTGTGTCCTTGAAAAATACAACCAAGTTAGATAAATAGATAGCAAAGCCAGGTCACATACATCATGAAACACATAAGAACATTCAGTGAGGTGGGTAAGAAAACAATCAACCAAAGTAGTAGAGGCTGAAATACAAACTGAATGAAATATGTACTGAATATACACTCCACAGTGGTAGTGCCACATACAACGGTGCTGGATTGGACATGCATAGATTCAAATATAATGATTAGCAGAAGAAAACCAAGAAATAGGCAACTTTATGGTTGTAGTTACATACACTCGTACAGATGCTTATCTACAGTACTGGACACACATAATGAATGTGTAACATGACATGTAATATGAATGTGATTAATGTATAGTCAAGTGAGCACTCTTCTCTAGTTATGGGGGAAAACTCAATTTCAAGCATCGCTGTGGACTTTCATGGAGGTGTCTTATTACATATAAGTTGAACTGAGAACAAAATGTAAGACATTATAATAATGTCATAATGTTTATTTATCTAGTCTGACTATACCCTAAAGTCAGTAAGACTGGAAATAATGAACCAGGTGGGGCTGCTGCTGGTGTCATATTTGATCAATTTTATAATCAAAATCTAAATTGACCTGTGATAGTATACAGTATACTGATAACAACGGTAGTAAATAAGTACATTTACTCAAGTACTGTACTTACGTGCAGTTTTGAAGTACTTATATGTTACTGGAGTATTTTAGGCTACTTTACACTTCTACCCTACTACATTTCAGAGGGAAATATTCAACTTTTTACTCCATCACATTTATCTTACAACTGGAATTCACATTTGAATACTTTAAACACATTTTGATGATAATACGTGTACTATACTTGTGCTTTTATTTAAGTACAAGTGTAGTATATATTGATCCAGGAATTTTACTGGTAATGGAGTATTTCTACACCGTGATATTGGAACTTTCATTTAAGTGAATGATTAGAATACAATCCCTAACCCCAGTATATAAAACAGTTCAAATAAGCTGCCAATTACAACACTGAACTGCTACTTACACATTAATGCATTAGTATTAACAATTCAATGATGCGATATATAATAACACTCACAGAGGCATTGTCTGTATAGCGAGTACTTTTAGTTTTAAGTATATTTTATTGATGATACTTATGTACTTTTGTCAGTGGTAGAAGAAGTAGCAATACCACAAAGTACAAATTACATTACAAGTAAAAGTACTGCATTCAGAAGTTTACTTACTTACTTAAGTGTTATTAGAAAAATGTAAAAGTATTATTTTCACCTACTTGTGTGTACATTATAATTAAATGTTTATTTTACCTATCTTTGTTAAGCTTTGTTGTCCTTGTTTTTAGCTGTATGTCTGTTTCTATCTATCTTCCTGAAAATTGTTCCTGGAACTGTGTGTAACTTGAAACTGGAGTCAAACTCCTTGAATGTGTACACATACTTTTCCAATAAAGCTTTTAAGTAAAAGTACACTCTGAAAGGGGCCATTTATGTATTATTAATTTTTGATGCTGCATTTTAATGTCGTAGCTGGTTGAAGTAAAGCTTGTTACATCTGTTCTATATTGATGGGTGGAATAACATTTCTATAATGCCTTAAAGATGATCAAATAGTATGTCAAATCATGACCAGAGAAGTTACCATAGTTGCTATAGTTACGATAGTTGTACGTGAGTAGTACAATACTTGAGTAAATATACGTTGTTATTGTCCACCACTGTGTGCTGTATATTGAATATAACGTTATTAAAGGAATAAGCATAAGCGAGTGACCGTTAGTAACCTTTCCCGAATTCTCGCGATACTACGAGGCGGAAGACATCAGCCGAATCTTCCGTACTAGTCAACTAGACTGTAGCCGCTTATGTTGTGCAGCAACCAACGACAGTTTAGGACGGTAGGAGGAGAGCGAACTGTTTGTTTTTCATAGTAAACCGGAGAACGGCAGCTGCTACTTGTTCGTCTTCGAACAAACGGTCATTTTTGCCTGTCCGGTGGAGGGTTAAGTGTTTTCATGTTGTGCAATTTACAGTGTTTGCGTGAAGACTCCCAACTGGCGGATCGCATCAGTTCGCCCGGAGGGTCATCGTCAGCGACGACACCCTCTGCTCCGTTAGCGTCAACTGTTTAGAAAATGACCGGAGAGAAGATCCGCTCCCTGCGCAAGGACCACAGGCCGAGCAAGGACGAGGATTTACTGGAGCCGGACGAGGAGGCTGCGACCGGGACGTTCACCGCCTCCAAGACGAACAACAAGAGCAGAGCGAGTAAAATCTTCAGCAATCACAAGTTAATCAAGTCTTCGTCCACACAGCAGCAGCAGCAGAACCAACAGTCGCAGATTAATGCTAACACCAACACACTGTCAACATCGGATGTCATCGATGACAACAACAAAAACCCCATTATCCGACCCGGGCAGGACTTTCCGGTGCATGAATGTGTGTTCAAAGGAGATGTCCGACGCCTGTCTTCGCTCATACGGACGCAGAACATCGCCCAGAAAGACATCCATGGTGAGTCTACCAGGTGCTTATCTCTTAGCCCTGAAGGCAGGATCCCCAAAACCCATCACGATCACCCAGTTTCAAGGTCCAGTGAAGCTTAGTTTTAGTTAGCTGATAGGCCATCGGTCTCCAGCAGCACTGGAAGTAGGCGAGGCTTCTCCCTACCAAGGCCTGGACAACAGATTCCCAAAATGAGGAACAGTTTGATTCCACTACACTACAATGTCTTCATCTGCAGTGCCTTTAAGCTGAGAGAACACAAAAGTGTGTAGGAAAGATTGTTTTCATCAGAAGCTTCAACACCTCCTCCCACCTGCAGTAATCCTAAATAATCAGATCTAATCACAAAAACCTTCTCAGATATGCCATCTTTGGTTAAATGGTTATTAGAAGTTGATCCTAAGCCAAGAGTCTATGTACTTATTGAATATTTGCAAGACTTTGGGAGACTGATAGCACCTCTTCTGCAGGGCAAAGTCTGCTCAGATAACACCAGTGTTTCCAAAGAAACCCTCCCTGAACTTACAAAAGGACGAGGTTGTTTTGTTCTGGTTCACGTGCTGAGACAAAAGATGGCTCAGTGTCAACGCTGGAATGTGGCCTGTCTTCAAATCAGAGCTCTGACACGGTGTAGTGCAACAAGGTGTCAGACAGGGCATTGGCCTCTGGTGTTGTTTTGGAACTTGAGCCTGTATTTTTCAAAGGTTTCGCCCGTCTTGTTGAGGGTTGGTAAAGTCGGTGTGTTTACTCTCACATCAGTTTAGTTTCCTCTGGATACAGCCTGAAGCCCAGCTGTCACACAATGAGTCATTAATATCAGTTTATTATTATTTGGCCTAACATTAGCTGCATATAAAGCAAGTATAACTTACAGTTAATGTTAACATTTTCTCACTTAGTCTACCAGTAGTTGTATCAAGCCATTCAGATTATATTAGTGTTATCTCCAGTGTTTTGAGCTGTCCAGTGTAATAGAGCTGCAACTAACAATCATTATTATTATTGATTGCTCAGACAATCTTTTTGATTAATCAGTGTCTATAACAAGTTTGTCTGTCCAACTGAATTTAACATATTTTAGCAGCTTTTACTTCATGAATGACTTAAAGCAATTAGTTTATTATCAAAATTGACGTCTAGAATAATCGATTAATTGTCAAATCATTTCAGCACCATGTTTTTCATACTTTTACAGAAGAAATAGTCCCAATGAAAACTATTATCAGCAGGTTCTGGGTTATCTAGTAGTAACCAGGACATTTTGGAAAGCACATTGGTGATGAGTTTTAAAATGTAATTTTCCATTCAGAGACGTATATCTCAAAACATCAGCAGAATAGACTGACACTATCTGCATGGCGAGTGTTTGGTGATTCAGGTTAACTGATCCATTTACAGTGGCAGATGTTCAGTGTCTCATTCAAGGACACTTTCACTGGAGACGTGGTTGTTGGTGTCTGTGACCACAGGCCTACAACATCTTGGTGTGCCCAGAATAATGACTTCAGTTGTGCCACTGCCCTACCTATACAGTTCATCACAACATCGGGGCTTCTGCAAGGCAGGCCCTCTTTACTCTGGATGCTCGCCCGCCGCTCTTTTCCTGGAAGAGAAGCCTGAAGGAGCTGACGGGGCAGTTTGGCTTCCTCCTGAGGGATTTTCCAATGCTTATGAGGCACATTTCACATCCTGGGAAGAAAACCTGTAGTCTTCTCCACACCTGACCCTAAATGTTATTTCCCCCTGAAATGCATTTCTCATTCAGTGTTTACTTTATGTCTGTGAACAAGCCATGTCCCTGTCAGCTAGATGCAGCTTATTTCAGGGGTGCAGTAGGTTAATAGACTATAATATTGCCTGTCATGGTAGGAGAACACACAATAGGCGTGTACTTACCGTATCATTTGGAATTTAGTGGATTCTGCCTCCCAATTTAAACATTTAATTCTCCCTGAGTGTGGCAGTCCTAGAGGCACAGTGCCTGTCACAGACTCTCGCCTCTTAGTGTAATTATGAAAGGCAGCCGATAAATTCTGTTTTTTTCCCTCTCTTCTTCAGGAAACACACCGTTGCATCTCGCTGTCATGATGGGGCACAAAGGTGAGTAATGTTTAATGATGCACCTCCATGTGGTTTATTTTTGTCTCTCTCTGTGGCTTTCTGAACGACTCTCTCTGCGGGTCTGTATGTTGTCTTGTAGTGTTTCCGTTTATTTGTGTGTTTTGTGTGTGTTTCAGTTTATTTGTCTGGCTAAGCACCAGCAGACATTTGTCACAGATCACCACACAAATCCCAGACGGCAAGATGCTCATGCATGAATAAAGAGGTTGTGTTTATGGATTTTTGCCTGGTCAAAAAACGGGATTTAGCAAGAAAATTATTTTCTTCCTTTCTTATGGACATGTCATATCTTGTATTTAATACATTTGTAGAGAATATTAGAACATATTTTAATCAGTGGGGATTAGATAATGATGACATTGCAAGAAACAGGATCTTCTCAGTGGCTTAAGTCTCTTGTTCTGATTGGTGTTCCACTGCTGGCTCAAAGACTAATAGTTTGAAGCTTGCAAGGGGGATAATTAGTTGAGATAAGAGATGTAATTTTTCAACGGCCATAATATTTGCTTCGTATGCTGTTATTAGTTTTCTGCTGGCGTCTCTTGTGCTGAAGAGGTTACATAGTTATTAGTTGAGTTTGAATCAGTTGTGGGAAAAAAGGCAAAAGATGATGCATATTTTGGCGTGTGTCACACAGATGGGGCAGCTTTGTGTGTTTTGTAAGTGTTACTGTTTTTAAGTGTGTATTTATGTAACATGTCCTGGAATAACAATCAGTATATGATGAATATGCTATGATGTATCAAACCTTTACATGATTTTGTTTTTAGCTGAATTGCACTAGCTGGACTGAAAGCATGTGCATGAAATATTTATGCGCTGCCCCTCTGGGGCGATGCTTACATTTAATTTCACAAGGAGACTTCAGAACATGCTATTGAAAAATTAATCCTCCTTTTTTTTGCAGCAGGCTCTCAGTGAGCAGCTGAAGCATAGGGTTACTCGTACTGCACGTTCCCATTTGTTTAGTGTCTGTCATTCGAGCATGGGTTTCAATTGATTTCACATTCACAAAGTTCAATTCCTGTCGCCGGAGTGAAGGCCCTGCCACCGCCTATTGGTGATTCAGACAGCGGAGTGCTGTGTAGTGTGAGTGTAGTGGCGGATGGGATGCTATGGAATTGATTGTGCTAATGAGGTTGCCTATCTCTTGCCTGAGCTGCTACCCCGTCCTCCAGGGATGCTCAGGCCAGACAGGCTGAATGCTACAGCATGAGATCATAGTCTGGGTGTGGCTGGTCTGTTGGGATGGAGAGGACAAGGCTCTCTTTGTGTATGGTTGAGTGTGTGTGCCTTTATTATTTATCAGACTTGTAATGACAGCGATGCATTTCTATAGTCCGTTAAATTTGAGTTTTAACTGTTATGCAGGTTAAAAATACCCCGTAGAAGAAGAAGAATGGAACCATTAACAAAAACCAAAAGCCAAAAACGGAGCTTAAGGAAGTTCATATTTGTGGTTCCACCAATGATAACCAATGAAATACTGAGAAAGGAGTGTTGTTATATGCACATAATTATAGGTACAAGGCTAAATTAACATTTGTCCAAAAAGAAACTCTCTACTCTTCACCAGCCCTCTTATAATTATAACAACTGGGCACAGCACATCAAGGCATACTTCTTTATCGTCCTTATGGAAAAACGTATTATGCCGTTTCTGTTGCTATTAAAGGGACCTTTGTTTCTCTTCTTCCATCTGCTGAAACTAAAAATCTTTTTCATTATCGATTAATCTGCCTATTATTTTCTCAATTAATCAATTTTTTAAAATATTGGAAAATACTGAAATACCCATTACAATTTCTCATAGCCTTCAAAATGTCATGTTAGAGAAGCTGTCACCAGAGAGTTTTGGCAACTTTGGTTTAAAAATGATTCAGGCCTAAATAATTCATCGATTTGTAAGTCTGTAAATCACAACTAATAAATTAATTGACTTGCTTTTGTCCAGTGGTTGTGATATCTGTTCCCACAAAGATAAAAACACAAGATTTTTCAAATTGGTTTCAGAGAGAGAAGATAACAATCAAGTGAGTGTTTGGAGCCAATGTGCCAGTCTGGCAGGGTTAGTCTTCCACTGAAACTGCACATTTCATCAGTTCGTCACTAAAGAAAGATCAGCCCCTTAAATCGAGAGATGAGATTAGAGTGTTTATATATACATTAGTTTTGTCTGGAGAAAAAACACAACATTGGTTTGGGTCAAACTGCAAAGTAAACCAGGTGATGTAAAAGAGCGTCGGTTTCGCCTCAGAGACTGTGACGATGTGATTCTTCAGCTCCTGTTTGATTTGGTGGCTGAGTGAGTGATCGATGGCGAGGAAGTGAGCGAAAGAGCCATTTTATGGATGTACTCAGCCTGGATCAGAATGAGTGGTGATGGTGGGGGTTTTAACAGCCCACAGAGCCTCTTGACAAGTGCCCCGTCTGTAGCCAGTGCACGTAGTAAAGTATTAGATTAGCACTTTATTTCTCTATCCTGCTCTGCCTCCCTCGCTCCTCTGTTATATGTGACCTCCGTACAGCTGCCGCACATGCAATCAACCCAGAAACCCTCAGGGAGACCTCCTTTTATCAATACTTTCACGACTGCGTATCAGAATGAATCGCACAGCAAACCGTGGCTAATGAGTTATAGGCTATATGTTAATGTTTCCAGGCAGCTCTTTTCGATTTGATCCAAATGAATGACCTGCTGTTGTTAGTGCTAAGAAAACACCAACTCAAAAGAACCATATATATATATATATTATAGTATAACTGTATTATATGATATAGAGCTGAAACAACTTGTCAATTAATCGATTGACAGAAAACAGCTTCTAAAATTATTTTTTGTGGGGAATTTTATGCCTTTTTGGTTAGCTGGCAGTTGAGAGATGTCAGGAAATAAAGGCATAGAGAGATGGGGAATGACATGCAGCATAGGTCCCCAACTGGAGGTGAACCTGGAGGTGAACCAGGGATGCTGCGGTTCCTGGTTGGAGCTCTAACTCCTAGACCACTAGGGCACCAATCAGCAACTATTTTAATAATCAATGAATCGTTTCAGTTATTTTTCCAGGAAAAAATATCAAATCAAATGTTACGATTTGCTGCTTTTCTTTGCCATATGTTAATAAACTGAATCACTTCAGGTTGTTGGTTGGACAAAACACGTAATGAACATGTCACTATGGGCTTTCACCATTTTCTGACAGAATGATATGAGAACATAATCTGCAGATTAGCCAATAAATACATTAATTGTTTATTATTTTGTGTAGTTGCAGCCCTCTACAACAAATTGGAATGAAACCAAATGGTATAGAAACCCTGTGTCCAAACACTATGGTGACTCAAATCACCCAAATAATTTTGTCAATTTCAATTCAATTCAAAAGGACTGTCTGCTTTTGCCTCAAAGCAGACAGTCCTCCTTGTACCTGAGAGGCTGAAGCCAGACCAGAAGCTAGCAGGTTCGTAGCTCAGGACCCACGGCCTGGATGTTCTCTCTATGTTTATGTAATGTATATCTGTTAAATGTTGTCATTATATATTACACAATCTTTGGACTTAGCAGGGTAATATATAGGTCAAAGGCTCGAGGGAAAGCGAGGCTTACGTCAGAAAGCAGGCGCTCGAGCAACTTGGCCGCCTGTATGTTCTCCATGTCAACCTCTGTTATCAGCTGCTGCGTCCCTGAGCCTGGGCACGGACCGGACTGATGCATAAACACAGAGGTTTGCTTTTTTGTTTGCTGATGTAAGGCTCTTTGTGAGGAGCTCTGCAGTTATATCCATCCTTCCTGCTGCCAACACAGCTTCTTTATTTAATTAAAACATGCAATATAGCAAATATTAGTCAATCTTTCAGATGTGGTCAGCCTTTGGACAATATTCAGCACTTAACATGCAGATTGTGTCGAGCAGAATTGGGCAGAAATTTAAAGAAGAAAACGAATTCAGACTAGTCATGAGCTAAGTCTTTGAACCTCAGCTGCTCCCCTGGTGTGAACACAATGACTTCCCATTGGCCTGTCTTTGTTCACTTTGATTTTCTTTGCTACGCTTCCACCTTGAAGCAAAGCTGTACATTAGAACAATGGTGTTGCTGCTAATTGTTTTTGTAAAAGAATATAGCCTAAATGCTTTGGGTGCTGTCACAACACACCCTTTTTATTTCTCTGTAACTACACTCCTGGGATTGCCACGCTCCTCTTTGTTGTGTGGATAATATGTTTAATTAGGAAGAGTTTCAAAATGTATTCCTCTCTGTCATAAAGAATGTATGAGACCCTGGCCTCTTTCTCATGAATAAAACATAGCGAGTTGTAGATCAGAGGGGTGATGTGGTATTTTAGAGTATGTGACAATGTTGCTACATGTTTCAAAAGGCAGAAGTTATTATTTCTGGTTCTTGACACCAGGTTGGCTCTGTGAGTACGCCACTTGAGGCTGGTTTTTTAACAGTTTTCATACTGATGTTTAGCAGAGAAACAAGTCTGAGCATGAGGGCAGTAACCAGGTTGAATTTGTTTGCATGACTAATAGGGTTGACTCAAAGGTTTGCAATGAAAGAGGCTGTTTTGAGAGCTTCTATGCAGCTTTTGTCAGCCTGAATCACTGAGAAGGCCAAACAGCTGTAATAAAGCCCAAGTTCCTGCACCATCAAGTGGAAGCCCTATAGTGCACATCCACTCAGCAGCAGTTAGCAGTTAGCCTCTGCTTTGCATTTGAGTGGTTTGCTGCTTTCAGGACTGTGACTGCTCCTGCCCAGCGCTGAGACAGTGCGGCACAGACGCCAACATTATAATGAATGATGTCACGACAAAACTGACAGCTGAGCTGGAACAACAGGCTTCACTTTTGGCTTGCTGTAGTTTGTTGACAGGCTGCCCAGAGAGTGACGGGATTTTGTGCTGCACTCACTGCTGATCTTGCCATAGAAAAGGGATGAGGCTCTTTGGCTGTTTTCCCATTGTTGGAATACAAGCACAGCTCTGATGGGTTACTCTGCACAGTACCAGTGGGTGTCTTTTTGTGAAGTTTGACATTTTATCCCAGAGAATCCTCCCTCATTTTATAGTAGCATAGAATCTAAAGTAGGATGCCAAGTTTTGTGTAACTGTACGTCCCATATGGCTCTTTGGTTAATGGATCAGTTGTCATCTCAATCCTCAACACAATCTGCCCCTCTATAAAACCAGGATTATTTTTATGTCATTGATTTGATGCTACAGGAATCGTCTTCAGTTCAAAATGTACTGCAAAGTGGCAAAAGGGTTATCAGCATTTGTGTCGTAGACTTCATTTTTGTTTGGTTCCAGTCTTAAACACGATATGAGAGCTGGGCAATGTGTTGCCATGGAGTTAAAATTAGTTTCTTGGGCTTTTTTTTGTCTGTTTGATGGGGGGATCCGAGTATGAATTAAATGTGTGTGTCACCATAGCAACATCATAGGTGATGACAAGAAGCAGCTCATGGGAAATGTGGGATGTTAGTCTCAGTCTCAATTTATTAAAGTCCTGTCAGGATATAGTAAATCTTCAGTTTTTAAACCTGCCAAACAAATTTCATTTTCTTCCACTTTCTTCTATGTCTAAACATTTTGTTTTAATTCAAGACAAATGAGGAAAGCCAAAAGAGCTTTTTTGTTTGGCATTTGTCCTTTTGATAAAGGTCATTTTTGCTAAATACCACACCACGTTTTTACACCACTTTTTTGTCCATCTGTTTCTCTGTGTATATTTTTGTTTCTCTAGTTAAAATGTACCTAGGAGTTGTCTCTGAGACAGCTTTTGATGATTAGGTGCAGAGTCTTGTTTTGCTCTGGTCAAAAATAATGGGGCTGCATTTAGACATTTTTATCGTCTGAATTAAAAAGTGTCTCCAGTTCCCCCTGTTAAGCAGAAAGCAGCAGCCAGGATTTTAATTGGTGGTCGGAGAAAAAAGCCACTTCAGATGTTGCTTCACTGGTTACTGTTTTTGTCCTTTTACAGATGATCTTTTTCAAAGCACACTTAAGTTGACTGCAGCTATGCCCCAGGTATCTTAACCTTATCTTAATGAGCCTGCAACCGTCCATCCCTGAGCAAACCTGTGCTTATTCTAAAAAATTGAGGTGTAAGACCTTTGTTATAGAAGCACATACTGAGTCATGTTTGTCCATTTAAAGGTGTTTCTCTTTCCTCTCTTGAGTTGTTTGTGCTGCTGGTCTTAAATAAAGCTGATATAATTTAAGTAATTATCTACCTATGCCTATATCTACCATCTTTCTGTCCCTCTTACAGAGTGTGCCCACCTGCTGCTAGCCCACAATGCACCAGTGAAGGTGAAGAACGCTCAGGGATGGAGCCCCCTTGCTGAGGCCATCAGCTACGGAGACCGACAAATGAGTAAGTGTCTGTGACTGACTGACTGGCGCTGCTTGGTAATGCACTGAAACAGACCTCCGACCACTACTGCTACATGCTGTGATGATGTTGGTCAGACAGTTTATTTACTGAAATCAGTATGGCCTCAAGAGGCTTTCAGTTTGGGGTTTCCTGTGTGAAAACAGTGATGAAGGAGAGAACAGGTCCACAGATCAACAGTTGCCTCTGCACATTCTTCCACGCTGCTGCCCCCAAGTGAGGCCATGATGCAGGCCCGCCTCCTTTGTCCCTCAGAGAGGACATTCCTCAAGGCCCTCTGGCTTTTGTGCTCTGATGAAAGGCAATTCATTAGATGTTTCTCTTTCTCCTCATAGGCTGATTGTGCTCAAGCCCCTGCCTCGCCCATTTTCTACCCACAGCTTATAGTGGCTCAAACTCTGCTTTAAAATAGTTTTAATATAAAATATTTTCATTTCAAATGGATGTTCCCACTATTACTAGTAAGCATGAGCTTTTACAAAAACATCACTGACATGTAAGTCAAACCAGTATGTTAGTTTTTATAGGTGCTGCATGCACCTTTGTACACTGGCAGTTCAATCTTTCTCATATTGAATATTGAACTTCTGGCAATGAGCATTTCCCAAAAAAAAATTTCCCAAACTCTTTAACAATTTTCTATTAGACCTGTGTTAGGCTGTATAGCTTCTATTTTTACTTGATAGATGCATTTTTTTGTTATGTATTTAAAGCTCTTGATAATCTGGTCATGGGAACAGGAAGGCCTGTAGTTTCTCTCTGTGGGGTGGAGCCGTGTATCAGTGGTCAGATACTAAATAAGAATGTGTCAAACTGAATTACAACACTATAATACTGCTACAAAACTACAGCCAGGCTGATGTGTGAAGTGTTGGGAACTGATGTTGGCTTATCACAGGTACATGGGGTTGGAACATTAAATTGAAGCTGTGTCATCATTGTATTGTCTTTTAGCAGTCTCTACTCTGGGCTCATTTTGCTTGGTTGTGTGTATCCTTATTCCTGCAGATAACAGACTAAACACTCTTGCAGCAATATTACATTTAGACATTTGCAACACAGCTAAAATGAAAATGTATAATGTAAAATGTTCTCAGACACATGTTAACCGTCAGTCCGTCACAATGAAAGAGTTGGACCTTATTAGTGCAGGTGCTTGGCTCTAACATTGAGCAATCATACAGGCAGGCAGCTCCTCAGATTAACTCTCTAATACCATTTACCGTACCATACCAGGTTTACAAGTGTCTCTGTTGACTGAAGCCTCTAATGAACTCTGTAACACCGTTTTACTTTACTTTACCTCAGCTCGTCTAGCTTGTACAGACCACCATGTTACGCAGCTGCATGACATATTGTGTTTTGAGTTCAAGGCACAGCTCTTGCTTTTTCCCTTTTGGAAAAACTTGCTGTTTTGCGGCTGCTGCAGTCTCCATTCACCATTGCTCTCAAATGTCTGAAATCCCTGACTGAAGTTATGTAGAAGACGAGGCAGGTTGAGAGAAATATATACCATATACCGTAAAAGTAAAACACCAGATAATGTAGTGTTATATGATTATATAATAATGTAAGAGTATCTAAAAGTTGTCTTTTGAATTAAAAAAAAAAAACTTTACTTACTACTACACCCCCACCAATGCAGCCACCTGCATTGTTTTCACGCAGGCTGACTTCGGTCTGAATGCCCACCAAACGCTCTCTTTTCAAAAGGCAGAAATGATTCTTTTCATTGTCATATCAGCTTTGGTTCTGGACACAGTGAGGCAAATGTGCACCAGGCCAAACAAAGAGTAATTCAAAGACCTCTATGAAGTGGAGTTCTAGGAAAAAGAGCAAATTCACTAGGACTATACCTGCTTCTTCTGGATCTGGGCCAGGGAGAGGAGTTTATAGGCCAGAGCTTAGCGGCTGGACTTGTGTCTGTCTGCTGATTCAGGAGATCACTAGACAGGTTCATGCTCAACCTGCTGGCAGACAGGTACAGTAGGTCAGTCCGCTGATCACTGGAGTCAGCTGACAAGAGGGACTGCGGCTTCTGTTGCACTGAAGCAAAAACTCTGAGGACTGTTGTTGCTGTTTAACCCTCTTTGCCTCTTTGTGTTCTTTAATGTCGCTCCAAAGTACAGGGCAGGGTCTCTGTTGTAACAGCTCAGCTACAAATGGCTGAGACTGCACACTGTAAAACAATCACACTTGGTCTTCCTTACATAAAAGTTAACCAGGCTGCCATGATGACATTAAAGGAGAAAGGTGCTGAAGGAAACTGTGACTGTTTTCCCTATTCAGCGCAATAAATGTCGAGTCCTTTACAGGCTTAGCCCAGCAGAGCCCTGCCTCGCAGTTATTCAGTATGAGCTGAGTCAGCGTCAGTCAGGACTCTGCGAGGAAAGTGGAGACCGAGGAGTTTTGTTTGTTTGATTTAAGGCAAATGTACAACCCTGGAAAGTGCTGAAAACCAGTAAAATATTTTTGATGTAGTTATAGAGGTCTGCAGCTCTCCATTGGTATTGTCAGATTAACCTGCGTCTTTTCTTGAATGGGATTATTAAAAAAATACTCTAACTCAGTGCTCTCTCTGTGTTATTTTTAGCCAATGTTTGTGACTGATTTCCCTTAATGTCAACCCACATTTGTTGTGATTTGATGTTATTTGTCACCTGAGTTTAGTCACTTATGGCTTTCCATTTGAACAAGGAGGCAAAATGTGGCTCCGAAATAGATTTTGTCATTTGTTTTGTTCAAGAGCTATTTCTGTCCTCAGTGGCCTTCCACTCACGCAGCGATGTCGTCAGCTCTGCCAGTCATGTTGGTGTTTATTAGATGGGGAACTGTTTGCTTGTTTCCATATCATAAATTTACAAGATGAAGTGATAATAAATATAGTTGACATTTTTGTCTTCATGTTATTATTATTATTATTATTATTCTGCTGTGCTATCAGAGCCATCAGATGTTTCTGATTTACATGTTCAGCATGTTTTTTGAACAGTGTAATACTTTGGGTTTGTAAAGTATCAAAAAGGAAGCTTTGTTCTTTTAAGGCCACAGCGGACCGTCAGTGTTTGGTCTGTAGTTGAAGGACTTGACCAGGGGGAAGTATGGCTGTGATATCATTTTCAAAATTGAATTTTCTTATTTATTTTTTCCAGGAAGAGCATTGGGGTTTGGCTGTTATTCTGTGGGAAATTATCACCACCCACTGGCCATTGTTTGGTTCTGTTCATGACTGATTAGTTTGTCTACTTTTACAGACAATTTACCCAGCAAACAGCCAACATTTGGAAGATTGGTTATATATTTTAAATACACTGTATGTTGGTGCCTAGCCTTTACTGGAGTCCTCTATATCGACAGTATTGAAATACTGTAGGTTTCATAGCAGTGAAGTGACAAAATAATATTAAAACAAAACGATAGTGTCTGAACAGGACAGATCCCCGTCCTAAAGCTTAACTAAATTTTTTCCTCCCCACTACATTTATACATACTTTTTGAAAGCAGCTTGTCATTTTTAATCAAGCATTAAGAGCTCTCCATCCTGCGTGTGGTATGTTATCTTTAGTTAATGTGGACGTTTTGAGTCTTTTTAGATGTCTTGTAAAATTAATTGACCATACCTCAGTAAGTTTAAATATTTGAATCTATAATAATCTAATTCAGATGGGCCTTTTTGCTGCAGCTGCTGCTGCTGCCTGCCTGCTTTGCTCTGCTACACAGTGACTCCACAGCGTACCTGTGTCAATATTGACTGTTCTCAGTTTGCTGGAGACCTGCCAGTAGCAGTTGTCCAGTTAGATCCGAGGCCTAATTGTTAAATGGTTGCAGTTTGTGTTGATGTAAATGCAAATGTGTCTTGACTGTTGACTCTTTTCATTAATGTACAGAGGTGAAATTACTGACATCACTCACCTCATTAATGCCAGGAAAGTGCCCTAATCAGTATCTGGGTGAATTAGCGCCAGCATGGAGAGTCAGTTAGGTTTAGTGTTGAAGCGGTCGGCATTGGTCTGTGTGCAGATGGTGAGATTGTAGTCCTTTCCTTGTCCCGCTGAGATGTGGCGAGGATCAGGAGGAGTCCCATCCAGAACTTGTCCACACTCATTAGGCAGCCGGGCCACAAAGACACCCTCGTCCTGTACTTGTGTCTGTGTCAATTGGTGCGTGTGTAGTCATGTGTGTCAGTGTGTGCGTGCGTGCCTGTGCTCTCATTTGGCCTTGTTTTACCATCGAGCCCTCCGCCCCCTCTGTGCTGCCTCATGGGGAGCACCAGTAAGACAATATGAACAACATGTTTGTGTATGTTGACTCACCACGTGGAGCACAGGAGCTAGTTAGGCTTATGATTATGCCATATGTCCACTATTGCTTTTAGTCCTATTAAAATGTAGGACAGTCTGGGTGTCTCAAGCCAAACATTTTCCTGTGTTTTTTTTATTACTGTTTCCATTAGTTTATAAGTGGCACAATTATGTCGTCATTTAATCCCCTCCTGGCTTCATCAAAGCACCACAATTATGTCAGTGAGCAGCTGATGCTTCCACTCCCCTTATAAACAGCAAATAACATTTAAATAAGTGCTCGCTAGTTGGGTGTGTATCCCTTTTGCTTTTGCATAAACAAGTAAGTCTCCCGCAGCCAATGGGCTAAAGAGCTATGAATGCTCGTTAATCTGACCCGTCATAGTTGAAAGTCGACTGTGACTTTGTCTCTCCCCCAGGTCATTAAGGAGGTTAAAGGCGCAGCTCATTAGCAGGCGGCTCCATATCTGTCAGGCTCGTTCCCTTTGAACTTCCTGGAACGTTTTGATCCCTGCAGGCGGCGTGCAGGGATTGGCGCGTTGCTGCTGGGAGTGTCCCATCTGGCCCCAGGAAGTCAACATATCTCTGAACCAAAAGCCAGCGTCACTGTAAACTGCGTTCATTCTTATTGTTGACAGGATTTACATACACACAGCAGTCTGCTGAAGTGTTCATATATCAAAACTTCTTTACATTAAAATGAGGGGCTGCACAACGAAGGTAGATGCTCTCTAAACAGCTCCTGATGGAAGAGAGCAGCTCTCTAAAAGTGAGGAAGGTTCAATGTTTAAAAATATGCCAACTAATTATGGAGGAGCTGGCCTTCATGCCATGTAGAGAAGGTTTGCCAAAGCAAGAGCAACGTAGTGGAGAAATTAGTTTTTAAATATAGTGAATATATCTTCTTTTTCTTGGAGCAAGTTAAGTGGTGGGATCGGATTCAGCAAATCAAAAGGTTATTCGAAAAGATTTCACAGCCAGCCGTTATGGGAACAAATTGCATTTCTCCAATAAACTTTTTTATCATCTTCAAAGTGGAAAAGGCTCTTCAGCAAATGCTTTTTTTCTGCGCAGCAAAAAGCTACCTCATTGTTGATGCTTTTGGTCTCACTTCGTCTCTCTTTCTCTTGTTGTTTCTGTGTCTTTCAGTCACAGCGCTGCTGAGGAAGCTGAAGCAACAGTCCAGGGAGAGTGTGGAGGACAAGAGGCCCAAGCTGCTGAAAGCCCTGAAAGAAGTAAGCAGTCCTGACTGTTCTCTCTAACAGTGCTCCTCCTCATGTCTTCATGCTGTCTCTCTTTTCTGCTCATCAGATCTTTTTACTTCTCATCCTGCTCCCATCTTGTTGTCCCCTTTTTTAATCTGATCTTTTCTCTCGATTTTCCTTTCACACTCACAAATACACAAACATCCCTCCCAGACACCAGTCAAGTTTGTCATTCACAAATTACTGTCATCACAACAAAGCAAAGCCAGGAGGGACACACACACACACACATTGTCAACCAGTCAGAGTCGCAGACGTGGTGTTTAAGGCTAAGTAAAACCTCACAGTGCTTTTGTGGCTGCCTGCTATGACGTCACATGTAGACACACATACTGTAAACATGTAACTACTAACAGACATGCTGTTCAGAGCTGCCATTATCCTTCAGGGTTTGTTGTGGTTGACATGATGTCAAACATACACACACACTGTAAACATTTAGCCATGTACAGACCGACAATATGCTTTTCAGAGCATCTAACGAGGAGCCTTTCTGTATTGTTGTTGCTGCCTGACATGAAGTCATGGAGGCCAAACTTGTAGGCGTAATCATCTGGCGATTTCAGCTTCCGGTCAGCTGGGCAGCGCCCCCACCCCCACAAGAGAGTCAGGGAGCAAGTAGGCAGATGGGCAAATATAAGAGCAAAAGAGGCAAACTATCTAAAACCCTGTGTTTTTAACTGCATGTAAATGCTGGATTTGGGTGTCTTGACAAGTTGCTTGACAGTCAGCCGAGCCTTTGTTTGACGTGACAGGTTGCGATCCTTCCTGGATGATGAGGCAGAGATGCCAGAGATGAGATTTTTCTGTGTCATCGTCTCTTAGAGATTATATAGCTCTGGGAAATGATGATCTCCTGCAGCCTGACATCATCACCAAATGCCAGATTGAGACCACCAGTGGTGCTGATGAGATCAGTTCATCCCATCATAGTACCTCACAGGATAATTAGGCGCCATTGATTTGTGTCAGTCAGGCGTGGTCCAGTTTCTAATTTTTCACTGATTTTGTTGCATGCACATGAAATCCAGCAACATATATATATATATATATATATATATATATATAGCATTTTATATCCTGTATTTCCATCTTCTCCCCTCATGTGATTTTCCTTATGATTGAGATTTCTTTGTCTTCATTTGCAGCTTGGAGACTTTTACTTGGAGCTTCACTGGGACTTTCAAAGTTGGGGTGAGTCAAGCAACACCTTCTGCTGCCTTACAATAGTGACATTATCCACTCTGGAAATTAAGCACGTTTCCTCAGTAAGGATGTAGCCTGAAACACCAACAGAAGAGGATAATGTGATGCAATCTGTCAATGTCTGTCTGGTTAGTGAGTGCTGTGTCTGTGCCATAAGGGACATCGACTATGGCTACAGGCTGAAAATGACTCCTCCTGCTGGACATGAACTGAAGCACCATCCTCTAATGTCAGGAATATCTGCTAATACCAGAAGGAGAATTTAATCTCCAGTTGCACTGAATTTACACATCATTTGCAAAGCAGATGAAATATACCATGTGACAGTACATTAGTCGTATCCACTGGTGTAGCAGCATTTGCTTAGTCTGCAATAGTCTGGCCCCAGACTGTGATCCTGGACTGAATTCTGGGTAATCTCTGTGTATTTGTGAATTATTGACAAGGTGGGCAAGATTATGTAATGGACGCATGATAGTAACTAAATGTAAACTGGTTGCATAACAGTGTATTTGTAAATGGAATTTGTGTAAACATAAAGGCTGTGATTTCTAAAGATGTATGTGCTCAGAGAAGAATCTGGTTTAAACCAACACAGTCTCATGGATCTGAGACTCTCAGAGGGATTTCTGGCTTTGTGCCCTGTTAAGTCTACATGTGGTGCTCTGCTGGGTTTGGAAGAGCCACTTGCATTTTTTTTTCAATGCAATCCTGCAGAGAAGGACTTTTTGGACCGTTAAAATACCTCTTGAGTTTTGTGCAACGATAGAAGCAAAGAAAGTTTCTTTCTGCCAGTTACTTAACCTGGTGAGGACTGTGAGTTATTAAATATTTAGCAACACGTTATAGGGCCCTCTAGTCTACAGAGCTATATGCTACTGAGGCTTTGAAGAGGATGGTATTCTTCATTATTGAGTGAGCTTTCTAAATTTAGATGTCACTTCACATATCCTTACTGTATGTTTTCATGTTGCAGTGCCTTTGCTCTCCAGAATCCTGCCTTCAGATGCCTGTAAGATCTACAAGCAGGGCCTCAACATCAGGCAAGTCCTGTCAACAAATGTAATGCATTTAAATGTTAGAAGACAAAGAAAAGCTGCCTTGTGACACCACCTCATGAAAACCACATCAAATTAAACCGTAATTCCAGCAGAAATTCATCACACTCTGACGCACGCTGACACGCAGCCACAACAATGTATCTACAGCGGGAATCCACGTTGCTGTGTTTCATGGCCTTCAGATCTCTGCTACTGGGTTACATCTGCAACAAACCAGGGCAGACCTTTATCTAGCACATACACAGATGCTTCTATATTTGGGTATCGTAACATCTCATCAGAATTTATTTGAAGAATTAACTTGGTGCATAAAAGAGTGTGTTTGTGTCTCTGTGTGCTCCTCCTGTATGAGTTACCCTTGATGTGGAGCTTGTCATTATTCTCTGAAACTGCTCCTGGCTTGTCTCATTTGGTATTCAAAATGCCCTCTTATTATGCTGTAGTTGCAGGGAGAGAAAGAGACAGAGAGAGTGAAAGGAAAAAAAACTGTCACAGCAAGTTCATTTACATTCTAGTGCTACAGTGTGTCGGGCCTGTCATACTGTACCTGCCCATAGCACCTACCACTTTGTGTCTTCACAAGAACATCAGTTATTCTCTTAGCTGTCACACCTCATTCCAGGACTACCCACTTTGACAAAGTACAAAAAAAAATTCTTGAAATGTGTTGCTGGTGTCCCATGGCAATGATTACCATACACATTGTCTCTAAACGGTGTGACATCCATCACAGTTCTTGCTTACAGTTTTGACACTGTGTGTGTCTCGCATGTGGCCAAAGTTAATCAATTCTTTTTCTGTCGTCTTCTGTTTCCTTTTCCTTGTTTGACTGTCTTCTCCTTTCATCTGTCTAAAGTTCCCACACTAAACCTACTCTGTGTGTGTGTGTGTGTGTGTGTGTGTGTGTGTGTGTGTGTGTGTGTGTGTGTGTGTGTGTGTGTGTGTGTGTGTGTGTGTCTGTGTCTGTGTGTCTGTGTGTCTGTGTGTGTGTGTGTGTGTCTGTGTGTGTCTGTGTGTGTGTCTGTGTGTAGATTGGACACCACCCTGATAGACTTCACAGACATGAAGTGTCAGCGTGGGGACCTGAGTTTCATCTTCAACGGCAATGCCATCCCCTCCGAATCTTTTGTTGTGCTGGACAACGAACAGAAAGTCTACCAGCGGATACACCACGAGGTGTGTGAGACGCATGCTGATGTGACACTGAAAGACTGAAGCCTCACTTGCAGCCCCTGAAGTTTCCATTGTTCATTACAACCCACATTTAGGGCTGCTCACAATTATTTAGTCATTAATTAACCTCATTCTTTTTTAAATTATTTTCTCAATTCATCATCTACAAACTGTCAAAAGTAGAGAAAAATTGGCTTCATATTTTCCCACAGTCATATTCAAATATCTTGTTTTGTCCAACTAACAGTTTAAAGCTATAAAATGTTCAGTTCACTGTCACTTAAGACAAAGAAGAAGCCTTTCGGGAGCATGACTATTCATACAAAATGTTTGTTGAGATATATTGCTCTTGGCCAAAGTGTTGGAAGAACCAACTGACATGGGGGAAAAAACTAAAATCACTGGTCCTGATGCCACTGGTGTTATTGAAAAAGCAGTGCTAAAAATCAGTCTGTACCGTCATCGGGTGTAAAAACCTGATTATTATTCTCCACTGTCATTAACGGGTGTCCAGATGAACGGACACATCCGGTACTGCTTTATACCGCCATACTGAGCGTCCAGGCCCGTGTTGGTGCCTTTTCTAACACTGTCCTGTATGTTCAGGAGTCGGAGATGGAGACCGAGGAGGAGGTGGACATTCTGATGAGCAGCGACGTGTACTCCGCCACGCTCTCCACCAAGTCCATCACCTTCTCCAGGGCGCAGACTGGCTGGCTGTTCAGAGAAGACAAGACGGTCGGTGTCAGCTGTTGTTTTGTGGTTGTTGTTATCATGAGGTTATTACTCTGTGGGTCACAGCAGGGGTTTCACCTGGATGTGGAATTTCTGTAAATCTTTAGTAGCATGACCCAGACATGAAGTTGGGAATTCTCTGGGGAAGGCAGGAAATGAAAGGTAAAAAATACACAGGGGTCAGTACACAGATGTATATCAGAATGTATTTTACACTTAATGTGTAACATAACGTCAACTGCAATATATGATGGTTTTCAGATGGTTTACTCAAAAGGAACCCAGGCTGTTGACCCCTGAAAAACAACATGGACAAATTAAAAGGGATAAAATATTTTAAAGTCTGGGAAGTTTCTGACAGTGCTCTGGAAGAAAAGCCACAGAAAGAGAAAGATATGGATCCCTGTACTCGTACTTTTGACTTTTACTTTACTGTAAAGCAAAGATGCTGGCAAACTAAAGTATTGCAGATAAATTAATAATAGTTTGACAGGTCTGGACTGAACTAGACACTCAGTTGTCTTTCCATCTTTTTGGACCTTTATGTGTTATTAGCTTGACCTGTAAATGTTGTTTCTCTGTCTTTTGTTATCTCACTCTGGGAGTCTTCCTCTGTCAGAATATCACTCTTGTTTCAAAACTACAGTTTGTCTGTGGACTCTGACCACTTTCTTGATCATATTCCCTGCACTTCGTACATATACCAGGCAGGAAGGACAGTAAATAAATGAAAGGAGCATCAGTGATAACTCCAGGAAGGAACCACAGGTGCAGGCTCAGAGTTAAAAACAACACAGACAGGGCAGGGGGCATGAGATGAATGAGTTATGTGGGTATTGCTTTCTGTCCCCTCGCTCCCTTGTCCTTTTGACATGTGTTTAAAAGGGAAATTGGTGCTTCAGCAGGGGGGAGGACTTATCTAACTGTTTCTTCTACCTTCAGGAGCGCGTGGGAAACTTTCTGGCAGATTTCTACTCCGTGAACGGCCTGGTGCTTGAGTCCAGGAAGAGACGGGAGCATCTGAGCGAGGAGGACATCTTGAGGAACAAAGCCATCATGGAGAGCCTGAGCAAAGGAGGGAATCTCATAGAGCAGAACTTTGAGGTGAGTCGGCCACTGAATATGGCTGATGTCGTTTCAGCAGGGTGACGGAGTCAGCAGAGAGAAGGCTATTACATCTAATTTACAGCCTCAGTCCACAAGGCCTCCACCCTCATCACCCATGCTGTGATTATTGGGGTTATGGGGCCTCATGGAGCATCACATTACAACCATCCTATCATAGATTGGTGCTTGAGACCTGCACGTTGATAACATGACATTACACAGGAGCCAATATGGCTAACATCCACCTTGACATCTTTTAAAAAAAGACACTGAGTCCTTAATGGCTCAGTAACAGTGCTGTTATGTAGCTGAGTCTCCATACAATCTGTACTTCTAGGGAGTGTCCAGTGTCAACAGATAAGGATGCTGAAGATTCAAGGATTTCTGATCTCTCTGACTTCTTTTATTGTCGAATGTTTGACCACATTGACTTGTTTTTAAGTATTTCATGGATTTAATATTATTAGCTTTTTCACCAAAAAGTTCCAGGAACTATGGAGGAACCAGAGGAACTAAAGTCAGGGACTAAACCCAGCTCTAAAAGTCTGTTGTATTCCTGTTTGCGTTTCTGTGAATTTTGGCAAATTAGATTGACGGCAGTATTTTAAACATTAAACACAGAGGAAACAATAACAGAGTGTTTCTGTTTGTATTTACTGCAACATGCCTCTGATGTTTGATTGGGATTATTTATTCTGATGAGAGTTTTATGGTTGTTTATTTGTGTTTCAGAACGTTATCGCCATGAAACTGTCAGTAAATTAAGTTTTTTCTCTCATCACCATTCCCGCTCTCATTCATTGCTAGCTCGCTTGACCGCAGCTCCCTCTCTCTCCCTCATCCTAATATTAATATCAGTGGCTCCCAGTACTGCTTTGTTTTATGAATGAAGTGAATGAGTTGAAGCAGTCACAGCGTTTGTGTTTGACCACTCGGCCCCAATAGTTCCCGAAATATCACAAAGTACTACACCCGGAGTAGGAACTTTTTTTTACCCCGTAACTATTTTCCAGGAACTAAATGTTCCTCTGGTGGAAATGCAGGTTGAGTTCATGAGTTCCTTAAAACGTTCTTGTTACCCCGGCAAAGTTCCTGCGATGGAAACACCTTTATATGTGTCTATTTAATGCTGACTCATTGTTCTACAGGTCTGATGCAGTTATTGCAATGTATCCCATCTACATATCCCATTCAGTTTATTTATCATTTATTATTCAGTGATGAAGTTACATCAGAATCAGAATTACTTTATGACATGGTGAGTCAGAAAAACCTGCTTATTTGTACACTATTTTTAGTTGCCTTCTGTTGGGCCACTTACTGTGACAGACATCCTGGATCAACAAGTCTTAGAGGTTTTCTCAGTTTAAAACAAAGGAGTAGAGTGCCGCTGTAAACTTAGAGCAAAGATGCACATTTAAAGTTACTCTGTGACTCACTGCTAGGAACCTTTCAGTAAAACTGAGAACCAGTTGGAGCACTGCTCTGTCCATAACCATCCTGTTTACCTATACCTGCAGCGTAACCACCAGTCCAGTCCTGAAACTGTCCTGTCCCGCTGGAACCTTGTGGTAGGACATGAGTCTCAAACAAAATAAACCTCACAGTTCAGCTGTATCTGCACAAAGATAAATCCTGTAGAAACAGCATGGACTTCCTGCCAGACTCTGTCCATCAACTTTGCATGGTTTATTGAAAAATTCCTGTCTGACTCCCCGCTGTTGTTTCTTTGATGTTTTATTTGTTTTGGACGTGAAAAGCGAATGAAACGCTGCCCCCGATCACTGTTGTTTGTGAGACAGGTCCACCCCACCTCCCCCTCCGTGTCCACTATGCATGGATTTGAGTCCAAGCACCGCTACCTAGTGGTGAAAGCTACAGAGCTGCACCTTATTCACCCTCCACCCCTTCACTACAGTATGTTCCAGACTTTGCTTAGCAAGCCCTTGTCTAAACACTAAGCATAAAGCCAGTCACACAGTGAAGACAATGCCTCTCATCACTCAATGGATGCCTTTTAACTGCTCAGTTTTTTGTCGACCCCCCCCCCTTGTTCTGTGCTGTGCTTTGTCTCATCACAGTGTCCTCTGTTGTCCGTCAGTCCATTTACACTCATTTGAATCAGTGCCCACTCGTGTTTAAAGTGCAAAAGCTGTGCTTTAGTGAGTGTCGATGTGGAAGTAGTTTCTCCTTCCACCCCAGTGGAAAATGATACATGGAAGTGGGTGAGAGTGAAAATAAGCAGCTGCTGTGACGTAGCTGTGTTTACCACAGCGAGGGAGAGCAGGTCAGCTCCGCGCCTGTGGACACAGGGAAGCGTGGGGGGCTTTCAAACAGGGCTTGACACTATTGATCACATGGATGAAGGCTAAAACCCCTGGTGCCATGAAATGATGGAGGGGTGGGACCAGCATACCAGCAGATCAGGGCCTCCGCAGACTATGTGTACTCTGTCCTCGTCACAACAACACGTGGTACACGCAGTGTGAGAGAGTGAGCACTTAACAAGGCCGCAGCCCACACTGAAAACACCAAAACATTTCTTCAGAACTTCTTTCTGTGAAGAAGTGGGAATGAAGGAAAACTAAGATATCTTCTCCGTTTTTATTTCACACAACAGAGAGCTGACTCTGGGCACAGTCTTGTTATCCACAACATTTTTCCACATTATTCTGCCCTAGTTGCCGTATTTAACCACGACTTACTAAAGAGAGGTCAGCTGGTGTGAACGTTGGCAAGAACAGCAAGTTCATTTTAGGAGGAAGTCAATTTTAGGAGAAACAGGATGGAGCGCACCCCAGTTCTAATTCAGGGTCGGCAAGAACAGATTGTCCGATCTTAAAATAAACTGACGCTGAAGGAGAACTCTTACAGTTTATTCAAGAAGGCTGAGTCGAGATCATTTTCCTCAGGAAGTTAAGATGATTCAATGCGAGGGGGAAACTCTGACTTGTTTTTATCTGGCTGTTTTTGGAGAGAGGTTTCTTCCATGCTGCTTTGCTGGTGGGTAGAGTCACAGTGGACAATAAAAATGATCAGAAAAGCCGGTTCTGATAGTAGCCTGACCCAGGAAGCACTGCAGGTGAATCTGTTTCAAATGGGCATTAGAAAGGCCACTCATTACAGAGGACTGTCTTTTGAATAGAAGTTCATTCACTGAACAGGCGTTTTGTTTTCTTATACAACTGGAAGCAAAACGTACAGTAATGCTAGCTGCTAAAACTGGTCCAGCTTTTACTTATTATTGATTGATGATCTTTAAGTGTCCTACTGTATGTAGCATCCTTTAGCTTATACATTTGTTAAACACTGATTCTGTCTGGAAGCATTTAAGCTGATAATCACCACCAACACTTGAATCCAGGTCTTTACTGTAGATGTTTTGTTAGTGCATGTAAAGCTACTAAATTCAACTTTTTGTCTTGAGGCAGCAAAGAAAGTAAACAGAAAAATAAAGTAAACATCAACAAAGAATATAAAAAGTTAACTTGTTCATCGTCAATCTGAAATGTTGCCACTGCAGCAAACACTCATGTTGAGCTGTAAATGAAACAGACTGTAGTCTGAGATGATGATGTCTTTTACTTACTGCTGTATTTGTAGAAATGGAAACACTGTTCAGGAAGTAAGGGCCATGTGTACAAAATGAGGTTACAGCACACTCTGTGAGATATTATCACGTCTCTGGTATTTGTCTCTGTAGATTTGTTTAGTGGTGGACTAAATTGTAGTAATACAGTTATAATGTATGTGTGAGGCTTAGGAGGCCAAACAGAGGTTACTGTGGGTTTAGTGATGCACTGACGCCCTCTAGTGGCCTGTGCTGAGCATGGCATTCCTGTGTTGGAGTAAATTAAGAAAGACTGATAGAATAAAGAGACTCCACAGATTCTCTCACAGATGAATGAAAATCAACAGTTTCAAGAACACAGATAGTTAATGTGACTGTAATCAGTTTAGTGAGTTATCATTTTGTTTTGTCTGCCATCAGCGTCACTTTGGACCTTTTGTTTTTCATTCTTGTGTTTTTTATGTGTGACCCTGCAGTATTTACTTAACGTTGTTGTTTGCTCTTCAGCCGACAAGGAGGCAATCTCTGACTGCCCCTTCACCCAACACTATATCCTGGGAAGAATACATCACTGCTGACAACGGAAAGTAGGTGTCTAAATAAATGAAGACTTAATTTTTAGACTTTTATGGGGGAATTAAGGGGAAATAATCTTAATTCATAGACATATTATATTTGTGAATGATGGAACTAAATGTGTGATTGTTCTTTCAAATGAACCACTATTTTAGTTTTCCTCTCTAAAAGAATAGAAAGTTAGACTTCAGATGAATCACATTAGCAAACATACTGCTGCAGTATCATTGTACATTTCCATTTCTGTAATACATATGGAAGATTTCTGCATAATAACAAGCTGTGAGCTGCCTTCATCGTGAGATTAGATGGTTGTTGTTTCTCTCTCCCCTCAGAGCACCTCATCTAGGCAGAGAGCTGGTCTGCAAAGAGAGCAAGAAAAACTTCAAAGCCACGATAGCCATGAGTCAAGACTTCCCTCTGGGCATTGAATCGTGAGTCTTCTCTATAACTTGGCATCCAGACGGTTATTAAAAAGCAGGGGGACCAAAGTCCCTCCTGTTATTTTCTCCTGACGTGCACAGTGGTGATAAAAAGGGAAATTAATAATTTGTGCAAATGACTGAAAAATGTTTTTGTTTGAATTTATTATTTCCTTTACATTTACTAAGAACTCTGGCTTTGTTTTTGTTTGTGTATCAGCAATGTGTTACAGTTCTGTCCTGTGGAGCTTACAAAAGTTGATAATAATACTAAGAATTGTGTTGATATGAGTTGCAAATGAAGTTAATACTGTTACACTGTAAACAATTAGAATCTAACAAATTAAACAAAACCTGCCAAAATCTAATACTTTACGTATGAACCAGTAAAATGTACCTGATATTTCTATGTATTTCAGCCAAAAGTTGTTGGTAGCTTCTTGTCTGTAACCAATTGTTGGTTTTGGTTTTGTTCTCCTCAGGTTATTGAATGTTCTGGAGGTGATCGCACCCTTCAAGCACTTTAATAAACTCAGGGAGTTTGTTCAGATGAAGCTCCCTCCTGGCTTTCCTGTCAAACTCGGTAAGCACACGTAATTCAAAGAAACAGACAGGATCGACACACTGAAGGATGTGTTGAAATGAAAAGGATTTTTTGATTCAATATTTAAAACATGGAAAGAAATCTACCGCAGACTGGTGTAACATTTCAAAGCATGCATCTAGGATTTGCAAAGATAAAATTTGTAATTCTGCTCCCCTCTCTCTGCAGACATCCCTGTCTTTCCTACGATCACAGCCACCGTGACGTTTCAGGAGTTTCGCTATGATGAGTTCGATGAGTCCATTTTTAGCATTCCCAACGACTATAAAGAAGACCCTAGCCGCTTCCCTGACCTTTAACCTCTCAAGCTGGAGCAGGAAACAAACGTGCAACGAGGCGACAGTGTGCTACGCAACACACTTTCTGAATTACTAAAAGGACAATTGGAAGAAAAAAACAGCGTTAATCGTTTCTCGACAGTTCATGGATTCCATCGTCCATCTCAACCCTGAATACAGACGACCAGAGTTTGACATACATGACAGAAATGGCGTCCTCAGAGCTGACGGAGGCTCGACATCTCCTCGTATTAACAAAGTGTTTCGAAGCGTAGTGTTGCACGTTCTCACTCTCACCTTCAGATTTGGTTTCATCCGGCAGCCGAGGCAGGAAGATGAGTCTGAACCTCTCATCAGCGAAAGGGCATTGAAGTTCAAACGAGTACGACAGCAGAGCAGGTGAGTTTTCTGTGCACGCGGTATAAGCAGAAGACGAGACAACCAGTTCAGTTGATGCTATGTATTTAAATATGTAAGTAATGTTTATAAAGGGAATGTTTTTAACTGACTTGTAGTAAAGCACTGATATTACTGTGTGACACATTTGGGGAGGAATTCCACCAAAAATGACTTTTTAGGTTCTTTTTCCTGCTTAAGTAGACTTTTAAAAATCCTCAAGATGCAAAAATCTTTTCAGTTTTGTGATTTTAGATTTGAGGTCAATGAGACATAAAATTGTAAATAATCTGCTGCACACCTGTGATAGGTGAAGTGGCTCCTTTTGTAGGTTAAAAACCTAAAAATCAGTTTTTGCAGAATCCCACTTTAACTCTACACATTATTAAATTGTGTGCACGTGTGTGAGTGTGTGTGTGTAACATTGATTTTCATGGGCATGGAGTAGCATCACTGAATGTTTGGGCACTATTTAGATCCACTACAGCCACTCGACATTCAGTTTATAGACACTCATTTTGTGATACTCAACCCTTAATCCTGCATTTGAAATATGAGTTTCATTGATGCAACGCTAGAAATGCTGCAATTTGTATGGTACCACAACATTTTCTCTTTGTTTGTTTGAGTGGCAGCGTGTGTAAGTTATGATGTCTAAGCCTTTTGTTTCATACTACACCTTTGTAACTATGTAACAAACTGTACAATCCTGCTAAAAGAAGAAAACTGGGGATTGTACAGTAAGTAGACATTAGGGAATGAATGAATGAATGAATGACTACCACATTCATCACAATTTTACACATACGAACCAGGCTTTTCCCCTGCACAATATGTAAATACAGGTTTTATGAGTCATTGTTTTTGTCTTTTACGTTCTCTTTTCTTTGTGCTGATGAGTTAAAGATGTCCTCTGCGAGAGGAAGAGTTGTTTTTTTAATGTGGCGTCAAGAGTTAATTCGAGTTCATTGGTTTGTAACATGGTGGCAGTTGCTATTTTTGTACATACTTGTAATGTTTTAAAGCAAAATGAATCTCTTAATTCTCCTGTCATTATTTCCCTTCCCACGATGTCTGATAAACCTTATGAACCTCCTCCAGATGTGTAGAACAATCAGTCATTTCCACAAGGTAAAAAAGCACAAAGCACCAAGGTTCCTCTGAAAATTAATTCTGTACAAGTCCAGGAGGTGTTCACTGGAGGCTGGAAAAGTTCAACTCTTGATAGCTGCTACTGTGGCCATTAATCATGTCAATACAAACAGGTGTTGTGCTCATGTTTGTCCGTTAACTTGCTCCTGGAGTTTAAAATGGTGTGCTACACAGATGTGTTGTCAGAGCAATTTGCTTATTTACATTCATGTTCAGTATCAGTATAACCAAATACAGTACATTTAACCTTTTACATCACATTCCTCCGTACGGGCAAGTGCAGCTAACCTTACTCAAAGCGTGCCTCCTCACTGATAACGCTTTATATTTTATTTCATGCTCCTTCTTGTCTCCAGCTGCTTGAATTTTCCATGTTTTACGTAGGAAATTCATCATTCATCTACAAGTCCGTTGTACAGCAAATATTGTTGTATAAGTTCTTCGACACTATTTTCATATAAAATGTACTAAAATAAAAATTCCACATATCTAAGAGTTTGGACTGCATGTTATTTATTAACTTCCTGTAACTGATGAATGCCTTTTAATTTAAAGGTTTTTTTTAAGAGTTTGACACTTTCTGGCAGTTAAAGTAAGATAACATTTATAGCAGGTTTTCTGTATATTTTCTATTTTTCTGTCCGTTAAATATGAAGCTACAGCTAGCTGCTGGTTAGCTTAGTTCAGCACAATGACAAAATGGGAAAAAATGCTAACGCCAGTCTAGCTCTGGGAAACGTTCACAGAAAATAGTTTACCAGCACTGCGGATGTACACACCATGTACATGTTACAAACATTAACATGTTATCCCGTTAAACCTAAGTCTGACAATTAACCATTTTACTATGAGGGGTGAAAAGTTGATTGATAGAAATGGAGGTGATGAAAATGCAAGTTACTTAAAGCTGTATTCCCCAAGATGTCAAATTTATGCTTGAATGTTTTCTTTCAGTGACATAACAAGTTGACAGTTTGACCCAACTTTATTAGTTTCCTAATATCGCAGACAAAGTATTTCATTGCAACAACACATTTCAATCTACAGTGTACACTTACAAAGGGGTGTAAATAGGAAGGTCAGCTGAAACACAACTGGGTGCATTACAGTTAAAGCAAAACGGTTCAGCAACCAAAAACTCCACATGAAGTTGGTGCCGGGTGGCGAGTGACTAACAGTCTGAACAAGGAAAGGACTCCATCCCGGCTAGTAAAATATTTACATGGACAACATTTTAGAGGAAAATGCTGTGTATTCTACCGTCAGGAAGACCAAGTCTGAACACAAAGGCAACAAAAAGAAAACACAGGTTCTTAAAAAAGTACAGCAATTTAAAACCATGTCTCACGTTATTCATATTTTAGTCCTTGTTTTCTTGTCTTTACAAAAATTATTTGACTGCTTTCCTTCAACACCCCCTCCCCAATAATTCTACAGTTAAGACAACAAATCTTTTTTTACTTTGAGTGATCAGGCACAGACATGTTGTGGCCTATATTAAAAATATAAAAGGGGACAGTGGAAAGATAACACGGTCTGGTTGGGGATGTTCTCAGTCGCTCATCTCCATGTCTTCCTGATGGTGATCGTCTCCATTCAGTTTGGACTTTTTGGGGATTTGGCCCTCAGATCTCTCCATCTCCTCCTGGCCTTTGGGGGATGAAGCAGAGTCAGAGTCACTCTTCCTCTCATCATCATCCTCCTCCCCCTCCCTTTCTTTTTCACTGTCATAACCTTGCTCCTCTTCATCGTAATCCCGCGTCACCTGTTGAGACAATTTGAGTGAGTGTTAAAAAAGGGAATTTAGAAGTCAAGGTTAGTCTAAATTCTACAATTATCTCTTTGTTCTCAATGTACATTCAGCAGCATCACATGAAATGTAGGTTCCTACTGGCGTTCAATTAGATGTCCATAATTACTGAAACATACCTTCACGTCTCCTTTCTCACTATCAGACTTGCGGTCCCGGTCTCGTTCCTTGTCTTTGCTCTTCTTCTTCTTACTACTGGAGCGCTCTCGTTCATCTCTGCTCCGGTCCCTGTCCTCCCTCCTCTCTCTGTCCCGGTCCTTCTCACGTTCCTTGTCCTTCTTTTTCTCTTTCTTGTGACTGAACATGACGAATGGATCATTTTTAGTTGTTGTACTCCAAAAGTATAACATGGTTGATTGTATGTAAAATATGCACGACAACTCACCGTCTGAGCGATGGAGACCGGGACAACCTCCTCCTCGGGGACCGAGATGCACTACGGCTTCGCCTGTGCCTCCTGGGACACAAAGTAATAAAACCGTAAAAAACAATGAGTTATTTGCTGTTGTGAACATAGCAGAGTGTCACATTAATTGAGGGGAAGTGCATCAGTTGAGACTGGCATGTGCGCCTGTATTTCACCATGGTAACACATAACACTGTACTCAGACCACTCACCGATTAATGCTTCGAGACCTCCTGGCACTGCTGTAGCTCTTGGGGGGCGTCTTTGACCTTTTCTTAGACTTTTCCTCCTTTCTCCTGTCCCTGATCAAGACACAAGCAAGGTCAACAACATAGAGCAAGCCGCAGCACATTTGCAGGAAACGGGGGAGACTTTGCTTTGACCTCCTCACAGTGCCAGTGAGCAAGGCATTGTTTCAGAAGTGAAGCTGTTCAGTGCCAACGGTCCTAAACTGGATATACCGACAGCTCTTTCAAGTACTGTATATTCAGAAAGTTCCAGGTTTAAAACTAAAAATAATGATTTAAAAATAAAAATTATGATTACAACTATAGCTCAGATTCTGCAGCAGTGGTAAACACGTGGTCAGAAATAAAATAAAAAAAGGCATTTATTTTGGTCAAATAGTGGAGATGCTGACCTAGATCTACTGCGGCGGCTTCTATCCCGGGAGTGGGACCTCCTCCTCCGAGGACTCTTGGACCTCCTCCTACTCCTTGAATGGGACCTCCGCCGAGACCTGCTCTTCGAACGTCTGCCAAAATTAAGGCGTGGCACATTTTAAAAACATAAGAAATAACTGCCAGAAATTAAATATATACTGTTTGTAGACACCACAGCCAATTATTTTGTTCACATCTCATAATGCCAGTCCAGAGACAGAACCTGTCATGCAGGTGTCTTTACCTGTGTCTTGAGCGAGATCTGGACCGCCTGCGCCGTGACCGTGAACGGGAGCGGGAATGTTTGCGCTTGTCATCTTTCTTATCTGCAAAAACAAATGACAAAGTTAAATATCTACCAGGCAGTAGAAACGTTTTGCTCACATAATGGAACAAATATACCGAAGCTGACTGAACTAAATTCCAGCACAGTGTTTACTTAAACAGATTACTACAGACTGTTAAATAAAACTAGTCTACATTAAGTGCAGTATCCCAAAGAAGCATCCACAGTCCTGAGGAAGACTTCAGGAAACAGAGCACTCACTTCCTGGTTCAATGGCTGCAGAAATGAGGGACTGGGCCTCTCGGACTCTCTTCATGGCCTCTTCAATCTCCTTATTGGAGGCATCAGTCTTCAGTCCAGGATTCAAGTTCAGTCCGGCCGCTAATGGATTCAATCTGCAAGTGCCATCAATTACTTAGACTTTTCTTAAAGGTATATTTAGGCTCACTGGATTGCATGCCCTGGATGAGAGTGTGTGTAGTTTCTTACTTTGGGTCCATGGACTGCATGAGCTTCAGGAAGTCTGCAGAAAGAGCCTGAAAAAGACACGAGAAGGATATCACCATGAGAAAGACATTGTTTCAATACACTGCGTCTGTGAATGTGACGGATCAAGTGCTCACCTGGGGGTTCATGTTAGGTCCTGGCATTCCCATGGCAGCCATTTGCTCCATGTTGGGAGCTCCAAGACCTCCGAATGGCGTCCCTCCCATCTGAAATAACAGACAAACACTTAAGATGCTCTGCAGAGCTAAATTAATGCGTGTTTCAGGCCTGTGTGTGTAAAAGAAAATAGTGAAAATATCCCAAAGGGGATTAATAAAGCAGTTCCTCTTCTTAAATAAAAAACTGCACTTCCAGTCCTGACAGTAGTTTATGGTAGTCCTAGTAAATCTGGCTCAAACACTATGAATTAGTATAAACTAGGCTACAGAACAAAGTAGGATAGACTGAAAATATAAAAGCTCCCTGCATGTTACATTCCTGTTCATTTTTTAAAATGGCAATATAAACTGAACCCACCACGACCACAATGTAAGCTTTTAAGACAAATGTCAAAACTCACTGTTGCTAGAGGATTAGGTGTTGGAAGAAGGCCTCCCCCAGGCATCATTCCTGCCACAGCATTGGCTGGAGCCAGCAGCGACATAGCTTTAGATTCATCAGGAATGACTCCTGGAGAAGAACAACAACATTTCAGTACATGCTCTGAGCAAACATCGATTAACACTCAGACAAGACTTGCAGACAAGCCACCTCAGTCTAACTACTCTGTAGTAGAAAAAATAAAAAATAATAAAAATCCACTTTTTGTCTTGTCTGTAAATCTTGATACCTGACTTTTTTTTTGTGAAAGTATGATTGTAGGATTAGCAGCTATGAATTTAAAAGTCACAATACACACTGTGGTCAACACTGCCAAGATTTTATCACCTGTACTTGTTTTTTAAGTCATGAACCAAACGTAAGCAAGCACAGCCAGTTGTCCCGTGGGATGTGCTCTCAACTTTCATTAGATGTTTTATGAACAAGCGACTCGCGCCGGCTGCTTCGCTATAAAGCACACAAAAACATTGAGATACAGAAAACAAAGTTCATGATTTGGGTGTAGACACAAGGGTACATTTCAACATCACTTACCATTACCAATACAACAACAGAAAAGGTTCAGTCATATTACCTTTTCTGGGCTTTTGTTGGTGGTTACTTTGTACAATCCCACCACAACAAAAAAAAAAAAAAAAAAAAAACTTACTTGGCAACCAGATAAAGTACTGCTAACAAGCTACAGCACTGCTAGGTTTTAACCAACAGTATGTCACTAAAAACACTAAACAATCTCAAACATAAACAGTTATGGGCTACTGCCAGCAAAAGTTGTGATATCATGAAAAATGTGCCCAAAGCTGAAGAAAAACCAAACAGTAAAATCAAAGGAAAAATCTTATGGGGATGATCATCCATGGTTGTGCAATCTGAAAACAGGCTATTTTTTAATCTGACATTTGACATTTTAAAAAGGGGGGAGAGAGAGAGAGAGAGAGAGAGAGAGAGAGAGAGAGAGAGAGAGAGAGAGAGAGAGAGAGAGAGACACACACGCACGCACACACACACACCCAACAGAAAGGACACTTGAGAAACAGGATAAGGCTGCAGAAGACAAAACTGTTGGTGGCATTTTCAGCAGGGCCTGGTATATAGGGCTGGCTGAACCAGGAAAAAGAACTGTAAAACACAACAACAAAAGAAACACCACTGTTAAACGTGAGAGTCACTCAACTCTTTCAGAGTCATGTGTGGAGAGGGTCAATAAAAAAAAGCATTTTTACTGCAACATCAAGCAGAGGCTTAAAACTACGTTTATCTCTTGTGTGTTAGTGAAAATTTGGAAATACAGATGCACAGTGTGAAATAATACAAGGCTTTGGCACATGAAGCAAGTAAAAGCCAAAGGCAGTTTGTGTGCTTATCATGAATAATAACCAAATTATGTGCTAATTAATTTCACTACATCTGCTTAAAGTAACTGTTATGACGGCACACACCATCAAAACCTATTCTAGCATGCACAGCTGATTAGTCCATCTATCCTGCATGCTTTGTGCTTGGTGTAGGGATGTCCCGAACATTTCCCCCCTGATCTGAGCCATTTAATATTAGGATTCTGCCAATACCAAGTCCCAATCCACTATTTATATTTTCCTTTGTAGTGCAGTTATCCGGCTGATTAGATCTCTCCTCAGGACCGTGTGGACCCGTAAGACTGTGCTTGATTGACATCTCCCTCACCCTATTGCTAAGTTTTGCTGCACCTGTAAGGGTGTAGCAACTTACACCTGGAGTTTGGTGACTTAGCAACCTCCCACCTTGAACCTAAAATTAGGTCTAATCAGCCAGAAACTGAAAACAGCAGTGTGTACGTGGGTCTTTAATGGTTTCCTATAGTGATAATACCAATGGACAATGGAGTGTCAGTGTGGATCTGTTGTGGCAGCAAATCAACTACATGTATGATACATGACATAAATGATATGGTACATCCAAGTGTAAACGCAGTTTTCAACTGCAGGTCTTTTGGAGGTGTAGAACACCTGCAAAATGTTGCTGATATAGAGGCAAAGCAACTGTTTGGTTTTTGTTTTTTTTTTTACATAAAATGGCCTTTTCTCACTGATGCATACCGTCAGCATATCATGGATAACATGAACTAAAGCTCATTGTTGGCGTTTATTGGTTCTTACAAAAGGTTCAAATATAAACAGAGGATCATAACTGGTTCACACCAATCAATTAAAAAACGTTTTGATTGGCCTTGATACTAATCCAGCAGATCAGCTCGGGGCATCCCTAGTTTGGTGCATGCCTACTACTCGACATACATTTTATTTTTAAAAAAATATTAAAATCCTTTGAACATGTGAGAAATTGAGATCGCCCTGCACCTTCTCCCCCACCCCCTCATTTTGCTTAAGAGTTGTGTGGCTAATTCTTTTTAAGAAAAGATGCCTTGAACAGAGAGAAAAAAAATAAAGAGTTAATATTTTACTGCAGAACAAGAGAGAGAAGGGGGCTTGCGAGCCTGGTGCCATTATTTTTTCTAATCTCCTGATGGCAGCAGAGGACCACTTTCAGCCAGCAAGGAAGGGGCTCTCTGCAAATGACTTGTCCACTATGAAAACCACAACACAAATAACAGAGAGAGAGGTTTACAGCTAGATTGTAAGACATGGACACAAATGTACATTTCCCTTTTACATACCTAGAAATGCCAAGCACTGGAAAGCATAGCTAATTTTGCTTGGTCAGAAAAAACTCAAAATGGCTCAGGTAGTGTTTGCAATTCTATAAAAACAACCTACACATTGTGATGTTTGTTCAGAGATAGCCATGTGAGTGAGACAGGAATTAAACAGACACCCACCTTCAGCAAAGGGGACCACGATCAAGGCTCTGTCCACGAAGACGGTGTTCGTCAGGTGTTGGGAAACTCCCACCGACTCAGACTCAAGGAACTTTACAAAACACACACGTGAAGTCACAGGCAAGGGAGAGTCACTGGAAAAAAATACAGATATGTTGTGCAAAGAATACAAACAAGGAGACCCAACATGCCTTCTTCAAATTGACTTGAATGAGTTTTGTGTCCCCAGGGACAACAAAGTTAATAATGGATCATGGGCTGATGTCTACATCCTCTGCTTAGATCAACAAAGTACCTTAGAAATATTTACTTATACTGTGCACAGCTCTCAACAATCAAACATCACTGATGCTTTCAACCTTTATCCTTTATCCCCCATTGGTTGCCTATGTTACTATGTTGTTGCTGTTGTTACAGTTCTTGACGTGTCCTACCTGCCGAGAAGCCAGGTGTAAATCGACAGAGGAAAATACAAAGCAGAGAACAATTATCTTCTATAGCCAATTACATTTTTAAAAAATGCTGTCGCTGTTAAATCTAGGGCTTCAACTGTTTGACATAACTGAATTACTTTTCCAATTACTCTATTATTTAATCTATAAAATGTCAGAAAAGAGAGAAAATGAACAAATTATTCCATTTACAGAGATGTGAAACAGAGAAAGGCAGAGAGGCTTCAACAGGCTAATGTTGAATATTTTTCAGTGCTGAATAAACTAGTTGACTAGTTGGTATTATTCTAGTGGTGTCAACAGTCATCTATCATACCATTTTTATTCAAATGTGAGGGTTTACTGTTTTATTAGTGTTTTCTATCAATGTAAACGGAATATATTTGGATTTTTTGGCGGTTGGTCAGACGAAACAAGCCATTCAGAGATTTCACCTTTGAACTTCTGACGGGCTTTCTTTGCTAACGTTGTTTTCTGACGTTTGGAAACAATCAAAAACAACTGACAGATTAACAGACATAATAATACACGTAATCATTTGTTGAAGTCCTTATATTTTAGCTTGATAACTGACCCAAACAATTAGCAGATCAAGTTGTGATTCATTTTCTGTCAAACGGTTAGTCGACGGACTGTTTCAGCGCTAATTACATCCCGTTGTCTGTGGAAGAAAGGGAATTTAAATCTGTGCCAAGTCACTCACATAAACACACGACAGGATAAAAATATCAAGATATGTCCCTCATGTGGAAAGGTTAAGAGGGGTGACTGCTGCTGCGTTCACCAAAGGCGCGGGGAGACGTTAGCATTAGCATGTCGTGCAGCGAGGCCTACTCGACGCTACAGGCCTCAAGAGGAGCCTAGCGTGAGCCGCGTAAGCTAGCTAGGCAAGGCACCCTTTTACCTATTAATAGTTTAAGATACTCACTCAGGTGGAAACAGTTTGAGCTCCTCTATGTTTCCGAGGAATCCAAACAGAGTCCTCATTTGCTCAGACGTTGTGCTCGGGGAGACATTTGTCACCTGAATGACGTGCGTGTTGGAATTCATTTTCGCGAGTGCTAATCAAGCTAGCTAGCTTTATGCTAGCAACGTGCCTGGATTTAAAACAAAAAAGACGAGCTAGGTAACGCTTACGAGTAAAACAACATCAGGCAAATACGAAAGCTAGCATCTCTCATGTAAATAGACGGTGGTTAATGTTTGCTGCGGACAAGAACACGACGGCCTCGAGCAGGGAGCAACAATGCCGCTGCCGAAAGTGTCGTGAGGCAGGGGTGCCGCTTTCATGAACAGTTTGTAAGTTCGTACTTCTGTAGCTTTCCCCAGCAAACACGAATTGTCCCATTCAAGTGGGGTAAAATACTATAACAATTTGTTTTTGGTTGGTGGAAGAAATGAGACCCTTAACCGATGTTGAAGTCGTAATATCGCCTTTTAAAAATATTCTTAGCATCATATCTTTGAAGAAGAAGAATTGCTTTATTTATCCCCTTGATGGATATTAAATCTCTTTCACTTTATTATTATTTACACACACACACATAGGCCCACACAAATACACTCATAAACACACTGGATTCATAGACATGTGGTTGTTGGGGAGAGATGTTAGCGATGGGGCTGCCACATAGTCAGGTGCACCTGAAAGCTAATTTTGTGTTTTATATGTAAAATGTATTGTCTGACCGATACTGGATTTTTTTAGGCTAATACTGTTTACTGAGTTTAAAACATTCAATAATCATATGTCAGCAGATAGTGCATATTTTCTTCTAAGAGATAACACGACTATCTTGATACAAATCCCCTAGATTGTCTATCGTGACCAAGATACACACTATGATGGATGTTTTCTCAATGTAAAATCAGTCAATAAATCAATCAATCTGGTGGACAACTTATGTAATGGTGACACTGTTTCTAAATGACCTCAGATCTAGTTTGGCATTTCTGTACTGCAATTTCTTGTTATGTATCGGACATATATAGACATATACACCAATACTGATATATCTTCAATAAGCTAGCATCGACTGATATATCACTCTAGCTCTAGTAAAATTTGAATCTGGAAAATAACTGGTAACTATTGCTGTCAAATAAAGTACAATATTTGAGTAAATGTACTTAGTTTACTTCCACCCATGATGTTTACATAAAGCTCCAAGAACTGGTGCATCAGGAAAATGTGCATCATGTACAGTATATGATTAATTGTTTATGTAATTGTGTTTTCTGTTTTTAACTATAATGTATGCATTCTATAGTAGCATTGCTGCTGCAGAAACAAACTGACCGATTTTCAGACAATGTTTGGCATACAAAATTATCTTTTGGTCATTCTAAATACTGAGTAGAATCTATCAGACAAGAGTTAAAAATGTGATTTAAACTGTAGAAGCTTGAATTAACGATCACGAGAAAGAACGGATCATAGTAAAAGAAAATAAAGAAATTAACAAATGAAAATTAAATTCCTTTACAGCCCGGTCTCATTAATTTCTGAGACGTTCACACGGCAAAATTACGATTCATTTTGTCCAACTGTTCATGAAGGCAGCATGGCTCAGAATACGGCTGAACTGAAAGTGGGTGTGGTTAAACTTGTGTCACAGTATTTTGTTGCTAGGCTGCTAGCTAGTGGCTTCTCCAAACAGTCTTTTTTGCCGTTTTTCTTCTCAAAATCACAAAACCATACAAACAACGTGATAGTTTGAGAACAACAAATGTATGCAAATATGTATCGGTTATTTTAAACCGTCATACAGTGCTTGGCTTTGTGGTCGGGTTAAACAATTCAACGACCACTTGCATCTAGGCGCAAAGTCGTTGCTTGCTAACTTAGCATCCTTGTCGTCAGTCGGCATGTCAAGAAGTTGCTGAAAGTGTTTGGTATTTCGATTATATGGCTTCCATGAAAGTTAACTGTCGATGTAACGTTAGCTAATGTATTGCTTTATAAACGTGAGGATTCAGGGCGTTTAATCCCTGAACAAGCTGTCAAGATGGAGCTGCAGAGATCGAGGACATTAGACAGGCAAGTGGATGCACTTTTGCCCTTTCTCTGTATAGGCAGCTAAATTATCATGTTTGTGCACGGTAACAATGGGATTTTAGAGCTTTGTGAGCGTGTTCACGGTGCAATATTGGCGCGAAATGCATGAAAACGCTTCCTGCCTAGCTAATATGGTAATAGAAGAGAAAAAAGCAACAAACATTATAGGAGCACATGTGTAAAAACACCCAATTTAAATCTTTAATTTGCTTAGTTGAGGAGAGGTCACTTTCAAAAAGCAGGTGCTGGAATAGTGTGATAGTAGGATGAGAGATGAATAGTGATCGATGATGGTGGCGATTACCCACAACTGAATTTAGGTGTGTGTGTGTGTGTGTGTGTGTGTGTGTGTGTGTATAGTACACTGAAAAGCTGAAAAGTACAAGAAATGTTTTAAACACTAAATCTGTTTTTTCTAAAATTCATTGATTGAATAAATTCCTGTAATTATTTTGCAGGTCTTCACTTAATGTGTAGGAAGGACTACAATGAGTATTCTTTCTCTTACAGGAAAATGTTGGCAACTTGTGAAAAATAACTATGAACTGGCAGGACACAAAATGGTGAATGTGCATCTCCATTCTCATGACACCAACAGGGAGATATGGGCATCCTAAGACTGGTAGCCAGAATCATGGGTAGGATCAGCACTTTCAGGTCCTATCAGTTTGTGCTTCTCCTGGCTGCTGCGCTTGCTGTTGTTGCTTTTTACTACTTTGGCTCAGAGAGGCAGAACTTCTCCAGCACCACAAAGAGGATCAAGCACACCCAGGCCAGCCACAACACCAACAGAAATGATGCAGACCTAACTGTGGACACCGGGCTCTCACACCCAGCTGGGTACGAGGAGCAAGGAGTGGAGGAGCAAGATGTAGGCGGAGAGAGCGAGGCGCTGAGGTCCAGGAAAGGGAAAGGTGACGCTGGTGACCAACACTACCATGCACTCATGATGTTCACCAAGGTGGACAAGAGCCGGAGCCTGCAGGACAAGTTCAGGGTGGCCATGTTGTCTATGGTTAAGCACGGACACTTCCTGGAAGAAGAGGTGTTGGTCCTTCATTTTGTGAGCGACCAGGCCAGCAAAGAACTGGGAGAGAAGATGCTGCAGGAATTTCTCCTTGATGCAACGTTTAAGTATGAGGTAGGCAGTCTAAAAATGTGTTTGCATTGCACCATAGCTCGGCTATCTATTGATTTGAAAATGAGAAGAAGAAATCCTCACAATGTTTAACTTTCTATTTCTTGTCAAGTTACCTTTGATGTGTAATGAAATCAGTTGAATTATGCTGTTGATATTATGCTAGTTAGTTCTTTATATTATAAACTATGTATTTATTGAGCTAAGTGTAAGCAGACAAAAGGAAATTAGTCTTAAGATCTTTGTAGTGAAACAGCGGCCAAGAGACAAGTCTATTAGACTATTTGCTTTATTGTTGTGTCTGTTTTGTATTTTAACTGCACAACTCTGTCTGATGGACCAGTGGCAGAGTCAGTGTTTCTCACAGAATGCTAATTTATTTAGTTTTGCTCGTTCCACATTCAACACTTAAAGTTAGATGTAAAAGGGCATTCACAAGTTAACTTCTGACTAGGAGAGTAATTTTTGCACCTAAGCACACCATTTTGACAGACTGTATTTTGACAACATTGGGTGGACGTTGCCCAAATGTAACACTGGGAATTATTTCTGGTTTTACTAATTTTGGCATGTGACCCAATTTTTAGGTCCCAAAAGTTTCAGGACTCCAGCAATTAGAGAATCCTCAAGTTTTTATGTGACTATGGTGTATTTGAGATGGAGACAGCTCTGAATGGGTTAGATAGAAATAATGACAGATTTAAAAACAATGTGATTATCTTTTTATTTAATGCATAGCAAACAAATCTGAATTTTTCAGTGTTTGAAATCACTATCAGGAAAACCCACGGTTGAGGCCCTAAAGTCTAATTCTTGAAACACTAGTTTGTAGGACATGTCATCTGACTACGTCCGAAGGCAAAAGTGTTCTGGAAGGCAAGATGAAAAGACGTCACAGACGGGGAAGAGGCCAGATAGAAGTATACAAATAAGGATATTGGCGCACAATTTTGTACAGTTAGATGTGTAAAGAATGAAAAATGAAAAAAAAAAATGAGTCCAAAAGTCCTGCCCTTTTTTTGCACCTCCACACACCTGGCCAGGTGGCGTGAGGGTGACAGGATTTCAGATGCTGTTCAACAATCCCACAAGCACTTTGTTTGAAGCATACTGACCCCTTAACCCAGGTGTCCTCTGCGAGAAAGACATCAGCTATAGGTGCTGTTTAAACTTGAAACACAGGGGGGCAGTCTTGGCCTGCCAAACAAATCCCTCACCAATGGGGAGATCCCTCCGTTACTGTGCACTCTCTGCCAAACAGAGGATCATGTCCCGTCTCTGTTGCTCTTTCTGTTGCATGTAATGCCCTGACCCGTTGCTCCTCTTTTGTATTCTTCACAGAACATAAGATCATAAACTTAAAAATGATTTATCTCTTTCCAAATCCTCCTCATCAGCTCTGCATTTTCTCTCAGGAATGTCTCATCATCCACAACATCTGGTGTGGATGTTACAGCTCTGTATTAGCTTAGACTGATCCCATGCCTGCTTTTGGATTGGTTAGAGGTTTGCTCAGCTTGGCATCTTGGCAGTTTTTGAGCCTGTTGGTCAGATTGCTTCCTGTTCATTTCAGTTTCTATACTCAAAGTCTTGTAGGAGCACAGCTGGGAGGGTGTAATGTAAAATACTAGACACGTTTACTTTTGAGATGTGATGGTTAAGCTATCAGATATTTAAAACTATCAAAATATTGATCAGTATCTGCCTCAAATATTCAGTAGCAGTCCGGCCAGGCAACTGTTTCTAAATTACCTCAAACATATCTTTGGTTGGGGGGGGCTGACCATGAACCGCAACAAGCCCGGTTCAGCCGGTGACTTTTGTTTCATGTCGTTCCCCACCTGTCTGTCCCACTGTTCCTGTCATCTGTATACTGTCCACTTTCAAATAACATGCCTACATGCCCCAAAATATCCTAATTAAAAAGACATATCTTTAGCTGTCTGTACTGCAGCATCTTTTACTTATTGGCTGACATATGCGCTAATGCATATATATATATATATATATATATATGTGTATACTGATATATGTATCAGTCACACACTCGTTAGTACGTAGTGGTCCAGGGAAACAAGTTTTTATAATTCTCATACACAGCTTTTTAAAATCAAAGTTACATGCTCCATAATTTCAAACAGTGCCTGGATTGTACCAGCAGGCTGTACGCCCAGTGGTTTTATCATTCTCATGGTGTCATTCCAGACCAGTGCTTTTAAACATTGTGGTTTGAGATAATGAATCGTGAAATAATGCTCTGCCACCACTGACACAAGTACAGCCTCTGTCTCTCCTGATGTGCACACGGAGAGAAGTCCTGCCAAAGTTACAGATGGGATGGGGACTCCCCCAGGGGCCGACAGAGGCAGTGTATATGAGCACGCTGACATCCTTGTCTGCTCATCTCGAGTGTCATTCCCGTTAATTATTTATCTTAAAGGAGCATGAGGGTTAGGGACAGCGGTTATGCAAGAATTTTAGCCTCCATCACTTCCCCAACTGTGGTAAATTCAATGACCCACTTGACATTCGCAACAAACAGCCTGCAGAGTCACACTGCCCAGAGGCTGTGCTCATTACTGCTGACCAGCATTCACACACAACATACTGGAGTCTTTCTGCACTCAAACCGTCACTTCATGAAATGTTTCTCTTTCATAACCTTTGTATATTTTAGAATATTATGTAACTGACAGCAGGGAAGTGCTATATCATTACAAATAAATTAGCTGCAGTAAATACAAGGACAACTGTCAATTTGTAAAAAATAGATGGAATCGTGTTGTTGTGAAGGTCTTTAGGGGCCTTAAGAGCTTGCTTAAGAGTCTGCAGAGAGTTTGTGGATCCATAACCAAACTTTTTAAGAAGCAAAGTGTTAATATCTTCCCCTCTGAGTTCCCCTGAAATGAATGTCCTGCTAACTGGTGGACAGGTAGTTCTCACTGTAGTTTGCAAACTTTTATTTAAAAACTTGCCCACACAAAGGCAATAAATGTTGTTGACAGGGAGATACAGGATACTATTGTTTTTAAGGTATGCACATATACAGATTTTCCTGGTATTTCTCATTCTGTGTACACCCCCCACCCCCCGTTCAGTGGAAATTATGGTAAGCAAGTCTGGCCAAAAAAGTCAAAAAAGGACATTTAGCTCAGTACTAGCGTCCCCTCAAACAACAGTACAACTTGCCTACGACTGCCAAACATGTCCAGCCTCTGAAGTCAACTTTGTGCTACAGCTAGTTTTGTTTGTGAACTAATAATATTACTTGGCCAAATACACTGAATGCCAAAAGTATCAGAAGTATAGATAACAGAACAGGACAGTATTTATTTTACCACTGGATAAATAATGCTGTTCGGCTACTTGGCGCTTGTCAATTTGTCCAAAAATCTGTGACCTTTTATAAAATAAAATAAAAACAGAGAGAACCTTAAAAGCAACTGTCTGTGAGCAAAATATTCTAACTTAATTGCAGCCTTTTGCAAAATGTTGAATCCCTTTGCGTGTTTAAACAATCAACAGCTGCTTCTCATGGATTGAGAATTCATCTGTGTTCGTCTCCTGGAGAAGGGTGGGTCCTTAACTGGTCCCTCGCAAACCACAGGTCCTAAGTATAAAATAGCAACGAGTACTTAGGCTCTTAAACTTTGCTGCTACTTTAAAACAGCAGAGCTTCAATTGTGTGTTCAAGCATCTCAGTTTCCAAGGCTGGTTTGTCTGTGAACACCTCTGGTTCTGGTCCCTTTTATCAAAGAAAATGCTGCAGAAACAATGGCTACATTCAATGCTTTTTTAAAAATCCATTAAAGAAACATTCAAGTAATTCTTTAAGTGGTACAGACAAAAATATATGACGGTTGGTCTTCTTGTGCAAGCTACAAGAGCGAATGCAATCATAGCTGCTCACATAAAAAATAGCAGCCGGCCATCATTTTGATCTCAACTACACCCCAAGTTTCGTGACTGCATCTTGCATGGTTGTGATGCTATTGTGTTGACAAAATCTGTCCACAGAGAGACAGACATGTGTTTCCAGGACCACACAAAGTTTTTTTAAGACCTTGTTACATTATTCATTGTGGCCAGCAGGGCAAAGTAGTAAAAGTATGGTTTAGCTGAATTTCCTCCATGACTAACTAATTTTTTCTATCCATAGTTATTGTTGATCCTGTTTTACCAAAGTCAGATTCATTGCAGCGAAAGACATACTTGTGCACAATCTTCCCCTAAATTTGGCTTACTTGTCTTCCTGTGGTTTGTCTCTTGACTTTTATTGCTTGTGACTGACAGTTTGTCGTGATGAAAACACAGAGCATAAGCTTTTGGCTGAAAGTTTGATTCTGCATGGAGAAATGTGGAAACCAGAGCAGCAAAAAGTGGAAATGAGACGCCACCTGTTGTACTTTCATATGAAACAGTGATATTGATATTAGAATGCGATACAGCTTGTTTAACCACAGTAAGTTATTTTGGATGAGTTATGGAAATCTAATAAATGCATGAAATATAAATGTGTCCTTTGCAGTCCCAGTGATTATTTATCAGGACTTAGCAATATTACTTATTCTATCCACCGCAGTGATTTATGTGCCATTACATAGCATTACCAACAGCAGTCCAGGACAGCACTGATTTCCACAAATGACCAAGGGCTTACCTTAATCTGCCAGGTATCATTAAATGTTTGCCCATCAAGGCCTGATTTATATAATACGGCAGGCATATTGTCCAGCTTTTATCTGAAGCCTCTAACATGCACACTTACTGATGCCCGGCTTAACCAGAAAAGGCCAGATTCTCCTCAGGAAATACTGTTTGTCCCAAACCAACATATTTATAGCTTTAATGATAATCAGTGCTTACTATATTAAAAAAAAATAAAATCCTCTTTTAGTAATCTGGATAGATATCTACTGTACATGGTCAGAGCAGAAACTGTAGCCTTACAGCTGTCGTGGGATTTAAAGCTCAGAGGAGGCAGGAAACTTGGACACAAGAAGAGAGCGTTTAAGACGGGTTGTAGATCAGTGAGACTGCGTGTGACCATCATATGATGCATAATTTGCAGTCAAACCCATGACACAAGGCTGTGTGTTACAAAAATGATTTGTTGTTTACCCTTATATCTATTCTTTATTTTTCTTTTAAGACACCATGGTTCTCTCGTTAATTGTGAACAGTAAAAGGTTTATTTGAGAGGTTGCACGAGGCAACTCGTCTGTACTGGACTGTAAGCGAGTGTCAGAGTCACTTCCCATGTTTATGGTCAAATCTGCTCACTTTTCAACAGAACCTTCCTTTCCTATGTGTTAGACAGGTCATTTCTCACACAAAAGAGTAGATGGGTTTAAACTAATTTCTAGCCACATATTTAATTAAAAAAGTATTCCCATGGGCTCCAAATATTAGCATATTTCACAATTTGTGAACTTAGAGCTATCAGAAAATGTTCAGTCAGGAAGTTGGAAATGCCACACGAGTAGACCATTCAAATTGACAAATTGTAATTTAATTTCATACTGTGACATTATAGTGATTTGCTCAGTTTGAGTGTCTGAGACACTATTTTATATGTTGGCCACATATTCTGAAAGTCCAGATGATTTTGTTTAGAAAGATGTCTCATACACCTCTGAGTCTGCAGTGAAGGGCTGGTTGATACTGACAGATTCAAATACTGTGATACATTTGATCAAATACCTTAATATAATGTAGATGTAATTCAGTATAATGTAGTCATGTTTTGGGAGTGGGTATTTTAGAAAGTTGTCTTTGTTGAGGTTAATGTGAGGCATTCACTGTCTCTCAGAACAGTCTGATAAAATCCAAACTGGACTGAATCCATTTAAGATGAGGAAAACACAAATTGAAGCCATATTACAAAAAAAGTCTCAGACAAAATGTACCAATACTCATAAAATGATGTCTTTTCTAGTTCCATACATTTCCCAGCTCTACTGCAGTCAGGATGTTGTACTAACGTGACTCCGCTGTGTTGATCTGTCATGCAGGTGTTGTTCCACGATGTGGTGGCTCTCACACAGAAGCTGTTCCCGATCGTGGAGGCCATGCAGAAACACTTCAGCGCCGGCTCCGGGGCTTACTACAGCGACGCCATCTTCTTCCTGTCTGTTGCCATGCATCACATCATGCCTCAAAGTAAGAAAAGCACATTTTGTCACATTTCAGTGAAATAACTACAGATTAAGCTTCAGTTTTAGAGCTGATCTGTGAGTGTGTGAAAAAGGGCCTACGCATTACATCTAAGAAAAGCATATTTCTTTTAACATAAATACTGTTTGTACTTTATATGGCTTTAAATTTAGTATTCTGCTTTGGCTCTCTGGCAGACCATGTTTTAAATTCACTCAGATGCTCACTTCTCTACCCTGGCTCTGCTGGTGCACAGCTGGAAAAGTCAGTTTGGGCAGGTATCTAAGAGACACGTGGCATGCTGCAGAGGCCCTGGGGAGCGAGGAAGGAGTCATGTTGCTGCTGCCCACATTAGTGCCCCCTGTGTTGTTGCTGACCGATGGCAGCGATACCCTCTTTTGTGCACTGTTGTGGTTCACTTCAGTGGATGTGCAGCATGGGGTGTCAATCCACAAATGATCCACAAATCCAAACCATTGGACGTTTGGGGTTTGAGTCAGTAGTCACCAGTGGCACACATATGAAACTGAAAGTCTCCATCTTGCAGACAGCGGGGCATCTTGGTTTTTAAACTGTACCTCACGATGCACAACGGGTACACACTTTAGATATCATGTTTTTTTCTTTGAAGGTTGTGATTTCGGCATAATAATTAAAACATTTTAATAGGGGTTGACATATCATGAACAGAGGGTGAAGTGATGTGTTTTTCACTCTGAAGAGTTTCTGTTTTTCAGCAGTTACATACATTAAACTATTTTTATAAACATGGCAGTACTGGGAATCAGATTCCCTTGTGTGAGCTGGAAGTTGAATTTCTTCATTTATCAGCTTTCCACCAAAGAAAGATGCTGCATGTCCACATTTGAAGGCTTGACAACCCCAGTGGTCATATTCATGTTTTCTTTAAGGTTTTGTATTGCACATCAAAGTATATTATTAACATTACTCAGGAAAGTAGGATATCAGTTAGGGAGCAGAAGAGGAAAATGGTGAAGAGGGCGTTTGAGTGCGTTGTCACTCAGATGTCAGTTCTTCAAAGTAGTTTATGGTGGAGCACAAAGTTGTTTTGACTAGATTTTGACCATATTGCCAACATGGCAATGGGTGTTTTGTATGACAAGCAGTCCCTTATATGGACAGGAGGTGTATGTTTGATGGTGTGTCACGTTGTTGAAATGCTTATTGATCAACCATGTGCCACCCGTGTGCTCTGTGTGTCCAAGTAGTCACACATTTCTATTTAAAGAAAGCTTTTATCTATAAAGGGCATAATGTGGTTGTATTAACAGAGAGAGAGTGAGGGGAGATGGTGCACAAATCTACACCAGTGTTATTTTACTTTCTTTGATTTACCTATCTTTCTAAAACTCTCTTCATTCAGCGAGCCTCACCGCAGACACAGAACATCGTTTATCATTAATGACACAGTGAAGCACAAATATAAATAGCAGCAGCAAGTGGGAGGGCTGGAAATTTAACATCCTCTAACTTATGAAGTGGGAGATGTGATTTCAGCGAGTTTAATTTGGTTGTCAAAAGAGAAGGAAGAAGTAGAAGAAAATTGTCAGCGCTTCTGGTTCAGTGTTAAGCCAGCTACACAGCCTGAATAGGAAAGTGTTTTTCAATATAAATGGGAAGTTAAATGTTTGTGGGGTCTGCATTTTATTTTTATTAGGCTTATGGAGTCAAGACATTTCTGTCATTAAAACAGCTGTCTATTTGAAATATTTTTATATAATAACCTAAATAGAGGTGAGGATCATGTTGTGGTGTCTTACACAATACTTTTTTTGTCAAAATTGTCAATCAGTAAAAAAACTGATTTTGACATATACCATGTGATGCCTGACTAAAGTCCATGACATGTTGTGTCTCTAATAAACTCTGTGCTTACAGTCTACAGGAATTCAACCTTTACTTTCATAGACAGTTGAGACAAAGTGTGTACCAAAGTGCAGAGAAACCTTTTAATCCAAACACAAAAACATGAACACAAACACCACACATTAATGTCACACAGCCATAAGCTAGCAAAAAGCTGAACTGACTGAAAACAGATCATTTGAGACTTCAAATATCTGCAGAAAATGAAGGAAATACCTGAGTATCTCTGTAATGTATAGAGATATAAGTGCCGGTGTATTAATAACATATCACAAGATAGGGCTGGATAAAAATCCAGATATAGATTTTCAAATGAATTGCTTTAATTGCTCATTTTTATTTTAATGATCCATTATTGATTCATGCTGTGTGTAGGCAGTGGTTACTTGTTGTAAGAGATTATGTTAGGGCTGCATGTTGTGTAAAATGTCTAATTTGTGGAGATCGAGTTATTATAGCATGCACCAAAAGGTTATTCTAAGTTAAAAAGTAATGTAGATGATAGCTGGCTATATTAGCTGCGAGAGGGATAGACTGAAAAAAGACTGCACGCTGATCTTTGTTGAGGAGATAATATCTGTGGCTACGAGATGTAAAGCCCCAGAAGTCAAGTGAACAGTATGTGGATGTCCCTGCTGGGTAGCTGATGCCAGCTAGCCAGCTGTCTGCAGATATCAGGCTGATCAACACAAACAGTGCAGATGAATTAGTGAGCAGACTTTCAGTTTCTGCCCTCTCTGTGCTGCTTCAAGGACTGAATCAAGAATTGGATGGATTCTGGACTCTGTGAATCAAAGTGAATTGAGAGATCAGTGCCAATATCCGGCCCCATCACAAGATATTACAATATTTATCCAGTTAGTCTGTCTTATAGTGTTTGTTCAGTGTAGCCTGAGGGAAGACATTTAAATATATATGTGATATGCTGTATGTGTGACAGTGTTTAAAGCTTCAGACATGATGAAAGCAGTCTGTAGACAATTTATTTAAAAAGAGGACTCTATTTTCACACCATCAGTGCTTGGAGGATGAGGAATAAAACTACACAATGGAAACCTGTTGTAATTAATAATTAGGTTCCTAAGAAACGCTGTTTTTGTTCCATGTTTTGTATCCCCTCTAGAGGTCTCAACATGCTGGGACTTGAGTCTCTCCTACAACCTCGACCTCTATTTTCCTCCTAAGGTAGAAATGGTACCAATAATGTGTGAATTACTTTGCTAAAGCGATGAAGATGGTACCTGGAAGCGAAGTAGTAGCTAAACTATTGGTTGTCACACAGGCTTAAAATTACACAGCAGATAGATGCTTATTTATCGCAATAGTTTTTAGGTTCTATATTTATTTGCCTCTTGTGTTGAAAGCAATCGGCTTCACAACAACTGGTGAAATTCATGATGAAGCACCAACACGTCCTTTCTGTTGTGATAAAACCTTTTAATCATTTTTAGCAGTTCTAACGGACGGCGTATTTCTATTTTTGAAAATAAAGTCTAACTTTAGTAGGCATCCCTGCTATAACCTTTTACCCTGTTTCTCCAGAGCTCATAACACAGAGCTAATTACTCTTCCTCATGGATTTATTGATGTAAAATAGCAGGCCAGGATTGAACATGAGTGGGATGGTGGAGTGGATCAGACTAGAGCTGAATTTAAATGTCCTCACTTCCTCTCTCTAGTGGACCAGTGGGCATAACAGGCACATTATGGTGAAGTCCGCAGCAGCTGGGGCTTCCCAGTTAAATAGCTGATCAGGTCTACGAAGGGTCTCCTGCAAACTTTGATCCAAAGTCTCCAAAAACTGTAAATGTGTCAAGTTGTAATCATATTATCAGGGTAGTCATGCTGCCTGGAACAGTTTTTATTGACTGGTGTCTTGGCGTAGCCTAGCTAGCCAGTTATACGGTCGCCAACTTAACTGCAGCAGATCTGTTTACTGTTTTGTGGTTAATGAAACAGTAAAGTGTCCATGGCAAATATTAAAAAGGGCACGGTTTTTCTTTTCATGGTCAACAGGACTAGCCAGGATATTTTCATAATTTTGGCTAATGTGTTAAAGCAGTGGCATCATACTGGAAAAGGGTCATGTTCAGTTATTTAAGTCTAAACTTGGTTTGCTGCCTTGTCTTATTATTTTAAAAAAATATTTATATTTTGGAAAAAATGTGGAAAATGAAAAGGGTATTTATTTTATTTTTTTTATTTAATGATAAACTCTTTTGATAAAGCTTCTTTGAGTTTTTGTTTTCTCCTCACTTTATATTTCTAGAAGCATTTTGTAACTAGTGCTTGTGACGACAGGGCCGTGCTTACTGCAGACAGCAGTGGACAGTTTTTTCTTCAGCAGGAAACACGTCCATGTTTGGATGCACGAGAATGTAATGAGGGTGAAAATGAATTAAGTGATCTTCCTCCTTCAAAAAATCCAGGGTGTTTTCCAGTGAATGTTAGTAAAAGCAGAAAACAATGACCCTTACAAATAGGCTGTAAGTGCTCACATCAAGACAGACATTAGGACTTAATGAGTTTGACCCACTTTCTTCCTGAAAAAAAATGTGATGTTAGACAACAGTGTCTCTGTTGTTTTGTTGCTGTGGCTGAGTTGAGGTTTAGTCAAACTGACCAGAGCCTCAGGCGAGCTCTTAGCCACCCTAACGACATTATTCCTGCAATAAACTTACAACACCCACGCACGGTTGATTTTAACCTCCTTTATTTCTACTTATCCATTTCGTTCAATAGCAGTTCTTGTACAAAAACAAAAAATGTCATGTTTGATCACAGGGAGGCTCATTCCTCTCTAAACAACTTAACAAGCAATATTTTAGGGATTATTGAAAGAAAACAGTGATTAATGTGGATTCTTATATAGTAGATTCTGCCTGTTTGTCTAAGTGCATTTAGTTTCCTATATTTCATATCGTCCACATTCTTCATCTTTGCAAGTCCTAGAATTCATCAGAGGTCCGCCATCACAAATTCAGTTGAAAGTCAGTTTAAACAATCTATGAAAAAAATAAAGACATTTGGATGAAAACTATTTGGTAAAAGGTGCTTTGTCCATAGTTTGGAACCAAGATGTCAACAAGTCTGATGTCCTTCTTGTGATCTACGCTGGCAGACAATTGTTACCAGAGGTGGTGTCACAACAAACTTCTTTTATCATGACAAAGCGAAACATGTTGGAGAATTTGAGATGTACTTAAACTCAGACACAGGCAGGTTTAGTTGTAAAAATAACAACCACAATTCAGACACGGTTGCCTCAGTCATTGACTAGTTACTGTTCTTATGATAAGAAAATCATCAGTAGAAGAACGTTTATACACAACATTATTGGGCATCTATGGAAGACATGCTGCCCATTCATACCGTTGAGAGTGATGGCTTTAAGGCAGTGATGAAAACACTACATTTATGATATGTAACACCAAACGGAAAGTATTTTACCCAAAACTAAATCCCAAAGCTGTCGTGAGAAAGCAGAGCAAGTGGCAACAGAGTCTTGTACATTTAAATCACATTTTTAGTGAAATGATCTTAATCTGTTGTGATAAAACAGCCCATAACACAAAGCCCTACTTTCACCTTCACAGGACTTTGTGTTGAGTCATTGATCTAACATCAAACCCACATCAAACCCACCCATCACAATGATGTAACACCTTAAGGCCCTCTTCCTGTTATACTCCCACTAGTTAAGCCCCGTTAGTACAAACAAACAGCGCCGACACCCTCTGTGTTGCCACAGTACATGAAGGCATTGTGATGGCAGCTTCCTTGTTTGGAGAGCACAGAAAACAGGTCAGTGCCGTGTTGCTGAGTCTTCTTTTTCCGTCATTTGTTTCAACAGAGCCCGTCACTCAAATATCTTTGCAGCACAAACTCATAGTGACATGTATACCCTTTGTTTTGCATTTCAGATGGCTTTGTTGTGGCCAAAGTTGTGAGTTTTATTCCCCAAATTAGGTTAGCAAAATACAATTGCAGTAGTGTTGATGTAACATTGATGTACATGAACAACTGTTATAGATAAACGGCACAAAATAAAGATGGGACATTAGCATCCAGATTAGAGGAGCAAACATACAGTTCATATGCTTCCATGAAGATGAAATTCAATTTACTCTGCCTTGTTTACACATAAACTGAACTAGTAGGTGATCAAGTTTATTTTTCAAGTGTAGCCTCTTTATTTTCCTTCTAATAAATATCTCTCATTTACATACTGGATGGATGATGAAACACAAATCACATTTTCCTCTATATAATAGTAGTTTTACACTTGCTGCTTTGCTGGATCTCAACAAGGCTTTGAAGAAGTGAAACTGATCTGAATTCATGTTTGAGCTCTGAAGGTCCGTGCTGCATACACAAACCCATTCGGCTCATTATTTTTAAGTACCCTCATCTTTTAAGTCCTTCCGCACCAGTTGTACTAATTCCGCAGTTTCTGTCAAACCAACCCTTTTGCTTTGTCAATAAATGTTTACTGCCCTCGAACGAGAGGCCGTCCTCTTTGACAGTACATCTTATGCTGACAAGTGTTTTCATCATTCCAATAATCATGTTGGGCCCCTGGCACACCATTCCTGAGTATTTCCCATCCTTTCATCACCATGCCAACCGGCAAAACATAGGAAGCTGAAACAATGAACAGATGAGGGCCTGAATATCCTGGATACTGCCGTTATTATTTCATCCACAAGCAAGATACAGTGTTAATCATTTACTGTGTGTACGTTCACAACTGCTAAATGTGCACTTTTTTATAGTTCTGCTCATCTTTCACAATTTATAGACATTTTCATGCAGCGCAACCAGGTTTGCAAGACTCTTGTCAGAGTCTGCTCTTATTTAATTGTGTATCCCTGGAAGGACTCTTAGAAGTGATTGGGCAGGCAGTGGATGATGTGCGAGTGGTCAGAGAAACTCAACCTACGTGCACAGTTGACTCAGAATTTCCTGCGATAATTTTAAAAACAGAACTCATTTTTATCATTTATTAAACTTGGTTATAAATAAGTGATTATTCATCATCAATTCACATGAGGTGGACAGAGGTCGCTTGTTCTTTCAGTAACCATTCTTTTAGTAGTTTACACATGTTTGGAATAATCTTAGAGGTGTTTCTAAAGGTTGATGCTGCCTTATTAAAGTGTTGTGTTCTTCTTTCAGGTCTGACGCGCATAGTGCAGCTTGACCTGGATCTGAAATACATGACCAACATCAGGGACCTCTTCCAAGAATTTGACCAGTTTCCTCCAGGAGCAGTACTAGGCATCACCAGAGAGATGCAGCCAGTCTACAGGTAGGCGGTGTGGCACAACACATCAGCTGTTAGTGAATTTGTTAGGGCCATACAAAAACACTAAAAGTCTGAGTGTGCAATATGTAAGTGCCAGTTGATGCAGAGCTGCTCTCTGCTTTCATTTTGGTGCCTCAGCTTTAAAGTGTCCACTCACTGTCCAGATGTTTTCTGGCTAAGATTGGATCAAGGACCAGCTCCTGTCAAGAGAAAAGTCCTGACTTTTTAGCTTTGCCTTTCAACCTGATAAAATGGGTCCAACCAAAAGTCAGTGGACACAATTAAGTTTAGGACTGTGGAGTGAATAAACTGATCCCTGATCTTAGATGGAGAGAAATGAAATGGACAATTATCACAGGAGTCCATACATCTTAAACATTAATAGGGGGGATTTTTGAAAAATGTGAATTACATTTTCTACTGCACATGTGCACATGTAGGTGTGACAAGGGCATAGTGACTAGAGTATCAAGCCTCATTACTTTATGAGTACAGACTGAAATGTGTCTAACGTCTATGTAGTTGTGATAAATTTGCAGATTTTTACTTACAAGATGGTCGTCCCTACAGCAGCCAGACTGAGACGTAAACTGATACAGCATTGTCATCTTGTTTTGGTCCCTCAGTGTGTCTTCCCAATGAGCTGATCCATGCCTAATCGAGCTTTAAAAAGTTGGAAAGATCATCAAACAGTTTAGCTTCAACATTTTTAAAATGTTTAAAATATCTCCTGGTGTCAAGGTTATTTTTCAATGCTGAGATGCTATATTTATGCATGGCATTGGTGAGAGCAGCTGCATTAGCAATAGCCTTTGTCTCATCACTTTCTCACTAATGGGTTAAAAGCCACCATACTAATCTCACTCACTCTTCTTGACCCCAGATGGAGTTTAGTTTTTATGGGCCTCACTTGCACATTCACAGTTATTTTCTCTCTCAGCTTCTAAGTGAGAAAGAACATCAGAAGTCTCTCATACAGACTCTGATTCACAAGAACCTCAGCAGTGTTACCAGTCTGTCATTTCCCAACTACAAGCAAACATTAAAAAGTTGTAATGAAACATTCAACAGAAACAACTAGTGGCCTTTCTGATGCTCCATGTAGGCCTAATGGTTGTCAGTCCAGGATTTTCATGAGGAATGAAATGCAAAGTTGTAAAATATCAACATTTGTTACCACTAACAATGAAATACCTGAAAACCAGAAACATTTTGAATGTGTTTCAATAATGGTCAATTCTAAAATCAAAACTGGGATAAGAACAGGGATGTAAATTATCAGATCCTCCTCAAATGCAAAGTTGGGAGGTTGATTCATATTCATGTCTTTACCCCAGTTTTACATTTTTATATTTTTTGATGTAAAATAACTGATATATTTGGTAACACACACCAATTTATAAAGTGGAAATGCCATTTAAGTGGTAACAGCACATTCCTAAATCTGTATAGTACGTGCTTCAGCTCTGTCACACCTGAATCATCTGAATGTTCTTTTGCATCATTTCCGGTCAGAACCTCCTGAATGTGCGTCAGAAAATGTAACTGAATGGGCGCCCTTTGAACATTGACTGCATAGCTGAAGTGTTGCCAAACCACAAGCTGCTCAGAACCATCCTTTCACCTGGAGCCAGTGCTGCAAGATAGTGATCCATGATCGCAGCCATAAAGTCCCAGTTGCATGATTTTGCTACACTGATAGTATGATGTCATGTTTTCATAAATTACCTATTTTTAGTCCTTCATGCCAGATAAATAATTAAGGATTTGGCAGAATCTAAGCAGAGAGATACCTCCTTGCCAGGAAATGTTTTGTTCTCATCCTGTGATTCAGATGCATCTCCCGTCTCTTTGTCAGCCTGTCTCGAGTAAACAAACAAGGTGCTCATCCCCAGAACTAACAAACACACTGATAGGATCCACAAAACCTTCTCTAATTGGCCCTACATGTCGGGTTCATAGGGAACTTGACATCAGGTCATGGCCCCCCTGTGGTGGCACTGCAGATCTTGAGACTGAACTCCTCCCTCCTCTCCTCCTCAGCCCTGCACACCAGTTCAGAAGGAAGAAAAGGCCGCCTTCTCAGACCATTGTTCTCATCCTCAATAAACACAGCTCATACCTCAGCAATGTGCACACTGGAAGGATGTGAGTGGAAGAGTCACAAGTATCCAAAGTTAGCATCAAATGCTTAGTTGGATTCTTAGTCCTTGCCATTACTTTGCCAAATTTTTATTTAGGAAAAAAAGTACTTTTAGTTCCCTTAGTTGAGTTATGCTTGTGCTTCTGTTGGCACACTCAAGTCTATTCCTATCAGTCTGGAAAGTTATGTGAATGAGTACAGATCAAATTTCCATACTATCTGTCCAACTTGATCTCTCCTATCAACCAGTTTTTCTTTCTCATATTGACTTTTGATCAGAGGCTTTGGAGTAAGATAATGAAGATGCACACAATCCACTCAATAAAAACACCAGCTGTTATTCACCCAAATCAGAATGTCATACTTATTACTGGCAATGACACTGTGTGTGTGTGTGTGTGTGTGTGTAAATGTAAACAATGGACTCCGTCTTTCAAGCTCTTTGTTTCTCAGCTGATTTTTCCGTCCCTCTCCAAGATAGTAATACAAACATGCCTGTTCGTTTAGACTACTTCACTGTTTTCCACCCAGGCACAGCATCAAAACAGGACGTCACTGTGTGTGTGTGTGTTGGATAGTAAGACTACATGAGGCAAGGTCAGGTGGGAGGTTTCATGTAGCAGCTGCTTACTGGGATAAACATACAGCTAGGTGGTTTCCTCCAAAGTTTTAAAGACTGTGAATGAAACACTGAATCAGACATTTGATTTTAGTTAGAGGACATGTTAAGATAATAACTCACAGCTTTTAGTGTCTTTTATACATGTAAATGTGTGTATAACTTTTCCTCATATGCTTTTTTAAACAACTGCCACCATATTTATGAAATGTAATGAAAGGCATTTTGTTTTCATTGTAGCTTTCATTGCACGTTTATGTGATGTTGAGTGTTATAAATGTATGATTTATATCACTCTCTCTCATATGACTTACTTATGACTAGGGGTCTCTTGGCCAAAAGGGAATCTTTGTTTTGAAGGCGTAATCTGTTATTAGTAATGCATAATGACATTAAAATTGTTCCTCAAATGTTGTATAATATACTGTATAGAGATGTCCCGAGCCAATCCTAGGGATCAGTATTGGGGCCGATCCAGGCATATTTTAAAATAAACCAGATCAACATCTCATCCTTTCTTTACTATACTCTACTGTGTTTTGTCCACATCTGCGGTTGCAGCACTGAGTATGTGAATGTATTTGTATTTGTGCGCACTGGCGAGTTCTGACACCAGGATTTGCAAAATACACAGATTCGCTAAACTCCAAGTTAAGAGTAGCAGTGTAGGAAACATATCAGTTTTAACTGGGACTGAGTGTCGCTTTCACCAGTTAAAATGACAAATGTCATCGGCAGCAGATCATATCCGCTGAGGCTAATTCATGCTAATTCTGCGAGTAACTTAATAACAGGACAAAATTAAACTTGTCTGCCGTCAGGTTTGTTTTCTCTCTGCAGCCGCTGTAGTTGGCCAAAGATCGTTTGTGTGGGAACAACCACTCTGTAGCACCACTGTACAACCACAAGTGGACATATTTCATCAATATTTAGGTAAATATAAGTATTGGATCAGACTCTGAATCAGCAGATACCCAATATTAAAGGATTCTGATCAGGGATTGGGGCCAAAAAACTTGATCAGGACATCCCTAGTAATATATACGCTATATTGTATAGTGTCTTTTTCTCCTGATTTGTTGGATGACATGGTTGTCATGGTGTACAAAGTTGGGAAATAAGAATGTCATCAGTGGAAAGGTATTATTTGTGTGTGCATGTGAGACAGTAAAGCTTAGTCTGCATAACTGTAAATGTTAGTGATGCCAGGTTTCTGCGTAAGTAGTTTTAGAAGTGGAGTTGCAGTTTTCCTGCCAGACTGCAGTTGGCACCGGCATCCCCAAACAGATCTGTATCTCTGCCGTGCCACTGTACTGGTTCAATGGGTTACTAACCCTGGGAATCCCCTGCTAATGTTGTTCCTGTGGGCCCGGATGCACTCATTTAAAACACACGGCAACATAGCAGTAGATCGTGCCTCTTAGCATGCACAGCCTTACTGGTTTAAAACTCTGTCGCTGTGGACCAGTATGGGTGTATATGAAGGTGTGCAGGGATGTCTTTATGTGAGAGTACAGAGTTTGCAGTGTCACGAAGGTCAACTCGTTCTACCAGCAGAGTTTTGAAGCACATTCCAGGTCCAGCAATTTATTTTTCTTCTCTCTCTCTTTTTTTTAAAGGAAATTTGAAAAGTTTTGACAGCAGTTGGGGATTTACGTCACTGAGATTCTCAAGGATATTGCTATCCACTGAGTCTGTAGTGGTCTACAGCTCAGCTGTAATGGTTCAAGGAACAACACTTCTTTTTTGGTGGCTTTTTTGCTCAAACTGTGGTGGCTGGCCTGAATAGGCTTTTGACATACTTGACTAAATTGCTTAGATTTTTTTTTCTAGACAATTACATAAGGAGAAAAAAAATCCTGACAAGCGAAAACGAGTCAAAAACATCTCCCAACATCTTAACTGCAAAGACAGCCAGGAACTGAATCATCTGTCAAGCAGGTAAATAATATAGGTGTACTGGAATTTCATGACGGGGAGCTCAAAAAGACAATCATAAAAGACTTTATAACAGGCAAAGAAAATAATTTTGACTGCTTCTACGAGCCTGGCAGAAGGGGATATGTGACTGAGAGACAAGCGACAGAAATGTGGGATTAACGTTATGCTTTAATGGAAGTAGTTCACGTTCCACATTACGAGAGAAAAGACTTCATGGATGAGGCCTGTGTTGTCCTTAGACTAATAGTGTCTGAGGAAACCATAATTTATAATCTGGGTTGTCTTTTATTCTGAGCAATACGAGAGTCTGCTGCACTGCACCCCAAAACAACCAGCGTGGCTACACTGTCAGTATATTAAATGTTTTCTTTAGAAGATAATCCAGCCAGAGTGAACATTTGAGAAACAAATCTGCAACCAGCGTGTTAGCCCAGTGAGCTGGCTTTTTAGCCATTAGCCAGTGGCCAGTGGACTTTGCAATACTGTATTTTAATTTTGAAACTTGTTATCAGCGATGCATTGCGTGAATCCTCTCCCCTGGTGTGTTTTCCTGTGTTGAGTGGAGTGGGCTCTCAGCTCCCACTCTGTTTTGGTGCTAATGGACAGAGCATTATGCAGGAGAACGCATCCTCCCACCAGCCGCATTCAGAGCACATCCTGCCGCTGAAAAGTTCATTATTGGAAAAAATGCCCCATGTCTTTTCCCTGCAGCTGCATTTATAATGTTTTAAAACCCAAGAGACAAGACCCACTTGCAAGTGTCACAGTCAAAGCCACAAACACACACATTGAGAGACATTAGCAAGAAGCAAGTCACTCTCTTCATGCTTTGATTCTCCATTGTGTGATACATCCCACTGATTCCCAGTTTTTTCTGTGTAGCACTCTCACTGTGACATACTTGTCTGTCTGATTTTGTAAACTTGGATTTTAAATTGTAGGCGTTCTTGTTTGAAGGCTCCTCTTTCCCATCAAAGCTGGACTTTTCTTTAATATACCTTCTACATGTTGCCAAACTCCTTTGTGATGAAAAGGACCAGACATTTCATTTTGTGTACCTCAGAACCAGACTCCCCTCGGTCAGCGAGAGTGTTTTACGCAGCTTTCAGAGAGCGGGCTGTTTCTTGTCCTGAAAAAAAAAAAGTGGAGGACACATTTGGATGGGATAGCAGCACAGAATGTCCCTGTAACCTGCTAATGCTTTTCTTTCTGTCACGAGTGAGAGAGACACTTCACTTGAAAGGTTGGCAGTGAAAATTGGAGGCAGGAGACGATAGAGCTGTGAACTGGCAGAGCAGGAGAAGAGGCACTTGCAGGAGCACTGAGCGAAGCTACGAGGTTATATGTCTAGTTTGATTGTACTGGTACAAAGGAACAGAAAGAGACTGAAGTCATTGTGACGGAGAACAGAGCTGCATTCTGTTCTCGTCCTTCAAATCTCACAACTTCTCAAAGGCCGAAGTGACCAGTTTTTTTGAGTACTGAAGCAAGAGAAGCTACATCAGAAAAACATGCCTGATGTGCAATAATTGATTAAAACAAAAAGAGATGCATATGCAGTATATACTGAAGCTATCCCATGTGTTTATATAAGCACACAAGTTATTATGTAATGTTGGCCAACTCTTTCCAGGTTTTTTGTGCCTCGAAATGAGGATGAAAACAACACAGAGGTATTTGAGGGTGTAGTTTAGCTAGTAATTGTAAACACATGCCTTTGTGCACCAAACCTGCAGTTCTTCTGTAAATAGTTCCTGATGTTATTTATGCAAGGACCTGACTGGAAATATTGTCATGCATATTTTACCCTGCTCATGTATTTTATTGGCATCATTAAAAGTGTAATTTAAAGAAAGTGCAAGGTTATCTGAACGGAAATGCCACAGATGTGTTTTTAGGTCATTTAGAAACAATGTCACTATTACATAATGTCTTTTAGTTTCGTTTATTAGAGAAATAGTGTGACATTTTGTGAAATACATGTATTCACTTTATTGCTGAGTTGGATGAGAAGATTGATACCAAATATTTGTCAGCCAGCAGCCTGTTAGCTTAGCCCAGCTCAGAGACTGGAAACAGCTAGCCTGGCTCTATAAACCAGTAAGAAAATCCTCCTAGCAGCACCTCTAATACTCACTAATTAACACGTCATATCTAATTTGTTTAACTTGTGCAAAAACCGAAGTGTAAAAGCATCACTTTGCCATTGTATGGGGGGGGTTATGTGCCTGAGCAGTAACTTCCTGGAGTCTCAGCTGGTTGCCCGGCAACTGGTCAGTGCCAAGAATTAGTCCGGCACATTCAGTTCAAGTTCATATATATGTTCTACTTAGTACATGCCTTGTTCACATTTCTTTAGAAAACTAATGTATGGTATTCTTATCAAAATTGTTTATGTTATGTTGAAAAATATATATTGGTTAATCTGATTCTTTTTTTTTTATTGTCAAATAAAAGTTTGTTCCACTTAGTACACTCTTCTGTCAAAACAGCGGAATGCAAAAGTCTGTGTAAATGTTCCCTTACTAACTGTGCTCACCCTGAATGTGTCTCAGGGCACGTAGACCCAGTGTACGTCTTAAAAATGATAAATGCTCCACGGGGGCCACAAGTCCCCAGCTACCAAACCAACAGACTGTATAAAACTGTGTGGACAAGCTACAGCTGCTGAATATAGGTCAGTAATGATATCAAAGTGTGATTTAGAGAATGTGCTGCTCCCACCAGATTTGATCAAGCTGCACACACACACACACACACACAGAGGTAACTTCTACAATATGAAGCTCAATTATCTGCACCAAGGGAGCAGGGAGAGCTCAGCTGATTGTAAATTTCACCAATTTATTAACGTGACTTTGTATTTTTTGACAAAATTGACTGCATCTGCATTGTCCCATGTGTATTTGCCAACACATTTCTCCATTAATATTTAATCTGCAGTAGGTTTCCCCAGGCTCAATTCTGTGGAGAGTGTGTACGTGCACACATGCGTGCAAGAAAGAGTTCATTCCCATTCGTCGGTAGGAATGAAACATCATTGCACCGGCTGTTAGTCAGTATATAGAAAAGGACATTTTGTACTTTCTTGAAGCAAACTTTTTAAACTTGTTTAAAATAGAACACAGCATCGAAACCAGTGGTCTACATGGACTTGATAGAAGAAACATGAAAGTACTGTAGTAAGAAAATGACAGATGTAGAGAGGAATTTGTCCCATATGGGTTTTGCCTGTTCCTCTTGAGAGATAAGATAAATAACTCATACATACTCATACATCAGGAGTTGAATAGGCAAACAAACACTCAGAGCTGCAGAAGGAGAGTCCCAGCTTAGGTCAGTTGAACTGGCCCATAGCCAAATCTCACTTCCCTCTTCTCACATTCTCACAACTTTACTCCTGACAAGTGTAGCTCTTCCCCTGCAGCTCAGTGTGCTTTGAACCTCTTGCCATCGCATCATCTCTTTGCAATCGAGTATTTTAGATTTGGCAAAAGTGTTGGCCGAATGAAGTAAATACTAATGAACTATTTTATGTCAGGGATCTAACTTATACAGCAGGACTGTTGCTGGCACGCATCTTAGTCAAGTGTGCCAAAAATAGTGACCCTTTATTACACTGTGCATTACATAATATAAAGCAAGTGCTATCTATTACACTAGACTAAAACCTTTCTTGCCAAAGTAAACTAAGATAATATTGACAAATCCCACAAAAGGTCTCACTGAATGAAGTTCTGAGTGTCATTTAGCTGCTTCAGAGTTGGTGTGTTGGCAGGACAGGGTACTGAGTTGGCACTGGCCTCTGGCACTCAACATGCTCTGACACTCCTGGACCAGCTCTCTTCCTGTTTTTGGCCACAGTGCTGTTTGTTCAGCAAACGTGGACTGAAACAGAGTTGACCCTCACTTTTCTAAATGTACAGCCCAAACATAAATGATACACGAGTGAGGCATTTCACTACTGGTGAACAAGTTAAAGTCTTCCTATATGTTTTTTAACCACTTGAAATATTTGAGCCACGTGCTACCTTTCTGCTTGGGTTTGGTGGTTGTCAGTGAGCCCTGGAATAACTTTGCAGGCAATCAGATCAGCATTTGCACAGTGACACCATAAAGGGTCAAAGCTAAATTCATTCATGTGTCCCTGCAGAATTAGTGGTGCTAGAAGCTTGGCTACTGTGGCTGGTGAGCTAACCTGCCAGTTAGCAAGCCAGCTTGCTCAATTGGTAACAGCACAATAAGTAAGCAGTTTATTAAAGAGACGTTTTTGTACCTTGGCTACCGTCTCACATCTGACATCAAACCACGCCTCTTTCGTGGAGTAGTTAATCCTCCGACAGAGCAGGGTTATATAAAATAGGATGACACCAAACAGTTACAAACCAAATGAATCACAAAACTGAAATTCAAAATATTGCTTTTCCCACTGTCATTGTCATGTGAACAACTGCCTTTCCCTCCTCAGACACACCTTCTGGCAGTATCGTAAGGAGAATCCTCGGACCAGAGTAGGTGAGCCTCCTCCTGACGGCCTCCCAGGCTTCAACAGCGGCGTGATGTTATTGGACCTCGGTGCCATGAGGGCCTCCGTTCTCTACAACCAACTGTTGGAGCCTAGCAATGTGGCCAAACTAGCAGACCAGTATCGCTTCAGGGGCCACCTGGGGGACCAGGATTTCTTTACCATGATTGGCATGGAGCATCCTGAACTGTTTTATTCCCTGGCCTGTGGTTGGAACCGGCAGCTGTGCACCTGGTGGAGGGACCACGGATACGGAGACGTGTTTCAGTTGTATTATCGCTGTGGTGAACGTGTCTATATCTACCATGGGAACTGTAACTCTCCAATACCAGATGACTGATGCTGGAACTGAAAAGGAGTCTATGCCATACACAATATAGTTTAAGGGAAATATTTTTCCAGCTTTGTGGGAGGGGGAGAATTGTGACTTTTATGGCAGTTTCCTTTCTTGACCTCTGTACCGCCTGTGTTGTCACAGACTCCTGCCCCCTGCTGGTCAAGGGGCTACTGAAGGACCCGCCTACACAGAGTTGCTACAAATATGGTGTTCATCTGTGTCAGTTTGTAGTTAATTGTGCCGTTCAGGCCAAAAACATTTCAGCAATGAGAGGAGCTGCAATAGTGGGGGCGCATTTCTTCAGGTACTGAGATGTTGAAAAGAAGAAATATGACCTATGAAGTGTTAAGTAACAGATCCATTAATTTGACGGCTTAACACTAGAAATACGCTGTTGACGTTAGTACTCCACCAGAAATGTGTTCTTGCCTGAATTTGATTGGTCAATGCAGCGCCTTCGCTGCGGCTTTTAAATGAATGAGGGGACTAATGTCAGAATGAATGTACCCTAATGCATCATTCATTGTCGATGTCAATGTCAAGTAATTTTTCTTTTCATTCTTATTAATTGAGTTCAATACGTTTTGGTATTTGTTTTGCGGAGAATCTAAAAGACCACTATCCATTATACAAAGTGGTGTAAGCAACAGTAGTTTTTAGTTGATAATTACAAGGAATTCATAACGAGTGTTATCTGCAATAAATATTATAGGGTCAACAAATGTGTTAATTGGCATCTATAAACAAAACTTCCCACCTTCTGTTCACTCTGTCTCCAGCACCTCAAACTTTACGTCAGAGGCCCAAGTTCCCCCTGCGTCGCCTTATCTTCCTGTGACACAGCACCAGGTGAGGGCTAATCTGGTGTCATTAACTTCCCCCACTTTTCTGTGGCTCGTAGAACAAAGGGATGGGTTTGTTTACCACCAGTGGACTCCGTCTTTCCAGAGCCATGTGGGCGCAGGGGACAACACACTGCCACAGTTCCTTTCAAACATCTTTCTGCAGATAGGAAGGAAGGGAAAAAAATCACATCAGAGGGTGGCGGAGGTGTTGGAGAGATAATGGTTAACAGTGATGGCACATATGGCTGTTGTTCGTGCCCTGCATTTGCAGTTTAGCTGAGGCCAAACAAACACCCACATCAGCCAAATACACGTCTCAGAAGGAGCGAAGCAGTCGGGAATATGACTGCAGACACTGACCCACTTTTGAGTTTTCTTGCTGTGCTCACTGAACTGACACTCGGATTCAAAGAAATGTCAACACTCAATATTCATCAGTCAGGAAATTGGCTGAGGTGATGCACACTTAAACACGCACGTACACACAGTGAGAGTGAAGCAGCTGAATGCCCTGCACCATCCGTGGAGTCAAACAAAGGCTGCTGTAGACTCTTGAGAATAAGCATTATGCCAAATCAATACGCTTTCCTTGAATTCACCCTGAAGATGATCAATATTTTTCCTGCCTCTTTCACAACAATACTCTTTAGTCTCAAGACCTCTAAAACACATTGTTAGACTTCAATTCTCAGTTCCTGTTTGCACTTTACAACACATGCTTTATCATCAAGAGTGTTGTTGACTAGACGAAGGTTAGATTTATTTTACTTCGTTCATTATTTGTTCTTTGTTTTTAAAGACCACACCAATGGTTTTGTACATTTTGGCCCATTAACAATAAATTCATATTTGCAGTTTTTGATGGATTTCCTACTCTTTAGGCAGCAATTTCCTTTCAGTGCATTTACAGAGACTACAAGTTGCTTGAGATTGGTAATCCATCACACTGAGCATTTATTTTATGTTTTGTCAGTGCATAATTATGTAGCATTGCAGTGGAACGTTTCATTTCGAAATCCTTCATAGTGGTGCATTCAAGGACACTTCAGTGTCACAGAAAGGATAATTATCTGCTGAAGACCATTGCATCTTTTAACTATGTTGGAAAATCAAATCAAATAAATAAAAACAATATGCAGACATGGACACTGAAGAGGACTAATCACTTTCATCGTTCCTTCAATTAAAAATGTTGTTCAGATCTCTTACTGTTAAGAGCGTCTTTTTATGCAGGTAGAGTGAGTTACCCCTGCTCACAACTGCATTACCACTTTGACAAAAGAAAACCAAAAAATGTGAAGGATTACCTTTCTTAAATATATTTTAAAGTTATATTTTCTGCCAGTTAACAGAACTGAAGCCACTGACTGTGTGGAAAAGAGAAGAACAATCTACAAACTCAAACTCACATGTTGCTCTGGTTGGCATATTGAAAAATGGTAGATTATGGGGTAAAACATGCAAATTCAATGGTATCGTCCTTTAAAATATTCTTTTTGTGTTTATCTGTTTATCCCTGTGTCCTGTATATATCCACATATATACTAGTAATAGTTGCTGTGAAGTTTCCTGGAAATATGTATGTAATTTGTTACTAATAATAGGGAAAATAGACATTTCCTCGAAAAAACTACTGTATTAAAATCAAAGTAAATATTCAATATTCATACTTTATTCTTTATATATGTTGAATTGTATTCTTGCCTGTAGACAAATTTCCCATTTCCAATTAATAGGTATTAATTGGAAGTGTACCAATTAAATTAAATTAAATTAAATTAAATTATTTGGATCAAATTACATATGTGCAGTTCTTTCCAGGAACCTGCTTTGAAATTATTAGGAAATGATGGACCTTTAAAATATAGCGTTACCCATGTTTTATGTGTTACTTTTACCCCTTTCAAACACTCATGTGTATAACATGGGATGTTGAACATAGCTGGAGATTCAAGATGGTGTATAGTGAGAATGATCTGGTTTAACTTGATAAAAGTGGTAAAGGTAGTAACCCATGTTCACCCACCAACAGCAAACACTTCCTAGTTTGTAGCTTCAAAGGGGTAAAGCTGTATCAGTCAAGCTGAATGTGCAATTATAATTTTAAAGGGCTTACAGATGTTTAAAATACATGTATAAATAAATGTACCATATCTCATTTGGAATCCCTTTGACAGATTAGAAAGCTGCTGTGTTCAATGTTAATGGCTCAAGTTGACATATTTCTTTCAATGACACAACAAAAGAAAATATGAAAGCAGCTTTACATGAAGCCGAACATTTTTTTAAATGCCTTTTTGAAGGAATGTTTCATGTTTGTTCAGATGTTTGTCTCTACATTATATTTTGTGTGTTCAGCTTTCCTAAATAAATTATATGACACATTCACTCTGGTTTATGGGGTTATTGTTTTATGGTTTGTTCCTGTTTCAGTTATAGAACAGCTCACATGAGGGAGGGAGAGCTGACGACACTCTCCTCATGAAAAGGGGGATGCTTTTAGTCACCCAAGGGTTACAATGAGGTGGTTAGAAAAAATGTATGTTAATGTAGTGCCCTCACATTTCTCATTATACAAACCTGTGCCTGTGTTCCTGTTTGTCTGCTACAAGCTAGACATGACCTACTTCTGTCACTCAAATGTACAAACACAGGCAGCTAACACTCCATAGACAGAAAAACAACATCAATCAGCCCTGACCCCTGAATGTGCTGACATTAAAATAACCCAATTCATACCTGAAACCAAAATGGATCTCGTGTCAAGATATGCTGGAATATAATGATATTTTCTTTGTCTGCAACAAAATCAGATATTGCAAAATCATCATCACGTCCTTCACATTTATGTTATTTTGAATTATAATGTTTTGTTGCACAACAGGCGAGAAGGCAGATTCATGCACTTCTTTTTTTAATGAAGACTTTAATCTGACAGCAGCTATTGTGCCTCTGCAGCGTGAATAAAACCACCGAAAATGTGGACAGAGTCATACATGTCATGCATTTGTTTTTTTGTCATTGAGAAATTATGCACATACAAAAGCCCAAATGCCCACTTTCACAATTGTCCACGATTGCATGGATATTATATCAGAATCAGAATCAGAAACTGTTTATTGCCAAGTAACATACATTACAAGGAATTTGCCGTGGTCTGATGGTGCTATTGTTTCGTGCAGTGACCAGAATAAAGTAAAGTGTCCAGTAGGGGGTGGGTGCGTTAATGTAATGCAGGGGGGACAGGGGTGATGTACGTTAATATAACGTATAACTTGTGTTTGTGTTCTGGGGGGGGTCAGTGTGAGTTTGTCAGGTGAAATACATGCCCCGTGTGAGGCTGGAACTCACGACCTTCAGATTATGAGACTGACGCGCTGCCTACTGCGCCAACGAGGCCAAATTTTTCTTTATTTTAGGTGTATTTTACAGGTGAACAACAATGTTTCAAATGTTCATCCTATATTGCAAAAGCAGACTGCACCATTCACACTTTGAAGTTCCAGTGCCTGGCCTTGTATTACAGCTCCTACATTGATGAAATTATATTGGGTTGGGCATAATAACCCCAGGCTATGAAGCCTATTAGTGTGCTGTGATTTCTAAAATTCCTCAGTCTGGATTCATCGACAAACACTTTGAGCACATTTACCTTCAGGGCCAGCAGCAGAAACAGCCGGCTGGTATAGATTTGATACAGCAGCAGCAGCATTCATGTCTTATCCAAGAAACAGAAACAGTTCAGTCTAGAGTTTAGTGAGACTCTGAGTGTTTCTGTGCAGCTCTGTTTCCTACAGATTGACAATGGAGTGAAGAAAAATGCTCTGCTGAATCTATTGCTGCTTTAACCACTAATCATAGATGACTCACTGAATCAGCACCGCATTCAAAGCCAACAGGAACATCACATGATGATACTCCTACAGACATATAGACACGTGTAGGAGCCTACACTTGTGAGTATGGCAACAAGTCAAAAACGGTGTTCAAACAGGCAACCTACTGACCTGTTGGTTTTTGTCTGTGAACCACTGGGAGGTGAACACTCTTGGACAGGACCCATGTGCCCAGTGCCTCTACCAATGAGAAGCATTTCACTATATATTTCGTCTTGCTTTTGACATATTGGAACTTGCTAGCAGACAGCACAGACACAACATTAACTTTCTTCATCTTGTAATGCAAAAGGTATTTGCCTTAATCTCTTTCTTGTTGGCTGTGATTGTTTGACACTCCTGAACCTGGCTAATCTACTAGCCATGTTACATTTTATAGTAATGATGACAGTATTTTTTGGTGTCAAAAAATAGATGTTACACAATCTAATCAAGGCATTGTAAAAAAAAGTCCAACTTTGAAATAATTATTTTTACTTTTGTCAATTTGGAATAGCACGACTCAAATGTGTTACTACACCCTTCTTTTAATTTAACTTGTGTGGTGATGGAGGGGAATTTGTAAGGCTCATCGCCATCATTTTTAGGACAGGTTTACGTCACCTCAAGATTTGAGTCTCTCCAAATCCGTTTAAAGGCGCTCCTTCTGACACCCACACATTCAGTATATCAAACTATTTTTTTTTTTGGCAGTGTGAGAGTTGTTTTGCCTCTTGTGCCGTCAGACAGAGTAACAGCCTGATGCATTACAAAAACAGAGAGATCCTGCTCCTGACATGTTTGTAACAGTATAACAAAGCAATGACAGCTTATTTCACTATCTTCTTCACTCAGTGTTCACACCAACCGTTTTTGATTAAAAACAACATGATAACGTACAATGACACAACATTAAACATCTCAAACTGCTTGCTTATTTCGAAAACTGCTTTGGCAGAAAGAGGAAACTAATTGAAATTCCACAGACTTTGCTGACAGCCAGTCCAATTTGAACATTCAGACCATGTCAAATCCAAAATATATTGCCTTCTCTGCTTCTGAAACACATCTACCTGACAGGAGCGCTACATGATATGTGTGTCAATGTGTGAGTAACTAATTTTTGGCAAATTAATTTGTAACTGTGTGTGTGTGTGTGTGTGTGTGTGTGTGTGTGTGTGTGTGTGTGTGTGTGTGTGTGTGTGTGTGTGTGTGTGTGTGCAGCTGACACAGTGCTCCACTGGACAAAATGTAGGCCAGTATCTTCCTGAGTACTCCTCCACCCTCTCTCTCTCTCTCTCTCTCTCTCTCTCTCTCTCTCACCCACTCCCCCAGATAGTGGGCAGTCTGCCCATTATAAGGCTGAACAATGAGGGGCCTTCATCCATCTGTACACATGGCTGACTTCTCTGTTTGGGTTTGTGTTTGCTCTGCACTCTCCTCTCTCTTACTGTCTATATTTATATAGTTTTGGAACTGAAAATAAATCCAGGGACATTTTGGGGAATATTCTTGGCTGCTGCTTTGCCCAGGGTTAGATTAAAAGATTAATATTAATATCAGTATAGTCATGTTTTGCTCAATGACTGGTAGCAGAGAAACAGCTAGTCCAGCTGAAAGGTACCTTCCAATAACTACAGAGCTGTCTTATACACATGTTGTATCTGTGTACGGTATTTGTAAATAGAAAATGAGAAAATGAACTTTTTACTTATTTTGGGGAATGTGTATGCCTTTATTAGATTAGATCAGAGTACAGTACAGAGAAGGATAATGGCATGTAACTAAGTTTGTGGAGTTTACAGCTTCACAAACGTTTATAACACTTAAAAAACAGGTGACTCTTGGATTTGAGTGGTGACAAGTTTGCTTTGTAACAAGATGCAACATATCACAAAATACTTTGTAATGGAGGCTAGCTCTCCCCTCTACTTCCAGTCTTTGTGCTAAGCTAGGCTAAACACATCCTGGTCCAGACCTGGACCTAAATTCATCTTATCTTATGGATCTTTTCTAAAGGCCATTTCACATCTAAACACATTTATGATACATAATTATTTTCAAAAAATTACATGGTTGTTTGATTTATGTTTCTTGTGTGTCTTATAACAACATGACAGTTCCAGACTGTGTGCAAGACACCATACATACGAATGCTGATTTATACTTTGTTTTTTGGTATGGGTGTAGAAAATCCTTGCTTGCAAAATGACTTTGGATTCCCAGCATCTATTGATGGCTTCATCTCAGCAAAATGATAGCAAGCCTTTCTAAGCTCACACAGTGTGTGTGAGGTCTTTGATTAATTTCATGTGCTGTATTCAGCCGTGGTCTGATTCCCAGGTGCCGTGTGCCAGTTGCCACAACACCACTGTCTTTTACCAGTGCCTCTGTCTCACCTTCACCTCTCAGTGAATAAGCATGAAAGTCTTTCATTCAGGGGATTGCCACGAAAGCTGCAGAACTGATAATTTCCTGACAACTCAATAGACTGCCAACACTGGCCAATTTCAAGGTGAGCTGCAGCAATGAGAAACAATGAACGCTGCTGCTCACGCATAAAAATCTTCTTCTCCCTCCCTTTCTCTCAGTGCATTTCTGTTTTTCATCATGCTCCAATCTTCGCACATAAACTTCTGCATATGCATAACAAGGCACAAATTAACATGCACTCACACACACACCAACACTATCTGTGGTCTTCAGAGATTGCTCTGTTTTCCACCTCTCAGTGTCAGAACAGCTGTAACTTATAAACAAGAGGGAAGATTATGATGACACGTTTTGTGAATCAGCAACAGATGAAACATCAGCCAAAATGGCACAGCTCGAAATTGGGCCACTGACTGTTAACACCATTTCTGCAGCTCATTAGTTGAAATAAATAGCAAGTCTGAATCATGGGTGTGATTTTAAAATATATCTTATACACACTCATTTGATGCTTTTATCCAAGCTGACATTCATTAACGGCAACGGTAGAATGATCTGAAATCTTGCCATCAAATGGAACAACATTTGTGCAACAGATCAAGTTGGGTACATGAGGAAGACTAAAGAGCATCTTTTATTTCCAAACACGCTCTTTTCCACCAATATCTCATGTCTAATATGGATGTCTCTACTCCAACTTTGTGCTAGGTTAGACACATTCTAGTTCAAATCTGTCTCTGTACATGAGCTGTTCTCACTAAACCTGGTGTAAATCTTTTCAGTGAAGATCGAAAGGTTTGGTGTAGCGTTTTAGAGTTAAGGTATCCCTTAAAGAGAGTTTGGGAAATATGCTTATTCCCTTTCTTGTCAAGACTTAGATGGGACGATTGATGCCAACCAGAAGCTCTAAGGGTGGTTTTGTGTCAGACCACAACTTGCCATTGTTACACTTCGGTGTTTGTACAGATTAAACAAAGATATAACGTGATTCATGAGCTTTAGTGGTGCTGGTAGGTGGATTTTGTTTCCCTGTTTCCAGTCTTTATGCTAAGGTAAGCTAACTGGCTGCCGTCTGTAGCCTTATATTGAACGGACAGATGTGAGAGTAGTATTGATCTTCTCATTTAGCTCTTTGCAAGAAAGCAAATAAGTGTATTATTCCTTGAAGAGATGCAGGTATTTCAGCAAACCTTGATAATTAAATAAATACATTATCTGCATTATAGTACGACATTATAATAATTAAAATCAGCGACAGGCAAAAGCTCTATCTAACAGAAATTAATATGAAGTTAATTGTATATATTTTATTATACTGATAGATTTTAAATACATTCTACATATAAAATATTTCTGTGAATCAACACTTTTGTTTGCATCATTCTCTCCTTTTTGACTGTTTATGTGTCTTAATACTTTGAAAGTCACCTGCAAAGTACTTTTAAACTGAGCTCCTAACTAAGAAAATGAAGAAAAAAACTCTTTTAGCAACATGTGAAACAACATTGTGTAAGTACAGTGTATACACGTACAGTATCAACCTGTACTGTCGAGTCAGTTTAAGAACATTATGTAACATGGAAATCTCCACAGACTATAGCTGAAAGTGTAAATGAGGTTTCCAAATACTGAACACAGTATGAAATAAAGCCGCTGTGAAATAATGTGTTATCAGAAGCCTCAAAGGGATTATGTACAGTTAAAATACAGCAACAGGAACAACCCTTGAGACACATAAGCCCATTTTAATCATATGTTTTGCATGTTCAGGTTTTGCTCAGGTGAATGACACAAGATATGAAACTATATGAGATCAGGTGAGTGCATAAGATGGATTTGGGAGGTGCGTCACAAACCGCAGGGAACACGCTGTCTCACAATGAGCAGGCAGTGAGATATATGAACAGACTGTCTCAAGAGCTACACCTAGACATAATACACGCCATTTATTCACAAGATATGGAATCACAATGCCTTCTGGGAGGATGCAACTGTGAACACTGGCTGGGAGGCTGACCCACATAATATATGGCTCTATCCAGCAGAAATTAGGTCTGTGTGTCGCCCTACTTCAAAGTCCATGGGGAGAAATGTCCATGTTGACATCTAATCTTGTATTCAGCTGCAGAATCTGATTTAAAATCTGAAGTGGCAAACTATTCTTAAGATATGGGGTGAGTTTGATTGAACTTGTCCCAAATGCAGTGGAGTTCAATCATTTTATGTGCCTGATGTGTAAAAGAAGTAATTTCTTGAAATAAGTTAAATAAGACATTAGTTAAGTGCTTTAAGTTAAGTCTTTATTAAAGGTTATTAGCTTTACTCTCATTTTAAACACAACATTTAACAGGAAAACATATCTATTAATTTGAAATGGAATTTTCTTGGAGAGTAAAACATTCAACACATCTGTTAAGCATCCCTCTGGGTTTTTGCAGAGATTCATAAGCTGTTGTGCAAAATAAAAACATAATGCCCAATTTCAATAGCTTTCATACATGCCACTGATGATAATTGATTAGTTGACCTACTTCTTCTACCTTTACTCAACTGTCAGTAAAGCCTGAGGTCATTAGTGTCATAGTGGAGGTGACTGAGCAGAAAATTCATCTCCCATTGGGCTTATTGGAGATTGATCAAGTAAAAAAATCAATCACCAGAGAATCAAATGAGATTACAGCAGTCAAAATGGGCAATCTTCTCTCCCATAGAGTCAATATCTTTGATTATAAGACACTACAGGGACTCCAAGAGAGATGTCTGCTCTGGAAAATGGCGAAAGTACTGTAACTATTTCATAGCCAAAAGCAGGACCCAAGTGAACTTGGTTGGTCTTGAATAATCTTGACTGACATGACCTTTACAACTCTAACAGGACATCAAGGTGTGAATGACCCAGATGTCTAAGATGAGAGCTGAGACAGTTTTAAGACCAAACAGCAAGTTTAGTTAGTTGCCTTTGAAAGAGTGAGACCAGATTTTTTTTATGGTTTGTGATTATATATCAAGTTAATAATAGTTTTAATGTAATGCTAAAGGACGGTGGCTTACAAAACAACCTATGTGTTCTTGTACGGATTAAATAATTCTGTGACTACCCATCTCTCTCGCTCATAACACATATGTAATGGAGCTATTACATATACGCATCACAGTCTGGCACACATAATCCATACAGACACAGGCATACAAATAAATACATTTACCCACATATCTGTTATCTTACACCAGCTGGTTGATGGAAATACTCCAGAGTCTGAAAGGGAAACCAGAGGGAAAGGTTGCGATAATATATCGGCCCCTTCTGTTGCCTGCGCGTCAGGCGAGATATAAGACACAAACAGCAGGCCACATAAGTAGGTCAGTGTGCTACAGTACATGCAACAGGCTAGCAGCAGAAGAGAAGCTCCAGCGGTGATTAACAGCTGCTCAGATCATGCCACTGCATATATTATTATGGTGATACACTTTATAGACCATATGTAGGAGATTCATCAGAGATCTGCTATTTAATCAATTCAGAACATTTCTTCCACATTAGAATTTTGAAATTCTTCACCATGGCCTGCAGGACAGCGTAATTAACAGTCAACGGTCAACCAGAAGCTTTGGGTTCAAGCCTCATGACAGTGAGCAGCTGCCTTACTGAAGGCACTGAACTCCCATCAGTTCAAGCAGTGCTGTTCTGTAGTTGAACCTTGACCTCTCACTTCCATGTGGAGAAGGGCAAGCAACAAGACAAATGGACCACCATGAATCAATAAAATACATACCCAATAAACCAATAAAGAAGTGACAAAGACAATGGACTGTACTATATCGCTGGCAGTTTCAGTTCACATTTTTGAAGGTTTTCTGGCCTCTGGGGATGGCAATGTCCAAGTTTGATTTAGTTGACTTAAGGGAGACATTAATTCACACACATCTACAAATGTCAGTGAGGACTTTTGATTGTAGTACTTCAGGAGAGTAAAGGTGTGTGAGTACAGCAGACGAGATGACATCATAGTATTAACAAACCGATCTGGTCTATTGGTCCAACATTTTGATCCAGAGTAAAATATTTCAAATATTTACTGGATTGCCATATAATTTGGTTCCTGCATTCATGGTCCCAAGAGGAAACACTAATGTCCCGAATGTAAGCATGTCAAATATGCATGGTAACTTGCTAATGTTAGCACAATAACATGCTAAATGTTACCTTAGCATATTAAACTAAAATAGTTAACATGCATGCTAAAGTTGGCATTATATTATGGCATTATATTTCAGCTCCAAGAACAGCTGAGCCAAGTACATCTAAGACTGATGAAAGTTGAGCCAAGTCAGACAATGTAGAGTTGAGTCTGACATGTCCGAAAAAGGCCATTGTATACTTGATTCCCTTTAACTAACACCCCATTTACACCTGGTATTAAAATGCGATCTGTATCCAGACACGTTATCTGGATGATAAACAATCCAATTTTGTCTTTGCGTATTTTAATGCGTTTTCTTTATCCTCATTGAAATCGGTTTTCTGCTGAGCGTGACTAATTTAAGGTGGGGGCAATTGTAGGCTGTCAACATAGCAGGTGTAAGACACAGAGATGCTATTACTGCACCGCCTGTCGAGTTTTGCTTGTACAGCGCTATCACCCCATAAAGCTATTAAGCATTTAGTTTCCTGATGGCTCCAGGGATGTGAATCTTCCATGTCTACTACTTTCTTTCAATTTTCATCGAGTTAGCTAGCTAACTTCTGATGCGAGGAGTGCTCTTTCCAAAACCGCCCCGTTATCGCAGGGAGAGGTCAGAGGTCAGAGCGGTATGGTGACGTAGGTACGGATGCCAGCACGTTGTACGGATTGCTTTTACACCTACCTAAGATCCAAACACAATGCGAGCCAGACTACCTCCAAATGTGGTCAGGCAAATCCGATGACATTCTGATAACGACGCATTTACACCTTGCATTAAAATGCGTTTTTCCTTATCTGGATAATGTGTACAGATGGATACATATCGCATTTTAATACCAGGCGTAAATGGGGTGTCAGATAACCCTTTTTTGCATAAAGCAGCAGCTTTATTTTCTGGTATGTGATGAGCATAACAGCCTCACAGGGCTGCTAGCATGATAGAAAGTTTCATTCTTGTTTGGACACTGAGTGAATATCAATTAATCCATAAATCAATTATCAATTCCTGGACTAGATGCTTGGTGCAAACACCCAGCATTTCCATGGCAACAAGCACACTAACTTCTCAAACAAGCCCAGTCTCTATTGTTGGGAGCATCATTATAAGTCCCCATCAAATGTCTGCATGCCCCACAGGCAGTCTGTGTGTCCACGGCTCTGTCCTCATTCCTTGGCCCAGATGGCCAGCGTCCACACCCTGTGTCTCCACCAAAGCAGTGGTGGTGACTCACCGGCATTTATGACGGAGAAGTCAAATAGTCAAAGCCTTTTTAGCTGATGCACATGCTGTTCTCGGACTGACATCACTGACAGGGAGGCATCTTAATCACGAGTTTGTTTTACATACTGGACGTCAACATGGCAAATATGACAGTGATGGGTTGACAATGTGGCCTGTGATGATGCTGAGTGACTCTGCACTTTAATCAGATGATTACATGAGACGTAAAATAATGCATATTGAGACAGAATTTGTGTCGACTAAACTCTTTATTGCTAGAAGATTTCAACTGTTTTCTTTCCATCAAAACTAATTTTCTGAATCCCATTAATTATCTGGATACAGATACACTACAGAAATACTAGGAATAACATGCTTCTAATGCCATTATTCCATCATATACACTGATACTTGATCATATATTACTGCAGGAAGTTCCATTACATCATATTTTATATTTAAAACATGATTTGGGGTATCTGACATTACTTTGCATAATTGGTCAATGATTATAGACAGATAGGCACGTCTCTCTATCATCATGCTCACATTGTTTTGAAGCGGAGGCTAGTGGTCGTAAAATGTACATGCATAGTGAATTAGAACCAAAGATTAATATAATAAAGTAGCCGGCTGGACTTGGGCTGTTTGGCCGGCAGCTGGAAACTTTTGCACAGCTCTGATATTGACTGCTGGATTACTGAATAATATAGTGTACAAAGAAAGCCTTGTCAACTGCCTTTGTATTCACATTCATGAACCATCACCATTACTCCTCCACTGAAGGGAATAGCAGCTGTCAGTGGCAAAAGGATGAGGAATTTCTCAATAACCCAACCTTCAACTCTACATACAGACAATAATTACTTACCTAGAGTGGAAACCCACTCAAGTCCCATAGTAAATTCTCATTCGTCACAGCTGTCTTTGACTGGCAATGTGGCAGGGATGAGAAATGTGAAAGATTGGCACTATTTGGGCAATTTGGTATTTCAATTGCTTAATATATGCCTTAGCCACTTCAGAAAATATTATCATCATATTGTTGTGGCAAACTTGTTAGCAAATACCTGCCAGATACGGAGCAACATTAGCATTCATTTGGATTCTTGTCCAATATTCACTCTCCTTTCAGCTCTGTTTTGGTCTCCACCAACTCCTGAGGAAAATTTCTGGCTCTTTAGCTACTAAATGCTCCCTCTATGTTAGTCGCTAACTGTGTCCGTCTGCTGTTTGGTGAGGGGCAAAGAGTGTACAGTGGGTTTATGATACAGCGCCTGGAAGATACTAAAGTGCTCCGTGGAGCTGAGGGGCGCTACAGAGTTTGGCGATTATTCTCTGTGTTCGTCAGTACCCACAACCCCTTCCACATCACACATAGTTTTATCTTTCCTCTCTGTTTTTCTCTATTTCATTTGTGACTGGCCCTGCATAAAATTACTGATTATTAAGTATGTGTGTCATATCATATGACATGCTGCTCATGGGCAGCAAAGGAAAGTTTACTGGCATTCAAATGAAAACAAAATCTTGCTTTTTTGCTCCCTCTTGCACTAATCTGACACAGTCAAAAAACGCTGCATGATGAAAAAACAATAACCACTTTGTCTGCAATTTGTCTTGAATAATCCTGCTCTGCCTGGACTGTATTATTGTTTTTTTGCTCTTATGAAGCGAATCTTTGCCTGACTCAGGTTTGTTTATGAATTTGAAAGACTATTTTTAGGTAAGTGCTCATCCCAAAACAACATCTTTTTATTCTATCTAGGGGCACAGAGTGGGGTTACACAATAATGTAGGTCATGTTAGTCAGTTACGATGGTTTGTTGTTATCTTACGAGAGGATTTTGATTTTTCAAATGCTTGCCCTTTATGAGGAACGAACATTTATGAATATCAGAGATGGAAGAGAAAGGCCATAAATGACATCAAAGCTGTGAATGACGCAGAGAGAAAAAGAGGAGGAAACCTGAGGGGGGGTGGGTGGGAGTGCAGGGAGCAGCTGACTGATTAAAAATCTCTTGTGGTCAGGCTGAAGATGAGCAGATGCAAAGAGAAAAAATGTCTTTGTGTGAGGAATTCATACACACACAAGCGCTACATAGCCAGATGTAAAAGCAACAGAACAAATTAATTTCTCCTGGCAGGCAGAGGGGCGTTTTGTTGACGCGGCTGGTAAAGTGTCAGGCCTCCGTGAGTTTGACCCACATTCAGTATCCAAACAACACACATGCTCCTACTGTTCCAATCTCACTCCTCTTTGTGTTTATTTCTTTCATCACAGACAAGTCTGCTGTGTGAAAAGAGGGATGACTAATGAAAATGAGTCCACTCCCTCAGGTGAAGGTGCTTCGGAGAGCAGCGAGGTGCCGGACAAAATACTGACACTGCTTTAAATGTTCAGCTATTTCATCCACGGCACATTCTGTTCAGGGAATATTTTGTTCCACGTCAGAATAACAGCTTTGATTAAATTAAAATCTGCAGTAGTTGGTGGAGCAATGGATCATTCGTTCAATTTAAATTCAGCCCTACTTTCTGCCAGCTTCAATATGAATAGCAAATTGCAAAGTCCCACATAGACAAGGCTACCTGAGCCTGAGTGCACCAAAAGGGGCTTTGTAACTTGTTTTGACACAGGTGACTTTATTGCATATGAGGAATTCAGACCACATGCTGTTCGCATTTTAGGGCAACAGAATATCTTTGTGTGTGTCGACTGAAAAGCTGCTTGAGTTTGTCTCCTGAGCTTTTATTGCTCTGCTGGTATGTGTGTGAGTGTGTATTAGTGTGTGTCTCCAACTTTAATATGAATGTAACCTGACATGCACGTGCCGTCACACATTTTTTTTCTACGATCTTACACCCAACAGAGACTTGCTTTGTACCTGCAGTCACGTTCCAGCTGTCTGTCCAACGACAACTGTTGCTTTCCTCCGCTGATTTAACATTTACCACTAATGTGTGTATCATAATGACTCATACGGATGGTAATGTAAAATAATACCTGTGGCAAACTTTAGTTGACCAACTGCTGATCACTGTTTCATCCCATCTCCATCAGAAAGACAGTCATTTGTTGATTTAATCAGCTTTGCAAAACAGCCCTATGTGTCTCTGCAGAGACATCTTGTTATGTTGGTCTGGTAAATTTCTGTCCCTGGACAGCAGAATAGATGATTCAATAATTTTTCCGCTGTGCTCTATTCATCTTTATTGGACTTCAGCCCTCCTGTTGTGATAAGATTAAGCACTAAATAACCATTAAAGTTGGTTGTTATCACATGCCTCACAAGTTCTTCTACAGAAACTGAAGTACAAATGGATAACTATGTAAAAAATACAATAAAATTCATCCTCGTGTCTCTTCACGAAATATGTCGTCCTATAGGTTATTGGTGACGTACGTTAGCCAGCCAGGAACATGCAAATGCTACTCAGTCACCATAGCTCTCCAAGCTTCGGCCTGTTTTCTCTGTCCTGGGCTTTTTACTTCCCCCTAGAATTTTCTTCATTTCACATCATTTCATTCATTAAAAAGTTACTGAAGAAGGGAAAAAGCTCTCTTATCTAACAAGCTTTCTAAGCTTGTTAGCTTTCTATTGTCGTTAATTTCTTCTTCATTCCCCGGATGTTGGCGATGATTCGATGATGGAAGGAAACTCCGCTGATACTGACTTTTCACATAATATTCTTTATTTGCATCAAAGATCAGGATCAACAGGCATGCGCATCTTAACCTGGACAGCACCCGTAGCCGAATCAGTACTGCTGCCCCGAACACTGTTCAAGCTCATCTTTTATACCTTTAGACATGCATGGGGTCCTACTACAACACACAAGTCTGTAAACTTCCGTTCCCTATCTAGGGGTCAGGAAAAGAGACCTCTCAGAATGATGTTTCACGTACCTTAACCTCTCAGAGATAACTTTTCACTTACCAAGGAAGATCTCGTCTAAACAACAATGCATCTTATCTTTAAGGTGCCCCAACATCTGTTAATTGTTTACCTGGAACATTGCATACATGGCAACTTTGTACTACATATCATTGTCTGAAAAGACTACCTTTATGATTAGTATCAAATAATACACATCACTATGGTAAGGGACATCTGCTGATAATCTGACTTTTGAAAGTCTTTGATGCCTCAAAACCCTCAAACTAGATCTCACAGGGATAGCAGTACTGTACAACCACCCGGCCCCCGTCCCACCCCCATGGCAGTGCCACTTCCTCCGTCTGCCCCAGAGAGGCTGCCAGCTCGGCCCTGGCACAACGCCCCATCCAGCAGCCTGCTGTGACTTCTGCTGGATTGACAGCAGCTACAGCAACTCTGATTTACTATGACTGGTACACAAACATATACAACTTGTTCGTTAAGACAAAGTCAATAACATATGAAATAATTGAAAATGTATTTTAGACATGTAAAGATCCCGTGGACACTCACAAACACACATCGGCTAGAATGCGATGGACATTGATGCCCAGAGCAAAGCTTTGGTGAGCAGGCATATGGAGATGTGGGGTTTTGTCAGATTGCATAGAGCACTTTGCAGGATTTGCAGATGGAAAAGGGATCGCAGGCGGGCAGCTTTAAATTAAGGAGAAGAGTCACTTGTGCTGATTAACGGAGATCATCATCATCACATGCAGACATGCCACTCCACCAGAGACATCTCCTGTACATAATCTGATATAATATAATGCAAAGTGGGGAGCAGATTTGAGTATTTTATTTTAGTTCCTTAATATCAGCAGGAAAAATGCCTAACCAGCAAATATGTCGGCCGTTAAATGACAAGAATTTGTACAGAAGTGACTTCCAAGAAGAGTTTTTTGTTATTTATGTTAGGCATGTCTAACTTGACACATAACATAATATTAGTATGGTACTCAACTCGTACATTGTTGTAAATTACCTACAATAAACCTCTATAGTTTACTCTAATTAATTTGAATTAACTTGAATATTAACCTCATATAATAATTATATATATTATATATATTGTAAATTGTAAAAAAAACAACAACAATCCACCCCCCCCCCCCCAAAACAAAGTTATTTGCCCCCAGGTCCTCTGGGGCAAAACATTTGTGATTTGTGATACTGGGCTATATAAATAAAAATGTACTTGACTAATGGGATATGTGATGATGATTTAATGTCATTTCATTTCACTTCATAAGGACTCACATACAGAAAAAATCTAAAACATCTTTGTCCAGCACACCCTGTGCATGAATGCATGTATGCACATGCAGAATGCACAGCTGCTCCGCAAACGCCTGCATGCATACAACAAATGCATTCACATGCTTATCCAACACCATGTCTCCTACACAGTGAGGCTGCAGTTAATGGGATGGTGGTATTTGGCTCTTCTTGGAATTGCAAATGGATGCTGCTGTGCTTCCAGTTAATTGTGTTAAAAGGCCTCCGTATCTAAAGGCGCAAGAACATGATGTTTGTTGTTGTATGTTTTGTCATTTGTCATCCACACTTAGTGTGCCCACAAAGTTCTCTTTGCTCATTGTGGTCTGGCAAGGCTGAGTGGTCATTTGCTTTGGATAGACATCATTTCAAGCAGATTGACAAATCTTCTTCTAAAATGAGACAAAACATTAACCCTCCCTACTGATTGGACAAACATCCCAGTCATTGGGCTATCATTGTTCTTGCCTTGAAAGTCATAGAGGATCTCATATTTCATATCTTTCCAAAATGCTCAACTGTAATCAGTTTCAGAACGACAGTATGTTGAGGCAGTGCGATTGCAGCCTCATGCTTCATTTTATATGTACAGCTAGATTACAAACAGTTAAACCTTATGAACAGTTATACAACAGCAAAAAACACAAAAACATTACAATAAATAAATAAATAAAATGAATATTTAAAACAAAAAACAAGTCAACTTGATAGATGGCTGTATAGCTAGATAACATATAGATATATAGATTACACTGTCCCATGTACTGACAATACGTCCACATTATGGAACTGAGCCAGATTGATTGTACAGCACACAGAGATACAGTATACTCTGCTGCACATGATGTTTTGTTTACACAGTGCAGAAAGTAAGCACAACAACAAAATAAGCAACACAGATCCTGTGACCTGCCTATGGGAGGCACTGCTGTACTCTGAGGGGAACGTTGTTGCTGCTCATGAAATGGGACAAGCCATTTGCATGCTCACAGCCCAGCTATTCCAAACAGTAGCATGAGGTCCAAGCAGAACACTATGTAATTGGTGTTTGTTTTAACAGTTGTTTAGTACTGAGAAAGAGGACTAGATAAAGTGAATGAAGGTTATGTAGACAGGATGCCCAACTTTCAGCTTTGTTTTGCAGCACAGAAGTGAGTCATTGTTTGTCTTGGCCTGTCACTCCTTTATCACCATTAGCAATTGCTTCAGGTCCATTTTTCATCGTTAGAAACAAATGCCTTAAAATAATGCCTTAGTTATCTGATATCATTCCTGAAAAAGTAATGCAAAGCCTGCCAGTCCTATCAGCGATGGCCTTGATAGATCACTGTAACATGTAAGCCTCAAGTAAAGAGGTAATCCCTTTTTTTAAATGCTGTGCACAGAGTGGCGTCACTGTGAGAGGGTAGAAAACTAACCAGAATGACTGAAAACTTATGGGAAGATCAAGTTTTATTCTGTGCTATAAACTGCACAAATCACAACTGTAGTGGAGGTAAAATGCTCAATATTAGAAGAGAGAAACCTGCCTACTTCAGATCAGGGAGCTGTTTGCATCTAAAGATCTGGTCTGAGCCCTAGATTCTAATAAATTGGTGGATAGTTTTTCACTGTAAATGATGAGGAAGAACTGTCTTTTTAATGTAAGATGCTTACATTACATTCATGAATAAATTGACTATTATATATTGTATTTTACACCATATTGAGGCAGTACAATCACAGGATAAATGCATGAATTTGAACAAATTTTGTCCGTAGTTGACCCTCTGTCCATATTTCAACGATGCCTGTCTTTCTATGGTTGACTGTCTTCTGAGTGTTACTATACTGAACGGTTCACCGTTTTTCTTTCTACCTCTCTTTTGACTAACGTTCTCCTCTCTTCTCTCCCGCTCTATTGTTCATCTAATCATCTGTTTACCTTTGTTTGTCTGTTTTTTTATAGCGCTCTGAAGTTGGATTCCTCGTCCCTAACACACTGACATACATTTCTGAATTGATGACCTACATTCACTCTGGGCTTCCATCACTCATTATAGCAACCTCCCTCTCTCCTCCCCTTCTTCATCTGTCTCTGTCTCCCTCTCTAATCCTCATTCCCTTTCACACGCTGTTGATGATATTCAGTCATTCTTTGATTTTCATCTGTAGCCTCCTCATCATTTGTTATGTGTGTTTGGTTGTTTTTTCGTTTCCTGCCTTTTCCTCATTTCTACATGCGAGAGTGCACTTGTATGAATATTGTGTATGCTTTTGTTTAAATGATATGTTTCCATTCCTTATATGTTTATATGTTTCCAGCCTTTGTCCCAATGTCAGTGTTCACATATTTAACATGCATACTAAAGGATTAAATAGATTTTTGTCGTGGTGGAAAGTCCTTTACTTTCAGTATTAGTCCCATAATGAACAACTATCATATTGGCCCAAAAATAGGATTTTTCTTCCTGGAAATTACTATTAAACAAGTGGGGTTGTATTAAATACACTGTGAAAGAGCTAATGGTAAGTTGTTGAGGAGATTCTTCACATATCAGATCAGTCCATAAAAACTATATTTTCCCCCTCACGGTGCAACAAAAAAAAAACTTGTACAACCACAGTAATAATCTGACCAAAAGTTTCTCCTTATATTTTCACTTTTCATTCATGACAACTGCAAGGATGAAGAAATGAATATCCAGAAATACGCTTTACATACAGCATGTGCAACGTATTGTCATGTCATTCAATGCTTGTGCTCTGTCAGATATTATAAAACAGGCAGCAAGATTCGCTCTGATGCAGCTTGTAAAAGAACACAAATGTCATCTTCCTTATCATAACATTTTTAACTCTCTCTCTGCCAAATATCTTGTGACGAATGGAGGTCTCCCAATGTCCATAAATGCTGTCTGAATGAAGCTGTAAACAACATTTACATAAAGTAAATGTCACCTGTGTCTGAATGACAGAAGGCCATCACTTTAATAGACAGACGAAGCTAGTGTTGTTAAGTATTCCTCATCTGAAAAGGGCTTAAAAATACAATATTTATACAATATATTCTTGTCTCCCACCTCTTACTAATAACTTCTCTCTTGCAAGTCAATACATGTTTTCTACAGAAAGTTTATTTTGCATTGCAATAGCAACAATAATATCATTTATTACGGAGGGGAATTATGTTTTTGGACTTGTAAGCTTACCTGTGTCAGTCATGGTGATTACCAGCCCACCTCAGCTACACATCCTGTAGGCATCCTCCCCTTTACCCACAGTTGGATTATAGGGCTCCAGTAAATGACAAAGATGGAAGTGAAGGGTAAACTAAAATCCAAGCTTTAAAATGTCCCTTCAAAGTCTTTTTTTCTGTCTATTACTGGAGCTCTCCTTTCACAGTGGTGGATCTGGGTTTGTCTTCCATGTATCCATACCCTCAGCAACTGGTGTGCAGCAGAAATACCGTTTAAGAAATAGCATTCATCATTACAGCGTGGTGGCTTCATGCTGTCACCTCACACCATGTGAATCTACAGGAGAGCAAATTAATCATACGTTGATGAAGATTCCCAGATGATGCTAATCGACATACCTCCTTCAGTCTGTTTGTAATGACATCTGGCAGCAGCAGTGGAATCTGTAGAGGGAGTTTTTGAATGGACTTTCAGAGAAAAAGGTTTTCTTTTAAATAAAAAAATGCAAATTTGTGTAATTACATCATTCAATGAGAATACATTCCCTCAGACACTTTTAAGAAGTTGCTGAGTAATCTGTATTTGCACAAGGTCCCAATGGATGACAGTCTGTGAAGTGTGTCCCCCTACTTTCTGTTCAGTGCATGCTGGGATATGCTCTCTCTCCACCTCTATGGAAAGTATGACTGCACAGAAAGTTAGGGAAGTCAAATGTTGATGGGTTTTTTTTTTTTATTTAAATAGAATTTTTCTCAAGTGCTCATCTCATGTTAATTTTTTCAAAAACACATCATCACTCATTTGTAGCAGGATCACACTGACAGCATGTGAACGTGATGCTGTGTAATCAAGAAAAAAAAGGGCCACCATCATCACATGTGCTCCACACATGCACTGAACGTGATGAAAAACAAGGGAGAAAAAATAGATTTCTTCGCCCCTCCACCTCCACCTTTGTGCTCCTCCTGACTGCAGCTTCTTCCAAACAGCAGTTTATTATGATGGTGGAAGAAGTCGTCTGCTGTCGTCTTTTTTTTTATCTCCTCCTCTGTTGCTCTCTTTTCCATAACTCTCTTCATCTCTGTCTCTATATCTCTTTTTCCTTTCCCTTTGTTTTCTCTTTTTTCTCTCTTTCTCATCTCTTTATTTCCTTCCTTTGTGTTTGTGTCTTTCTCTTCCTTCCCATCTCAATATCCTTTTTCTCTATATTTTTTTTTGCTTCCCTCTATCACCGTCTTTCTGTGGGCACTGCAGGGCTGCTGACTGATGCCTCTCTGTGCAGCAGGTGATCAATCGGACCTCTTTTTTTCCACCGGGGTGCCACAGCAGGCGGCCATGACACGTGCTTGTGGGTTGACAAACCCCCTCCCCTTCCCACCCACCCACCCATGCACTCAAGGATGCTGAGCCATCTGTGTGTCCTTAACACTCTGCTTTTTGATTCTGCATTTTCAACTGTCCCTTTCAAAATTTCAGAAAATGTAGAATATTTTTTCTGCTATTAATGACCCAGACAGCAGAGTACATATGGTTTGATGAACATATTTTAGCAATGAAACAGATTCAGATTTCGACTATAACCAAAGCCACTGAAGAAAAGCTGTTAAGAGGCAGGTGATGATTCAGATAACACCAAGTTTTATTTGATATTGAGTTTCATTCACATCTAAAATTGTAAAGTGCACATTGTATTTTAATTAACCTTTATTACTGTATGTTCCATTAATTCTGAGGGTTTGCTTTGTACTCTATTATTGTATCTTTTTCTAATTTTTTTTTCACCAAGATGAGGCTCGAATTTTATTCTAAATGTGGATGTTCAGCACTTCAAACTGCACAAATAAATCAATGTTGGTGCCTTTTTGTAAATGTGAACAATATATATATATATATATATCCTTTCTCTACACAATGAAGCCTTGTTCATAAAACCTGAGCTGTGCAGCCAGCTGGTCACAGTACTAAAACCTCACATGAGGTTTTTTGAGTGCTGTTTTATAACTTTTATTTCTCACAGGCTTCGTCCTCGATAGGCCTGCCCACTCACTCCTGTGAAACAGAACACTGAAAATTGCATGTACCCATTCAGCCAATCATGAAAACCCACCAACAATGCACTTTGTTTGGTGTTTTCTGTCATTATTCTATTACTGCTGTTCGGCTTTTTCCTCATTAGTGAGAAATCCACCTATCACAGTGATGCTGGTTTACAGTGATATTTACATGCCCCTGTTTATCTCGCCCGTCTCTGTTCAATCCTGCCATCAAAGACTGGCGTCATATGAGGAGGGCCTCAGTTATGGCTTTGTACTTTACCTCCTGAACAGCGCAGTGATGCTAAACTGTATAAATATTAGTAATTACCTGGATGCAACCAGTTCTCTTGTATACTGGGCTACACTGGGCCTGACTTTACTTATCTCTAGCTAACCTACTGCCCAATCAGGTGGTAGCATGACCAAAAAGGAGTGATGACCCTGAAAGGGTGGCCATTTAGGCACACAATCTACACTCATATTGGACTGTTGTATATAAGTAACTACTATTTCTATTTTGTATGTGTGTTGCTAGTGGTTAAACAACTGCAGAAATTTCCTTTCACCATGGGATCATTAACTCTTGTTCTATTCCTTGTTCTGTTCATATCCACACACTTGGAGAACGTGTAAGAAGCCACAGAGTAGCTGAAGAGGAGCAAAAGAATTTGTTTTTCCACTGACAGGCGAAACAAAAGCAAGAAAAAGAGTGACCATGAAAATAAATGCCTCTCAGGTCTATGGATGTGATTAGTTGCAGCGTCAGACACATTCCAACAGATGTTTTACATGAAACATCTGTTCTGCTATTTGTAGGTCCAGAATCAGCAAACCAAAGTCAAACGGTCAAATGAAGTGGAGCATCTCTTGTGTCATTAAAGAATATACAGTATGATAGAGTTAAGTCTAATAAACTAGATTCGGCCAGGGAAGGCCTCTCAGCAGAGTTTTACTCCCCCTCTATCTGTGAGGTGAATAAGAGAATAGAAAGTAAAAAAAGAACATATATCACTGTTGGCTGTAACTCTCAGTGTTGTTGGTATGCCGTTGAATTTTGCACCACTTCATCACCTTCTCTTGTCTCCTGAGGTGATCTGTTCTCATAGCAGTTAGACCATATTCAGTGTTTCTGCTGTCTGGATGAGGGGCTAAAAATAGAGACTTGTTCAAACAGGCTGAACTCATTACTGAGCCAGCTGTCCACTATCCTTCACTCAGCTTCACTCGCACCATGTACAGGAATCTGTCTCTGTGAAATAGGTTTCATAGCACCTGGATGCATTCAAATGACAATGTGACAATTGATGCTCATGTAGAGAGCAAAAGGTCACAGCAAGCCATCCAGTGTTGACTACACGCTTAATTTGTCTGAATATTTACTCAACTTTGATATTGAAACTCTATGTACGCGTACACTTCTATTATTTGGGAATGTCCAATAGTATTTATTCATATATATATTTTTATATAGATTTATTTTTGCCATTGTAAAATTAAAAGTTTTTTAAATTTGTAGAAAGTCTAGTGCAAATTATCAAAGATGGTTAAGAGAAGAGGGAAGTCTGCGAAATTGTAACTGTATTGGGGTTACATCAATCTTCAGCCAGTTTAAAACATATAAAAAATAGTTGCAAAAGTGTTTTGAATGCCTTTTCACCTTATTTGCTCCAGCTGCTCCAGATAGATAGAGACACATAAGGCTAGATGCATGCAGGTATAAAGTGAGATATGTGTACTCTACTTATGTCTTTATACTAATCTGTGCACCGTATCAATTACTGTGTTATATTGTCTTAGTGCCCGATTCATATTCTTCCTGGAAAACTGTGTAATCCTGTGAAATAGCTGCAAAAACACATAAATCTGAGAATTATTCCTTAATCATATGAGATCAAATCATTGTAAAGGATTGAGCTAGCATTTCTTATTTACAATTTTTGTGTTTGAGATTTTGCCCACATTATGACAATTAATGTTAACCATTATGTATCAATGAAAAATAAAAGCCACCTCAACCAAGTTTCAGCCTGTGATTCATCAGTTGTCTGTATTTTTCTCAGACTGTGGCCTGCATCTTGTTAGAAGAAAAAGAAAAGAGGAGGAAGAAGTAGAGCAATATATACAGAGAGAGAGAAACAAAGAGAGAGGGAGAGATTGGGAGAGGACAGAGTGATCTCAGTTTAAGTACAGAGTCCTGGAATCCAGGATTATTGCAGGAGCTTTGCCAAAGATTTAATTTCAGTCTTTTAATGGGGAGATGAAGGAGAGAGACAGGGGGTGTAATGCAAGGAGAGAGATAGAGAGAGAAAGAAAGAAATCTTTTCACATCTTTGCATACTGTTCAGCTGACACTGATCTCTGCAGCAACAGGGGAATAAACACTTTGTGCTCTCGCCTGCAATTTCTTATTTTTCAGGTCAGTCAGTATTGAGCAACAGCAGAGCTGTGAGTCAGACTTTAATTTTGGCAATTGGATCTTTATTTCTATAATGGAATTGATTACTGCCATGGACACATATTTCAACAAAATAAAAAAGCTACAAAGCGTAACACCATAGGTCTTCTTTTTATATAATGTTAACTTTCATCCTGTACTATTTTAAAGATACTATATTGTGAAATTCATCTAGTGTGTCATTTTTTCCCATGTTGCTTTACATGGTCTGCAAGCAAATGTGTTCATGTTGTTGTAGGGTTACTGTCCTTTCAGTTTGTTCTCTGCAGGGTCACCACACAATAGCCTCGACCCTTCCCAAGTAGGTCACTATGGAGGAGGCTTGCAGTAAGAAGTTTATTTTGTTATAATACATACACAGCCTTGTGCAATTACACTTTATAAGGGCCTTTTTTAAGTGTGTTGGTATAGATAATAACCTATGGAAATTTATAGTATTGTAACCAAACAAGAAAATTAGATTAGTAGTAATTTGACATCTAAAAATCTTCTTAATTTAATTTATAGATATAACCTATTTGCCAGGTGTTTATTGTTAATTCTTGTATTTGTTTTTTGTTTTTTCAATTTTAGGGTTAGGGTCATTATAAGTTGACTGAGCAATGCCTGTGTATTTGTGTGTGTGTGTGTGTGTGTGTGTGTGTGTGTGTGTGTGTGTGTGTGTGTGCACATTTGGAAATGCATCTAAACTGCAGTGTAATGATGACACTATTGATCAATCACAAAACAAATGAGTTGTCAGTCCAAAGTCAGTTTCAGAATCCACAGGGGAAAATTCAACAAGAGTCAGAGCAGGTTTGTTTGTTTCCCTTGCATACAAACCCCACCTGATAGCAGAGAAAAGAAATATCACTGGATCTGACCTGAAAGTGTCATCCTGTTCTCCTGTCTGTGTCTGAGGCTTGTTAGTCAAAAATTGAGAACAGATTCTACACTGAGCAGGATTCTGTACTCAGTTCTGCACACAATCTTTCCCTTCTCTCTCTTCAATCGTGAGGTTTAGTCTGATAAGAGCTTGAGCTCATCTCTTGTCCTTACTCAAAAGAAGATGAACACACCTCCATACATCATTGTGTACATCTAATGAGTGTGTACTGATGACCTGTACGTCCATGTGGTCCAGACCTCAACTGTGAAGCTCATTACAGCCATTAGTGGCCACTGCTGTCAACTTAAATCCCACAATGCAATCTGTCTCATCACTTCAACTTGTACATTAAACCCCTTCACTCTCTCTGTTGCTGTTTCTCTGTGTACAGTGTGCAGATGGATGGTGCTCTGGCTGACTGCCAGCTCCACCTGCCACATCAAATAGTCCCCAGCCTTTCTACAGTAATACATTTCCTGCATTTTATGTGAGTTCAACAGTTAAGTAACTATTTTTCACAACTGCTGTGGCATTTTGTTCACATTCCTATTCAGCTGGGCTCCCAGGGGTAGGATGTTGGGGAGCACCACAGGCATAAAATATATTATGCAAAATAAATAAATAATACTAACAGCTATTGTCAGTGTGTCAGTGGCTGCGTGATATCTCCATGTCCCATTTTCTTTTATATTGTTCCCAATTTTTAGTGTTGCTTCTTGTGTTGAAAGTGCAGATTATTTGTTCTTTGTTAGATTGATGCGTGATACAGAAAGCTGCACAGCCTCCGGAGGGTAAGCAGGAATGGCAGGATAAAGAATGAAAGGTGGAGAAAGGAAGAAAGGAGAACAAAAAAGGTTTTATGAATCAAATGACCTCAACTAAAGGTGCTTTAACACATATTGCGATTCAAACAAACTATGGTGTTTTTGCCCATTTGGTTTGGGTTTCATTTATGTAGGCTGTTGTGAACACTGTCAATCAAACCGCCATAAAGAGACTTGAAAAAGTCGATCATTGGATTGTGTGATAGATATTTGACATTCAAAAGCAGTATGAAATGTACGCAATCCATCATCTGTCCTAAGAAACTGTTAAGGAAGAGATCATATGGTAAACATGGTAACATGCCAATTAATTGACTTGTTGAATTGTTTCAGGTTTGTTGTACTTGTGTCCTACACTCTGGATTTCATCCTCATTAAAAAGTGAGTAAAATTTAGCAAATACACTCTGACAGCAACTACTGTATCCACCCTCATAGCAGATACCTCATCATTATCCTGTTTCTACCTGTCCATCATATTTAATGACACATGAGATTCAGTTACAGTCTCGATAATACTCACCAGAGAAGATAAATAAACACGTAAGGTACAGTAATGTGCAGCATGACTTCAGTTGCTGGAATAAACTTATTAAGTTGATGATGCGAGATGATTGTCACCAAAACTGTCCACCTGTTACCTGTCAGTCCACATGCCTTAATGTTTATACATCAGAATCAGAAATACTTTATTGATCCCCAGGGGAAAATTGTACAGTTCCGGTGCTCCCATTCAAGAGTAGAAAGTAACATAATTTAGAGCTAAAAGTATATACATATGGTTCGTTGTAAACAGCCAGTCTGTACACGAACTGGACCAGAACTAAAAGGAAAGTTTTTCTTTGATCTGGACCAAATGAACCAAACTAAAGATGTGAAAGGGACCTAAATCTCCTGGGAAAAAAGTACCAGAAAGGAGACTCCAGACAATGAGGGACCTCTCATTTGGTAGGAAAAACCAACTCTGCCCACTGGAGGGAAGATGAGACATCCAATTTTTAAGCATGGATGTTCATTTTTGACCTTTGAGCTTACATTATTTTGTTTCATATACTTTTCCCAAAAGTCCGCTTACTAACTTTCAGAGCTTTCAACTGCATCTCCCGGTTTTCATTCAGCGAAGAGAGCTAGCTCAGGTAGAACTTTGGTCACATGATAGCACGTGGTCCGTTTCTTAATGAAGAGAAATGTAGTTGAAAGCTTTGAAAGCCAGAAAGTAGACCTTTGGTCTTAGATTACTGTTAGCTTGGAGAGGACACATAACAGAGTCCCATTGAGGTGTCCTGTGGGGGGCACTGTGGGTGTATGTAGTGCCAGTCCCCATCTGGCACACGTTCACACGGCGCTGCACTTTTGTGAGCTCCATAATCCAAAATTGTCTATCAGAGCTCATGTAGGATTTCCAGCCAGTATGTTGTGCCAAAGTTCTGTCCTGAGGGATGCACGGTTCTTTACACCCTTTGCCTGGATGTGATCTCATTATGGCCTCATTGGCTGGCTGATATACAGTGATGCCGGGGTGAATGTCAGGTCGCAGGACTGACTCAGAGAGGTTTCTCAAAGCCTCTCACTGTGGATGTTAATTGGTGCTCCAGTCAGCCAGGGGCAGCTCTCCGGCTGCAGTGTAATTGGGAAAAGTGGAGGGTTGGCCAGACTGGTCACTCCTCTTCCTCCTTTCCTGTGTATGTCTTTTTCATAATTAACTTGCACTCAGTCACTACTTCACACGGATAATTTGACATGGAAGAAACGGAGACAGAGGCGAGAAAGAGTGTGTCACAGAGAAAGAGAGGGTGTTTCCAAGGTGATAATGAAGTGGCAATTATGGTATGTCACTGTTCCCCATGTTGCATTAATAAGTGGCCCTTTTTATCTTATAGTCTCTCATTCTTTAAATCTGCATGCATTTACTGTAATCTGAAGTTTGGGCTATGGTACATGAAACAGAATGAAAAAAAACATTGTCAACTCAAAGGACAGTAAAATCAAACCTTTTCACATGAACAAAGGCTTTGTTTGTCTCAATGTGAATGCAGGCTGTACGTGTGTTCACATGGATTTGGTGCACAAGTCACTGACATCTGAGAATAGGTAATTATGAAAAAAGACAAAACATCTATTGTTGCCAAATACACATGAGGTATAATTAAATCACCTCACTCCTTTATCCTTCAAACCAAATACAAGCAGACAAGATGTTGTTGTACTGCTACCGCTCCTTTTTTCATTAAGTCTGTGAAAGTTACTTGAAGCCAAAAGACATACACTTCTCACCAAGTATGCCAATTTTCATGGCAAAAATATACATGTGCCAACTGTCGAATCGTCACAAAGAAGGTAGACCAACATGACTCTACACCAGAAGAATTTATTGTAAGAGCAATGGCCAATAGGGAAACAATGGCCCTGTGGTCCAGCCAAAAAGGAGACACTGGATGTAGCTGCTGCCAACTTGCTCACTTGAGCAAAACCGTCAGGGAACCTAAAATATCAAACTGATAAATGAGTCATTCTCAGAATAAAGATTATGGAGGCTACAATAAACTGTTAGCTGCCTCAAGACCTCGATTTTTGACATCTGATATAAATTCTACACTGTTGTCCATGTTTGCATTTTAGATCTGTCATTTTTTTCATTTATCTGCTCATCACTTACATTCCTGTCTTCCTCACAGACACGCACTGACTCTACTAGGTGCATGCAAAACAAACTCACTATCTAGTTGCTAGCACAGCCTCTTTCCCCTGACTTGCCCTCTGCTCGCTTTAGTTTTGATTAATCAAATCAGTCAGGGCCCTTTAGAGTATTGCATTTGCCCATGGCTGACTGGCTGAGGGGCCGGACAAATGGTGGATGGTGACAAAAGACTGACTCAGAGATGGAGGGATGAGGAGACAGTGGGGTCACTGTAGGTAGATAGAGGACATAGAAATCAATATTGCAACATTTTTCCTTTTTTTTTGGTGTGAAAGTCAGGTCGACTCAGAAACCAATGAAAACACAAAAGGTCTGTAAATGTCAACACTTGAATAAATCAATACAGAATGCAAAGAGTTCACTGTGATATAGATACAGTACACTCAAAGAGATACAAGACTGGATCATAAAAGAAAATCTATGAGTGTATCTGTTAAGCTACTATGATTTAGGCTTATTGACAAGAGCTCGGTGGCTGCCAGCCTCAGTGGTGGCATAAAGAGATATACACAGCTAAAGCATTAAGTAAAAGACACCAGATAATAGATTTGCTGATTCTGGCCTTGAGAAATGTTCTCAGTATTTCAAACCAGATGCAAGACATGTATAGTCAGTGCATCCTCCATTATGTTGTATTAGATACTGGTTGATAAAGACACACACATCATTAAGGCAATCACAAATTGAAGTCATGCTTCATGTTCCTGCTTTGAGCACAACAAATGCTTTCCTCTGCCTCTCTTTTCCCTTGACATCTTTACAAAGTGAAAACATACCTGTCAAAGACCCACTGGTAAACAAGAGTTTACCTATTGATGCTGCTGTGTCCAATATTGCAGAAGTGAAGGTTGCTAGCTGACATTTACAATCTTTGTGGATGTCTGTGGGACTTAAGATTTTCTAGACCAGACTGAAAGAACTGACTTGGGTTATATGATGCACTGGGCGACTGCAGGTGAGTGGTCACAAAAACTGTTGGGCTCCAAACTTAAAAAAAAGTGACACTGATTTGCAGTCACTTACATGTAATCAGTCATTCAGTCACCCAGGATGGTGTCATCAGTGAACACACGTAACATACATTCATTAATTACAATTATTTGTGGTATGTAACTAGAGTTAAAACAATAATTATGTTGATCAATTTGTCCAGAAAATGAATCAGCGAGAATTTGCTGTTTTACATTTTTGTAATTTGAATATCTTTGGGTTTTGGACTGTTGGTTGGACTAAACAATTTGAAGACTTTACCAAGAGGTCTGAAAACTGAAATGAGCACTTTTCAATATTTTCTGACATTTTATAGACAAAAAATCAATTAATCAATTAATTGAGAAAACAGTTGACAGATTAATCGTTAATGAAAATAATTATTAGTTGCAGCCCTAGATGTAACTAGTGCCAGCACTGATGCTCATGGCTTCTGACAGGGTCTTGTTAACTCTGACCTGCTGGATGCTGTTGGAGTGCTATTTAATGATGAGGGTCCTCACCTACGTCTTCTGCAGGGAATTCAAGAGGACGTTTGGTTGCAGCATGTTCAACAAACATACAATTTGGCATAAACTCAGAGATAATCAAAATGTTAGTTTCAGATGTGCGCTCAACTGTTGACTGCATCATCAGCCTTAATGAAGCAAACTGGTTACATTAAACTGTGGCTGACACACAGTTGTTTCTTGGGGGACAGGTTTTATAAGTGCCCTTTTTCATAATGCAGGGACAAAATGGACATTTACAGACCTGTGAGAACAGGTCAAAACATATTAAGCTAATCAGCACAATAAAATGCCACTCTAGCTTGGTTAGTGTTAAATGACAAAAGCTTTTGAGAAAAGAAATGAGTGTTATTAAAAAATATCTGCATCTTAGCTTGTTTTGTTTTTTTTACCAGACATCTGATTTGTTCCCAACTTATACATTCAATTATGACTATGATTTATAATTTGTTTGTGTGTGTGTGTGTGTGTGTGTGTGTGTGTGTGTGTGTGTGTGTGTGTATGAATTCAAATTCACAATCACACACTTTATATTTTAGAGGAGATGTATTTACCCAAGCTGATTTCATTAAATGTCATCTTTTTCAAAGTTTACACTGAAGCAGTTTATGACTTTGAACATTTCTATTGATGAAGCTTTAAGAACTTTGTGAGGGCATGCATTCAGAGACATAGTCCTCAAATCCTCAAAGTCCGAATTTGAAGTGGCGTCTGCCTTTGCTGCAGGGCCTTGATGGGTGTACAGACACACATGCATATACTGTATTTTGAGTCTGTTCCTTGGGGCTTGGAGGGAATTTGCATGGAGGATCACCTTGAGATCAATAGGCTTCAAGACCAACATAATCTCATGTGCTCCACTGAGCTTCTGACTGGCACAAGTCCTCTTTCTCTTGGCTAATCCATCGCTACTGGCAAGAGAATAACTGCAGCACTCAATGTATCTTCCCAAGAGCAGCTTCTTACTCTTATCTAGTTTAGATTCTGCAAGCTTAGAAGTGGAATTTAATATAGATATTTCTACATTTCCATTTTGTGACTTTTGACTATAGCAGATTATAATTTGCAATATTAGTGTGATATTCCTTACTTTTCCTGTATTAGCAAATGTACTATTCTTATATTCCACGAGTTGAATTTGTGTTATTTGACTCAACTCACTTTTTCTTTTTAGCCATACCAGCAGCGTAGATCTAGGCATGGCAATGTCTGTCGGTCCACCATTTTGTTCCAGACTGAAATATCTCCACAACTTTTGGATGGATTGCCGTGAAATTTTGTACAGATATCTATAATGCCTGGAGGATGTATCCTTATGACTTCGATGACCCCTTGACCTTTCCTCTAGGCCATCAGCAGGTCAGATGAGTTTCCACTCATCCAGTGAAATATCTGGATAATTTGTGTTTGTGATGGGGGGGGGATCAGTGCAAGACTTTGGCCGTGCTCGTCAGGCACCCTCATCTGACATTAGCTCCAAGCATTATGTACAACTTAGTCAGGTCTCTGTTCATACAAAAATGAACTAAACCAAAACAAAGTGTACGTTTATGTCTCAGTATTTTGTGTGTGTGTTCAAAGGAGGGAAAGTTTCACTCTAAATGTTAGACAGTGATAAATCACTTTTCACAAGTTTTGGGGGGTTTTGGGGTGGAGGAGAGTGCATGGGTTCATATTTTCACTACATTATATACAGTATCTCTCACCAAACCATCTAGTGCCCCATACCGTGACAGGCTGCAGAGATGAGATCAATTTCAACTCAAACAACTTTAGATGGAAAATAAGGTTTGATTACAGCCATGAATCTCTCACCCTGATGAATGAATTAAAGTTAAGAAAATTAGGCTTGAATTTAGTATGAAGGGTTACTGATATGCATGTAGGGTGAACAGATCGGTTCCTTTTCTGACCATGAATAAAAGTTATCAAGCTTCTCTGATTAGAAATGATCTGCTATTTTACTAGTTGGAGATGTTCTCTGTAGTCCCTTATTGAGAAATATTGATTGGCTCATCGTCACAGCTTGTTGCGTCACACCTGTTGTGGTTGACAATGCCAACAAAGTCTTTAAGAACAGAGCCGGTGGGCATGGAACACGTCACACTGTGTTTGTTTTTTCATGCAGTGAAACACAGCAGTAGCCCAGTAGTATCACACTTCAGTAGCTGGAGTAGTCTCCACATTTTGTGATGTCTAATTCAAGCAAATACCAGGCATCCACACAAACTGAAACTATAACTCTTTACTGTCACCTTTGCTTTAAACCTCTCATCACTGCAGAGGACAACAATGTAAGGGCATCAACTGTGTATGATGTCTATTTATTATCATTTATTTTAAATAGTTTGATTGTTTTTTACTTTGAAAAAGTGCCAGAACAACAACAAAAATAATTTTAAAGCAGATAAATTATTCATCCCCGGGGAGAAATTTGCATGTCACAGCGGCAGTACACAAATGAACCACACACTACAAGGAATAGTGCAAAAACAAACAAAAAGTATGACCTTTTAAGCAAGGGCATACAAGTGTGCAAATTGCTGTTAGAAAATGAAAATGAAAAGGTAGAAAGTATCTTGCTATTTGTGTAAACCTTATGGCTCTCAATGTGCATGTGAAGAATCAACAATACAAGGTTGATGAAAAGTACATATGTGTAGAGAGAAGGACAACTTTTTGCCCAGTCTTTTCAATTTCAGTAAATTATATTGCATGCCCTCGTCTCCTTGCTCTTTTGGCATTCAATCAAATTATCCCTTTAAACCTGAATACGGCCGCACATCATGCTGATTGCCATTGTTCCTCAGTCCTCAGCCTTACCCCTAAGCCAGGTGGGAGAACACTTACATAACGTATTTTTCACTTGTTCTTTTCATCTTTTTAAGTTAACTTAATATCTTGAAATAAATATACATTTGGCCAACTCTAGTGATTAGGACTTTTGACTGACTCAAATATACATGATTATTTTTCTTACTACATCAAGCTAAAGGCTTCTCTAAAGCAACAGCAACAGTGTGTATGAAGTTAACTTCTTCCTGAAGTGACTCAGGGTTGTCAGCTGTTGGAAGTCATTCATTTCTAGTTAGTCATTAGTTAGTCTCATCCATCCACAGCATGACATTTTAATCTCCCTTTGCAAAGTCAATGGCAATCTACTACACAGAAATCGATAGCTAAAGACTGCAGCCCACTGAGGGCATTTGTGCAAACGCAGCTGATGATTAGTCGTCTAACTTTGGGGAATGAAGCTGACACATAAAAATTTAATTTATTGTACAGTAAATGCCAAACCTGAAATAAACACTGTAAAAGAGTAAATACATAGTTTATATCAATTTAGCGACTTGCTATTTATTACTTGCAGAGTAAACAAGACGTTGTTTATATGACAACATATTTATTCACGCTGACATTTTGCAATATTTATCAAATTATTTAGTGATGATTTTAGCCCAAGTTATTCATCCTTTATAGCTCTATTCCTCTTTAAACAGTCAGATGTTGCAAAATAATGCTAAAAGATACCGAAATGAAAAGGGGCGGTCAGAGCCACGAGACCAGGCTAAGTAACCAAACGTGATAGGCTGAGGGAGGGAGACAGGGAGGATATATGCAACACATAGTGCCCTTAAAAAAATCCCACAATGGAATAACGTTCATCTCGTGTTATTTCACATACCATGACTATAATGAGAATTATGTGTCAGAACTGGTGCATTGCATTAACACTGGCTCACTGTGTCCTTTTGTCCCTGTTTTGATCAAAATCCATCCAAATTAGATCTGAGCTCTAACAAAAAGATTGTTGACGTATGGCCTTCATGAAAACGTTCGTTATTACTTAATACTCTTATTTACCATTGGTTTTCTATAACTATACCACTGCTCATTAACAATGCCATAGCTCATAGCTCTGAAAAACAAAATTAAATGAAGTATTTCCTCATTCTAAATACAATTATTCATTTCTCAATTATTCATTATTAATATCTCAATCAAAGTCTATTTAAGGACATGGATCATTTTTTATTCATATTTTAAAAACAACTTTTATATCAACTGTTACAGTATAAGAGCTGTCATTTTGCACTATTGTCTCACTATTGCTTGTATCGGGGTGACACGCCAAATTGAACCTGTCTTTTTTACAGGTTCTGTCTGCTTGCTTGTTTTCTCGTATAGTCCACACTGTTCTCCAACTCCATTTGTTCCCATTTACTTTACATCACATCAGTGGGCGATCAGAAGGCATTAGTCTAAAACCCCAGCGTCAATATGTGGTGAAAGGGGAGCCAGATTGCATTAGAGTGCCAGGATCAATAGTATCTGGAATACAGCAGAACCCCAGAGGAGGCGAGGCTGCCCCAACTCTCACCACAAATAATGAGAAAGTGACTTATAGGTTTTATGAGTTTTCATCATTTTTTTATGAGTTCAGAGTGACCTCATTCTGAGTGATAGGAACTTAGATCCTGACCCTCTATTTCATTAAGTTGGTTCTGCTTAATAGGACTGTGATGTATGATGTAGTGAAAGGAACCAGCTTTGCTCTCTGTGGCTTGTATATTGAGCCATGGCTCCTCTCTCTCTCTGACTTTTTTCTGTCTTGGTCTCTCTCTGAATCTCCTGCTCGCTCTCTCCCAACCTGTGCTGAAAGCCCAGAATAAGGCATCAGTAGTATGTAACTGATCTCCGCGGCCTTCTGTTATTTCAGGCTTCAAATTACCATCAAAGGCATTGACGCTTCAACAAATTTACGCCTAGTTGACCCTAATTGCAACCATGACGTGTTAGTATCACAAGAAGCTCCTAAAGGCCTTTTGGCAATAGACAAAGAACAAATACACTGACTAATGCCGCTAGAGGTATTAGTACACACAACACATGAAACCCCAAACAGTCTTCATTATGTAAGTGAACTTGGTAAGTTGGTTAAGTTCATGCAAACACATTATTCATGCTCTACAAAGTCCTGAACACAGCCTCATTACAGAGGACTGGCCTTGCATAACAGACTCTAATTCTGGTCAAAAGTTGTAATGGAGCCGTTAATTTATGAGCTCTTTATCTACTCTGCTGATGTTTCATTCATCGTTTTTTAAAATCCACTGTTACACATACAAGCCTGGGGTTTGTTACAGGTAAAAGATTCAATTCATGAGATAAGGCTGAGTGTATTAAAGCAAGGCATTGAATACCTGCTTATTGTTCTTTGAGGCTCCTGCATTCAGTCAACGGTAGCGAATATCGTGTGTAAATTCTCAAATAAAACCCAGGTCAGATAATTGCTAGGTCTCAAATTGCCCTCAATTTACTGAAACAATATCAGTCATGTCGTACTCTCCACTGTGTTGCTTTTTAACAAAATACTGTTAAGCCACAATTTTCCTTTGGATGTCAAACGTAAACATACGTATTATGATCAAAGACACACAGTGTGATTACTATGTCAAAATCTTGAACCTGTGCCACCTACTGGCAAGAAAAGAAACAACAGCTGCAGTTACATAGCAGATGCTGCACACTGTAGGTCTGAAAGAAACTGTTGCTACAGTTTTAAGGCAGGCAAGTGTTACATTAGTAGTTTTGATACGTGCCCTTTTCTCTCTTTTGTGTGTTTTGCTTTTTCTTTCGGTTGGTTGGGTGGTTTGAGGTTTTCAAACATGTTTCTTCGTTAAGTTTGGATATAATTTCTGTCTTTGTCGATTTGGCTGCTTGACTCGACACTAATTGGTTGAGCTCTCAATCTAAAGTGAAAAACACTTGAGAAACAAAGAAAGCACTAAGTCATAGAGACAATAGATAAAGGGTGTCTGTCTGACTCTGCTGCTCTCCATGTCTTTCTTCTCCACCACATGCAGTAGCCATTGCTTGCATGTGACTTTCCCTGTTCCTCTCTATGTCAAGACAAGCAGCAGCCAGCTCTGGCACTGGCCAGCCTCCTAAATGAGACCATTGTATCCCCTCCATCAATGCTGTCTCACAACATCTTCATGTTACACAGCCGTATCATGAACTTTGATCTGGGATATTACATCTACAACCCCATAAGGACCTGGCTAACCCTCACACAGAGCAGGCTTTGTGCTCATGTTACTCAAACCTCCATCTCCGTAACGGCTCAGAGACACAGTCTTAGGATTACAGCAAGCTAATGGCTGTGTGTGGATGTCCTGCATTATGAATCAGTTTACACCATCATTATACTATGCTATAGCCTGTATAGTTTCTCACTGTCTTGATCATCAATGTTCATGATCATGACCAGCTTTTTTGATTTGGTACAAATAATGATCTGTTTTCATATTTTATGTCTTTCTTTATGCTCCTTTATGCTACTACTACATCCTGACACTCTAATGTGTTGAGCGCAGCTACGGGTTCAATTTTAACAAAGCTAGTGTGTGTGTGTGTGTGTGTGTGTGTGTGTGTGTGTGTGTGTGTGTGTGTGTGTGCGTGTGTGTGTTTATGTGTGTGTGTGTGTGTGAAAGAGTCTTTAAGCAAGCCCCTGAATCTTCCCACTCATTGCATGTCTTTTTTCTGTATAAACCTGTCAGCTAAATGCCTAAGCCTCTAAAAATAAAGTAATACACAAATGTAAATCCTCTCTGTGAGTGCTGTTGTCGTTAATGAGTAAATGCAGCCACGTGCTTGTGCTCAGATGGAGATGACGGTTATGCACTCAACATACTCAGCAGGTGACAATCTAATTTGTGAATAAATAAAGTTACTGGGTAACAGCATTACAGAGACATCCAGTGTTGTTTCACGAGACAGAGTCATTATCCAAAGGGACTGTGCTGTCCTAATGTTATCAGTGAAAAACTCTGCAATCTTAAATGTATCAGCAAAAACACTGGTGAGAAAATTACATATACAGAATATTCACATTCTGTAGGTAGGTAGCTACGTAGATAACACAGGGACATTACTGTGTGTCAGCATGAACGTTTGCAGCATCAGTATTAGTTAGTCTTATAAGAGTGATTACATTGCAAGTTGCTATTTTCATAAAAGTAGGGCTGTCCCTAAACGTTGACGATTCGAATCATCAGTGGAGAAGCCTACATATTGTCAGCCAAATCACTGCACTTTTCAAGGTATATTGAAGAAAATAATGGAATAATAAGTCCCCCATATCATTTTATGTAAACTAATCTCCCTTTGGTTTAGACTTATTATTAGAATTATTTTCATTATTGATTAACCTGAAAACAGTTTGCTTAGCAGGTTAATCATTAATTGCAGCACTAATAATTTAGCAAAGGTTGATTTAACACACCGATCCTCAAGCGCAATTATGCTGAACAGCATGTTTGACCTGTGTCTTTGACACTTATCCATGATTTGATTGTATGAAGCCTGCAGCAGGTAATATTACTCGTGTTAGCTAATTAAGAAACAGAGCTCATCGTGTCAGATGAACCTGAACTTTGGACATTCTTATATTCACTCATATTTATGATTTAGTAATTCCTTTATTTCATGTGTGTGTGTGTGTGTGTGTGTGTGTGTGTGTGTGTGTGTGTGTGTGGGTGTGCGTGTGTGTGTGTGTGTGTGTGTGACAAGTGGTCTGATGGTGGAAACTGGTCCCATTCAATAACTGATTCACAAAAAAACTATAAACATGGTACATTGCTTCCACCCTTCAATCTGGCACCTACACTGACTTGTGAAAAAGCAACTTGAGACTTGACAACAGCTGAGCTAGTTTAGACCGTTTATGTGATGACCACTTTAAGCTTCACTCCATTCACCAAATGCAATCAATGTGCAGCTTTGTCTTACTCACTGGGGCCATGACATATTGATGATATAATAAGAGAAAGCTTTTATTAATTCATTGATAAACAGAGGCTTAAGCATTCATGAAACATTTTTTTATTCAAACATGAAATATAAAACAAAAAGTTATGTACTTAATGGTAACGTATCTAACCATGCCTTTTAATCAATCATTTTGATTAGGCTAAAATAAGATCAAATGTGTGTGTGTTTGTGTATGTGTTAACATTTGTGTGTGTGATGTGAATGCATGTGTGTACCTAATTGTATACATGACTGTGTAACCTCCTGTGGGTGTGTTTTGTCTCACAGGGATGAGGTGTGAATGAAATGAGGAAAACACACAAAGCGAGACAGTCACAGCCTCCCTGCAGGGTTCACCAATGAGCTACAGCTGCTGACAGCCATGTTATCACTGAAACAAGAACACACACACACACACACACAAACCCGCTATAATGTCGTCTTATAAATACCGAGAACATCCAACTCAACCTTAGTGCTGTTAAAGGTAACTTATGGACATTTATCACCACAATGCTGTTGTGCCGTTGTACCACCATGGTGTTTCTGAGTGAAGATGTGTGTAAGCAGTGGTTCTATTACCCCCTCGTCTGGTTTAGAGAAATGAGATTAGGAGGTGAACGGCTAAATTTAGCCCCAATACTCAAAAATAAACCCACACACGCAAAACAAACAAGAAAAACAAACTGAGGTGGTGTGACAGGAAGGGCAATCTGAGAGCAACAAAGCATCTTTACTGCTGTGGTGCTGAAAAGTAGAATGACTTGTGCTCATTTCCTGAAGTGCTATTACACTTTAATCAACTCTTGCTCAAGAGGACAGATTTGGAGGTCAGGCCAGGAGCGCAGCCAAGATGAGATAAAGGAAGATACAGAAAAGGATGTACTTGTGATCGACATTTGAAATGGACTCGCTATATTACATTATTGCTTTCAAGGTGAAGCAGAAACCAGGCAGTGCATCCAGTATTTGTGCATGCCAAGGTGTGTGTCTGCAAAAAAATAAATGGAATCTATCAAAACAGTGAAAACAAAGAAAAGATGATCAATGTCAGAGTGTTTTTTGAAAGCTACATTTAGAAAATTCTTTAGTGTGAAGACAAACAGACAAAAAACACACACAAGGCGAAACAAACACAGCAACAAGTGTGGATAGGAGTTGAAATTGGATTCTTAAAGTTCTAAAGAAAAAATGCCTTTTGAACATAAGCACAGTGAAATACTGGCAGTGGAGGACAGGTTGTCATATTCACAAGCCTAGCTGTATAAGATATATTGTGTACTTGACACACTAGCAGCCATAGATGAATGTGAATATTTGATAGCACCAATTCACTCTCACTTAGCATTCAGCTCGTTTCTCAGTTGCAAGGTGTGAGCGGTCTTGTCTCAACAGCACCAGGTGACCTTGAAAGGTGATCTGCTGCACTATCTTATGTTACCAGCTGAGAGAAACATTATCATGTCACGCAGTGAAATATATGCTCATCATCTTACAGTAGCAGTCAGTTCACATTGAGAACCAATTGCATATGGCAGAGAAATTGGTGTAAGGTGCACAGAAGTATTTGAATTATGTTTATACTGTATATTATTAAATATTACTGTATCCAGCTTGGTGTTTACCATTTTGACAGTTTTTCAACAGTAGACTACTGCTGTGTGAGTTCATAAACTCATAGCCTGCAGGGGAAAAAACTAATTTCTAGTTTCTTCCTAGTTGTAAAAATGTGAAATGTGAACATTAACAGGCCCTCTTTTGAAATTCCAGGGTAGGAATAGTTAGTTTCAAACTCATGATTCAATAGATTGAGATGCTTTGATAGTAGGAAAGTGGGATGATAAAGTTATGTAATTCTTTAGAGCGAAAGTGAGAGATTAATAGGTGAGTGATGAGGCAGAGTGTGGTTGGATTTAAAAAGAGACAGCAACAAGGAAGGCACTATTATATCTATGGTGGGAAATTAGTGGAACTCCTAGAAGACTGAGAGATTTCAGAATAGAAATGCAGCAAAATCAGTTGCTTTCATAATTTCAGCACCAAGACAAACTGTTGTGTTTATGTGCAGTTAAAAAGCAAAACAAAAGAAACACTCAAACAGGTTTCCCAAAGATCCTCAGCAAAACTACTAAATCTTGCAGATTTGTATTTTGGTCTGACTACAGAAAGGATGCAGTCAAACAGAAGGAGCTACACTGTGGTAAACTGTGGTATATACTGTATACTACTACTGTACTATATGTTTATTTCAGTTGCTGTGTGTTTTGACCACTGGGAGGTGATAACGATCGATGGTGGCAAGTTTGTATTCTAGCTGGTGATTTCTCTAGATATATACAGTTTGTACATTTTGTTATTTTTCAGAGGATGGGGAGACCTAGCTACGTTCAATGCATCCATGTGACAACTGATGCAAATTGTTTTGGAGAGGCTGGCACCTCCTGTTGTTGGGGTCATCCACCCTGCTGTTTACTGGTAGAGGAAACTTGGCTGCAACACCCAGACTAACAGCAGGGTGAGATCCTGATAACCAGGACAGAAGAGTGTGTGAGTGTCTGTGTGTGCATGTGATTCTCTCTTTCTCTGTCTCTTTGTAATTGTTGTTGCAAAGTAGAACCCACGCATATAGGAAAAAAAACATTTGTATGCACTTAACTCTGTCTTGACTCACATTGGCAAACACACAAAAATACAGTATTTTAGGAGGATCTACAGTATAATGCCTCTTTTTCCTGGCATCCATTTTTTTCATGGCACCAGTCCAGCCATGTGCAGCCCTCCATCCTGCCAGACATATCATGTATGTCAAATATGTAACATATATGAACTAATATCAATATCAAATGAAGTATTCTCAATCAAAAAAGAGAATGTGCAAGTATATAGATAAAATATGTGTGTCGAGATGTCTTTTTGTGTCGAGATGTCTCTTAAACTTACTTATATACATAAACCAAACTTACTTACATAAACCAAACTAGCTTTCACTGTACAGTTTGATTTGAGTTATTTTGGTCGTCTTGAGACTGTGTTGAGGGCTGAGATGTATCACCATTTCTTTGAGCTCCATTTAACATGACAAATAGGCTATTGCTATTTCTGACTGCTATGCACCTGGAAACCTGAGTGCTGCAAAGCAAGTTGCCGATGACAACCAGTGCAGGACACCAGTGAGTTCTTGTCACATGGGTTTTAATATAGTGATTTTGACGTTTGTTGCTTAATTATTCTGTTTTGATACATTTGAAAACATGATATGAAAATGTGATTAATGTAAATGTTGATTTAGCCTGTCCTAAAAGCATCTCAGGGGAGACACTCCTCTAATTTATACAGATTTTAGCCTGAAGTCCTTACATTAAACTAACCTCACCGTTTACTCTTATCCTAAAATAAACCTTTGATTCTAATCGATACATGTCCTGAATTATAAAATAGAAGCCCTGTGGACTAGCCAACTCCCTTGGTAAAAATGTCCTCACTCCAAAGGTCTAAACCTCCAGCTGGTTTTCACAAGGACAGCAAAGCAAGCACACAGACACACAAACACAACAGCCATCCAGCAACCAGCCTGGTATAAGCCCCATTCCTAATAGGGTCATTCATAATGAAAGGGGCTTTAGAAGTGCCAGGCTTTTACTCAGCAGATAAGGTGGGCATTTATCGACAACAACAGCCGGATAAATTCGATTGGGATTACGTAACTCCCAAAATCAACAAGGGTAGCTCCCCCGAGATGTTTTGTTTTTTGGGCTGTGATATAACAAGCGAGTGGCCAAAAACCCCAACAGACATTTTTTCTGGTGGACTCTTGTGAGAGTTACTTCAGCACAGCCACTCTTGTCTGGTAACTCTATCAGAGTTAATACACAGCAGGCTTGATCTCTCAAGGCCCCAGGTTCTGAGCGGCCGTAATCCTCAGACAGCTCATATCACACAGGAGCAGACACAGCAGGTCCAGGGTCAGCACTCAGCCCCAGCAACCCCCACCTCAGTCATCCTCTCTGTCGACTCTCAGAGCCAGTGTCTCTTCTACCAAGAGGAAACTGAGCCTTCTTCTGAGCCTTGCTTAAATCCTGTGTTCCTCTAAAAGAAATATTACCTTGTGTGCATGACGAGTGTACTTTATATAAATCATGGAGGTCAGATGCATAAAAAGTGTAAAAACCAGTGGCGTGTGGTCCATTAAGGGCGTTGGGGGCGCTGCCCCTCCTGCAATTTGGCGGAATATTTTCAGCCCAAGAAATGTTGCCAAATGGGCGATTTTCCGCCCATTCAGGTGGCTGTAGGATGGTTTCATGTCGGTAAAAATTAGCTTGGGTGAAACGGAGTGGAGGAGAACGATAGAACACGTCACGTAGTTTGGTTTCTCTACGGCGGCCTGCTCGCGCGAGCATAAACTAAGCTTTAGCTAGCCTGCTTGCTTTTCGTGGTTGTAAATTGTCTCTCTCTCTGTGTGTGTGTGTGTGTGTGTGTGTGTGTGTGTGTGTGTGTGTGTGTGTGTGTCAAACTCTGACACAGACAACAGAGGACAGAAGCAGCGCGCCCGTAAATGACACCAAAACGCAGTAAAGACTCTCAGCAAGATTTAGTAGCTCCACCTAGTGGAAAAGTCGTGCCACGCCACTGGTAAAAACATTGGTGAATCTTGTCCTGTTTGCCCTTTTTTTACCCTACTGTTATTATTGTAACCATGACGACGAAGGTCCCCTAACCTTAACCAAGTTACCGAGTTATTTTAACCCAAATGTGCCTAAACGTGAGCCATCAAGGTGTAAGATCAGAAAACGTTGTCTGTAAATCTTCCTTAATTTCCCAAATCCAAAATCAGAAAAAGCACCCAGTTCTCTCTTTCTTTTTTTTCCTGATTAAGTAATCAATTTGAGGAAATATATATTAAGGAATCTGAATATGCATAAAGGAATAAGGAAATTACATTTTCTTGTGTGAATGCAATTTGACAGTATTTAATGCCCACCACTGTTCCCTTACAAATATTTTACACTCCACGGTCAGTCCCAAGCTCTATAAGGAGGCCATTAATAACTTCAATAAAGTTAAAGTTTTTTTTTGGTTTTGGTTGGTCACAATGTAGAAAGTCTCATCAAAGACAGCCAATGACCACCTATTTGTGTCACTCAGGACCATTATCATTATTTCTCTCTTTGCTTCAGTAGTAATTATAGAGCACAGACTGCCATGATGAATTAAAACCCAGACAGAATAATAAATGCTTTCTTGCATTGGCTGGAGCGTGTGGGTTTATCGCCAAGATGATGAAGAGGTGGAGTTGGCACAGTGGTACATCTTCTTCCTTATCTCCACATTCCTTTGTCCATCCCTCTTTCACCTGCTAATAATGTTAGCCTACGTGTTATGATGTACGTATAACTCTTCTCAATGTAGCAAAGACAGGGGTATTTGCAGGCAGTAGGGAAACTTATGAATGAACTTGTGGGTGTGTTGAGAAGTGATAATGCTGCATCTTAGGTGTTAGTTTATTTTGTGTGACAGTGCATCTAATGTAGTGGTGTGTGTGTGTGTGTGTTTGTGTGCATGTGAGTAGACTGGAACAGTTAGTGCCCCCTTCAAATATTTATGATAGGTTGTTCTCCATATTTATAGCCTAGACGTGGTCTCTACAGCAGCCCAGTTAACGCTGCCAAGGTGAGAGGAAGAGTCAGAGAGAAAGACAGAAAGATGTAGAGAGAAAAGAACAAAACTCTACAGGTTAAAAGAATCAAGACAGACGGGCAAGAGACAGGCAGACAGAGAGACTGGAAAGAAGTATTTTACATTTTTGGCTGCCAAAACATATGCAATGGCTAAATATTTAACAGAAGAGCTTTTGGAGGATTTCTAAGAAAGTCAAATTCTGAAAACACATCCTTCACTTCATAATGAGTTGGAGAGTTTTATCATAAATCTTTCATCTGTTTTCTGTACTGGTCTAGCGCCAGATCTACTCAACAACAAGTCTATCAACATGGAAATTCCCCTGAAGCAACCACCTCAGTTTCAAGATGCATCACGTTTGAACACTTTCTCACAGACCTCTCACAGACGATGGACACAAGCCCAACACTATTCCACATGCACACATGAGTCCAGCCAGATGGTTCTGCAGCACACGATTTACATCCAATGTCAACATTCAGTGCCAGTGTGATTTAATGTGTCCTTTATGTAGCTGCGCAACATATAATGGTGTTGTGGAGGTGAATGGCCGTATAGTGCTCCTGACTTTCATGCTGGAGACTTTGTCCCTGAAACCCCAAGCTTTCCCTAAACTTAACAAAGCATTTTAGTTGCATAACCATAACCATAACCATATCTTATTTTATTTACCATAACATAAATCTTTCCTTAACCTCAAAGATATACTGTAGTTCAACATTTTGGGAAATATGCTGATTCTTATTTTTGATGAGAGTTTGATGAGAACATCAACACCACTCTGTCCATTCAACTTGAAGCTGGAGAGGGTTTGCTTAGCTTACTATAAAGACTAGAAACAGCGGGAAACAGCTTGCCTGGCTTGATCCAAAGGTAAAAAAAAATCCACCTACAAGCACCTCTAAAACTCTTTAATTAGCAAGTCATGTCTCATTTGTTTAAAAACAAACTGCAAAACCAAGTTTGGATTTTACAGCAGGTAATACCGTACTATTTCTTGGCCGGGACCAGGAACTTCCCTTTAAGTTGCAAGGTAACTAGTTTAGGAAGTTCAACTATACTGTAGTCGGCATACACATGTTTGTATTCACATGTTAGTTCAGAAACTCCAATCCAGGGTTTGCAGAATTGTCCAATGTTTTGCGCGGCTATACAGTTGAATAGACATATTAGAATACATTAACACAAGGTAGATCTGCACATATTTGTAACATTTAAATCACCTATATTTTGTTAAGAAAAAATAGGCATTGTGCCCAGAACTACAATCTTGGTTTGGCATTCGGCAGTGTGATTCTCAGGAATGTTTGGCTGTGGTGTTTGTTACATCATAAAACAAGGAACCCACTGTGAGAGATTTAACACTCTGATGGCCCAGTGCTTGTCCTGAGGAATATGCAGCAAGAGGTGCAGATGAATCAATCAACACAACATCTGCACTCTAATCTGCAGAGGCCATTAGCACACTTCCCACTGGACACTAAGAGACACATGTAAACACACACACACACGCTGATGCACACACACATAGGCTGCATTCACATGCACTTAAGTAAGACGATCATTTGCTGCTTTTGGCGGTAACCTAAATCTGTGAACCACCATCTGAATAAGAGACTCGGTTCACTTTATCGGGTTGAAGGATTAAGAAAACCCAGATAAAAAGGTTGATTTCTGATGGAGAAACCAGATTATTAGGAAATGTATAAACTTAACCAGGATTCTTAAAGTACCATCTTGTACTGAAGCCAAAATAATTCAACCCAATCTCTGACTGTAAGTGAACAAAACTGCATTGATTATCCTGTTATTAACTGGAGCTTTAACCCATTAAATACATTGATTTCAACAGCTGAAAAATAGATGTATAAATGTAAACACATGCACCAATTTCACAATAACAACATACAACTAATGACACATATTCCAATACTGGTTCAAAATAGGTTATAGGTGGGAAAATGTACAGTAGTACTGACCAAGTGCATGTACACTGGAGTTTTAGAGTAATCTGATTATTACAGTGGAAGTAAAATAATGATTTGATTTCTTGCCTAACCCTGATTTCTCATAGTAATCTACTTCCTTGCAAACATTTAAATGTAATTATACATTAGCACCCTAACTCATTCTTGCTGCATACTCTGATACTGATGTTGCCTTGGATGAAAATGTCTTTGATAGTGTGACTGAATTGCAACACTTTTTTGCCATTGCATCTGTTCTTAGATGCGGCATAGGTCTGATAAAATAAATTGCCAACTGAAAATCAGTTATTACCCAATAAACAGACAACAAAAATCAGCTGGATCAGTTCTAACTATCCTCTTGAACCTGTCTGTTGGCTCATTCTGTTTTCTATTTTGTTTATCTATTCTTTTGTTTATTGTGTTTAAGCTCACTGAGTGTAAAGGGCACCTTGTCTTTTTCATGCCTGAGTGCTCCTGTAAACTCCTGAGAACTGCGTGATGTTGTTTCTCCCTCCAGATTTCCAGGCAGAAGTTCTGAATCTTCCAAGAAGCGCCAACCTGATGAAACCACTCAGGCAATCAGAGCTTCATTTCTGGAAAGAAATACTCCCTGATACTTCTTTCACAGCCAACAGTCTGTACCTTGTGGCTTCAGACTTGGCCGCTTGTGATTAGTTAACTGATTCAGGATGCTGCCCCACATCAGCTTTACACTGCAGGTAATGTGGACAGAAGAGAGCTGGTTGTCATTATTGATTATTGCATCGTGCAGGGGAACAGATACAAGCACTAACTAAGGTGGGACTGCATCCATCTTCACCAGCGCCTGCTAGACCGGAGGGAAGTAGAGCTGTACCTCTCTGTGATGAACTAAGACAAATGGAGGGATGGGCCGGGATCCAAAAAGGCTCTAGACACCCCCTCTGGACGTTGTCTATATGGGTCAGAAATATACCTGCACGGCCATGCACCAGATTTAACAGATTCCTCCTATTGTTTTTATCAACACAGAGGATGAGAGGCCATTAAATGTGGCTTGTTAGAAAGTGAGGCCCTCTGTGATGCGAAGTCCTTTGAAAGTCAGAGAAGAGCCTCACTGCAGGAGGAAATTATGTTGCACTCTATTGTTCAAGGACATGGGGGGGTTACTGCTCCACAGTAATTGGTTGGGCATATTTCAGTAAGCTTTCTGCAGGGACCACATTAACACAGGATGACTACCATGTCTAATTATTGTCTCAGCAGCCCATTGTTAGCAAGCTAATGAGTCTGTATGAACACAAAGCTCAATTATACACTAAACACAATAATAAATGGGGGGGAGGGGGGGGGGGGGGTGGAAAGAGGTTTGGGTAAGGGTAACAGTTGGAAAGGAAAGACAACCTCCAGCTAGTCATAATGAACTCAAATCAGTAATAACATTTCAGCAGAAAATGTCAATTGAAATGGGGCCCTAAAAGCAACACTTTCTCACAGATAATTGGAAAGGTCACATAACCAGCCTGGAAAAACTCTGCTCAACTTTTTATGCAATAATGAGGCACTTGTGGATCAACACACAATGCTACAAAAATCAAACCCATGCAAAACTCTGCCCTGGCAGTGACCTTGCCTGTAGTGTTGTCTCAAACTCCAAGCAGTATTTGTCATTTATGTGTAATGTTACATAATCATAACAGTTCATTTGATAAAAAATGCGAGAAGCAATTAGAAAAAAAAAGACTATTGAAATTTGGTACACATTCAAAAACAACAGCGGCAACAAGAATAGCACAGCCTGTACTTCTCCATTCCTTCCTGCTGCATGAAACAATCAGTCTTCAGAAAGACGATCATAACATCAGGACTTTTGGCTGCAGTCAACACAAGAAAACATAACATTTCAGAAGACCTCGATAATGTATCCCCACATGATCCACAGGAGGTGGATACCATTGCATGCATTAGTCACCAATATTTTTTAAGGAGAATGATGCATTTCCCAACCTGTTGCATCATACTAAAAACCTCCTCTGTTATTGTATAAAACCCTGTCTGAATCAACCTATTTTAACTTTCTTCTAACATGACAGCCTTGTCACCACTCCCTTGTCTTTTAATAAAAAATGACTCCCCAGAGGAGACACTTCAAGGATTTTCCCTTCTTGGCAGTCCAGTCCACCATTGTCCGCCAACTCGAAACATCTGGGTTATAAAAATACACTTTTTATGACAAGGTATTCTTGTTTGGTCCACAAGCTCTATTCAAGCATGATTGTCTGGAGCACAGCCAAAGCCAACTTACCACTGATACTGTTTAACTAGAAGTAAGATTTGCCCAGAAATGAACAATGTATTTTTGTTCCCCTGTGATCTCTGCAGTTCCAGCTAATGATAATTCTGGTTTCACAGGAATTTTAGTTTCTTACACCATGAAATTACAATTTCTTTTCATTCATACCCCTCAGTCAGTTCATATATGCCCTTTTAAATGGGAGTGCAATGGAAGCAAACAAGTTTGACACTATGACAATGTACTATATAACCTGCTTACACAAACAAGCCCCACATGACGCAGAATAATGAATTAATCGATTCATTGTTTGGTCTATAAAATGCCAGTCAGAATTTCCTGAAGGCCAAGGGGACATCTTCATTTTGCTTCTTTTGTCCAATCAGCCCCAAACCCAAAAAAATTTAATGTACTATCATATAAAACAAAGAAAAGCAACAAATCCTCACAATTGAAAAACTGGAACCACAGAATGTTTGATATTTGTAGTAAATTACCTAAAGGAATAGTTTGACATTTTGTAAATATGTTTGTTCGCCTTCTTGGTGAGAGTTAGACAAGAATATCAATATCACTCATGTTTATACTGTAAATACTGCCATGCGGTGTTACAGGGGCTTATGTGCTGGACTATTGGCTGTGTGCACAGATTTCTTTAAGTCTCTTCTGATTTCCTGGCAACCTCACCATGACGACAAGACCTCAGGAAGTGACTGCTTGTGGCCAAAAAAATCCATAAACCCTCATAAAACCACAAATTGCAATTTTTACCATACAGATTTTGTGCAGATCAAACAAACGAGACAACGTGCTTATTGATGAGCTTTAGGATGGAGCGAGGCTAGATGTTTCCCCCGGTTTCCAGTCTTTGTGCTGTGCTAAGCTGTAGCTTCATATTTAACATGCAGACATGAGTGTGGTATCTATCTTTTCATCAACTCCCGTCAACAAAGAAAATAAGTGTATTTCAAAAAATGTCGAACAATTGCTTTTAACGATTAATCAATTACCAGACTAGTTTTCCATTGATTTGATTGATCAATTAATTGTTTCAGCTTTTGTGAACAAGCATTTAACCCCCTTTTGCTCAGTCATAAGAGACCACTGCTTCTGGGTCTACTGCGCATTACAGCTCAACCACAGATACCACACTTGCATAAATCTATGTGGTAAACAGGGTTGTTGAGCTTCAGGATGTTTTATACAAAACGTGTAATTAATCTCAATGAGGTGCATCTTGGTATGCAACAGGAAGAAAAGTCAGCGAGACAAACACAGTGAGAATAATGGTTGAGGGCATCATGACCTATACTCACTAAGACCTGCTCACCCTAACACTTTCTCCAGTAGTCAAACCTGTAATGTGTGTTTTTATCCGGGCATTTACCAGGTTAAATCAATATCAAGACGACTTGTTCTTGGTGCTGTGACATCTTTGAGATGGCATCAAAGGAATGATGGTTTTGTTTGTTCACAGTCTACAGCCTCAGCCAGTCACCACTCTCTCTTTGCTCCCCTGGCAGACTAGTCCTGCAAAACAAGCTTAGCATCCAACAGGAGGTAGAGGTGAGCTAACTATATCACAAGGTGCACGGCTAAATTTAAATGCATGCCTGACTGGAGGGGTGACGCTTCCTGGCTGCATCCTGCACGCAATGTCCCTGTGGCTCAGACTCATGTATACTGCATGATGTGGCAATGAAAGAAAAACCCATTAACTCCTCAAGTAGACGCAATTGCCAAAACAAAGCACTTTAGCTAGAATAAGTCACGTGAGAGTGTTGTGTTCAAAGAGAATACAGTCTGTTACCTACGTATGCCTATGCTCAGTTGATCTTTGGTTATTAGCAGAGGAAAATGAAAGTCTAAAAAATCAATCAGTGCAGAGCATGGTTGACAATGCCCTACAGTGACCTAAATAATTTAAATTACACTTCCTGCGCCAAAATAGAAATACTGGATATATCCTTTCCTTTATTTATGTAGATAGACTTTGACTCACCAAGACAGCCTAAAGTATGAAATTCTTAGGCCTGAAGCCTAAAAATTGATTGTTTAGGTTTTTATTTGTGTATTTCTAGGAAGAATATTCTGTTTAGGTGTCCAACATCCCTGGTTTAATTCCAGCTTTTGAACTTTGTTGCATATAAAACCTCCGTCATTCCCTGTCAATCTCTGCCGTCATTTGTCAAATAATGGCCAAAAAATTATAATAGTAAATTACAGATGCTTTTTATAACTGCTCAGCTGCACCAGTTAAACAAAACAATCAACTGATAAGACTAAAGGGGAAAAAGTTTTTAAAAAGTTGAAAATTGCTGCACCAAAAACACCATCTACCATCAAATCACACTCACAGCAAACAGGTTCTACAATCAAGTCAGTAACAGTGTCTACAATGAATAGCTAAAGCCTTGTATTTAAATTGTTTAATTGCTTAAAAGAAAGGTCATGCTAGCAAAGCACAGGGAAAACAATCCAACTGAAATATACACTCAGTTGCCAGTTTATTAGTTACACCTAGCTGAAAGTAACACAGTCAATACAATACCACCATATAATGTTTTTGTTTAAAGAGGTTCAAGAGGTTTTTAAGAGGTGTTGATTCAACTGTATGGTCATTTTGGAGGAAGTATTTTGTGGTGCTGTTGAATTGTATTACAGGCGTTTCTATTATTTTGTCAACCAGAAACACCTAGGTGTGCCTAATAAACTGGCAACTGAGCGTAAGCACACGTAGCATGTGGCAAACACGCTTCTCAAGACTGTTCAAAATAATATAACACTTGTATTATAATAGAAAGTGTTTCCTGAAATATCCTATCATGTCCTGTTGATGCAACTGAGCTGCTATAGCACCCCAACCGTTGACCACACTCCCAGTCACTCACAACTGGTCTGTCTGACTGACTGCGCTCCAAGGCCGTCATCAGCTTGTAACTAAAAAGGTAGGAAACAGACTGATTTAAATACAGATTTAAATCATATCTAGGAAAATTAAGGCACCCCTTTCTCTGAAACCACTGCAGATCTGCCAAGTGTTAGGGCTTTGAATAAAGTGTCATAAATCAGTGTACTGATATGGTTATCTGAAGGCTAATATGGACATTTTTAAAGCTTCCAAGAAGTTGATATCTGATACTTTAACTAATCACAAGAAAGTGCATTATTCATCAAGTGGCACTAAAGTATGAATTTACATACACAGCTCGAGCCTCAGAGGATATTCTATCATGTTGACAGTGAGCAGCATGACCACTGATTGACATCTAACTCACACTGAAACAGTGAAACACACACTGTCACTGATAATTACAGTTTTGAAGAGCTAAATCAGCCATGAGGTTATTAGACCAAGCCACAGCCTTTGCCACCTTTTCTCAGTAATGTACGTTACTGTTGTTGATGTGACACTTGAAAATGTAATATGAAAGTTATCTTACCACTTGGACTAACAAGCTCCCTGTCCCCTGTTTCTGTCCCTCTGTCAGTTGTCTCTTCACACGTACACCCGCACTTTCAGTCTGCACTCAGTCACAATCTTCATACGACACGTGGCATCAGTATCATAAATCTGACAGGGCTCTTCGCATTTAAGATTGTGTGAGTGAAATATGAGGTTATAACTAGGCTTCTCCTCAGCCTCCATCATTACAATGGGCAAGGGCAAGGTGTGTTATGTAATCATCACTGTTTTTTATGTAATAATCCAGTGATCACAACATTTTCAATGTATTGGGTGTCTGTTAATGCAAACATCATGATACATCTTCTGAGGAAAACAAGAAGACATACATGTTTGCATCAACATGCATTCACTGTAGTTTGGTAATCTAATTTAAAGTTTTGTAACAGAGGCAGGGGCTTAATACCTGCTGTGAGATCGTCTGGACAAGTTGCTGCTGGGTTCACAAGGATCAACATTATTTACTCTCATTCACACTGAAATGTTTAAAACAAAAACTACTTTGTTTCAGAACTTCTAAGTTGGGGGTAACTCAAATGAAGCAAAGTTTGCTGGATGAACTTCCAGAGTAACGGAGGGCTGCAGACACTATGATCTTTACCTGCGTTACATCCTACACCCGTACTCTACTTTAACATAAAAACACAAAGTACAATGGAGGATGCTTTAGATTCTTTCAAAATCTCTCATTGTGACCTCAAATTATCCATTAATGAATGACTCCTCGGTGACCAACAGTAGAAGAATGCAGTTTTACTGGGCAGCTCCCAAATGTTAATATGAATCAGCACCTGCTAATAAAGAGCATGATTATTTGTCAAACCTTCCCTTCCTCATCAAGGAATTTAAAAAATGTGTCTTGTCTTTCACAGAAAAACACAATATTTGTTTTAACAGTCAAATCATTTTATATAAATGTCCCGCTAAACATTTTCGATTCTACTTTTCGGGGATGGTGTATCAATATAAATCTTGCACCGAGATGGATTACGTTTTAACTGTAATGCGGTCACAGAAAACAGCAACTGTACAATCACATCCACACTTCCACACAATCAGCCGCTATTGTCTTCATCATCCGCAACATCCAAAGTCTGACATGAACCTTTTATTAATGTGACACATGTAATGGTATAACGGCCACGTGAGGAACTCCACTAATCATCAGTTTGTAAAACCTCATGGATCAGTTCAGGGGCTCATTGTCTTAGCTAGTGTTGCTGGATGGATGTGTCATGTGGGGGTAAGGATAGAGCAACACTGAAAGTGGAGCATAACTGAAATCATCTGAAGATGCAGCCACAAGCAAGACCCACTGTGTTCCCAGTCAAAAGGTTACATCATCAGAGGGATCTGTTTACAGCGAGCTGTGCTAATAAATGGAAGTTTAGTCCACATCTGAAGTCAGTTCCTAGAAGTTGAACACTGTGAAATTGTGTTGAGTGTGCCATGTTGTGATGGTATGTTGACTGTGGTGGAGAGTGCGGCGCGGGCCAATAGATCGGCGCCCAGATGAGGTCACCTTTTCCTCCGAGAGGTTTTTATCAGTGAGGTCAGACCAGAATATTATGCATGTCATTTTCCGTGCCAGCTGTCTTTTTCTCACAGAGACTTTGCAAACACTTGCCAGAGGCCTAACTGCAAAAACAATATTGACTGCTTTAACATGAGCACACAGTCTGAAGTTATCCAAGATGTTGAGTGTAGTAGTTTAATTCAGTAAGTGATAAGAGCAGTGCAAACATCTGTGACCTCATATGTTGCTCAAATAAACAAAAATAAAAGTACTATCCTGCAGATTTCCACTTTAATGTTGATAATTAGAACAACTAGTAAGTAAAATTATGATGTATTTTTAGATGTTTGTGTTCATTCTGGCTTGCTCTAAGTTTTCCCCCATTTTAGATCACATCTTTTGGGAGTTTTGCTACGTATGTATATGCCATTAAGAGAAATACTTTATCACGGTGTATTAATGCAGGAAAGGTCTGCCATCAATTAATTTCATTTTGTCTACTTTTTGAGGTGGTTGCAGAGAAGAAGATGCTGTCCTAGTTGCTTAGTATCCTGAACTACGTCTCCCACACCCTCCACGACTTGCTGGTGGAGAAGAGGAGCGTGGTGTTCCACCGAGCGGCACAGAAGATCCTTTCCTGGTTCTGACTCCCTTGAGAAATTAATGTTTAGCTGCAGCTGCCATCAAAACAGTGCTGAATGTGTTAACATAGTTGTAACCTTGAAAAATATAAATTACAATTCAACTCATGTCATTTACATGCTGTCTTTGGTTAGAGGGCTATATTTGACCACTGTATTCAGAAAATGCTGCACAAAACCATCATACAAAGGTTTGTCTGCTAAACATGCCAGCATTAGTAAGTACATCCTGAAAAAACAAATAAAACACTCGTTCAAGCTCTAACTGGCTTAAACTATCTTTGTTCTTATTAGACAACTTCACTCAACTTCTCTTCCACTTCAGGGCTTATCTGCATCTTATAGCAGAACTTTTATCATTAAGGAGCTACATTTCCTTGCGGCTGAAATGCACGTGAACTACTGGTGTGTGAAATCATCTTCGCTCAAAATTACCTCGCAGGCTTCTTGCTGGGCCAAATTGAAATAGCTAGATCCCCTGTATCAGGGCTACACTAGCAATCCACTTGAGTTATTTCCACCTTACTAAGGTTCGTCCTGCGGTTGTAGCTCTCTTAGGAGGGCGGACAGGTAGCCTGGCTCTGACTGATAGAGCTTCTTATTCCCTGCAGGGCGAGTTCACTTTCATGTTATTATCTCTCCCAAGTGGCCAAGAGATTTTAGAAGTCATAAGGTGATGGGTGCTCTTAATAAGCAGATGCTAGATCAAACAGCTGTGCGTGCATGAGCGTCTACTCATGAGCGTATGCATATAAGAAGTCTTGTAAAAATGATAAACTTTGAAAATGTATTCTAATTATATATATTTATAATTAGTAATTATATGCAAATTATTTTCTCACTTGTTCAATTAATCGATCCATCACATTCTCGTAGAGCCCAAAGCGACATCTTCAATTTGCAGGTTATGTTCAAAACCCAAAAGGTTCACCATAGAAGACAAAAAGAGCAAATATTTACATTTAAGAAGCTGGAGCCAATAAACTTTTGGCATTTTTGCTTAAAAAATTGCCTAATGGGTAAATCGATTCGAAATTATGTGAATCTATTAATCATCTAATGGTTTCAGCTTTAGTTCGGTGTAAGCTTTTTTCCTCTTTGCTTCCTAAAAAGACTGACTGTGGATACATTTAAGGATTGCTATACCATTTTCAGAAGGGCATTTGCACAATTTTAACACACTTTAATACAAGGGCTTATACAGAGAATATTAAAGATTGGGGTGAGCGCAGCAAACAAATTTGTTTGCTATGATTGACTGCTCGTCCGAAGCCAAATGAGCAGGATGAAACACACCATATGGATTATTTCTTTTCCATCAATACCTGAACATATTATACAGCTGAGTGCATGAAAGACATAGCTGCAGATTACTTGACTATCTTTCTGACCCTGGCCTGGTGCTTACAGAGCAGAACGCCAAGCGGATGACGCTGAAGCTGCTGCCTGTCTAATCTGCTTCCAACCTATTTTCTTCACAGATGTCTCATTTACTCACACCATATCATGATTGCCATTAACAGACTACCTGCCATGTGAAAATGCCATGAGCTACATCAAATGAGATCACTCTGTGGCAACGTGCAGCCTCTAAAGGTCTGCTAATACCATTTCCTGCAGTGATTGAATGCCATGTCACCACATAATGTACAACAGAGAAGTCAGGGTAAAGCTTTGATGTCCTACGGCACTTTATTTGAGGAATGGATCGAGAAAGAAAAACATCACATGACTCAAGTGAAACAGAAGGACATATGGGCTTACTGCTGGGAAAACTATCCATAGCTCATAACACAGAGTAATTAGGGGATGAAGAACAGTGTTAGCATGGCCCAGTTCTGCCTTGTGTTCATTAGTGTGTACATAAATGGCAACAATGATTAAGATGATGAATGTCTTTTACAATGGGACACATTCTATCAGCTGCACAACATGTTGCATTCATCACAACAATGTGGACAATGTAAACACACAGCTCTCTGTGTGTATATATTCGCATGTATGTGTGTGGGCTTGCACACACAGCTGTGACAGTATGTCCTATTTCATAACTACGGACAGTCCAGAAGTCCTTGAACAAGAGCGAGGTCTAAATCTGCCAAAGGCCAAACACTGAGAGGATGGATGTTGCAGAGGTAGGAAACTGGCTCTTGCCTCTTTAGTGAATGCTGTTTTTCTTTTTTATGTGCAAGGTGACCTTGTCAGTTCCTGAGATCCTGCAGGAGCTGATCACTGCCGCTGCCACCCAGATTGCACCGTCCGGTCAATGTGAGCCTATTGAGAGCTGCTGTATTGATCCAGAATGGAAACCTCATTCAATACGGCTTTAAATTTGAGTGGAGCCCTTTGTGAATGTTATAAAAATGGGTCGTCTGAATAAAGGTGCAACTGAAAATTATTTTTATTTTAGATTAATCCGCATCAATCAGTCAATCAATTGAAAAAATGCCCACTATAATTTCTCACAGCCCAAGGTGACATATTCAAATAGCTTTTTCTGTCCGATCAACTGACCAAACCCCAAAGATGCGCTGTTTACTATTAAATAAAAGGTACAAATTATTACATGCACATATTTGAGAAGCTGGAAGCGGGAAATGTCGAGCATTTTGCTGGAAAAAATACACAAACAATGAATCAATTATCAAAATAGTTGCTGATTAATTTTCTGTTGATTGACTAATCATTTGAGGCATTACAATAGGTAAGAGCAATGGAGCTTAGATTTCAAATATATGGCTCTGCCACACTGACCTTTATAACCTGACAAGGAGTTATCACTCCCTGGAATCAAAGTGACATACTTCTTCGCTCGAGGAGATGGTCAGGAGGAAATGATTGTTATTCGGAAGTACTTGAAGAGGGTTTCAATCCCAATCGTTACTTCAGTCAGCCAGTCACATGGAAAAAGAATACAGAGTCTGTGTAGGGTTGACATTTGGCATCAAGATATCTGAGCACATCATTTCCCACTCAGCACAGCAAAGATTGGGAAGTGACGACAATACAATCCCCCATACTACATTAGCTACAGAGCCTGATGCCAGCTGTTATGTTGAATCTACAATATGAATCTACCCCAAGGCCATCTCCAAACAAAGCACCTCTGACAACTGCAGGAAACATACTATCCAGTGAATTGAGAATAAAATAAACCCAGTCATGGTAATGACAAGACATGTCAGCTATGCAGCAGGTACCTTATTACCTAAAAATCACAGTCTAGCACAAACAATCTCTTTCATCAAACATTATGTGGGATTTGATGATTTTAAAACATCATGCCATATGTATGTATAATATGTATTCACATTTTATTGCCAATTTTATATCTAGGCTTTTTGACTTTCTGTACTTGCCTTCATATTTCTCTATATTTTCTGCTTACTATGTTTATTGTTGTGCACCAACACACCAAGGCAAATTCCTTATATGTGAAAACCTACCTGGCAATAAACTTAATCCTGATTCTGATTCCGGTTGTTTTATATGTACATTTAATTTTCAATTCATCTATGACTAACCTGACAGCACAGCTTATTTACTTAAAACTACATTATACAACAACATGTGTTGTATGAAAGGAGAGAAGGTTAGCACTCCCCTTGACAAGGATGGAATTGGCCCTTATGGCCATCAACACACATACGGTTAAGGCACTGCCACCTACTTTGTTGCATCTCTAACCAAGTTTTAGTACAATTTCCCCCCTGGGATCAATAAAATATTTCTGATTCTGATGTGTGAACAGGTAGCCCAAGAAAGCAAAGGTATAACTAAAACAAGAGCTAACTCAGCATAAAAATTATTCAAGAAAGATTTTTTAATTCAGATTATTCCAGTGTCTGTAGGTCGCAGCAGGCAACAACACATTGGTGTAAGTAGGTTTATAGTGAATAGCAGTAAGACACATTTTGCTTACGTTACTTTAAATGGGAAATAGATGTGAAATGTCCCATTTCATTTAGAACTTTAGGAGGAAAGTCATTAGATGATAATACGTCCTCACTGTGTTATTTATTTTCATTGGTTGTTATTGATCTGCTACTCTGATATAGATTTAAAATGAAGGCTTCCATTCATCAGTACCTTCCCTGTTGTACCACCCAGCATGTGCTGATTTGTAGCAGATAAGAAAGAAAATAAGTGAAGGTCAATGAACTTTTCATGCCTCAAACTCTGTCGTGTTTTCTTCATGGTGACTGCAGGCAGAGAGCACAGAGGATGTTGGTGTGACATGCTGCTGAACTCACGTGTGATGCTCATTCTCTGAATGGAGAAGGTATGTAGGCCACAGGAGGGAGGGATGGAGGATGTGAACAGTGGACAAATAGATGGGACGAGGCCATAGATGTGCAACTCCATATACACAGTGCACTTCTATCAGCTCCTATTGTTACTGTGGACATACACACACACACACACACACACACACAAACGAACACACACACATACACCCACACACACACACACACACATATACACAGATGTTCAAATTAGAGAAAGTAATGACTTTTCTCTGTTCCTCTTTTCTGTTCAGTTTGATGCTTTGGGGTGTTTATCTGTGCCCTAGTAACACAAGACGTAATTCAACTATCAGGCACAGGTGATGCACGAGTAACATCGATTCAACAAGTTTGCTTGTTTATTTGCTATTTGTTAGTTTGCTTGTTTCATCCCATCCACCCCCCTTATGAGTTAACCTTTCAATTTCTTTTGACATTCATAATATAAAATAAACAATGACTCACAAATGTCACCAAATGGATAGTGTTTTAAACTTTACCTTTAATCAGTCCACTCTGTGTTTAATTCAACATACATCACCCTGCAGGTTTAGCCAGAATTGAACACACGTCATGTTGTAAGTAAACATGTTTCCTTAAAGTTTAGTATTTGGCCAGTACTTTATATTTTTTAAGGATAATTGGACTGGTAGAGGGTACATCATAAATCTGATTTCTGGACAGATACTGTAGAAAGCAACGTGTCAACTAAAACATCCATTCTCAACTCTGACCTACATCTGCTGTGACTCCTAAAACATTCATCAATCCAATGGAAAAATGATTGCTGAAATGTCTGGGCAAAAAAATATATGTTGACATGATTATTTATCTTCCTAAATCACCTGTACATCTGTGCTGGCAGCTGCCCACCTGATTACCCTGGTAACAAACTTTCTCTTCTTTGCTGACCCGCAATAGGAAACAACAGGATTATTTGTACAATAAAGCTTCTTCTTCTTCTACACAGAAAAGATTACTACTTATGACAAAGGCTAATATGTTGTGGCGTAATAACAAACAATAACAAACTATAATTTTAATGTTGAATTTTAATGTTATTTCCAGACATCTTCAGTTCATTGTCTTGAGGCTGGGGTGCTCACCTGATGTCGATCTTGCATCCTCTGTGTGCCATAAATTCAATAATATTTAACCTCGTGGGGCAACATTTACTCCCCTCAGCGGTCACACCAAGGCCAAGCTATAGTCAGAAAATGAAAAGTGCTGGTAATTGGGGCTTGACTTTACATCAACTGACATAACAGCTGACCCAGAGATGGCCTTTCTGTTGGCGTCTGTCTTCTGGTTCAGACTGGGAATGTGGGGCCACTTCAACAGTTACACAGGCTTATTATGTTTAATAGGGACAGACCTCAACATTTGCTATTTCAATCATGCAGAGCTGCTTCACTGCTACTTTCCTAAATATTATTATGTATGAGCAAGTGAAGCAGTAACGCATTTGTTTTATCTGGCAGCAGTACTTGAATCCAGCTGATTGATTAGTGCGATTAATTTATGTCTAATGTGTATGTGGCACAAATCATAGAGCCCAAGATAGTGGAGAATGTGTTACTATTCTTCATCCATAGAAAAAAACAACACACCAGACACCAAGCAGCTTTAAAAAATCAAGTTCTGACTCAGTCATTGATATTTTGATTTGGGATTCACATTTGAAGAGTTTGGCTTTTAGAGGGAAAATTTTCTCTTTTTTCCCAAACAAACGGCAAAGTAGACATAATAAATAAAGTTTCAGTCGAGACCAAAGCAGTAGAGAAGTGCTGTCCTGCTGCATAATTTGTTAAGCGCACTCAACAGATTTATAAATCAGCAGCATTTGAACAAACCCATGTTTTAACAATTTTACTGTAAAAACAAACTAATGGAGACCATTACTACTCTAATACACGTAAAATATGTCATTTTATAATATTTTTCATTTGTGTTTTAAATGTTTTGGTTTTGGTTGAAAGTTTGTTTTTTTGTTACAGAAATCTGCTGTTAAATACAGCAAACATTTACATTTTGTAAAAGCTGTGTGACAAAGTCTCAACTCAAAGACCCATTTTCATCAGCAAATGGAAAAAAGCTGTAAAATTCATAATTGAAGGGTGTAAGATGTGGTAGCTTCTGATAACAGACTTTTAATACTGAACTTTTGCTTTCATGCCTGGAGTCATTATAGAGCACGTGACTGTGCCACTTGCCAATTTTCTATTATAATTAAAAATGTAAAAAAAAAACAACCTCAAGTTAAATATATATATAAATAAAAACAAAATAAAGAACTGCTTCTTAAGGTATTAACAACTAGAAAAATAGTGTCAACAATCTGATTTTTTTTTGTATCAAAGGCAGGCCTGGGCGATAAAATGATAGTGATATGCAGCAGCGATAGACTCTTCATCAATAGCAATAAGAAAACGTTTGATAGTTTCACTTAAATGCAAACCGCCATGAAAGCACATAACCAATCCGCCCTGACTCATAAACAGCCAATCATGTCGTGAAAATAGAGCGTGCTACGAGTGACACGCAAACAGCCAATCATTTAACAGGTGTGTTGTTCGGTTGCACCATCGACATATAACACAACAACAGACACAGCTGGAGTGAGAAAATTAGTGCAGACAGTGAGGAAATTGTTAAATTCAAAGTAAGGTGGTTAAATTGAATATAAAGTTTCTTTTCTCCTGGTCTTTATAAAAAAAAGAAAAACGTTGTTAAAAATGATCAATAATTATCGATATAGACTGAAATTAAACATTTTATCGTGATACATTTTTAAGCTATATCACCAAGCCCTAATCGAAGGACAATTTTTATAAAACAACTTTATATTATATCATATTTTTAAGGATTCACTCTTTAAGATGAAAACAGATTTTATGAGTCATCCTCCATGTGCGGAAATTCCACTATGTGCTGCTGACCGTCTCTGCAGATGTTTCCTCTCTCTGTTGTTGTTCTCCCTCGGCACCCTGGGGTCTCAGCTTGTGGCCAGCTAGCATAAACAGTGTTTTTAAAAGGAACACAGGTGGTTTTGACTAAGAATGTATAGTTCAGTGTTTCCCAATCTGTATTCCACAACATGGCTGATATCCCAGCCATGGACAGATTCTCTCTAGACTGGTACAGGAAGTTACTGTCCCAACACTGGCTTGTGGTTTCCTAAGATTTAAGAGGCACTTTTACTGTTTTACCAGGCAGGAAAGAAACCAAACTGAGGCAGGCTTCTCACCTGCCATCAGCTTTTGGCTGGTTACAACCAGGTTCTGCTTCTGTTGCTGTGAAGGTAGAATATAATAGAGATATTCTGAGACAAGAAATGAACTAATATATATTTTTCAGAACATATAGTAAAGCATTGGTTGTTTTCTGTCTTGCATCTAAAGGTCAAAGCTGCTTTTTCATCAATGTTTGTAAGCCTCTTTTGCACTTTAGTTTAGTATGAATAGAAACACATTTTAATGTGTGAGGAATAATTAATCATACCAGATTAAAAAGCCTTTTCAAGGCTGATGATATTTGTACGATATTTATGAGATTCCTTCCTATCTCCTTGTCGTCGTTGCCCCCCCCCCCCCCCCCCCCCCCCCCGGACAGATATGAAGGCACCCATCATGTGATGTGTGTGCCTGCATGTGTGTGTGTGTTCCCATGGAGAGGACATGTTGCCCTTTTCCTGCCTCACCTTTCTCTCATTCTCAGCTATCACGTGCACGGAGCACACAGAGGGAAGGTGGTCTCGTGACAAACTGGGCTATGGTAATAAGGATCTGAATTTAAACAACCAACCCACACTCTGTGGAGGCAAAGATACACCATCTCCAGGTATTTATAGGACTCGTGAATGATTTTCTCCTGCTGCACTCAGAGTATAGGAGCATGAATGTCTACAGCTAGGGTAAACCTGGCTGTGTTTGACTAATGAGGTGCTCTGATTTCCGTCCAGAATAGAAACGGGGACACACTAAGTGATTCCACCACAATGTCTGCAATTTATAAGTGGAGACTAGGGGATATTCTCTAATCATATTTTCTTGGTTTTGAAAAAGCTATTGTTGCAGCTAGAGCTGTTTCACATCAATTAAAGCCATCTGAAAACTCAGATTTTCTCATCTGAAATAGAAGGGTAGTTTTTATGTGCAAATTTCAAGTAGCAAGCATCTTTCTCCAAAACAACATATTCTTCTTCATCTTCTTCATAAAAGGATGCTTTTTGGCAGCGTAATGCAAGTGCTCTGACATCAAATGATTGCACCGCAGGTTCAGAAGTCCAATATTTACTTTTTAACATATTAAGAATATTGACATATATTAAAAAAAAATTCCACTATTCACCCACTATCCAATGAGAAATCTATCAGAAGAAGAAAAGATAATACTTGTCTCACTTTTTCTCATCTTCATTGTTGCAGTGTGCAAATGAACTCCTAAAGTGTACTGAGCATCATAGGTTGATACTGTGTCTGTAACATACTGAGGTTGACTTCTAAACTTTGAGTGTATCCCTTAAATCCAGATTCAAAACGCTTTATTGTGACAGAAAATTGAAGGGTTTTGTTTTTTTGGCTGTGCACACTTTGTTTTTGCCGTCTTCTAGGAGGTGCTGGCCATGGGCACAGCAGGGTTTTCTTGGACATGTTTTTGGACACAACAGGAAGTGAACAGATCAATAGAAAGCTCATCACAAGATTTCTGGGCTGTCTGACACGTGCACCCACACACTTCTTCAAAATCTGAAAAATTCCTGGAAACGCTCTGACAGAAACTTCAACCCAAATCAGAACTTGTTCATGCTCCTTCAAAGATGCAGCGATTTTTCATTGGTAAAATACATATCATATGTATTTGGGGGAAATGCAATTCTACTGTCTGCATTGTTTTAAACAAACCAGACAGAATGAATTTAATTCATGTAAAACATATTAGTAAAATGTTCACTGTGTTTTGAAGTGGATATTTCCTCAATATAAAGCCATGGCAACTAAAATATGATTAGGCAACTTAATGCACTTGGTTAAGATTAGAGAAAGATCATATTCATGGTTAGATAATGAGAATATCAAAGTTACTATGAAATGAGATGAGATACTGGACATACTAGTCCTTTCTACTTGCAGTAGAACTGTTTTCTGTTGAAACTGTCAGCCTGTGTGTCTGGGTGTGTGTGATGTTTGTTTCTGTCTGAAATAACAGCTTCAGCTTGAGGCAATGGGAGCTAAAAGTGGTGAAAAGTTTATGGATCGTGTCCCTGTTTCTTTAATAGTTTATGTTGTGTGCCATGGCAGATACAAAGCAGACGCTCGAACAGGCTTCAGCGCGCATGTTATTTATTTATTTATTCTTTAACAGATTTTCAGATTTGGTTTAGGAATGACAATTTAGTTTAATGTTACTGGTGTTTAAACACATGTGAATGGGAGACAAACTGCACTGAACTTGTTGTTTGTCGTCCTTTTTGTCATCCTGAATGCCGCTAAGGCACTTCCCCATTGGCTTCAGTATTTAGTATCTAGAGTTAGTGTGAGTAGCAATAAGACATTGAAAAGTGTGCCACCTGCAGAAATGATAGAATCTAATAAATAAACAAACAAATAAACTAAATAAATAACTGTACTGCTAATACTGTCTTTGTCAGCAAGCTAACAAAGCTAATGTTAGCCACAGAGATGTCAGGCTAGTCAAGTTGCTACAAAAACGTATTCGTTAAATAAAGTTGTTTAAAAAATTGTGCTCACAGTAAAAATCGTTGAATGTTACAGTTTTGATCTACCAAAGAACGAGCATGGTAGGAAACATTGTTGATAACAGAGGAATAATGTACAAACGTGTGCACAAACATATGACTGCAGGATTTCATATATGAGCAATAAAAATGAGAGTGAATGTATACTTGAGTGTTCATATGAAGCGATTTGTTTGTGTATGTATATGTCAGATTTGTTTTGGATAAACAAAGTGTATATGGCTTTTGGTCTGAGCGTGTGTGCATGTGGTTGTGTGTGTGTCTGCATGTTATATATTATGTAACTGTGGTATTAAGCAGAACATGGCCTCAGGCCACATTGTTGCAACCCCAGATGAAGACATATTGAGACTAACCAGCACATTGTGCTACTCATCACACTCTCCCAGTGGACAGCTGTGACAGTTTGCTTTAGACAGAGACGCGTTCATGCAGCAATACTTCCACCACCTCAATGTAACCTGCACACCCGGGGGCAGAAGTAGCTGAAAGTTTAGAGAAGTGGCTTGTTTACAACTGAAGTTCCTCAACCAACTGTGAAAACCTTGGAAAGTGAATGATTTATACTCTTTCTCCTCACTACATCTCTCTACAACTGTTTTTATATTTATTTTGCCCTGCAAAGATGCAAAAAACCTGTATAAACTTAAAAGGCACACAGAAATAACAGAAATGAGCCTGATGGGCCTTTTTCATGGAGGACATTTTGACATGTCACAGTAGGAGAAGCACAGATGTAAATAATACAATTATTGATGGCTGCATTCCATTTAGCTGCTTCAGTTCCAGGGTCCTGGTGTACCTGGTGTGTGTGTTGGCTCACTGAAACACCACTCAAAAAAGTCAAACAAATAGTACCGTTGCACTAAAGCAACATGATGAACTTAAATAGCCATTACAGTTTGATCCTCAGCACAGCCTTAAAATTCCCAGAGAGGATTTAGGTATCCTTTAAAAGCAGATGAAAAATATTACAATAAATGTAGAGGATTGTGTGGCCTTGGTGGAGGTATACACTGTAAGTATGTTGTATATCATTCCGTATATCATATCATAACTTTTTAAAACTGAAAATTGAGCTAGGCAGTGATGACAAGAAAATGCCAAGACGCCTCAGGGAGTCTAGTTTTGACATATATTGATACTGAGTTATTGCTATTGACACGTTTTCAGCAGAGAGCGTTATAATGAGATCAGCGTGATGAGGTCATACATAATGTGTAGTGGGAGCTTTGGAGATCACTAAAATCCTGTAAAGATAAGGCATCCAAGATCCAAGATCAAGGTCGGCTCATTTACAATAAAGTGTTTTTTATGTACAAAAAGTCCAAGAGATGATTCTTAATCTTTGTGTTTCGCTGAGTTGTGTACAGTTAGAGTTCTGGCTCCTTCAGAGTCTTAGCTGTTTTTTCTCTCTGAATGTTTCCATTGTTTATCTCTGGGTTTGATTTCATACAGCTGTGTGTTTGGATTTAAGGTCACCAAGCCGCTGAACTCAGAGCAGAGAGGTGACCACTCTCGTAATAGCTGGACACACATAAACACCATCAGGGGACTTGTGTATGGTTAAAAGTGCTCAGCAAATGTTTTGATAGGAGATCTTGGTCAGAGCTCAATTTGTAAGACAGTATCATCACACAGATGCTGGTTGTGACCTTTTGTGTTGGGAACGACTCAAATCACAGTAGTTTTAAAATCCTTGCTTCTGTTGAAATCGAAATTGATAATTATATGTCTTAAAAGACACACTGAATTGTTTCTGGGAGCAGTTTTTGCCATATCTATTTAAGACCTCTCCTACATCTCAGCTGTCGAACAAACCCAGACATCTTCTATCCTCGTCCATGTAAACTTGTCTCTCGTGGTGATTTTGCTCAGACAGTGCTGTTGTGAAAGTCCAGACCCTGACTTACAAATATCAAATAGAGGCTCTGATCAGTCTGGTGGCAGTTTGGGAGAGTTGATTTTATCACCAGGTATTATGTGCCAGTACAGATTTATCCTCCAGCTGTAGTAGGCACGGCACGCATAAACTGGGGATAAATTACCTGAAACTGTGTAATCTGTAGGCTGCAGTAAGTTATTTTACAGATTGTGATATTCAGTCATTAATGGTCATCTTAAATTTGCTGTTGTTTTGATCCTTTCCTATGCTGTTTAACATCTTAACATCTGAATGTATCCTTCACCTGCACAAATCAGTAATTTGATTCCTTGTATTTTTGACCTTGTATCTGGTTTTGATCTTGTATCTGTGCCTTGTATCTTTTTGGTGTCTGTTTTCATTATTTAGCTTTTACATTGTTTCACAATCTACACACTGTGAACTACAGGCATTGCAAAAAGCCCTCTGAATAGTTCAGGAGTGTGAAGATGCAGAGTCTCCTCTATATTTTGAAACTTTTATGTACTGTACCCACTTCCTCCAAAATGCAGTTGTTCCACCTTTTTGTTCCCACTTCCTGACCTGTTGGGGTTCCTCAGGTAATTTGTGAAGCAAGTTGATTTCAGCAGATTGCATCAGGCGAAGCCAGTGTGTGTGTGTGTGTGTGTGTGTGTGTGTGTGTGTGTGAAAGAGAGACAGAGAGAGAGAGGGGGGATTTGTATGTGCAGTGTGTTGTGTGGGTGACAGGTACAGCACCGGTGGGTCTTCCAGGTCTGCTGCAGAGACTAGCAGTATGAGACAGTCTGCTTAACAGACAGGGATGTTTGAGATGTCATTTGAAAGACAAGATTGTAGTTAAATACCACACAGGGTGTGAAAATATCTTCACCACTTTGTCCTTTCCCACTTCCTTTGTTTGTATCCAGATGATGAATAATCCCATGCACTTACTCCTTGATTTTGTTTCACTAAGAAGATCCACTGTGTGAAAAATCAGATTTTTCTGCAATCGAAACAACATAAACATATACTATAAACAGAGAGACTGAACAATGTGTGCAGTTTTTACTGAAGTATCACTGCATACAACCAAAGAGGCTACAAACTGTGTGTGATTTTCTGATATATTTGTCACATATGCACATCTGCATATTTTGAAACTACATATTTGTATAATTTTACTGAAGATTTTGACACTTTCACACTCAATAATTCTGAATCATTAATTAAATAATTCAGTAATAAAAATTGAGGCTTGTTAGGGTGCAGTGGCCACTCCTGGACCAAAACATCCCTCATCCCACATCCCTTTTCTCGATGTTCATCTCAGGGTTTATTCTTAGTGTTGTATGTTCACGCCTTGTCATTCACACCCAGAGAACAGTGGTGTTATTTTTGTACTTTGAGAAGCTGGTCTGCGTTCTCCTCTCCATTGGGCGAGCTGGTTTCGTCATGTACTGTGCTATACAACAGTTGTATAAAAGGTCTGAGATGATCAATGTGCCTGGGAAGATAATTACTGACCACCACACCCTCCAATTAACATTAATGACACTTATCAAGCGTGCTTGGTTACACACTCACTGTCTTTGCACACCAACTGTTTTAAGGTTAACACGGTGTCCTTGGTCTGTGTGTCTATTTCTTTTTTACACAACAGTAAACAGTGTGGGGGAGGTATAGTACAGTAGATAACTGCTGCTCAGTCTATAGGCCAGGCAGTATATATATAGGATAGGACATATCAGTAGAGTTACGTCTTGTCCCTGGCAACAGGGAGCTCAAACTAAAATGAAACCTCTATCTGCCTCCTCCTGCTTCTTCTTCTTTATCACCTGCCGTGATAACCCTCACAATCTACTCTTGTGTCTGTCCCACGGTTCAATCAAGCAGGTTAAACCTTTTTTTTTTTTTCAAAAGAAGGCCTCCAAGTTTTCAATCTTTCCTGGAGTTGATGTGTCCGTCCCATGGGTAACATAACGTCTGCTGACTGTTCATCAAGTCAGTGGAAGAGGTTGGTGGTAGATGGACCTCTGCTTGTCAGACACATGAAGATATGGGTGATAAAACTTGCCTGGACGGAGATTAACAAAGCCTTGCTACTGTAGCTGCCTGTTCCACACCATGCTTACCTAGAATATGAGCTTCCCCCCAGAACGGCTCAGTGGACAGAGCAGCAGAGCCGTCATTAGTGTGAGTGGGCTTCATAATATGACCCGTCTCTCACAGTGTGGAAAACTCAGGGTCACATTATACTCCAAACAAAATCAAATGTAATGTGTTTTCAAAGACTTTTGAACACAGTGCTGCATGCCGCTCCTTCTTTTGAGCATCAAACACTCACTCCCCTGCAGACTTGAAAGGTGCAGCTTGCTTCTTTGCGGCTATAGTCAGCTTGGTTTCAGTTGCAATGGAACAGTGACCCACTTTCATGGAGAAAAACTACACTAAAATATACAAAGAAACTTCTACTACTACTACTCCTGCACTATAATCCACTTCTCCACTGTCCATCCATGTGCTCAGTATGTTCCAATCGCTCGTATTTTAACGAAAGTATTACTAAATATACTGTTTATGTTTCAGTCCTCTCACACAAACTCTTGATGTTGGAAGAAAATGTTCAAGTTGACTGCTTTCATTTAGATTTTTTTGGCACTGACTTAGATCGATCAAATATAAAAATGTTAATATGCCAGACGAGTAAAATATGTAGCCACAACCACTAGTGTTTTACATCTACTGTAATTCATTTAATGGAATGTTTTATTTGAAATACGATATAAATTATTAACAGATAGTGATTATTTTATTACTGTAAGAAGTTTTATGTAGACATAATAAGAAAGGTTTTATATTTCTGTTTGTTTAAAGGCTTTTTTTTTTTTACACCAAGCATGCTAATTATAAACACACACATCCAACCACACACTGATCGACACACGACAAATCAATCATTGAAAGGTTTTCACTTCCGCAGGCAGACGACACCGTCTCCTGTTGTGCAATTCTCATTATGGCTCATCTTCATCTGTAAGTGACATCAGTTCTGTGTAAGGCCTGAGGATAAGTAGCAACGAAGCACCATTAAATCCCTCCTCGAACAATTACTGCGAGGGGCAATGCTCTAAAAGCCCAATGAAAGAGAGAGTCTGTGTTGTTTTCACCTGCTGTTACATAATCATAGTTAACAGATGTATGAATGGACCCCGGCTCTGAGGCCAGTTAATGCCTTGTTTTGTTGATTTCTCTATCCCATTTGGACAAAAGAAGGATTTTGTTTAGGAAACCAAAATAGATTTTCATAGGTGGACTGTCTGAAAAAGCAAAGAAAGTGAGAATGTTACGTCATTTTGGTACATTGTTCATCTTCAATTGATGTCAAAAGAAATGTGTTTGCATCTATAATTATCCTCTATGACGAACACACAGCGTAAAACATTAGTTATACCAGCAAGCAGCAATTCAGAAAAACAAGCAACTCACAAAGGCACAGAGGACTGGTCTACCCTCTGACCACGTGTCACTTCCTGCTTGTGTCTTTGCTGACAACTTTGTCGAGTTTTCACATGGGAATTGTTCATTATTCATCCATTCAACTCTTTGGAACTGTGACTCATGATAAACTCAATAATTATTTGTACATTGATTCTTTTTTGTAGTATCACCCAAATGAAGTCAACTTCCAGTTTAAATGTGAATACTGCATAGCGACATAACATTTTTAAAATGTGGTCAATGAGAATCAGTTTTCATCCTTAAACCTGAGTAGGATACTTATTTTTAGGTTTAAGGTCAGGAAATAGTTGGTGTTGGTGAAGGGTAGGCTTACTGACTTGGGAAAACCCTAGGTCAGTGAGGATCCTCAAAAATATAGTATGGATAAGCAGCACAGTGAGTGTGTGTGTGTGTGTGTGTGTGTGTGTGTGTGTGTGTGTGTGTGTGTGTGTGTGTGTGTGTGTTCGCAGCATATGGAACAGAGAGGCCTAGTCCAAAAAGTTTTAAAAAGTCCAGATCAAGAAAAGACATAAAATAAATCAATAAATGATCAACCTGAGTCCTATGATCCCTACAGACAGACAGAGTCAGAGTTTGTGTGTGTGCTGGAGGGAAGATGAGATCTTAGTCACTAAGACTTAGTGTCAGGATGGACTGATGATCCCACAGAGTTCAGTTCAGATCCTTCAGGCACTGGTACACTCCCTTTATACAAAGTCTGTGGTACATTCAGAAGAACTGCATCCTGACAGTTTTCTGTGTTTACACAGTGAAACTGCCCTCATCTGGGATCAAGAGCAGGGTAATGACATGCTACTGAAGTCAGAACCACCTGTTCTTACCAGTTGGGAACTGCGTACGTCCTCGTCATTGATGGGTTTTTCAAAAGGAGTGCATGAGTCATGGCATTTTTTTAAAGATTGAGAAAGGTCTATGGCTGTGGACCAAAAACATGATATGGTACAGCAGAATCATAACTGTTTCTAACAATCACATTTTAAGGACTGTTGCTGTGAAAACAAGTGTATTATGTTGCAAAGCATTACTTTTCAGTCATGTATAAATATGCAGGTCCTTATTTGTGCTCACAACTTTTACAGTGTGTTGTGAAACTACAGTCTTCTTATTTTCTTCTTTCTGAAATGTTTGTAGAAAAGAACATTTACTGTTTATGTGGTCAAGACCACTCAAAATGCAGCCTGGCAGGTTCCAGGCCATTAAATTGAAGAAGAAAAATATAGGTTTTCCAATATAAAATATTCATTTGGGGGTGTACCAAGAATACCACATGAGGAAGAGCAAGTACCCATTGTACAGTACATGAAAAAGTGAAAAGTGAATCCGAATTACAGTAAAACAGACTTACAGTGCAGGAAACAAAAAGACCATGTCCTCATCAAAATGCAACAAGAAAATTACAACTAGGGCAAAGGGTGGGGCCCTGTTGCGCAGGGAACACGGGGTTATAAGACAAAGGGTTAAGTTGATCAAAGGTTTCAGAAAACAAAGTCTTAAAGGCTTGACTACATCGTGCTCTACAGACACACAGGTGAATGTATCTTGCTGCCTGTAAAGTGAATCAACCTGAAATGTGTTGCAAACAAGTGGGATCATCACAAGTGCAGCACAAAAAACAGATGTGGTATGTTGAAATCCTGTTTCTGTATTTGTCACCTCTTGTTGGGTTATACTGGGGTTACTGTGCAGAGTAGACAAGTAAAGACGTGCAGCGCAGCAGAGATTACACATCAGTTTACTTGAAAATCATAACGTGTCCAGTTCCAGTTGAAGCAAGCTGGAATTTGCAGAAGGGGCATGTTTATTATCACAAGACAGTGAGTCATGGATTAAGTGAGAAGAAGGTTTCACTGTCAATCTTACTGGGACAATCATCTGTCTTCTGCAAAGTGTGTATCAATCAATGCGTGACTGTGTAACCCATATTACTGAAGCCATGCTCTCAATAACTGATGCAATGAGTGTGTTGTGAGGAACGCATATACAGCTTCCAGTGTCATTGTGCTGCCACCAGCATGTTACTGTGCAGCAAACATGCGGCACCCCGCAAGTCAGCTGGCACAGAATCAAGCCGCTCACATTGATTACAGGCTCTGTAAGTCTTCTTACAGTCAGCAGGCCGTGCTGTAGCCAGCTGAAGACTAACACATGAAAACTGTTTTATTCAGTGGTGCCAGAAATTCTCTGTGTATTTTTATGACAGACAGAGCATAATATTAGTATCATCACTGCTTCATGAGCAGGAATTTGGTAATACAGATTTCAGGCTTGTCATATTCTATATCTTTCTTATTGTTAACAAATCCCATGAAAAGAACAAAACCAACAGTACGTCGCCAAAGCCTGATATAACTTATTACTCTGTGCCATAGAGCTGCATAATTGTACAAAAACTGTTAAAAACCACGAGGCACACTGTTGCACGGGGTGACATGTTTCTTCTTTACGATGAACATGTTTATTTTGAGTCAATCACACATACACTGTCCAGAGGTCTGTACAACGAAGCAAGTTCAACATACCCAAGATGTCTTTTCGTTGTCTGGCTTCACTAAGCCTAACAACCGCGATCACGCTAAGCGGTCACATGACGGTGGTTAGTCAACCCAGCGTTTCCCAATCTAGGCACGAGCGTGTTCACATGAAAGGGGCGGGATTTGCAGCAAATACAACAGACAAATGGACAAATACAAATAAGTTTAACACATCATCCAGGGTAAAAGCATCACAGCTGCAGCTGCCAAATGCAGGAAGGACAGCTGGCAAAAAATCACCAGAGGGCCTAGAATAAAGAAAAAAATTCTTAAATTAAATTTAAGTTATAATTTGTAACATTTTTATACCAGTAAAGTTCTACTTTGTGATGAAATAGTGATTTAGCCTATATTGAGTTGATTAGCTAATCTCTGACAATAATACTGTGCCTGGTGCTGTATGACTTTCCCAGAAAAATTCCAGGTGCAAAAAATTGTTTTATTGTTTTTTATTTCTTTGGATCAGACAGAATAAGAAGCATGAGCAGCGGTAGACAGAGAACAGAGCTTCACGTAGAGTACAAAACTCAAACATTGTGAACATAAATTCATATGAAGTCAGTGGTGTTATGCAAGAAGTACATACATTACAGTGAGTAGAAGGATGACCGAGTGTTCAGACACAATGTTCAGGTTTGACCTGGAAACAGAAACTGAACCCCCACCTGCTCGCTCAAGGTTATGCTGATAACAGTATCAGTTCCTAAAATATGTGTGCGAAATAGTGAAGTGGCGTAGAGATTATCTCTCTCCCGGGTGGCAACATCAGTCTCACAGATGTCATGTTTCAAAGCATCAGAAAACATTCAGACTGATCTTTTTTGAAAATGTGGGGAAACATCACCCATTCTGAGTGCACTCTAAAACTTGTAGGTTCAAATCAGGTCACTGTCTTCAGGGGCTTGACGGTTTCTAACTCAATCTCTAAAGGTTTATTTCTGGAGTTGCGGTTTAGACTAAGTGAAGTCAGGACCCCTGTGATTATGTTTGACTCTTAGTCCTCTACTTAAACCTGGCTGCTGCTGAAAATACCATATGTAAAGTCCACACACGCTACCTAGAGACACAACCCTCACAGCCACACCACTTAACACACGCACACATTTCCCTGGAATAAGAGTAGGTTCTTGTAAAATTGTTGGTTGCTGTGAATGCCACCACTAATGACAGCAGCAGAGAGATGTCTGAATGACACAGACATGATGTAATCTGCCGGTGGCAAGGGCACATCAGGGTGACTGGAGGTTTGGAAGAAACACTTCTCCCTCCAGGACAACACCTGCTGAGGTGTCCTTGAGACTCTGAGTGTGAATGTTAAACAGAGCAGATTTACAAAACAAGAGCTTAAATAGACCTCATCACAGCTACAAACTTTCCATGTTAGTCCAACAAAAAAGATGCTGAGTCAGCTGCACTGCCAACAGCATCGCAATGAGCAAAACATCCTGAAACATCAATGGCCCTTTGTGTTGAGTTTGATCAAAAAGAGTGATCCTTTACTGTCCCATTTTAAACAAAGCTCTGGGGTTCACGACCAGGTTGTTGTCTTCAGAGGCCGCGCTGATTTAAACACCTCTGGAGGGCTTTTTCCGGAGCCACCGAGGACACGAGCCAGAGCCAGGAGTAGATGAGGGTCAGGATCTTCTGCTCTCTTTCTTCTTCCTCTGGGTTGCATCCTGAGGCCGGGCGGCGGCGGCTGGAAATAGCCCAGACATGCAGGCCAAGTCAGAGCAGAGCCCTGTTGGTGTCGTCTCCTGTAAGACTTATTCAGCCGTGCCGCTAATCAGCAGAGACAGAGGAGGATGCAGGACAGGAGCCAGACACAGATCAGCCTCTGCTGGGTGCAGCAGGCGACAGCAGTGTGCATGTGTGGAAACATGTGGGTGTAGATGTGGGTGTGCATGCATGCTTCCCTGTACGCAAATGCGTATGAGTAACTTTGAATATGTGCGTGTGTGTCGACAGGAGACAAGGGAGTGGCACGATTCAACTTGGATTCTCTCATCTTCCACACAACTTAATCCAGAGGTGGAAAGTAAATATGTACATTTACTCAAGTACTGTACTTAGAGTAAGTACAAGTTTGAGGTACCTGTACTTTACTTACTGCTACTGCACTACATTTCAGAGGGAAATATTGTACTTTTTACTCCAATACATATTATTTCATAGCTATAATTGTTACTTTGCCAAAAGACATATAACAATCTTATAACATTGTTTTTTTAACCTTTATGGCTTGTGATCCCTTACAAACTGTGTCAAGTTGGGGCCTCATGTTTCCCACTCTAAACTTCTCAGAGGGTTTCATTTAATTAATTGTTCAAGACCCAAATTATCCGGTATTTCACCACATTTTAGAGAAAAGCAAAAAGAAAAGGGAATACAAACGTTTGCAGCAGAACTGCAGTGAACAACCTATAAAGTAGATAAAACAAGCTCCACCTCGACAAGCTACAACAGTACCTCAAGTTCCATCCACCTTAAATCCTGGCTGCACTCAAACTTAAAATCATCACAGCACGGCGTCGTATGGATTCAATCACTCTTTCAATCAGTGTCATAGCAACCCATAAACATTACTAACACCTACACTGTGTACTTTCCTCCTGATGCTCATTATATTGGAATTAGACTCCACTGCGTGTTTCCCCACCCATTCACTCACAACATTTCCATTAGCAAAGCAATCAGACTGATTAGTAGTGGAATCAAGACGTTCATTTCAGTTCATTTCACTTTCAGTTTCTCTTCCTCTTTCACCACCTGCACTCGCTAAATGAATCAAAAAACATTTGAACATACAAACACATCATCTGTCTGCAGCGAATTAAAGTGCAGAGCTCCGCAAACTAACTGACCTTTTATCTCTGAGCTCCTTTCTCCTCCTAACAATCAAATCTGAAGGTACTGAACGTGTACTCTTCAGCTTTTTAAAAGGGAAACTATTTTTAGACATTTCCTTCCACCAGATGACTGTACTGTATGCTCTGTATTTCTACTTGCAGTTTTGCTCAAGGAGAAATACTTGCAGCAATATCAGGTTCCCATTCTGTGACAGTTCAATCAGCACTTCCTGAGGACATCAGATGCTTTTGTCTTACTTCTTTGGTTTCTGATTTCAGGGGAGATTTTGTTCTTAATGAATTTCTGGCAAGCGGACTGTCGAATGCAAACAGTTTGACGCTTTTACGATTTGCAATTTCCAAACACGTCTACTTTAGAACCTTGTTGTATTCATAATGACACAAAATGAAGATGTCTTTGTTTTTCTTGTCAAACTACATTATTTCGTTTGGCCAGTTATTTGAAAGGTGAATAATTTCAAAAGGATTTCATGACAGACACTAGAGCATAATAATAGATTTGACATCAGAAACATTTTTATGTTCATATTGCACAAGACTCTTGAGATCCAAGAAAGACCATAAAGTGCTTTGTGTACTTTTTGGTACTTGTGTTAGTAAGAGGATATAAATATGCATACAGATGCAAGTTGTGCTGAATACAATCTGCTAATTTGACTGATGAAGACCTTAAAGCTAGTACACATGGGTGTAAACAATGCAGGATTTAAAATACTTAAAGAATCAACAAGTTGTTAAAGCTCAAGGATACACACAATGTGTTTTGGTGAGTAAAACTGAATGTAAACATAACTTTTGTTCAGATATTACTGTTTGACAGAGCCAGAGTAGCTGTTTCCACCTGTTTCTCGTTGTGCTAAATTAAGCTAACTGACTGCTGGTGGTAGCTTCATATTTACTGTACAGACATAAACGTGGTATTGGTCTTCTCATCTAATTCTTTTGAAAAATGTTGAACTATTCCTTTAAATGGATGGTTTAAACATAACTTTTGTTTGTTTACAAGAAAACTCCACAGGGCACCTTTAAAAGTCTGTGATTTCTGAGGGATTTTAGGGACGTTTTTATTGCTCTTACTGGGAATTTATCTCATTCTGATTAATCTATTTTTCCAGTGTCTATTCTCTTTGTTCATTTCATATCTCAGACAACACTCAGATTTGGGTTCAATTTGATGGATTGTGGCATTTCAGCATTGTATTTTTAGAGTATTACTAACTAGCCCAAGCTTTTGGAGGGCACACTGCATCATCTCTTCATTTGTCTTCCTGCATGTCAGATATGATAAGAGAACTGGAGCGTATTCCACTGCAGCCTTCTTAGTAAATCACTGTGGATAAGACTGTCAGCTAACTGATTAAAAGTAAACAGTGGAGGCCAGCGTTTGGAGCTCCTTCGCACTTCCCTACTGGCTGCTCTCCGGGATTCTCAACTCTGTTTTTGCGTTTGGGCAAATATTTTCAGAGGTGTTCCTTGTAATACTCCTCAAAATCAGTTAATTATCTCCCAAGAGCCATTGTCTTATCTTGTTGACTGTACCAAGTCTGCGCAGCACAATGTGAGTGGAAGTTCACTTTTTAAATTTCCGAAGAATATGGCGCCACCTCCAGCTGATGCTGCAGTCCAGAGTGTGTGTGAGGTCAGCTGATCCTGTTTGAGGGAAGGAGGTTGACACACACACACACACACACACTCAGATACCAACACCAACACACAGTCCAGTGGGGCTTCTTTATCAGCACTGAGTGAGTGCAGCCAGTGTGTGAGAGATGGTGAACGAACTGGACAAAGAGTGACAAAGAAAGAGAGGGGTGGCAGATGACAAGGCAAGGTTAGAAAAACACAGTTAAAAACACACATGCACACACACATACACCCACACACACACACACACACTCACTCACTCACTCACTCACTCAAAACACACATAGTCGAAACTTCTGTCCTGTTTCCTGTTTACAGCATTGCAATGGCTATTTTTGTCCTCTAGATGTATGAAGCAAGGCCTTCAACTTTAACAATAGAACAGAGTTAAGTTAAGAGAGCAGCCATTTAGACTGACAACACACTTAGGAGATAGTCAAACAACTGTCATTTCTTATCCATTTCCTGTTTGTTGTTGAATTTGAATCAAATTCAGATATATTTCAATTGTCCTCAAACTCTGGAAAGTTACTGCCAAGAAACAGCCCGGCTAGCTGTTTCCTCCTGTTTCCAGTCTTTGTGCTAAGCTAAGCTACCCAACTGCTGGCTGTAGCTTCATATTTACCATACAGACATGAAAGTGGACATGACATGAAAACTCTCACAAAGAAAGTGAAAAATATGTCCCAAATTATTGAACTAAGACGGATCTCTGTTTAGCGCTTCCTTCAAGGACATTCCTCTAGTAATCAGCAACTGCTTACTGTATAATCACAAAACAACAATGTATATCATTTTCTAGGTCACTCAAATAAATGTGTAGGTACTTACTGTCTGAGAACATTATCTCTACTCAGCCTTCATGCAGGGATTGGCTGAGGTTCATTGTTTTTTCTGTCTTTTTTTTCTGACAACAGACGTTGAAAACAGAAAAAAGGAAAACGTCCTCACTCTATATTTGGAGGAGGGTTAAAGGTGATGAGGGAGGTTGAAGAGTGCATGTCTCTGAATCAAGGAAAACATTTCAGTGCAGCAGTCTGCTCTGGCCCCGCTGCCTTCCGCCATGACGCCTGTTCATCCATCACACTTCCTGTGTGTGTATGCTGGACAGCTTGTGTGTGTGTGTGTGTGTGTGTGTGTGTGTGTGTGTGTGTGTGTGTGTGTGTGTCCTTGCATGTTTGACCATTTTTATCTAAATCTTTATGTGTTTTGTTTTGTATGTGCATGTTGCTCAGTCTCTACCCCCCTTCTGCATCTGTTTTTCATGCCCCTGCTTGTCTCAGTCACACACACACACACACACACACACACACACACACACAAACATTCCAACTGATAAATCACAGCTTTGTGAATGTGTCAGTTCAGACCCGCGAGGCTGCAATGTTCGAACATTTCTATTGTGTAAAGAGAAGAACTGAGAGGACAAACAACCAGGGATGAGAGACCCAAACACACACACACACACACACACACACACACACTTGTACACGCACAATAACACATTAAGTCAAGAAACAACAAAAACCCTAACCTGCTACCAGCTACTGAAGGTGTAGAATACAAAACCAGGCATGCACATAAAGTATACACATGTTGGCATTTGCATAGATGCTAATATATTTACACGCAAAACAATGCAGTTATTAATAGAATTCAAAGTAAAGTCGGTCTATATGGTCATTCCCAATAATGTTTTTTGTATTTTACACAGTTTGTACCGTACATATGTGTATATGTAACCGTGCTCAGCTACACTTCACTGTAACTGGTTGGTTCAATCAACCCTCGACTCTGCGTTGTGTTGAGAATGATGAACGGGAGGCTCTATTGTCTTTTTATGCCGCAGTTTATTGTCTGGACAGGAATACAAAATGTACTGGTCAGTCTTTTAGCTGGCTCGTTTCAGGCAGCTCACACACACAGCACACTACAAAAGATCAGCAAATTATTTTAGGTCAGAGGGTAGCTAGCTAACTTAGCAAATGCGTTATGCCGTTAATTGGACATTTTTAGCACTTAAAAGTACTGCAACTCACCACAGGCATGTCGCTCACAAACTGGTAATGCTTCTAAAGTTATTTAGATTATAGCATAGATCATAGCAAGTGGAATCACATAAATCACAAACGAATCTGAAATAAAACAAATACATACATAATTGAAATATACTGTATGTGATAACTTCCATAAATGTGATTCAGGTTTGCATATGTTCTGATTAGTTTCTTTTAATGATAGTAAAGGTTTATACCCACATACTCTGTTCATACACTTATTATCACTTCAAAGTTACTGTAACTTAGCACCAGGCAATTTCATGGAGTGGCAGCTCTGGGTGGCTGTGGGAGCTCTGTGTTTATGAAAGGAGGCTGTCACCCAATCAGAAATCATTTTCATGACGCCTGTAAAATGTGCGCAACTCAAAACTAAATTTCTTCTGAGTGACAGGTCTTCTGGCTCCATCCAGCTTTCTCAGAATACACATGGAAAGTCTGCATTTTGACAGCTCCGAGGGAAAGCTCAAGTAGAAGTAATTGTTTGAAACTTTTTTATTCAGATATTATGCAATATGGAATGGGCAGTGAAATTATCTTTATATGCAAACTGAACCAGCAATGCCTACTGTTTTGCATTTTAGGATTTGCATACATTCTTGGATTTGGGATGTGTTGAACTTGTGTTGTTCTGGTGGCTCAGTTGAAGTCACACACCATGTAACTGCACGTTCTTGAGGTTCCTATCTGGCCCGGAACCATTATGAGTGATAATATATAATAGTAAAACAGTCACATGGGGCCATTTTTCTGCATTGAGTACTTTTACTTAAGCATAATTTTCAATGCAGGACTTTTACTTGTTACAGAATATTTTTACAGTGTGGTATTAGTACTTATACTTAAGTAAAGGATCTGAATAATTCCTCCACAACTCTGCATTTCTATAAATTAACTACAGAATTACTATATATTTACTATAGAATTATTATGGGATTTCGATAACCTTGTAATACTGTAGTAGCTTTCTCAACCACAAAGCTAATCTTTTAAATCTCAAAGACACGTGAAAATATGCAGGTTGTAGCTTTTACTTAATAATAATCGAAGTGTCCTTGAGCAATACGCTGAACCCCAAATTATTCAATGGTTAGAGGCTCACAGGGTAGCTCGGCCACCGCTATATGAATGCTATCTATATCTATTTACCATTGACTGAATGCTGTTGTTTTTAGCAGAATATATGATATGCTTGTAGTGGTTTAGTAGTGAAAGACCTGGGCCGGTAGTGTGTACAGCAATGACCAGAGACTATTGTTAAGTCAACACTGGGGTTTTTGAGTGAAAGTGGAGACACAGACAGAGAGGGGATCACCCTCACACCTAAACAACATCTATTAATCTCCTCCAACCACAACCCCAAACCTCCCCCTTCTTCCTTTTTCCCACACAGCAGCCATGAAGGCAGAAGCTCAGCGACAGGCTGCTTCAGATACCCTGTGTTGGGTATCTATTTTTAACCACATGCTTGTGTATGGGCAGAGTCAGCTTCGTGTGTTTCTTAGCGCTGAGCTCTGGCTTTTGCAACACAAATGCTGTAAACCCATGTTTCCCATCCAGCCGCGGAGATAAGAGAGTTTCTGTTATTCGTGCAGACAGGCAGCCTCTGCACAACAATGAACCCTGCTGAAGACACACAGAGCTCAGACACATGCAAAACAAACACACACATTCTTTCTCTCTCTCTCTCTGTAAACGTGTGTGTGTGTGTGTGTGTGTGTGTGTGTGCATATTCTCTCCCACACACACACACACACACACATAAACAAATGAGCACACTTGCAATGTTGGGGTTTGATTATTATTTTTAGACAGAAGCTGCTTGATATCAAGTATTTTTCCATTCAGAAAAATTTACCTTGATGATTCATTTTCCACAGAATGTTATTTATGTCGGGGTGGAAAATCATCTAAATGTAACTTTTACACCCTCTTTAATAATAATAATCATTCAATCTGTTCAACAACACAAGCAAACAGAAAACCATTAAATGAGCATAGACTGGCACACAAGCATGAATAATACATGAGTACAGGCAAACTCATGCCTGCAGACACACAGAAAGCATACTCACATTCACGCTCATGCTCTTTGCCACTTCTTTCTTCAGACCCAAAAGTGTTTATTAAAGGTGTGATGAGTGACACCAAACCAGCGACAGCAGCGGAAACCTTCGCTCTCAGGGGAGGACGCCCTCATTGCTGAGCTGAATCTCATCCCACCAGGTTGTTGTTGTTGTTGTTGCTGCTGCAGCTGTTTTCAATTGCGTTAATTCACATGCAACACTAGACATAGTTAGGCTTTTCTGACCTACTTTCACCTCCTGTTTTTTCCCACTTCATTCATCTGCCTCTCTCTCTCTTTCAGGTTCGATGGAAAGAGAAAGGTGGCGACAACAAAATGTGAGGAATTTGGCAAGCGACTGAAACTGTGAATAAAGATTAAGGACATTCCTTGAAAACCTAATAAAAGTCATGCCGTGTGTGTGTGTTATTGAGTTGTGTTTCAGCAGGTTAAACGTAGAGGGAGTTGCACTGATAGCTTGTGATCTAACGTGCCAAAAGCTGCAGATGTTCTCTTTTGAAAAAGTCATAACAACGTAGAACCATTGTGGTGGAGTTTGCATGGGTAATAATATGTATAGTACAATATGTTTCCCTTGTTTGATGCACTATAGCTCTTTTCAGCTAAAGGCCAATGTTGCTAATGTAGTTTGTCATGCACAATGTCTGATTTTGTCTTCAAAAGTCACTTTTAAACTCATGTACTAGTGCATATTTTCCCCAATTTGCTTGTTAATTATAATTATCAGCCCCATCGCTGGAAATGACAATAATGATTTCCGCTGAAATCCTCTTAGCTCTGCAATGTACAGATTATATAGGATTATTCAAACCCATTTCATTTGATTTAAAGCCTCTTGTCCACCATCTATCCGGTGAGTCTGAAACAAAGGCAACGCCTGTCTAACTGCAGCTTGCAAACGCAGCACGTTGGACAGGCTCACGTGTTCCAGTCTCACTTTAACTGAAGGGATGTTTCACTTTGCTCCTGTTCTGCTCCACACATCACAAGTACACAACAGCAGCTTTGGTGCTGGTAGGGATACATCGAACAGGGATTTGTCAGAAGGTTGGTTACTGGCCAAGATTGGAAATACTTCAAACTAACGTAAATCAAATCTGGCATGCTCTCAGGCAGCTGCAAGCAAATACAGTACACTCACAGGATCAGAAGAAGGACAAAACATGGTGTTTAACTAAAACTAGTATAACTTGATGAAAATGTATGGACAACATGTGCCGACAGAAGCCAAATGCAATAATAACATATTTTCTCACCATGCAGATGATGGGTTCACAGTGAGGTTTTGTGGATTACCCACAGTAACCAGCACATTGTTTATAGAGAGACAAGCTGCTGTGGTGTGTTTCAGTGTCTGGAGCACAATAAATGAAATTCCAGTCATCCGTATTGTATTGAGGTGCTGGCATTCAAAACCTCAGCAGATAAAACTGATCTATTTGCATAGCCAGATGCCACTATGAGCGAACGTAACCATAAACCACAAACAGGCGTATTTGGACAGAGGTATTGTCCATACTTGTTGGGTCACACGTTGGGTCCAAAAGCCAGTCAAGTCTGTTCCAGCCAAAGGCATCACAGAGAAAGCGACGCATTTCACACCGCGTTTGTATTTTTCACACATTGAAAATCAAGCACGAAGCCCACTTTAGCATCACACTTCACTAGCTGCTGCTTAATTCATATAAACGGACTTTTACAAAACCTTTTCTTCTCTGTCAACAAAATGCAGCATAAAGTAAATAAAGAAACTTCACAGCTTCATAAATATATTTCACTTTTTTGACCTACAAGGCAACAATATGTATGGATATTTTTTTCAATGTACAATATGTTGAAAGACATTTATTTAAATTTTCTACATGATTCTGTGGCTCCAGTTTTTCGTCGTCTCTCTCCATTTTGAATGATTTACATTTATAACCTGTCAGCACTATTTTTATGAACCTTGGCAATAAATGATTGCACCCTTCTGTCACTCAGCAACAGTGCAACATAATGACAGTGTATGGATAAAAGAAAATTCTGTGTTTCACCGCTCCCTTACAGTAAACTGTACACACAGGAGATGAGGTTGTCTGATCACTTAACTTATATTTCTCTGTGTACCTTGCTCTCTCTCACTCCACCCAGTCTCTACCTTGCTCTCTCTCCTCCCTCTCTTTGAACTTCTTTCTCATTTCTTTTCTTCTTTCATCTCCCTTTGTCTCAAGCTATTGGAGGAATGCCAAAGTTCTTCGGAGAGGCCAGATATGAGCGGCACTGCATTCCAGTCTGCTCTGCTGTGTCGTGATGGACAGGTTAGAAGGGCGGGTGGAGGCACGTGACTCCTCTGGTGACAGATGGGAACAAGACCCAGAGGAATCCACCTCTGCCCCCATTCCCTCCCTCCAGCCCCAGCCTCACCTCGTCTCACTGGAGGATTTCAGTTTCTCATGCTCTCCGTTTCTTATGCCCCCTTAATACCTGATCACAGCACAGTTTAGTCATGTTGTGGTGTCCCGAGCTGTGAATAGAAGCCTTTCCATCGTAGAGCGTCTTAAGCATTTATTATAAACAAATCTCTGTGCTTTTCTGTCAGCAAATCATGGACTGTGCCAGTTAAATTATCTTTTTTAAATGGATAACCAAATCAACGATCTTTCCCTAACCATATTCAAGTGCTTTAAATTTCCTAAACTTCACCATAAAACATGGCAACCTTTGAAATATTTTTTGACGTATTTTGCAAATATGTTCAGCAGGAACACTTTGCACATATGTACAGTATACATTTTTCCTTATTACACTGACCAGAGCATAATCCGGGTGGTGTTAAAGTTCCTCCTAAACATATTTGCCTGTTGTGATAGTGTGGTTATTGGGTTGTACAGAGTTTTACAGGGATTTACAGGTTGTTTATAAGTTTGGTTTGTGCTGGATTCTTTTGACAAAGCAAGCTCATGAATACACACACACACACAGTCACACAAAGCTGTGTCCCTTTCACCCTTGGGTTGTGAAGTATGCACACACTCACGCACACACACACAAAGTACAATCCCATTTAATCACAAGAATCCTGACTGGGAGCATTCCTGTCGCACAGAGTTAGTACGATTTGCTTATTAGAGCAAACAATGGTATCTGTCAATTTCATTTTCATAAGCTGAAAGATTACAGAGCGATGTGCTTATCCTCTGTATCCAGTCCAGCGCACTGCAGCTCCTCTGCTTTCCCACGTCCGATAGGCACCACGTTGTATGTGAGTTTAGCAAAACTGATTGTCAGATGGATTCAAACCCTGCTGATCTTTCCCAGCGAGTAGAGCTGAACGTGTTTTATTGGCTGCTACATAAACTCTCTCCCTACACATGCAACGGAAACGGTTGTACACATATTATGATACCATGAGGTTAGCATTAAAACCACAGAAGAGGGTTCTTGTTATTGTTTAAAGGCACTTTGCTGACAGCATCTCTAAGCTGGCCCTGTGTCACCATAGTGCCATTATTCACATTAAAGAGCCCTCTCTTAGATATTAATGCTAAAGTAACAGAGAAGCCTCTGTTCAGACCTCCATTTTAATAACCTGCTGCAGTGGAAAGTCTGCATTGCTGTGTCAATCACAACTATATGCTGATATAGTGTAGTGAACCCAGTGACTGCACCTGATGAATTATTACAAAGTGTAACAATATAAGCAGTTGTGCATGCATAAGTGCTTACATATATACAAACATGGACACACATGCACACAATTTTATCACAAACCCTTAAAAAACACACACATGCACACACATCAGCTGGTAAAAATGATTTTCATGTAGAAGCACATTCATGAATACGGATATGTTTATGAGTGGACATTTGCTGCTGGGCTGGATCACTGTTGCTTTGTTTTTGTCAAAACCCTGTCGATGCACCTGCATTGTATTTGCTTGCTTTTGTGTGTGTGTGTGTGTGTGTGTGTGTGCGTGTGTGTGTGTGTGTGTGTGTGTTCAAAAGTATGTGCATGAATCTTTGTGTGTGCATGTGAGAGAGTGTTTCCAGGTGGAGGAAAGAGGGGGCAGTTTGCAGCAGAGGACCGGAGAATGAAGTGAAGGAAACGGGAAGGAAATGACGAAGGCTTGCTCTCTGAAACTGCAAAACTGCCACTCTCTCTTTGTCGTCCTGTATGGAAACTTGGACACACACACACACACACACACACACAGTATGTTGTTGTTGTGACTGTGATGAAAACTCTGGTACACAGGATCTGAGACACAGGATGGAAAATACTGAACTTGGAGAATAGAGAGAGAGAAAGAGGACAGACTCCGAGAGCGGGAAGAAAAGAGTAATCGACTGCAGACAGACTGAAAGAGAAATAAGGAAAGACAGAGAGAAAGATGTTGACACACAAAGAAGTGAGAAAAATATTTTAAAAAGACAAACCTGACTTGAGTGCACAGGAAAAGTTAAATGCCAGCTGTTCAACACTAATATAACACACTCTTACTTTGCATTCATACGAGTTATACCACTTCCTCAGCAGAAAGCTCATAACTGCTGATAACTTCTATAATTTTTCCTTTCATTCAGCTCTCATTTTGTAAAAGCCAGCATCCTATTTTGCCTCTTTTTGAAATTAAGCTCTCGAACGAGACATTCATGGGCCGGAGCAGGTAAATCATGCTCGAATAAAATGATTATTGCACATTTGTCGGCTGAGCAGTGGCCAAATAAAGCTTTCACGCACATTAACTTGAGAGTGAGACGGTGCAGGAAGCCAGTTCTTCCTTACTGATAACCCACAGGGCAGCAAGCTGGAGCTCGCGACACAAACATCACCGTCGCAGCCACAACACGACAGGCCTGGATCAAACGGGTACTGGGAGACGTTTCCTATTGTTTTTATTTTAACCAGTCTGGAGGGCCAGATCAGCAGCATTAGCAGCTAAAATGCAAATCACAGAAAAGCTACACTGATTTAAGAATATTTCTTTTTACATTCAGGTGCTCAGGGGGCCAAACATGATTCATCTGCAAAGGCCGACACAAAAACAAGACAGGAAGGTCAGAGGTCACTGCAAGAATGTCATTGTCATGTTTGTTATCGCATATTTTTACACAAATGTGTGCATAACTCTGCGTATGTATGAGCACACATACACACAGGCACTTTTGATGTGCTGAAGAAGTTTGTGTTCTTTTGGAACAATCTCATCTTACAGCTGAACAATGTTGTTTTGATTCAGTTTGTCTGTTCTGTGAAAAGATCGCCTCCAGAAAGGGTTTTCTTCATTCCTATAACAGGGACAAACAATGTTTCCCCCCTTGGGCTTATGAGCATTTCATATTTGATACAAAGGTGACATCTTGTTTTAGTTTGTGTGTGTGTGTGTGTGTGTGTGTGTGTGTGTGTGTGTGTGTGTGTGTGTGTGTTTTGGCGGAAATGCATGTGTGTGTTTGTGTGTGTGTGTGTGTGTGTGTGTGTGTGTGTGTGTGCGTGTGTGTGTGTGTGTCCATTTCTGTGGTTACAGCCTTTATGTTTCTATGCTCTGTGCTCTGTTTGAGCATACACTTGCTGGTCCAGTGTGCATGTTTGCTTTTATGTGTCCGTGAGTCAGACTGTGTGTGTGTGTGTGTGTGTGTGTGTGTGTGTGTGTGTGTGTGTGTGTGTGTGTGTGTGTTAAGGACGCAATTATGCTTGTAATCATGTGGGTGTGGCACAAATCACACACAGTACACTACAGTCTGTGATATAATGGCAGTTCATTTTGTGCCACGTGGATATTTGGTACCAAATAAAAGCTCAGGACAAATAAACTAAAGGCAACTAAAGACATTTTGAGTGAGCTTCTATGAGAGAGATTCCCAATGATAACTGCTGAGTTTATTTTCTAATACAGCAACATAAATCTCTTTATCAGTAATGTTTTTATAAAGACAAATCTGCTCTCTGCTAATAGTTAATTTAACGCAAAGTCCACCCATTTCATGAAAACCTGCTTGTCTAAGCATACAGTGTAAGGTTACTCTTTCACAGCAAAAATCCCCCGGTGAACAGGAAGTGATGTGTTTTATGTTCCTGGCAGCAGCAACGGGGGATCGAATGAAGAAAAACTTTGTAGTTGGTATGACATGCAAAAACAACCCTGACTAAACTCAAACTTCAGCGAAGAAACATGCAATCTGCAGCAAAGAAAAACCATAAAATCTATGTTTATCAGAAATGAACACAAATCAAAGATCACACTCATGTGCTGTCACTTTAACGTTGATCTTCAGGTAAGCCAGGCGACAAAGTGGGCGTAGCAACAGCCAAGGACAGTGTGCATTTCCTAAACGGTGTGCAGCTCATGAGACCTGATGACATGCTAACTCCATGGAGACAGCGTTGTAGATTACAGTCTGGCAGTGGAAGTCCAACAAGGTTGCTCTGTTGTTTCCTGGAGCTCATGGCCTGTGTCTTAAGAGGCTTTGAGAGGCTTGGAAGAGATGAGCTGCCATCTGGCTAAATCCTGAAGAGCCAGTCACACATGGTCGGGAAAATGTTGACACCGCTGATGTGATGCATTGTGGAGGCATGGTGCAAGATGATTAAAAGAATGTGAAGAGTTCTTTTATCTAAAACATGTTTTCATTTGAAATCTGTCTAGTATGCAAATTAATTATGTTTTATTTTTGTTATAGCTCCTTTTTGTGTGATTTACACTTGCACATTGCAAACTGTGTTTTTAACTAAGTCTCAGTGACACTGAGTAAAGAAATACCAGTCAGACTCGTCACCACTAGAGTTTTATTTCTAAGTGTTGCTGTGTTGCTGTGCAGCCTTGGCTTCTTCCAGTAATAATTCAATGTGTGTGAGAGTTCACTATTTTGTATAGAGTCATTCAGTCTTAAGGGGGTTACAAGCTGAAATGGTTGAACATGTTTACATGATTTCCAATCAATTTCCATTCTCAACCTTGTCTCCTTGAAAATTACATTCATATAAAACAAATTTACAACAGAAGTTACCTTTTGTAGGAAACATAATGTTACCCGGATTACATTTTTATCAACATAACAACATATTTCATTTGTTTTGCTACAATATTCACTCCTGCAATACAGTATTTGCTTGCAGCAACTAAAACATTATTCAACATTTTTATGTTTTAGTTTAGGAAGTCACAGCACTTGGTTGAAGTTGGGGGGAGATCGCTGTCTTTGTTTAACATAAAGTCCACAGAGACTTGAAGACAAGACAGAGATTACAAACAAATCAACACTATAAAAATGTAAAATCTGGAGACAGGGTTGCCCTTCATCATGCAAACCATCTTTAAAATTAACAAAATAATTATGTATTGGCTTCTGAGTATGAACAAATATTAAGCAGCAGCAGTCCACTGGAGATGTTGCTATGTTGCATCACCTATTACATGTACCTCTGCAGTGATTTGGTTTTTACAACAGGGATTTTGGATATTGGATGTGGATATTTACAGTTTCGCACACACCACATCTGTGTCAAGTACAGTGCACAAACATGCCGCCACACAACCTTCACCCAGTCTGCTCTGGTCTGTCAAAGGCCTACACGGCTCACAAACAGTTTATTTTGTCTTCCTAAAGCTGTTTCATCTGTTTTAACTATACAATTACAGCTCTCCTGTCAGTCATGCAGACCATAAGTCAGACTCATTCAGTGACTCAAGTAGACATAGTCTAATTAGGAATGTCACATTCTGGCATCAGTCTTTAAAACCAACATCAGCGGCTACACAATAGTGAAGTGCAGTGTAAACACTGTCAGCTGAGATCCATGCACCTACCGCATGTTTTTACACTTTGTGGTGTGACTCTAAGAAGTTGTTCTTAGACTTTTTTACATTTCCCTTGCAGGGAAACACATGGTTTGGACTGTCTGCCTGGAGCACTGAATGCTGCTTTGCTCTCTTCATGTGGTTTCTTCTGATTTTCCAGTCTGACACTGACGTAAAACTATCAAGGAAAAAGCAAACATTTAGAAAATGCCCATGAGCAAGGTATGCAGCCCCCAGTGGGGATGCTCTGTGGCCAACAAAAGAAGACTGTTAGTAAACTGCTAAAATGACTCGACAGAGTGCTGCTGAAAAAGAGCAAAACTTTTTATCAAACACTGTCTAAGTAACACAGTTTAAAGAATTTTAGGTTTTCAGAAGAAAATATGTAAAAAATAAAAAATAAAAAATGTCTGATACACAAGGAATGATGCACCTACACAGTCTAAACTGTATCTTACAGATTATTGTATCTTACTGTAAATAATGCCAAATAGATGTTTTCAAACATTTTGCACACCCTCATTGATACAAATAAGGTGCACAAAATATTAGAAACACCTCTCAGTATAAAGCAATATGTTTCAACAACAGCACAAACTACAGCCTCCAAATGACCAAATATGTGAATCAAAAACAAACAAAAACTGAACATTATAACCTTCATGAAGGTAGGATTTATTGCAGGGCTGTTGTAGTAGACTGCATTTTTTTTAACTTGGTGCAATAAACTGGCAATGGAGCGAAATTGGGCGTACAGTATTCACCTTGTGCAGAGGGAAATCATATTGGTGCCAAGCGTGCGCAGTACATATTTTTGTTCCTAAGTTACTTTTAAACCACCTGAGGTAACCCCTGAGGAAGAGCAGCAAGCTTGAAACACATTGCAATCCAGAGTAGCTGCCAGTCTGAGCTTTTGTGCCATACATATAAAGTTCCCTCAATTTTATATATTTACTACTACCACTACTTTTTTTCATGTTACATCTGACCCATTATGGGTCATTACTGAGCCACATGGGGTCAGCCCTTCCCCGCTGTTTTTTGTGTATGTAGTCAATTTGTAACGTGAAAACCTTCAAACTCTGATTACATGATTACATGATCTACTCTCGGCTGAGAAAATGACCTCTTAAGCATGGTGATAAAACTCGGAACAAATTTTTCTCTGCTCTTGAAATCTGAGTTCTCACCTAATATGGACCCCCATACTAGATACTGTATTATATATACACATAAAAGCAGTAAAATAGCATCATGTCATTTCTTTTGTGACATCATTATCTTGTCATCTACTCTACAGATTTCACTAGACCAAAGTACTGACTAAATGGTTGTAAACTGGAAACTGTATTTTCTATACTTTTATAGGTGACAGCACCCAGCCAACTTTGAGCTGGGTTGTCAATAGGACACCTATTCGTGGATGTCAGCTGACGACATGCTGGCAAAATGCTATGACTCTGATCCCTTCTCACAGCGACAGTGCGTCGATATGAGGCGGCAGCATGCTTGTACACAATGCCCTGTACATAATTGATTTAAACATAGTGGTCAGTGGCCAGGTCTTTCTGTTACAGGTCATGTGGCCAATGGAAAATTGAGATTTGATTAGTGTAATCAATGCCCCTGAACTCTAGGAGTCTCTCAGTAAATATGTCATTGTGTTCAAAATCAGAGGAGCCTGACTGATGTCTCAAAACACAAACACTCTCAGCACAAAGTGCAGCCTTCAGAGCTTTGATAATAAAATGTCATGTGTTGAGATAACAGCCGTCATAAAACCACAGCTGGGTGCAAAGCAGATAAACATAACAAAGGAATTTAATTTTCATAGTAGAGTAAAACTTTTTGCTTTTTGGTAAAGGTTTTCTCAGATTGGCGACATATTTGTATTTTGCTCCTCGGACGTAGCACTGGTGCCCCAAGCCTTCCTGTCACCACATAAAAGCACCTACCTCCTAACACTCATTCACACAAAGAGAAACATGTGCATCCTATGGGACATGCCTAAGACCTGAGGTGTTGGACATTGCATCTGTTTCCTGTCTGTATTTGAAACAGGAAAATTACACATGTGGATTTCACCATAGTTTCCTCATATTGGGACAGATCTGAAAAGTAGGCCACAGTATCTGGTGAATAACGTCGCTCAAAACCTACTCTGACTCTGAACAATAAAAGCAAAGAGTGTTTTGGGGGCATGGATGTATCTCAAGAGTCTCTCCTACACAAAACATGCTGATGGGTATCTTGTTAAAAAGCCTCACAAATCCCATTTTGGACTGTGCATTCTGCTCAGACAGCAGGTCTGTCCGAGGGTCACGCCGTGATTTTCTCTCTCTCCTCTGTTATTATTCCATTTCCTCCCCGTGAACGGAAAGACTGAAATAACCCGGCTGAAATCTATGGCTCTCCAGGGGCAGAGCTTTTGTGTCGGAGCAAGTGGAAAACAAGAGGAGCAGTGGCTGAATGGGACACTGCGAGAGCTAGAGTTTCACGGCCTCATGGGGCTCGGTCTATAGAGAAGGACACGGCTCATTACATGAGCAGACTGTATGGAGACCAACTGAAAAGTGTCGTGTGAGACGCTCAGCATGTATGATTCAGGGGGGAAATTGTAGGCTGGACTCTTGTCTGAAGCTGAATGATGGCTGAGTGCACACTGATGAAATATTCTGTAAGTACCTGCAACAGTGTATGTGTTGAACTGATGCAGGAGATGTTATGATCCCAGCTGAGGGAAACTAATGTTGAATCCCATAAAACCTTCTCTCCCACACATCTGTTCTCATTTCAGCTTCTTCCCTCGCCTGGTCCAGACTAAAATATCACAAGAACTTTCTGAAATTTTGTGCAGACATCGATAGTGTCCAGAGAATGAATCTCAATGGTGTCTGTGATCACCTGACTTTTCATTTTGCACCACTAGCAGCTCAATGTTTTCACTCATCCTGTGAAATCCTGATCAACTAACTTTTCATGTAGTGATACCTTTAGGTCAAAACTTTTATTTTCTGCAAAACAAATGACATCCCCACCAGCCTCAGCTGTACTTATAACACACTAAACCAACCATGGTACACACTGCATGTTAGCATTGTCACAGTGAGCATGCTGATGTTAGCATTTAGCTCAAAGCACCGCAGTGTCTTAAGCCTCACAGAGCTTCTCTCAGTCTTGTTTTCCCTATGAATGCATTTTTTCATTCAAAGTTGTTCATTTTTGATTACATAACCTAGCTTGCCAGCCACCGGTGCATAAAATCACTGACATCTAACTGAATGTTTTGCAGACACAGTCGCTCTTAATGGATGCACTTTCTCAATAATTAATTAAAGCACGTCTGTCTTTCCCCGTTGATGTATCTGTCCTCCACTTCAGCCGGCGCGGATGAAATGTTACGTAGAACAGTCGAGCATGAAAATGACCTGTACCTACAGACATAGTGTGCTTACATGCATACACACACTCACACACACACACAACTCCCGGGGCATAGCTATCAGATTCAAACTAATGAGAGTTGAGGTTGAAGCCATAATGGATTTTTTTTCTCGCTGTCTGTCTGTCTGTCTGTCACTGTCTTTCTCACATTCATAGTCACAGGTGGACTGACACTGTCTGCCTGTGAAGCACAGGGTCAAGATACACCGTTCTTCACAACTTCGCCTATAAGGTCTGCTGCACCTCTAATTCTATGTTGTGTGTAAAATTTCTGTAGTTGAAGAGTGTGTTAATTACACACCTTCCTGCTACAAATAGCAGCGTTGCATCCATCTCCTCCTCACCTGCCCTAAGTTCTGAAACACTGTCTACGCATCTAATTATGATCTGAGGGCATGCTGGGACATGTTGCTCTCTGCTACTATTCCTAGATATTCGTTTATATGTTTCCACAGCCAAGAGAAGGTCACCGCACTCTGATTCAACCCCTCTGACATCTTAGTGCCGCTGGTGTAATCAGATCCAGGCGCAGTAACTAACGGCTCTGGTGCTTTCCCAGCCTTCCTCATACATTATAGACAAACTAGTGTGGTTCAAACTGAAGCTGTGTGTCCTCCTGGCACTGGTGAGGATCTGGTACAGTGATGGCCCACGGCGGCATTCCACTAGCAGATAATTAGGGAACTCTGCTCTTCTGCTTCTGTGTCAGAGGATGGTTAAGTGAAGTTAAAATCAGTGAATTATAGTGTGATTAAGGGTTTTTATGTGTAGCAAATACCCAGAGAATACTGAACCTGACAGCTATAGTTACTAATTGTTTTGCAGATGAAGACTTTATATATAATACAAATAATCATCTGAAAATATGATGCATTTTATAGATTAAACTTGCTAACAGGTCCTTTTCAAAGCAAAAAGGCCAAACGTTTCCTAGTTCCAACTTCTCAGTATTGAAGATTTGCTGCTTTTCTTTGTCTTATGTGACAGTTAACTGAAGATCTTTGGGTTTTGGACTGTTGTTCAGAGAAAACAAGCAACTTGAAGGACGATATGGACCGATTAATCTGCAGATTACTCAACAAGAATTATTTGTTGCTGCCTTAAACTAAACCAAAAAAAGTTATTATGTTTTATTACCTCTAAAGCCTTGAAATTCTTAAAAGAGACATGATATCTTTTTAATAATGTATGATCGTCCATCACTGAAACAATAAGAATTCTTCTTTTCATTCCTGGATGGCACGTTTAATATCAGTATTAACAAATGAGCCACACACTTGGCTTCTGTGACTGACAGACAATTTTCCTGCTGAATGTGTCGCCTTTCTCCCTGTGACTCACACATGCCTGACAATAGGTAAAGCAAACACCTGAGTGTTTGTTCAAGGGAACAGCGAACGTGACATGTGAATATCAAAAAGCCTCTTATTTTTTTATTCTCTCTTGTCAGCCAGAAACTTTGCTCTCTCTTGGCAGCTTGAAACGTGTTCTACAACCACTTTTTATCAGCAAACACTTTCAGACCTTTAATTGTGTGGGTGGACAGGCTACACATGTGGCTGATATCCAGGTAGCCCTGGAAGATTACGAGACCTCGATTGCTTTTGCAGAGGTGGAAAGGCTGCATGAGAATGTAGGTCAAGGAGAGCTAGTGGACTATAAATGCGTCAGAAGCTGTAAAGAGCAGGAACAGCACACAAATGGCATGTTGCTCTGTCTTCAGGTTGATGCGGTACAAACGCTGGCTGTCCACTAATTACATTAAGCTGGGCACATGCTGATGATGTCATGCTGTCTTCCATCACACCACATGAGGAAGAGAAACTGACTGTGTGGTTTTCTGAGCTCCAGTTTCTATTTCAGCTCTCATGCACGTTTACCATTTGACAAGACACAAATACAGCAACAACAGTCTCGATTTAGTGTGTGTGTGTGTGTGTATGTGTGTGTGTGTGTGTATGTGTGTGTGTGTGTGTGCCTCCTGAAAGCACATCAATTCATAATGAACCGCTGTGAAGCTTTTTATAAGACTCACCAACCGCTGGCTGAAATACATTAACCCTCTGTCTCTGGATTTTATTCTAAATCCATGGTGGGAGTGTTTTTGTTTTCAGTGAATACCTCAGCATGGCCAATGGGATTGTGTCAGCTGGTGAAGCACAGTCTGCCCAGATAACAATTCCCATATCCACCTCCTCTGGGCAGCAGCAGGCCTCTTTTCTCCCTCCTCATGTCTTATTCTGCTCTGTTAGTGTGCCGTGCTGGTGGTGTTAGTGAGATTGTGCCTGGCTCTGGAGGAGTATCCCTGCATGCTGTGGGCTTTAGGGTGCAGCCCTGGCAGACAGACGCATTAAAACACTAATGACTTACACACATCAATACATCAATATCTGTGTGTCCTAGCTGATAGTGTTATATCTGTCACAGGCCAAATCACTGGCGAGAACTGTGTAGCGTTTTGCTTAGGCCTGTTGCTGTGTGAGAAAAGGAAGTGACAGTGGCAGGTCTTCCACATTTAGAGCAGCAGGAGAAGTGGTGTCACTGCTCACATCCCTCGCTGACTACAGGTGCTGCTGGCATGCAAGACGATTCTGTCTCTTTGCTACTGTAGGTGTCAGATATTAAGTCTGATCATCTGGCATTCAATAGAAGGAAGTAATATAATCTTTCATCAGTGTTACTTCCGTTTATTAACTGATATTTTGGTGAAGTTAAACTAACACATGACACTACTAATGCAATAAGGGCAAATGTGAATCAAACGTACCTGCTGGCTCGAATATGATTCTGTACACATGTAACACATACAACTTAGATTTATGGTATTTGTTTTCACTCTTACGAGATTCTCTGTAGTGTCTCACCAAATGAGGACAGGATGTAATAGCAAATAAAAACCATTCAGTATGGTATTAGAAGGCCTCTGGTGCTTCTGTTGCCTTGTCATTAAAGGACCCATGTGATGCTTTAACTGCTTGTGCTTGTGGTGACGTCCTCCTGTGTGGCCTGGATTCCCTCAGGCCAGTCAGAATGAATGGGCCTTCAGTACCTTAACTCAATAACCTCTACAGCCTGTTCCCTGAAAGCAATTTGATGGAAAAGGGTATGATCAGCCAAGACTATCAAATGAAATGTATGTATACAACAACGCAAACACTCCAGTGACGCTGATAACACCTACAGCCTATCCCTCTGAGAAATGTCTTTCTCTGTATCCTGCCTCAATGTGAGTTTTATTCAACAGTTCAAATCTGACCTCAATATGAGACTTTCAAGGTAAATCCCCACTCACATTAAAGAGCACCAAAGGAAAACATGGCCTACTTCTTTTCCAAGACAAATGTACTTCAACAACTTTATATCATTTTCATTATCATTTTTTATTGATAATTCTGAGGTTCACATAACAAACCACATTTGTTTATTCTTTAAAAAATAACATATTTATACTTAAAACATCTTACTTTACATCTTAATACATAATGGTTGTTTTTCCTTTTGCACAGCAAAGATATGGCATTTATGTTTCAGACAACATACCAACAAATATTATGTACATGTAGTCAACATAATACTTGAATTCTACAACAGTGCAAAATAGAATAAATGAAAAGCACCCTGACAGGAAAAGTAAGGATGCCTGTTTAGACCCACTGAACCACTTGGGAAAAAAACGTGCTTTAAAAACAGATTGTTTTTTGGATCTTGGTGAGCATTTTTCAACAACAAAAAATGCCATTTCAAGAGAGAAAAAAAACTTAAGGTAAACAAGCTTGAGGCTACAACAAATCCTCTTAAATAAAAGGATGGAATTAGTGCCGTGCACCTGAGGCGCACTGGGATTTTGTCGGTTCAACCAGTTATCTCTCAAATGGGCATGCACTTGTGTTTACACAATCTTAAAATATCATTCAGTAGCCTAATTGTTATCCACGTGCGGTAATTGTCCCAGAACCTTGGAGGATCTTTTCTGGATCCTCTCAATTAGTCGTGGAGGCACAGATTAGACAAACACTCTCCACCACACGGTTGACGACAGAGGAAATGTTTCATGTGGAGACATCGTGGCACTACAAAACAATGCGTCAGAGGCGCCCAGAAATGCCTAAAATTATTCAGGCAATTTCCTGCACCTTTACCTCCTCAAAGCCATTAATGAGCGCAGGGGGCTCCTGGTTGCTCTCTATGGAGGATTCGCTCCCCGTGCTCTCTCCAGAGAGAAGTCTGGTGACTCTGAGATCAGCTTTCAGTGTCTGTACGTCGTTGCCTATGCTCATCTCTCCCAAATCATTAATAATCTGAGTCAACTCCTGTTTACCGTTAGCAACACAATCATCGTCCGTGTCCAGAATGTCCTCACACTCAAAGTGCATCGCTTTCTCCTCCTCCTCCTCCCCGACCAAGTCCTCTGTGATGGAGCCCAGCTTGGGCGCGCTCCGGCTGCGCTCCACCGGGGGTTTGTAGTAACACTGTCCGTTCAGCAGCTTCCTGAGGGGGACCAACGGGATGGTCTGTTCCCCTATGAGCTGCTGCTGCTGGTGCCTGGCATCGTCCCTCCGTTTTAGTCTTTTGAACTCAGCCAGGGCCGTGGCCGAGGTCTGGTAAAGCAGCAGCGCCATGGCCTTCGCCTTCTCCGGCTTGGACACCAGCACTGCGTGGCAGCGTAGCATCACGGCCTTGTGCTTCATCTCGTGCCTGTAAATCCAGGCGAAAACCTTGGGCAGCCTCGGGTCCGCGACGCAGTAGGTTATCCGGTGCAGCAAGTACAAGTGTCCCGGCCTCCTGGCCTTATCGTCCACATGCACCATCCGGATGCCCTGCGAGCTGATGGTCAGCCTCATCTTGGTGCCGTTCTTGCCCATTTCGCTTTTGCCCCAGATCTTGCTCACCGCCACGTCCGTGCACCCGTCCCCTTTGGACTGGATGGTGGTGGCATTCCCCAGGTAGAGCACCGTGTATGTGGGGTCCTCGCTGGTGATCTTCACCTTTTTCCTCTTGGACTTGAACATGCTGCCCACCCTGTTGAGTGCGCTCTCGGGGCAGGACTTGGCGAAGGAGGTGAGCGCAGAGTAGTTGAGACTCACCGCATAGCCCTTCTGCTTGGACTGCTTGTCTTCCTCAATCAGGTCGAACTTATTCTTCTTCCAAGGCAGCATTTTATTGCTGTTTCCAGTAAACGGCAACAAAGTCTACTGAGAAAGGAAGAAAACAATAAACTTTGTATTAGGCTACTACTAAATCCTAGAAGTGTTTATTTCCCTGTCAGGTCATTTATGAGCTACTCTATGGGAACTGAACGCAAAGACACCGTACTTCATCTGTTCATCCTCTAAAGTGCTCTGGTCCATTGTGATGCCCGCCGTCCTTTCTCGATGTAGGGCAGACTACAAACTACCGTACGGAGACGAGCTTCACGGGTTATATACAGGGAGAAACCATTTGAGTGTGACTGTAGGGGGGACTGAACCAAATAAGAATAGACCTGTTTGTGTTGACTGTGTTCCTCGGTACAAAACTCTCACGTTTGCCTGCTGTTTCCAAATGGCAGCAGTATGATTTTGTATACTGTTAATGTTCATTATTACGATTACAGGCACAAACATTGACTAATTACAAGTACACAATGACATTTCTTAGCATAACCTTATTAACATTCCTTGTTACATGAGGTAACTAGAAGCCATATATCTTCTGAATTTCTATGGGACCATTGTAGTGAAATTACAAGAGATTAAAACATAAGAAACATTGTTGTTTTTTTAAATATAAATATTAAATCACCGCTGAGTGCAATGTAACTGAGTCTTTATTTACAATTAGGCTACTTTTTTTTTTTTTTCAGCATAATTAGGCTGCTATATTTCCACCTCACCAAAATCAAGGTTTGTTTGTAAATGTGTTCACATTGTCTCTCACATTTTTCAAGCTAGATTTGCTATATTTCCTAAAAATGTAACTTGTGTGTAAGGTGTGTTGTCTGCTTCTGAGATGAAAACATCAGAATCACTATCAACATAAAAAAACAAAACATAAAGTGGTGAGAATAAAACGCGTTGCTTTTACGTGAAATTGAGAAATAGTTACTATGCCAGTCAGTTCATCATGTTGGTATATGTGAAAGTAAGGAGAGTTTCTGATACTGCTGTTCTCTGCTGCCATCTTTTGGTTTACATCAGAAGTGCGTTTGTTGTGTTTGTGTGATGATAGAAGATGATTTACTTGGTACAATACTAACTTTTGATTTGTGTTTTTTAATTTATTAGTACTTTAGAACTACATTTATGAGGACTGAATTTATGTTTGTTTGACTGTAAAACTGACTGCGGGTAGGCATGAGGAACGAATTTGTTACTGTCCCATTTTCTTCAGTGCACCTTTGATAGCTGGACAGAGAAGTGGACTGTACCACAGCTACATCACTATAGAGAGATGCTTACAATATAGCAGATATTATCTCGACATTTTAGGGATGCATTTTTAAGATATGATATGTGAATTCCTAACAACTTAAATAAAATATATTAATTAATATCTCCAAGTAGCTGAAGTCGATTCGTCCGGATATGAGACTCGGTTGGTTTGTACCATATCCGGTTTTTACGACAACAACGTAGTGCACATGGGGAACAGTAGCCAGTGATAAATATCGTTTTTGCACCCTTTAGATATATTATATTTCAGTATTTTGTGAGGAGTGACAACATCAGAAGTTAGTATGGGTAAGAAGAAGGCAGGCGGAGGAGGCGCACTGGGTAGATCTCTGATAAAGGAGAGACTCCAGGCAGGCCGAGGAAACAAGAGGGGCGACTCGTGGGTATGTCATGGCAACAACTAGCTTATTTTAAACATGTTTAAACAAATCATAGAGGATAGTTAACTTACTGTTGATAATAAATTATCAAGTTCAACTTCACTGTTTGGCCCTGTTTGAAGTGTCACTCAACTACTTGGCTACACGAAGGAGCTGTCAATAGTTCTGAATAGTATGGTTTGTTGCTCGCGCCAAACTCCCTTAAGAAAATGTAATGTTATTGCAGCTTTGCATACTGGGAACGTGAAGTCTATAAATCAATATCTGTTCGTAATAATTAGGTTTCTGTTGCAAATTCGGCATTTTATATAGGCCCTACCGCTGTTACTCACAGTATGTTTTCATGTAAGACAATAATGGCAAAACAAACTACCGGGAGAGCTATTTTGGCGGAAGACAACCGAGTTAAAGTATGTCCACATGGCAGTCAGTGTGACTGTCAGTAGATGCTTTTTGTTCAAAGAACTCACTCTAACCCTAGACTAATATGTGGTTTGTATTGATATGGGTTTTATTCGACCCTTGTTTCACATTTGCAGCTCCACACCAGTGAGCTGAACGATGGCTATGACTGGGGACGTCTGAACCTGCAGTCAGTGACAGAACAGAGTTCCATGGATGACTTTCTGGCCACTGCCGAATTGGCAGGAACAGAGTTTGTTGCAGGTAAATAATACCTCGCTCAACTCATGAGGGTTGTATGCATGGCAAGATGTACTCATAGCCCCAATACATGCTGTTCTCTTACACGGTTGTTGTATATAAACATATACAACTGAATATGGATATAGATGGTAATTGTTGCCACTCTGTTTTGTAGCTATAAAATGGATGTTATTGTGTTATCCACTGCTCCTCTGTCATTTGGTCCAACTGCTGTCTCTGACTGTTTTCTTGTTTCTTTTTATTAGAGAAACTCAACATCAAGTTTGTGCCAGCGGAAGCCAGAGCAGGCTTATTAACAGCTGATGAGAGAAAGAGGCTGCAGAAGCTGCATGAAGACAACAAGCATTTCCTCAGAATTCCTCGACGGTAAGTACAACAGATCTAGTTAATTTTATGAAATTGCTGTACTGTATTTCTTTTGCAATTTTTGTGACATTTTTCTCCCAATTTTAAGCCCCCACTGGGATGACAGTACCAGCCCAGATGCGCTTCAACAAGCAGAGAAAGACAGCTTCTTGGAGTGGAGACGAGAGCTTGCACAGTGAGTAATATTCAGTAAACTAAGACACCTATGCTCTCACAAAGACTGTGTTCTTATAAGAAGTATTATCATTGTTGCATGTTTGTTGTCTAAAACGTTCTGTCCAAAATCAAGAACAGCATTTGTAATATGTGGTTTATGTTACAACAGTGTAGGTTTATCACTGTCAGCCATCTAACTGTAAGTGTTTCCTCTGTAGACTAGAAGAGGAGCAGAAATTAATTCTCACCCCATTTGAGAGGAACCTGGAGTTCTGGAGACAACTGTGGAGAGTGATCGAGAGGAGGTAAAAACTAAAGCTGTATACAGCGCTCAGCTCATACCTGTCTTTAATGAGGAACTGTTCTTCTTATGTAATACTAATGGCAAAACTGTTTTTGTGTTTTCCTGTAGCGACGTCGTCGTTCAAATTGTTGATGCCAGAAATCCTTTGCTGTTCAGATGTCCTGACCTGGTGAGTACATTAAGCATTAGCGGGAAAGGGAAGGTGCATGCACTGCTGTTTTTCAATGACAGTTATCCCTGCATTAGGATACACATACATATTCAAAATCTGTTTTTCTGTCACCTTTTATGTTGTTTAGTCTCTTGTAGAGTTTTGATTTCTTTTGTGCTGTAATCTTTCATCTTGAGTTCCTCAAAGATGTGTCTAACATTCGTACTTACTGTAGTTAATAATTTAATAAACCAAAAAGGAATTAAACTGCCTATAACCAGCAGAAATATTGTGTAAAGGTGAACCCAACATTTCACTCCTATTTTATTCTGCATCATGTTTGTGTTGTGTGCTGCCAGGAGTTGTACGTAAAGGAAGTGTCAGAGCATAAGGTGAACATGCTGTTGGTGAATAAGGCAGACCTGCTGACCCGGGAGCAGAGGCGAGCCTGGGCTAGACACTTCCAGAAAGAGGGGCTGAGGGCGGTGTTCTGGTCTGCCCTGGCTGAGAGTGACAGACTGGAAGCAGAGGAAAAGGTGAGGAGGTGGAGGTTTGAGAAGCAACATCACCTCTGAATTATCATATATGCGTTAATACATTTATTTCTTGGGAGCAGATATCTGTGCATATCCGCATTCCCTCATCATGGGGAGGTGGATGTTATCAGTTTGTAATTTCAGATTGTTTTAGAGAAACATATTCTTACTCTTTAGCGCCATCAGACTTGCTGCTGCCTTTAAACCCAGCATCAAAGTGCAAACCTCCTCTTCTCGCAGGGCATGGAAGTGGAGGATCAAGAGTGTGGAGAGAGTGACCCAGAAGAGGAAGGACAGCCAGACAATGAAGACTTGACCCAAAACGGGGCAGATGGAGGGGAGGGAGAAGAGAGTGGTTCAGAGGAAGAGCAGCAGGAAAAGATAACTGTAGACGAGGAGGACTGGCACACCTGCACAGAAGATGAGGGTGATGACGAGGAAGGGACTGCTGGTTCATCCAGTGAATCCTTCCACAACTCCAGCCGTCTGCTGCACAAGGATGAGCTGCTGGAGATGTTTAAGGCTGTTCACAACGGGCCCAGGTGGAAAGACGGACAACTGACAGTGGGACTGGTGGGTAAAAAGTTAACAGTCTACAACAGCAAAAGAGAGTTTTCTGATCACTTGCTCATTTTCACTTGGCATATACTGTGTAGAGTAAGGGCATTGTAATCCATTGCAAGCTTCCCCAGGAATGTTTTTTGCATTTGTTATTACTGAAGGACCTGACACTCCTATCTTCACACTTACGGGCCCTATCTACTGTTCTAAACGATTGTAAAGTAATTCCAATTTGTATCGTGTATGAATTCAACAGGTTGGGTATCCTAATGTGGGAAAGAGTTCCACCATCAACACTATCCTGAGGAACAAGAAGGTGTCAGTTTCAGCCACTCCCGGACACACAAAGCACTTTCAGGTACAGGTCGACTCTTTAAACCTCTCTGTATGAATTCAAGTCTTTCATTCCATCAGCAGAAAGCCTAAAGTGCGATTGTTTTTGTTGCCTTTTCTTGACATGTATCACAGACTCTGTATGTGGAGCCAGGCTTGTGTCTCTGTGACTGCCCAGGTCTGGTCATGCCCTCCTTTGTTTCTACCAAAGCTGAGATGATCTGCTCTGGGATCCTGCCCATTGACCAGATGAGAGATCACGTTCCTGCAGTCTCTCTTATATCCTTTCTATACTTTCTGGCACAGCATCTGCACAAATATAATATAAATAACCAAAATGTATTTGACAATGATATGTTGATGTTTTGAAATGTTATGCCTAGAATCTTCAATTTGGACATGAGGCTCACAGCACCTCCAACTTTAAGTTAAGTCCTTAACTGATTTGTCACATATGTCAGACAATCCCTCGGCATGTGTTAGAAGGCACCTACGGCATCAACATCATCCGACCACGAGAAGATGAAGACCCTGACAGGCCTCCCTCCTACGAGGAGCTGTTGATGGCTTATGGATGTGAGAATACTGGACATTTATAGTGTTTCTATAGAGAATAGATTAACAGTAGGCCAAAAATGTACTCGTCACCATGCAACTCTGCCTTTAAATAAGAGCTGTATAAAGTTTATTATTGTGTTTCCCTCTTGTTAGACATGAGAGGCTTTATGACGTCACACGGCCAGCCTGATCAGTCCAGATCGTCCCGGTACATCCTGAAGGATTATGTCAGCGTAAGTGCCAGACCTGAGCCTTATAGTTGTGTATTTGAGTAACATTGTTTTGTATCACATAATCATTGACTAAGTATGAGAAATGTTGACTTTGTTGACAGGGCAAGCTTCTGTACTGCCATCCTCCTCCTCGTATCAATGTCGAAGACTTCCAACCTCAGCACAACAAGTTCCTGAATAGAGACTCAGACAGCTGTGACCTCTCCGCAACAACAAACAAACAGAAAATCAGGAGAATTGAAAATGTGGTTGACAAGAACTTCTTCCATCAGGTACAACACATCTATTGTCTTCTTAATAGTAAGAAAAATGCCTGAACAGCAGTTATTAGTTGTCAGAAAATCAAAAATATGTTTAAGTATGGCTGCAGCAGAGAGGCTGTATATTGTGACATGAAATGACTATTGGTGGGATGTCTGTCTTCAGGAGAATGTGCGGGCGCTCTCCAAGGGGGTTCAGTCTGTCATGGGCTACAAACCGGGCAGCGGACCAGTCGGCCCAGCAAAAGCTGGATCAGAGGTGGTGGTGGGAAAACCCTGGAAGAAACACGGCAACAAGAACAAGAAGGAGAAAGTACGCCGCCTCAACAAGCACCTGGACGCCTGAGGATGATCTGAAATCAAAGCACTTTTAATTACAGATCATTTCAGCAGGAATGAAACCCCCTAAAGTACAATTCACATGTGATTCCAAAGGAATTAACGCTGAACAGTATCTGTAGCTAGATTCAGGCCCCTTAATCCCGAGAGTATGGAAAGGTTAAGCTGTCTTGATATTAACAAATGAGGTGCATAATCTGTCATGTGCTGCTCTGGTTAGAAGATCATATTGGTGCAATGCATTCCATCAAATGGGTCACCAGTTCATGCACCAGATCTCACCACAGTGTTCGGAAATGGACTCAACATCCAGAGGGTGTGAATTTTATAAAATATTCTTCATTAACCAGATAGATGACTGTATGTTGGACACCGCTTTTATCCATATACAGTTGTGATTAATGTAACTAAAATGGATTATAAAATACATTGATTGTTTTCATGTTGGTGTGTCACTTCTTTATCTTTACTCCATTTCAATGAGGTTATCTTTGGTTAATGCTACACAGTGCAGTGGTGGAAAGGAAAATAATAATTTAGGAGTATAGAAACATACATTAACCAATATTTTGAAATCAGCATTTAATGAATTGTCAAGGTAATGTGAAAAGGGTCACCCATATTGTAAATTAAGCTTATTTTACCAAATCTCATGAATTCAGAAGACTATCTAAAATCCCTAAGATAGCTGATGAAAAACTAAGAGATGGGCAGCTCTAAAACATCTAGATTTCATCTGAATGTTGATTTTTGTTTAGACCTTTCTGTTTACGGGGAATTTAGCACCCAGACTAGCATATGGAAGTTGACTCTTGATTTATTGAGATAAATAAACAATGTGAGCTCACAGCTGAGAGGCTTTCAAGCCATCAAGAGAAGTCTGCCCCAGAGGGGAGGATGGCTTCTGATACACCCTTCACATCACAGCTCCATGTCAAAAGAAAGAACTAGGGTCTCATTAGGCCTTAATAATGGTAAGTATTTAAAAGGCCACAATAAATGAGGGGAGGTCTAAGTAAGTAACCATCAGTAACCATTAACTGCATGCTCTCCTTTAAGAACCTGGGAACATGGATCTCTCCAACACGTTATGGGCGTAAAAAGTTGACTAGAACTTCCCGTCATCATCAGGATCACCTCCGTGGGCCTCATCTTTTGGAGGATTCAGTACCTGAGACGGGATCTAGCTCCTCGCAGGTGGGCGGGACCGTGATCCTGATCATTAGAGGCAAATGTCACAGGTTCATCTCCAAATAGATGATGAAACAGAACCTGTGTTTCAACTTCGTGAGAAGAATAGATGCGTTAGTTTCAAATCTGCCTTCAAAAGTGAGACTTGTGTCGTTAATTTCCCACAACATACAGTGTTTGAGGTGTTCCACAGGTGAGCTCCTCCCTAAAATATGCAGGCCCCTTTCCATTATGTTCTCGTGCGTTTGACGCGCGAGTTTGCACATCGGCTGCATGGCTGCTGCATGGATTTTCTTCTAGTAAAATGACATGTAAACATATTTGCAATTAATATGGGGGGACGTGCATTGACCCTGGAGGACCCGACAAAAGGTAAACTGAACACTTTCCTCTCCGGACTGGTTGAATTCTGCGTGGATTCAGTCGCTACCTGTTTTTCACAGGACGCAGACAAACTTTGCGTCCCCGTCGGTCTCAGCTGTCTGTCTGCGCTGCTTTTACTGCTCTCGTGCTTTCTGTAAGTAGTTTTGGATTCAGCATTTGTTCCATTAATTTATTGAAATTGAGATTCTGGCTTTAAACCCCGTGTTCACTGGTCAAGGCTCGTGTATCAGAGGTGCAGATTTCGGCGAGTAAATCCGGCACAAACCATCACCTTCATCTACAGCCTCCTCGGTAACATGTGCAGCACAGTTGGAGCCATTCTGTCCAGACAGCTGCATATTCAGGTAACACAGTAATCATGGTACTTGTCATCTTTTGCAGGCAGTGATAACTTATATCTGCTCCCTCCTCTGTAGATTTTAATGGGTGCTTTTGCTGCTGCTGTGGATGCTGTCCTTTGTATTTCTTGCTGCCTCCCAGTGCTATTGTGCTGGGACTCAAAGGCAGGTAAGTTTAGAGAAATGCCATATCTCTTTAAAGCCTTATCATTCTCAGACAATCTAACTACTGTACAATGTTCAAACAAAGTGGAGGAAGGTAGCACTGGCCAAACCCTTTAGTCAAAGCAGTAAGGACTTATCAAAGACGCTATACAGATAACCAAACACACGAATAGGCAATGTGTTACAACTGTTTCCAGCTGCAAAAACTCTCCGTGTGTGTGTGTTCTCCCTCAGAAAGGAGGCTGAGGATGAAGAGGGGGCGGAGGAGGCAGCACCTCCTAGCAGTGTGTGTCCTGATGGTGGTTGCAGGAGGTTTTCTGAAGTCCAGGGTCACCCACCGCCCTGCAGACAGACCTCTCAGTGGGAGGAGGCTGCTGCACGTCACCCTCCAAGTCAGCATACACTACCACTGTGGCTAGTTGTAGTCCTTTAATGATATGACTGAATGTAGATCCATAGACAAATACATTTGCATTTCATGTGTGGTGATAGGAGAAATCTACTGAGATAATCTGCCAGTGTATTAAATTTGTGTATGTACATCTACACTTTACTCACACTGAACAATATTGACTTGTGCTTAAAACGTGTATCCGCTGGCTTCCACCTTGGTGCTGACAGTTTTTTTCTTATGTGGTGCCCTGTAGTTTTAAATACTCAGCAGTTTATATATTTCACAGCATCTTCAACTTCTGCAGTGTGGATGGATATTCATATTCATGTTCTTAAAGTCTATTTAGAATAAATGTCCTTACCTCAAATTGTATCTGACATTATAATAACTTAAAACTGTTCTTCTAACAGGACAACACTGAAATCCTGGGTTACACACTTGGCCTGCTGTCCTTTGTCATCGCCTGCACCTCCAGGTTCCCTGCGCTCTGCAGAGCAGTAAGTGACGAACAGTACACAAGTGTTTTTGGTGTCAGAGCCACTTCTCTTTGCTTTCCCCAAATTGTTCTCAGTGTTAAGTCGCTTTTAAGGGAATGACATTTATTTTTTCCCTTCAGTACAGAGGACAGATGTTGACCCGGGCCCACATGTTCTCTGGACTGCTGTGCTCACTGGCTGGTGCCCTCTACTCTGCTGCCATATTCCTCTACGACACCCAGTTTGGGTTTCTTTTAAGAGTCATGCCATGGCTGCTGTCAGCAATATGCTGTGTCACCCTGGACCTTCTTGTATCCTTACATAGTGCAGTGTGACCTAGCCTTTTCATGATCTAAACTCTATCTGGTAAATATTCTCAGGAGTTTGTTTTTAATATTAGTAGAAACAGCAGCGATAGACACCATGACTGAACAGAGAGAAAGAGAAGAGCACCACAAACAGAAACCCAAATGTCATCAGTACAAAATCCATCAGAAGAACATCACAATACTACCCACGATGTTTGATCTCTGGGAATTAACGCACAGAACAATTGGATTTAAATGATGCCTTGAGTTGCTTCAGTGGACCTTTAATCCATCATCAGATTCTCGTTATCCATTGGTGCAAGAGAGGAACCAGACGGCAGTGTACCAGTTTTTCTCCAGACACAGAGAGCCTTTTAGGTGGCTCACGCGTCCCCACTAGGGATATCATGAAGAGACAGAGAAAACAGCAAGTTCATTCATCAGCACAAACAAAAGTAAGTTTTCATATTTTATGTTTTAGGTCCTATTTGTTTTCCTAAACTGTAGGAATAATGTATTGCATGGAAAAGATTACTGCTTGCATTCCTTAAAGTGTTAATTAAGAGATATTGATTCTTGATCTCTAAATAAAGCACAGTCTAACCAATTGTTGTATATTGAGTTTTGACAATATAGAAATTTTACTTACTGTGCCACTTCACTCGTTGATTTATCTGGATGTTTCAGCTTAAATGTGCGTAAAAGTAAAAGGAAGACAGTATGTAGTCATTCCTCTGCCAGATTAGAGTCATATTCATTAAATGAATGCTAATAATGCTTTTTTTATTTTATTTTTACTAATGTCTTGGTTTGAACATCGGTATGATTCAACCTCTTCTTCAAAGACAAAAAATGTCCAGAAGATGACTGAGATGGGCCGTTATATGGACGTCAGTGTTCAACCTGCAAGAAAAGTAAGCAAATAATCTGTTGTGGCACAGACTTATAACAATAACAGCAGTGCACTCCTGATATGAAATCTTCACTGCAGTTGAAATCTCCCTTTTTTTTATTTTGCAGATATGCCTTAAGGAGGTGATGTTGTCCAAGGAGGAGGAGGACCAGCCTCTCAACGGCACGGTGCGAGTGATCAGAGTGGACAGTTTCTGCTCCTCAGATACATCCTATGACTCTTCACTAGTGAGTTCTGATCTGGAGGTGGGTCGGATTACTCGAGTAAAATCCTTTTAAGTAATCTTTTAGCTCCGTTGGTGACCAATCTGAGCAGTATGATGAGTACTGATAGTCTGCAACTACACAAAAAAATCAGCAATTATCAACAATCTTATTAACCCCTCTGATTTAATGTTTAGCCAGTAATAACCTGTAAATAATATTTCACCTTCATTTTATTTCAATCAGCAGTGTAGCAACATTGACTCAAATATCTGTTCGCTGTAGACTGAAGTCGGTCAATAAATAAAGCTATGAAGTGTACTTCTCATAGTGAGCCTGTAGGTGGTGACAGCATGTCGACATAATGGGTCGTGCACGACTGCTGTGAGAGTGTGAATGAATATAACAGGGTGTTCGACTGTTGTTAACTCGTGTTATATCACCTTGTCTGAACTGCTGTGGTGACCTGAATGTGTTCAGTTTATTGCCTTTTTATTTGTGCTTATGTAACCGGTTTTCCCCCCGCACAACACAGCACTGAAGTTTCATGAGGAGGTGAAAGTTGAGACTGATGCTGTCTGATGAATGTTTGACTAACTGAAGAAATCTGCTGCTTGAAGTTAAGGACTTTGTGTGTTTCTCTTGGAGTAATAAACTGAAGTAAAATTGGATACCACGCAGTCTCACAGAGCTGGATGTGATTTCTGTGCCTTGATAATAAAAATACACACATGGAGCGTGCTTAGTTGAAATTGCTGTTGTGGATATGCCCACAGACTTTAGTTTCAATGACATGGCAATTTCTTGAATGAATGACTACTACTACTTAAAGGGCTGAAACAGCACTATTTGGTCTTCTGTCCATCTTTGAGCCAAATTTACCACAAGTACCTTCAGATGTATATGCCTCTGTATGTGTGTCTGTCTCTGAAAGATTACATTAGATTAAATTCCTCACATGTTAATGTTAGAAGTTACAATGAGCCAATGGAAATCCAGTCCTCAGAGGAGCTCATAAGAAGAAGTAACCCACTCAGGACAGTGTTTTGAGCTGCTGCAAACCTAGCTTTGTGCTTTTCACATGTGACTCTGAGGGAAGTCAGACAGAAGTGAGTCAGACAGTCATCAGAGGTTCTTGTAAGAAGACAACAGTCAGCATATTCTTGTAGGATTGATGAGTCAAACTCTATAGAGAGACCCGTGTGGGTAAAAGTGCATGGAGAGAATATTTGTGAGCATGAGAAGGGTTTGTATTTTAACTAGTGATTTTAAATAAAGTGGAATGTGGCTTCAATCTGCAGCATACAATTGTGCCCAGAGTTAAATATTGTCTATGTAGCAAAAAATAGTCTTGTTTTAGAGGACAGTTCACATTTATATAATCTCCCCTCTTTGAAAAGCCATAGTTTGAGTTTGCAGGGAGAATGAAATTACAAGCTTTTTCCTTTTCAGGCCCTTGACGCTTACAGCCACAAGAGAAACTCCCTTACTGCGCTGCTGTAGAGAGCCAAGCTATGGAGGATGTCATTTAATCAGAAACAAAGGCAAATGGTGTGCTCACAAACAATTGCAGCTTGATACTGCTCACCAAACAGGAAAAAGCAAATGACGTGAATGCCTTTAGCACCGTTGGTGTGTTAGAGAAGTAACGCAGTATTCAAAATGTACTGTGTGTGCATGTTGAATGTGGTGAAGCATAAAACTTTTATTTGGCTGTGTGAAAACTATTTGGTCTGTTAGCCCAGAATGCTACAGGAGCTTCCAAATATTCAGTGTTTTGGGGGCAGCTCAGATTAGTCTGCGAGTCTGTAAATCTGTAAACTCCTGATAATAACAGCTAATCTTTGCTGACCAGCGCTGAACAAATCTCTAGTCTGTAGTCTTTCTGAACAAAGACCGCAGCAGGTAAATTCATAGCTCAGTCACTCCCTCTCTTGCATTTTTTCCACTTGCTAGTTAGAATTAACAGACGCTGTTTACTTTGTGATTTAATGGAAAGATGGTTTCCATACAAGTTGGCACAATGTCTAATGTTTAATCCACAAATACACAGAACTCCAGATGAGTTCAAGACTGCTCCATGACAATTTATTTGGTTGCAAAACCTTTCCACTACATTAAACCCAGAGGTTGCCCAACCGTAAAATGTCAGCTTTACATGATATCACCATAATCACTGATCATGATAAAACCTCAAATGCTGCCTGCAGAAACCGAGCAGTCAGAGCTCACTGCAGTCAGCTTGAATTGTCTATTGTGATATGTGTGTTTCTTGCACATTTCTGCTGAGCGCCGGTTCTTCGCTGGGGTGAGACTGAGGTGGAGGTGGAGGTGGAGGTGGGGGGTGCTGAGGGGCACAGTGAGGGGTGGAATTGTTTGGGATTTGCCTTGTGGCCCAATTGTTCTGTTGTAAAGGATCTTTGATTAAAGACCAGCACTGGGTTGGGCCTGTCTGCCTAGGAAGTCGTGCAAAATGCTTGCCTTGTCTATAGGGGGCCAGTGTTACCCTCGGCTATTTTGGGAGATGTTTATGGTCTCTTGTGTGATGCCTGCTGGCCGGGACTTAACTCTCTGTGTGAACAGAGCATTCTTGGCATTTAGCTGCCTCTCTCACACAACATGAGTCATAAGGAAGTATAATTTACTTTCATTTCAGGATCTCTAACATTACAAATAACCAGTGTTAAATGAGATAAGAATAGATAAGATAGACATTTGTTGATCCCATTCTGTTGTTGCAGCAGCACAATGACACCTTGGTACTTGTCTGCAATAACTACAGATAAGTATCGAGGTAAAATAATAAATAACAGGTATATAAAAACTAGAATAAACACAATAGAAACTATACGCAAGCGTTTGGAGACAAAGAATGAAGGCCTCAGAAAAAGTAATAACAAATATTCCTGTGCACTAGAAATGATAAGGCAAGATGAAGAAGTGCTCGATGAAGGCTAATTGCAGCCCAGATACAGTTGATGTGGTGTCAGCAAACGCAAACCACTATGAGATGTCTGACCCCAAAACATACCCCTCTGAGGCCCTAATATCGTCTTTATAGAGCAATAATTTCTAAATTGTCTACTAAGACACATAATAGAATAAGTGAATAGCTACGGGTACGATTAATTAGCTACTAAGGTATTATGATTCTTCTAAGTGTCATAGAATATGATATATAATCCTTTGACTGTTATAATATCTCGACCTGTCCATATTTTCCAGTGGGATTTTGAAGAGGCAAATGCCCAGTGGAGTGAACCAACAGCAAAACTACAGGAGGGGGATGAGTTTCCAATGCAAAAGTGGCCAACAAACCCCAAACCCTTTAGCATCTGCACCTGTGCCATGTCTGGACTCCCACAGAAAACTCCTCCTTCTGCAAGCTCAGCAAAATGGCAAAGAAATGTCGCTCTCAATTAGTGATGTGATACACATCTGGTGCATTCACTTGAGGGGTAATAAAAGGTGTAAACTCTGACCTGTTATCTGTCTTGTTTTACTGTTTAGCTAATGTGTGTGTAATATACTGCGTCTTTCTCATCACCTCGACTGTTTCAAAACTCTGTCCTGACTGCATTCATCAAGCCCTCTGAGAACTGAGATCTGTTAGGAGGGCTTACAGAAAAGACCTCCCCTAATAAAACAATATCGCGCCCCTTGTTGCCATGTAAGGTTATTGGGTCACATCCTGTATTTTGCTAGTCGACCCAGGTTATCAGGGCTGGACTGGGAAAAGGCCCGGCGGAGCAGATAAGCACCAGACTAGACGGCCAGGGCCCCTCCGTCCTCTCCATCATCCCTCCGACCTCTGTCCATCTGCCTCCTCCGTGGTTTTTAGACGATGATGCTGGAGCAACAGAGCAGGGCATTTTTAACTGAAGGGACTTCCTAAAACCTGATAACTGAACAATACACAGATTAGAGCAAAGTTACGAAGCACATTTTACTCCTCCCTGTTACATTTCCTCAAGTGATATATCTGTCATATGTTGTTTGGCCTGTACACATGGAGATAAACCAATAATATTATGAATACATCATATCGAGATGATCTTGATCTTGTATTGCTTTCAACATCTGTTTGATTGTTTTGTCATGTCATAAAATCCCTATTAATACCTATTAATTGTCCAGCCCTTCTGATGAGTGGAAATACTTTTGAGATCTTTAATTCTGTCTTATATATAATATCTATTTATTTGTATAACCATTTTGTCTTTAATACATTCTGGATGTGACTAATGAACCCACAATGAAAAGCTGTGCAGTGCTTCCTGCTGCTGAGGCCGATCTAATGTTGCTGATGAGTAGGAATGTATCCCATGTGTATAGCTTGGTGAAGAGGCCTGAAACCTGAGATGCTGAATAAGATCAATCATTACACACATAGTGGATGTTTAACTGCAGCTCTTATTGCAACATATATGTCTCCTCAACTTTACTGGGGGCATTATATTTGTAATAGGTTTATCTGTTTGGTTGTTGTACACCTGAGAACTTCAACTGTTAACCATCTTGGAAATAGATCAAAACACACATTGCTGTTTTTCATCTGTATTTCCAAATAGATCCAATAAACTAAAGGAAAGAATGATGTTGTTTGTTCTACATTAATGCCGTCTGGCGTCTGATGTCATTTTGAATGCTGAGCTAGCATTGCTCTGTCTCTGGGCCTCATCTCTGTCCCTTCTGAGACTGGGCTAAAGGAAAACAAACTGTGTGTCCCACAAAAAAGGTGGAATTCTGTTTGCAGAAGTGATGAAGAGCACGGATTAGCACATCTGAAGCAGCAGTGGGTAACGGGCCTTTCTGTTTTTCTTGGCCCGTACGTCAGTGATCGCTCCACTGCAGAGGACATGGAAGATGCTGGATGATTTGAGCCTGCAGCACATTTTGTTCACCTTGCATGTTGGCCACAGGGGGAGAGGGGCTATTGTTCAGGAGTAACACAAATTCCTGAATACTTATAGCGGTGAATGAGCAAGGAAGAAATCAGAAACTGAACGCAACAGTAACCTAGTTGTTACTGAATAACTAAGATTATGTAACAGTGAGTTGCGTGAGAACCTGAGAACACTGATTTGACATAAAGATAGGTTTTCTGGTCACAGGTCGTAACAGTTGTATAATGTCTTCTGTGGCTCTGGAAGAAGAAATGACCCTGATGATCTCAACTTGTGAATTTCTTATAGAAAGTCTGCATTACACACATGGGACATGGAGTTTAAAACCTGTAGGCACCACACACTTTTGGTTGCATTATTGGAAATGTAGGCTCTAGTGATTATAAAGCTTGACTCACACTAGCTACTAAAAGTCGAAAATTATATTTTGGCCTCTGCTGCTTTTGCTCTGTCTCTTGCAAGTCCCTCAACTTTATGGATTACTACAACTAGGTAACGGTAATTTGATTTAACACAACTTTATGTAGTAATATGCATCATGTGAGCACAATATTTACTAAAAGAATACATGTCTTAAAAGGCTCCCTCTACAAGACAGGGTCGCATGATTAGCTAACAATGCCGGACCAGCCTAAGGTAATATTGTGCTTCAGTGGTGCAAATTTGTGACAAATTACCGAAACCGAATTACCAAAATTGACATGCGGTCAGCAGAAGTCCGGGGCCCTGGGGCTGTTGCCTGCTTTGCCCATTTGGTAATCTAGCCTTAATGATGACCCCTTTTATAATCAATTGTTCTTAATTAACTGTGAATCTGGTGCAAAATCGCAGTAAACCAATAAAAATCAGAACTTCCTTATAATGTACTATTTTTGTCCCTGCATCATACTGAGCTGGTACTAATAACGGATCATTACTTCATTATTACCTCACCATCATGTGCCATTTTGTGGTGATTCAAAGCTGTGACACATTTTATGGCAGTAATAATATTTACTTTAGGGTCGATGGGCGCGTTATTCACCTTGCGTATTCTCCACCCGTGATGTCACACCATGTCACTTCCTGCCGTCAGACAGCCAGTTCAGGCCAGTTCACTACTGATGTAGTACTCAGTCTGTCCCACTGAGCTGTCAACACACAGCAACAATCCACTCTGCCTGTCTGTTGCGACAACATTTTTCTATTAAACTTAGTCCATTTTTCTCTTCAACGACGTTTTCCTTCAGATAACAGCTGCTCTCGTCTCACTATGACTCGAAGGTGATCTTCAGAGTGTCCAGGTGGTTCTGGGTGAGTGTGTTATTCTGAAATATGTTTGCGGTTTGCCTACATCGCTGTCATCATCACCCATGTGTCAGTTGCTACCTAGCGAGGCTAAAGCTACCGTTAGCTAGCTGATGGCGTGTGCGGAAAACCGGTCAGGGCTGCCATTGAAACGCCGTTTCGCTCCCAACAGTGTCTGAAACAGAAAGCAAGATCACCAGTGGAAGACACATGGACGTTGTTATCAATATGGTCACTAAGGAGCTGGATAACAATGAAGCTTTGCTAACGTTAGCCAGCTAGCCAGCGTCCAGCGATGTCTTCTCGATGAAGCACTTCCCTGGCTGCCTGGGGTTTGTAGCCATGATTCGTGGTCAGCAATTGGGCATTTATTGTTAGCGAATGTCATTAGGCATTTCGTTAACATTATCTAGTTAGTGGAAGATAAACCTAAACCTAAACCAATGAAAACCTTTACCCTGTTACAATATAGACCCATGGTAGCATGACATAGATGTGAGATTGTTTCTTTAGTTCTTAATTGGCTTAAGACTTCTATCGTTGGGGGTGGTTGTTGCTAATTATAGGAGTTAATTTTCATTCAGTGTAGGCAGTCTTTGCAATACCTAAATAATACCATTGTTGAAGCTGTAAACCATTTGGCCAACACACGTCCTTTCTGTTAGCTTTGCCTCATTCCTCCTAAACACCTGTCTTTCTGGCCGGTCTCCAGTAACAGTCAAGGATGTACTGTACACAAGCTAGCTAGCTTAATGAAATCTCTAATACATAGCTTGGAAAACTCTGAATTTCATCATACACCTATTTAATAACAGCTGCCAGGACTTAAGTGAATGGGGACATGTAATGTACCTTATGCAAAACAAATAGCTCCTTCGCATACAAGACTATACCCTTGTTTGATATTTTTACAACATAAAATGTTGTACCTCCACAAACAGTAGCCGAGGTATTGTTATTTTCTCAACTGTGGCTTTCTCTTTGACAGTCTACCCTATAGCTGTGATTGCTGAAGCTCTAGGGTAACAGCTGTTGTGTGCACAATGTCTGTGATCCTTCACAGTAGCTCCTTCCTGTTGCTCCTTTAGAGGTGCCCTAGGCCTCGTGGTGGACTCCCTCACAGCTGGCCTTCTTACCCCAACACTGAATTTTTGAGGGTCTTATATCTGTGCCATAATCCATGTCTTGATCGATTTCAGGTTTATTTGTGTAGCACAAATACCAATCATACAGATATGTTCATGTGCTTGCTGGCACATGACTTTTATGCTGCCACAGAGAGGCTTAGGAGATAATTAGTTTGTGTGGCTTTAATGAGAATGTGACCTTTGAGTTGACAGGAATGATATCTACACACAGTGTTTTGTTGTTGTTCCTACAGTCCTTACGAAGAAAATCTTCCCGCTCACACACATAAGGATTCAGAGGTGATACCCAGACTGAAGATTGGGATGAGCTGGAACCACTACCTGAATGAAATGTCTCCAGATAAATTCAATAGTCTATGATGAATTGTTTGTCTATTCATCATTTAAAGGGGGAAAATAAGTCATTTTTTAACATGATTTAGCAACATTTGTGATACACTCAAGCTGTGTATGAACAACAGTCAGAGAGATGCCCAACTGATGAGTCAACAAGTCCTCACATTTCACAATTTGTAAATAAGCAGACTATCCACTGAATTTCACTGACGAGTGTCTTTCAAAAGCTTCACAGTTAAAACTAGAGCTGAAGTAAGGATTCGCTTGATTTGTCAATTGAGTTAGTGTGGATTGATGCATTTTTAGAAAAGGAACATGATATGATCATATTCTCCCTTGAACTGTAGTTTTTAGCTTAACATGATTTTGTTTTTAGTTAGCCATTTTCCATTGCAGGGGTTAGGGAGATAAATATGCTACTTAGTAGGGCTTCAACTAATGATTATTTTTTTCATTATTTATTAATTCTTTAGTCTATAAAATGTCAGAAAATAGTGAAAAATGTCGGTCCTGTCTTCAAAATGCTTTGCTTTGTCTGACCAACAGTCCAAGATGTTCAATTTACAATTATATAAAACAGGGAAAAGTGTCAAATCCTCACAAATGAGAAGCTGGAACCAGAGAATATTCGGTTTATTTATTTGAAAAATGACGATTATCAAAGTAGTTGCTTTTCTTTTTCTGCCTATCAACTGAACGATTCATCACCTAATCATTTCAGCTCTACCACTTAGTTTAAGGCTCCCTAAGAGATTAGCAGGATTGTTTTAAGATCTGTGTCTATGCGCTTTTTATTGTGGTTGCTTCATTCAGTACGACTTGTCCAAGGACCAGATAGCATAGACATACAGTCTGTATTAATGCTTTGGTTTTGCTTTATACTTGTCTTAGGACAAGGGTAGAAATTTTGATTTGTGTAAGTTACTAGATGAGCTTCTTAATTGTTAGAAAAAACCTTGTTACTGTGTCTGGCGTCATGTGAGTATCATTGAGGGCCAAGTTTAACTTGCTTAGTCAATGTCACACATCTGTGATCATTTGGATTCCTGGAATCAAGGACTTGAACTTGCCCTTTTCACATTTGAACTTTCTTCCTCTCTGTGAGAGATCTTGAGGTCTTGTCCAACCTGAAGTTGGAAGCAGTTTAGTCTCAGTTTAAGAAATGAGGCGCCAATATTTCACAGGCCTTTGAGCCAAAGCCTCAAGACTTTTCACAGGTGAGCTTTAAGACAGCAGCCTGTGATGGAAGGCCTGCCAGTGTTGACTCAGAGTGGAGATGAGAAATATCCTGACATGGTAAAAGTCCTCTCAGCAGCCCAGCACTGTTTGGTGTGGGAGCCCCAGAGCAGCATTATAGAGAAACTGATCTTTCTAGTGCCGATAAAGCGGTTTGCCTCCAACAAGACTAGGACAAACCAGCAGCCCGCATCAGTGGAAGTGAGATGAAACACTTCAAATGAAAATAGAAACAACTGTGAAATTTAACACAGTAACGCAAACCTGAGAATAAAGTTGTACAATTGAATAAATATATCGGGCATTCAGATGGACTGAGTTCATTGCTGATCGAAATTCCTTCACTGATTTATATTATAGTGTAAATCAGGACTGTCCAGCAACTTCGATACTTTTTTATTTTAGAATTTATTTTAAGATTTTACTGAGGACTATCAAGGCTTTGCATAGCCTGGCCCCTAAAAATTTGAATTTTTAATCCCTTACAAATCTGCATGCAGTCTGCAGTCCTCGTGCAGGAACGTCTTGACTGCATCCCTAAGGATGCTGACTGTCGGTTGTCAGGTGCTGTTGGGACTGGCTCATCCTTATCAGCAGTCGTTAGCTCTGGATAGATCCCTCTTTAAAATGCTATTTCTGATGATGATGATGATGATGATCATGGAGCAGCTAAAGAGATTAGACTATAGCAGCCATTTTTACATCCCTTTCACACATCTGGTAAAACTGCGAAACAGATAACAATACCACTAATCCATCTGGCTTTAAAATAGTGATTCAGCCACACACTTGTGCTGAGGCCCACAGTGGTTCGTTTTGCTTTTGCAAAACTGTATGAGATGCTGTGTGGCAAGATGCAACTGCTGAAAATCTGACTCTTATGCTCGGTGGACATATGAAACTCTGACGCATCAAAAAAAACAACTGGAAAGCACACGTTTGCTTTGAAAATAACTGAAGACTTCAATTTGCTCTATTAGCTTGTAGATGGTATCACAGCACCCACCATTCGCCAGGCACAAGCAGCCCAAAGATAATCTCTGTCTGACTACATTTCAAGTCTGTGTGGGGCTTGACAGGAACATTAACTGTCTAGACTGAGATCAGGCAGTGAGGGCACTGTTTGAATTATTATTTTCCTCACCTATTTCTCATATGTATGTTTGTGTTCAATTTCATCTTTCATCTTGGTTAGACGTAATACAGAGATGACATTTACACCTTAATTTTGCTCTTGAAATAAGGAATCTTATAATTCAATAATCTGTTACATCCATTTAGAAATTTCTCTCCCAGGGTCATTAACTGCTCAGTTAAGTAAAAACGTGTTTTGATCTCTTGCACAGTGGTAGTTTTTCATAGACAGTCAAGCAATGCCACCGTTAATCCAAGAGCATGTGGTCAGACTTAACACTCAGCACACTTTTGATCAGTGGGATTATTGTTTTTTTCCCCAGCCCTTTCCCTCCATTTTTCTTTTTCCCAGGACACACAGTCCTTGTAGATCTCTTTTTGTCCTCCTCCACTCCCTGATCTCAACCATGTTAACTCCCCTTTCCCTCTCCATCGATCATAGTAATGTCGACAATTCTTTCTCACTTGGTTGTGATCTAAAGTGTGTGTATGCCATCTTGAAACAGAGTGAAACTGTATCTATGATGCATTTTGAGGCTGATGCTCGGGATTAGAGGTGAGTTTGACTAGATGATTCATATTTCAATAAGCTTGAACTGAGTTTGAGAAGCAGGACGCTCTTTATAGTTAATTGTGTGTCTGCCCTGTTAGCTTTTTACATAGACATGTCCCCACTGAAGTAGTTGCGTGCTTGTTGCCTTGTTACATCTGCTCTGTTTGCATGAATGTAGAATAAAATGTTATTTACAAGTATGTTTTTGCGTTTGGCAAGTTTTTTGGCAAGTTAATTATGTTTGTCAGTGGTGGTGGGCTCCTAAAACTGGCTGTGGAAGAGTTTTTAGCCGTTCAGACAGTAGAGGAAGGGCAGGTGGTCATAGATTTTTAGTAAGGCCAGTGGCCACAATGATAAGCAGCTTGATTGGCCTATGATGGGGAACAAAGCTTGGCTATAATACCCCATGAGTAGGAGGGGAAGTGATAAAGAAAGCACATTGAGTGCAGAGCATGATGGCAACAAAACACTTTTTCCTCCAAATGCTTCCATGAATTATAGACCTCTGTCATTAGGTCATGGCTCATTGTTCACTTTTTCCTTTTTGTCTATGTGTTGAAGAACAGGATAGAAAGGGAAAGGAGAATATGTCTAGTCTTAGTATCCTGGAGTTATTTATTTCTTCTAGTTCTTGTAAAAGATATGTAAAGTGTCTGAGCAGCCTCAATCAAAAGCTAAAAAACTTTATACAGATGATATTTGGCAAATGATGAGATTGAGACACGTTGTTCATCCTCATATCATGCAAGCACAGGACTTATGACTGTAGGCGTATGCCACTGTTGACATAGGGTGATGCATGACTGTGAGCTTTTTAAGACTAAACTAAACTCTAAAGACACAATGTGACATTTTGAATTAAGTCCCACAGAGCTGAAACAACAAGTAGTTTTACAGATGAGTTGATCAACAGATATCGATGACTATATGATAATCTATTAATCATTTGTCATTTTCAAGTAAAGTTGCCAAACATTTTCCAGATCTACCTTCTCAAATGAGAGCATTTGCTGCTTTTCTTTTTCTTGTGTGACACTAAACTAAATATCTCTGGATTTTGGAGTACTGACAAAACAAGCAATTTGGAGATGACACCTTGGGTTTTTGAGATATTGTTCAATGTTTCTAACCTTTTATAGACCAAATAATGTATTGATTGATAAAAAAATAAGCAGCAGATTAAACCGTGAAGAAAATAATTGTTAGTTGTAGCCCTAGTCCCATAGTTGTACAAACAGTGCTTCTGTTGACATATTAATTTTTGGGTTAGGATTTGGAGAGTCAGAGAGCTCACAGCACAGTCATATATTATGATAATTATTTCTGTGCCATTGAGTTGTGTAAAAGCTGTGCTTGCTTGTAGAACCAGATCTGCTTTTGGACTCAAATAGCTGTTCATGTTTCTACCTCTGTGGTAGTTTGATACACTTTTTTTCCAGGAACACTGATGGTTGTCATGTTTAATCTTGTAGTTTGAAAAAAGATCAACAGCTGCCTCGAGTGTTTTTTTTCCCCCAAGCCAGCTTTGCTTATTAATACAATAGCAGACTAATCAAATGAGCGACAACAATGTGGCTTTAGGCTGGGCTGGAGGAATCTATAAATATCTCTGAAGTCATTCTGACTCTTAGAGGCCCTACCAGGGTCCTCTGTTCTTCAGTAAAAACACTGGTTTCTCCGGTCATCCTCGTATTAACAACAGGAGGCATGACTCTGTTGTTGTTGTTGTTGTTGTTGTTGTTGTTGTTGTTGTTGTTTTCATTACTGTTTCTAGAGGGGAAAAGGTGTGAGATTTTGATGGGACAGGAACGCCGAGCCTCGTGAGTGGATGAGAGTCAGGAGGAACCACCTGACAGTTCTTTCATATACTGCAGATATTTCAGCATGAGGTCATGATTATTTGCTCAAAGCATTGCTCATCATGTTGACACTGACAGTACCCAGGTTCTTAAGTCACTGTGGGAAATAATTACTGGGAATGACGAGTAAAATGAGCAGGGTCAGCATGGGACAAGATTAGCAACAACAGAAGTCCACCGGTGCTTGTGGGAACAGGATGATTTAAATATGGATTCGGCAAGATGATGTGCTTTAGACTTCCTCTGAAAGTTCAGATTTACAAGGGGGTCCTATCCTGTACTTGCCAAATACATACATAAGATGAATATATCTAAAAATGCACACCAGTGAACACCTTGGCATGTGCTTTTATATTACTACTAGGTTTGAGAAAATTCTACTACAGCTCAGTACACATTAACCATTATTGTTTTTCCTATATGTTACTGTTTTATGAAAGTCTCTCTCACAGTTAACCTCCAGTTTATCATAGTCAATTTAGTGGAAAGACCTGAATTTTTAATTAGTTTGTATTGTGCATTTATTTTTTTTTTGTCCCCCCCAGGGTTCCAGGTTGGTGTGGTGAGAGAGCAAGCTAATTGCGGGGAGGAGGACTGCCAGGGGCATCGTGTCCCTGGCTCTCAAGGTAGGAGCACACCAATCAACTACAAACATTTAGTGAGTGAATGTTCCTTACTGACTAAATTACAGACATTGTTGAAATGTGCATGTGCAACAGCTTCAGTGTGACCCAGTGGGACATTCATAAAATTGCTCAGAAGCTTCTCCAATCTCTAAGTCTCTTACTGAGTTTGAGCCAATTTTCTTTTATTCCCAAAAGTGTTCACAGACATTGTATTAATCAGACTAGCATTGTGAAGTAAATTTTGCAGCACCTCAAACCTAACACAGTTGGTTTATTTAATTTCCCTATCCAAGTTCACTTAAATGAAAGTGTAACTTCACTGAGTTAACATGTAACATATTGGTACTTGAGTCATAAACAGGGTTAACATGACTGGCTTCTCAGCCACCAAGTTTCAACTTTGGCCTCTTGTCTGTTTGGAGCCTGTAATTAAGGAACCCTGTATGTTTTCTGAGGTTACAGCCCTTTGTTATCTAACCAGATGATTCCAACATAACAGACTGTGTAACAATCACTGGTCACAGTAACCACATAAGCCTGATGCCTTTTTAAATCCTTTTTGGGTGCTGTTTTCATTGGTGTGTTGTTCTCTGTGAGTCCCCATGCCAGGACAGCAATCTTGTAAAAGAGTGTGTCCATGATGCACTGGTTTCAGCAGAGATTTGGGAGGGAATGTTCTTGTTGTGCTGCACCCACTGCCCAGCGCCGGCCCGGGGACTGCTATTGTAAAATACTAGGAAGGGCTTGGTCCTAAGCAAAATATCCCGCGGTATGCCAGAGAAAAAGTCCACCCGGGTGCAGCTGGCAGATAAAATCTGAGTGTGGGGGGCTGTGATACAGGATCAGTGGGCGTTGTCGGGTAGTGGGGGCAGTAGCTGAGTGGCCCTATGGTCACCGTGCCCTGACGCACCGTGCCCTGATGCACCATGCCAGCGCTCCTGAGTGTTCTAACCCTGCCTGTGTTTGTGTCACTTCACATGCTTTTTGTAATTTGTTTTGTTTGTGTATGTGTAAGAACATGCCCTGCCAAAGGCATGTCTGTTTCCAGGTCCCCCAGAGGCCCCAGTGAAATCCTGAGTGTACCTGATTGACTAATTGATTACCAACTCCTGACCTTGAAGCCAGTAGCCTAATTAACCTCTCTGCCATACTACTTACCCAGTTTGACTCCACACACATTCAGCTTCACTTTTTCTCTCTGTAACTCAATACAATGCATGAGCAACAAAAAGTAACCAGCTGGAGGCTGATTCTGCTTTTAGCCACATAGACAGATTGTTTGCAGCCTAACTGGTATTTCCAAGGGCCTGTTCATCTTTTACCTAGATGCCCCTCTCTATCAATATCAATGCAGAATTCACGCGCACACACACACACACACTCACACACACACACACACACACGCACACACTCTCATAAAGTGACAGTGTGCCTTCCTTGCCAGCTTGCTAGTCCTCAGGGACAACTGAGAGGAGGAAAGAGGGACGAGCTTGATATTGGGTAACACACATATCTGATGACCCAGTTGGTCTGGGTGTGGGTGTGATGACACTCTTAAGAGATAATCTCAGGTGTTCTGGGGTCAAGCAGCTGCCTGGGAAGTGCGTTGCATTCTTGTAGTTGGAGCGTGTCCCATGTGCTCCAATGAACTGCTGACCTCTGTTAGTGTTCCTGCACTCTGTGTCCACAGACGGTAGTATCTTCCTTCGTTAGAGATCTTTTCCCACAGAGAGTTCAAGAGTTCACGTTGGGTTAAATAGGATTTGCCAGAGTTGAGAAAAACATTTTGATCCCTGCTCACCCTGTTCCTCACTCAACTTCATGTGTTATTGAATATTTCCTCAGTGTGTACTGCCTCATGTACTTGTTTCAAAAGTCCTGTATAGGGTAGAAGTCGTCAGTTTGTTATTCACGTAGATATAAGTAACATTGGAAAAGTTTGATATGCCTAAGGTTGAGTAAAATTGGTTGGATGCATTGCAGTATCATTCACTTGTTTACAATAAAACACTGCCTGTGATTTGTGATTTATCCTGTATACTGCTGAGAAGCCACTTTAAATGGATTAGGCCAAACTCAAACCTGAATTATTGTACTTTTTCTGAAGTTGTCAAATACATTGATTATGGAATTGTAAGGCTTAGACAATCCCATATCTTTTCTGTTGTTGCAACCTGGCTCCTAAGGCCATGACAAAGTAGGAGACACAGTTTCAAAGCTTAGACAAAAGTAATTTATTTAACAAACGTAACTGAATTGTATACATAACATCAAAATGCATGGGATGTGTACACCCATAGTGTGGGGTGTTCAATGCAAGGGGACTGAGGGGGAACTAACGCTGCCACATAACCTGAGGAGTGCCTGCAGGGGGAGAGAGAGAGCATCAGAGCCTGGATTTTATAGGCTGGGAACACCGAGTGTGCCCAGGTGCTCCCAGAAGGCACTGATGACTGACCTGTCAACCAAACGGTGAGGTGAATTAGAAGAACACTGCTGAAGAAGCAACAGCACAGGTCGCCTCAGCCGTATTGAAAATATATTGAATGGTGACACCAATCTAGCATATCAAATTAGTTGAGAATCATTGTTATAATCTTATACATAATTTGTTTCCAAGTCTGTCACAGTCTTCTTCATCTGTTGCCTCTCCATTGCACCACTCACTGTCCACTACGTGCCACTTACCTGCACCGTCAAGGCACCTCCTTTGCCAGGACATCATGCCTTCATAGTGCCCCCAGTGCACCCAAAGGACCCAGTTCAAATGAATCCCTATGTTAATCCATCACAATTTAGCCACTATGTACTATGCCAAACACTACAAAATTGATCTTGCTCATGTCTGCCATCTTCAAATTCAAATATATTATTGAAGTATCATGTCAGTTAAGTCTCTTAATATTGAATTGATGAGTAAATGATGAATGATGAGAACTTGTTTGTTCAGATCTTTATTTGGTCTGTATCCTGAAATAGGCACAAAAAGAAAGAAAGAAATCACAGTTGCTTTGGTTACTTGAATTAATGCAGTCTTATGTTTAGATCGTTCCAGTGTGTTAGTGTTTAGTGTTACCTAAATAAAAAATTAAAAAGATTATTTTCTCAATCAATCGATTAATCATTTGGTATATAAAATGTAAAATATATAAAATTGTGAAAAATTGCCATCCTAATTTAAACTCAAATTGAAATATTCCAACAGCTTGTTTTGTCCGACGAGCAGCTCAAAAGATATTCAGTTTATATTCGTAGAAGAAAAAACAGCAAAAATTCTTATTTGAGAAGCTGGGATGAGTTATTTTTTTGGCTTTGTTAATTACAAATGACTTAAACAATCATGTGATTATCAAAATGGTTGCAGATTCATTTTCTGTTGATCAACTAATCGAATTATTGACTTATCATTTCAGCGCTACTTGGAAGCCCATTATGAAACATGCAAAAGTGGCAGCCAATTTCACAAAAAGTCATCACTTAAAATGACTAAATGTGAAATGAAATAATTGAATAAAGGGCATGTACTGATTGTTTGTATCCTTCACAAATAATCAATATTTCTTCCAAAGCTAGTACAAATTGGTAGCATACAATCAGAGATCTACACATTTTAAACAGTGTGTGTGAGTCGTAACATCATTTTATAATTTCATAATTCATATTTGGCATATGAAACCTGCAAAAACAGTGGGATGAGCATATAAGGCGGGCCCTACCTCTTTGATAAGCAGCTTGAAAACAGAAGGCACTTTCACTGCAATTTCATTCACTCCGAAGAACAGTCTCCTGACAAGAGATGAGAGGCATTCATGAGTTAAGTGTGAACTAGACCTTCATATCTCAACACACACACACAAACATACACAGTATATAGCAGAGACACACATAAATGTACCATTAAAAGGTTAAGGGTATGCAGGGTTTCATTCTAAACAATATTAATAGATTATTTCAAAGATTAGTCTCTCCGTTTTGCTGAGGGGCTTTTAATCATTGAAATTATCTGGGCTCTGTACAGAATAAATTGTCATTTTAACATGTCCGACTTCCCCTGGCCACACTAGCAACTGTAACTCACACAGTAGAATGATCTGGCCAGCAAGCCTGAGTACCCTCCTCCTGTCTGGCTGTCTAAAATTGTGCGACCTATCCTTCAGACAGGTACGATGTTACCTGTACTCCTGCTGGTTCCTGGTCAGGCCTGCACTGTGCTCCAAGTGGAGGGTGGAGCAGCTGACCTGTAGATCCTCCAGGCCACTATAGGGTTAAAATAGGTCAAAGCAGGGGACAAAGTCGACACTTTTAATTAGAGTGCCAGCAATACAAGTCTAATGTTTAATGTAAATGCAGAGGCTTTTTTACAGCTCTTTATGACTTAACAAACAGGGCTGCTGTGTATTACTGTACACATACTGCTGTAAGGGAAAGTGCAAACTTGTATAAAAATAGCCCATAAAATGTCTGTAGATAATCAAAGAATGCTTACGTTAAAACTTCAAAGTTCTGCAACTCGTCGTTCCAATAATACTTTGCCAGTGATGTGTTTGGGGGGGAGCAAGGCTGGCTAATCCGATTTCCAGGGTTACCAGTTAGCTCTTTGGTTCTGCAGCATCACTGTACCGCTAGATTTTGATACCAGATTAAAAGTTAATTGGCTGCACAGTAATGGTTCCCTATCCTTTCACTTTATAAACCCCAACTTTGAAGTTATGTGAATTGAATGACTGATTTTGTAACCACAGAAATACGGAGTTAACTGTATAAAATAAAAACAGTGAATGATGATCTGAGTTTTTCTATTTTCAGGTTATTTTGCATCATTATAAAATGGAGGAAGCTAATATAGATGTGATAAATGTGTTGATGACAAATACACAGCATTCTCCCCACAATGCTCTTTTGCATCATATCCCTAGAAAGCATCTTGTGACCAAGCCTGGGGTGTCTGACCCTGTTGTGGAGCTGAAATGTTTTTCCACACTGTTCACCCTGACATTTTGTCTGTTGTGTTTGCAGTGATTAAGGGAGGGGCTTGGCAAACTGTTCTGCAGCATGGAGAAGGAAGACCTAAAGGTCCTCAACAAAGGGGAAGAGGAGGAGATGGTATGCCTCTTTTTCATTTTATGTCAGTGCCAATGTCAGAATTCTTGCTTTTCAACTTATCAGACTGCACCCCCTTTTCTCCTTCCACGCTTTAGGAGCTGCAGGGCTACCGTCTGTGTCGTTGGCGGCTGGCCCTGGTGGGCCTCGGGGTGCTGTGTACAGGGGGCTTCCTCCTCCTGCTGCTCTACTGGATGCCAGAGTGGTGCGTCAAATCCACCTGCACCCGTACCACAGCCCGTGATGCCGAAGTGGTTTTGCTGCGCTCCACGGTAGGTTGCAAGTAGAGCTGTAAGGATTAATCGATCAGTCGATCAACAGAAAATGAGTCCGAAACTACTTGGATATCGATTAAGCATTTCAGACATTTTTCAAGCAAAAAGGCCAAAGATTCTCTCGCTTCAGCTTCTCAATTGTGAGGATTACCTGCTTTGTCAAATATGAAAGTAAATTGAATACAATTAGGTTTTGGACTGTTAGCTTGACAAAACAAGCTAATTGAAGACATCACAGTGGGCTTAGAGACCTTTTCATAATATTTTACATTTTGTAGACTAAACAATTAATTGAGAAAATAATCTATGAAATGAATCTATAATGAAAATAATTGTTAGTTGCAGCCCATGTAGCAAGCTAAGCACTGAGGTTTTATATTTACATTTAAACTATTTAAATTGTTTAAAGTAGATGTTTCCATCCATCCATGCCATTTACCATCCACTGTCACTAGTATAAAAGACACAAAGGTTAAGGTGTTTCCCGATGTAAGAGCATGCTGGATGGTGCAATTTAGATTATTTTATATAACTTAATTTGCAGGCCTGTTTCGACTGTCTAAATAGTGCATTATCAGACATCTGCCAAGCATAATTACATTTTTATGTTACTTTTAAACAATCAATTGAAATCATACAGTTGTCATTTGATACAGTTTGTGTTTTTTTAGAAACATAGGGTTCTTTATTTTTTCAAACCAGTTTGCCACAGGAGAGTCAAGTCCAAACGCTGTCAGGCACAGCTCAGCATATGGGTTATACGAGAGATATAAACCTCAAGCTCATGTGGTTTTAAAGCTGTGAGTGAGTACAACTGATGTATTATAGTAGCAACAGTAAATACACTGAGCCTGGCTGATTCCTACGGACAGTCACACCAGCAGGAATGCGCAGATAATTTACCATGTGTCCAACAGTGTGTTCATAACGTTCACGTGTGCTTTTGTGTTTGTATGCTTGTCCATGTGTGTCTGCATTCCTCTCTCTGTGTGCCTGTGTTTGCATTCATGCTTGACCATCAGTGTATGAATCCAAATGTCTGATTGTGGGTGTTGATTGAATTTTAAATGGCCTCATGAAAGTTAAAGCGATAGGAACAACCTTCAAGTGTAAACATTATGCTACTGCTCACTTTTTAAGGAGGCTTGTTCAGAAATAGGAATTTGGTTTAGGGTTAAGGTTAGAGTTAGGATTAGGTGGGGTGTGAAAATAACACCTGCCAAGCAAGACTATGTCTGGCCTCATAAAGCTTTTTAGACAGGCTGCCTTGACAGAAATTTACTATAGACAGCAGAATAAGTGTTAAGATTAGTTAGTAATGGTTTATTAATGAAGGCCCTTAAAAGTCCTGTCCTACAACTGTGTGTGTATTTGTTTGACTAGGATGAGTTCCGGCGCTGGTTCCTGGCCAGGGTGCGAGTGATGCTGGCCCCAGGGAGCAACCCCTTCCACAGCCTGGAGACCCAGACCACCTCCCCCTCCTCCCCATCCTCTCCCACCTGCCCCTTCTCCTCCCCTGCCTCCCCCCCTCTGGCCAACGGACATACCCCCCACCCCTCCGATGGCAGCCCCGCTCAGGAGCTCATCAGAAGATTTGCCGACTACCAGCCCACACAGGTAGGGGCCCGTCTCCGTAATATGCTGTACTTACACACACACACACACACACACACCAACAATGGCAACCATAAACCGGCTGCCATGGGTCAAATAAAAGTCTAAGGTAATTTTGCTTCTTCCCTCTGCTCGTCCCCCATTCTTTTTCCCTCAGATTCGCTATTTTACCTTCCATAGCACAAAGTATTATTGGAACGACGAGTTGCAGAACTTTGAAGTTTTAACGTAAGCATTCTTTGATTATCTACAGACATTTTATGGGCTATTTTTATACAAGTTTGCACTTTCCCTTACAGCAGTATGTGTACAGTAATACACAGCAGCCCTGTTTGTTAAGTCATAAAGAGCTGTAAAAAAGCCTCTGCATTTACATTAAACATTAGACTTGTATTGCTGGCACTCTAATTAAAAGCGTCGACTTTGTCCCCTGCTTTGACCTATTTTAACCCTATAGTGGCCTGGAGGATCTACAGGTCAGCTGCTCCACCCTCCACTTGGAGCACAGTGCAGGCCTGACCAGGAACCAGCAGGAGTACAGGTAACATCGTACCTGTCTGAAGGATAGGTCGCACAATTTTAGACAGCCAGACAGGAGGAGGGGGCCAGGGGAAGTCGGACATGTTAAAATGACAATTTATTCTGTACAGAGCCCAGATAATTTCAATGATTAAAAGCCCTTCAGCAAAACGGAGAGATTAATCTTTGAAATAATCTATTAATATTGTTTAGAATGAAACCCTGCATACCCTTAACCTTTTAATGGTACATTTATGTGTGTCTCTGCTATATACTGTGTATGTTTGTGTGTGTGTGTGTTGAGATATGAAGGTCTAGTTCACACTTAACTCATGAATGCCTCTCATCTCTTGTCAGGAGACTGTTCTTCGGAGTGAATGAAATTGCAGTGAAAGTGCCTTCTGTTTTCAAGCTGCTTATCAAAGAGGTAGGGCCCGCCTTATATGCTCATCCCACTGTTTTTGCAGGTTTCATATGCCAAATATGAATTATGAAATTATAAAATGATGTTACGACTCATACACACTGTTTAAAATGTGTAGATCTCTGATTGTATGCTACCAATTTGTACTAGCTTTGGAAGAAATATTGATTATTTGTGAAGGATACAAACAATCAGTACATGCCCTTTATTCAATTATTTCATTTCACATTTAGTCATTTTAAGTGATGACTTTTTGTGATATTGGCTGCCACTTTTGCATGTTTCATAATGGGCTTCCAAGTAGCGCTGAAATGATAAGTCAATAATTCGATTAGTTGATCAACAGAAAATGAATCTGCAACCATTTTGATAATCACATGATTGTTTAAGTCATTTGTAATTAACAAAGCCAAAAAAATAACTCATCCCAGCTTCTCAAATAAGAATTTTTGCTGTTTTTTCTTCTACGAATATAAACTGAATATCTTTTGAGCTGCTCGTCGGACAAAACAAGCTGTTGGAATATTTCAATTTGAGCTTAAATTAGGATGGCAATTTTCACAATTTTATATATTTTACATTTTATATACCAAATGATTAATCGATTGATTGAGAAAATAATCTTTTTAATTAATTTTAATGAAAAATAGTTGTTAGTTGCAGCTCTACTTCCAAGAGGCAGCATGCCTAAAGGGTGTAGAGACAATAGCAAACATGTCAAACCAACGCTGTGTTTACTGTAGAAATGCCTCAAGAAAGACACATTTATATGATAAATGTTATTTCTGCAAGGCATTAGTCACTTGAACTACAAACAGGTTCTATATTAGCAACCAGCTACTCGTGTACTTAATGTACTTAAGGGCACACCTGTTCCTCTGAGACTACATTATCCTTATTATTACTCTTTTTACCAGGTTTATGTTACATTTTCAACTTAATCTAATTTTTACTCTCTCTCAGCTAGTATATATAGAGTCCATTTATGTGTATACTTGTTAAAGAAAACTATTTGGGATATCTACTTTCTATATTTCTACAAGAGGAGTACTGTGTGTGGGTAAATACGACACTAATGCACCCTGCAGACAAACACAGTAATGTGGGTCACCACTCACATTCAAACAACTTGGGTAAGATTACCCAATGGACATGTGTACCAAGTCCCACACTGCCTCATTGGCACATTTTATTTAAAACTTAGTTTACTTGTGGTATCTCATTCCCTTACACCTTAAACACTACTAAAGCATGTGTACAAAATGTAACGGCAGTATCTCAACCTACATAAATAAATACGTCTTGGTAGTGTCTTGGTTATGTCCTCTAGTAGACATCTCTGTTTTTAGATTCATTGTAGTTGTATCTTCATGCTCTCACCTCTGCATGTGCCTTACTAATGTCTCTCTGTGTCTCCTCTTGCAGGTCCTCAACCCTTTCTACATCTTCCAGCTCTTCAGTGTGATCCTGTGGAGTGCCGATGAGTATTACTACTATGCTGTGGCCATTGTTTTCATGTCGGTCATATCCATAGCTACCTCTCTGTACACCATCAAAAAGGTGAGCTCCGAAAAATGTTGGGACTCTTTATCAATCCAGAGCCATTTATCTGACTACATAGCTATGGCAAGACCTGGTTAAATGTCACTTCTCATACATGTCTATATGCAACCCACCAATAATGATCCTAACTGTTTACCAGTTTATATTTTAGGATCCTTACCATTAACCTGTTTATATTTTTGGCATTGTGTATATTATAGATTTGTACCTCATTGATATTTTTATATTTAATATTTGCACTCTTTCCTACTTTGTACTGCTGCACAACAGTTTCCCTTGGGATGAATAAAGTTCTATCTTATCATATCTTATATTATCTTAAATTGTCATATCTGCTGCTCAGACAGTTGTGGGATCCCCCCCCCGTTACATACACACACTACTGTAACTTCACACTACGTTATGTTAGTGTGAAGGTCGAAGCACATTCTGGCTCATCTGCACATGGTCTGCTGCCCCTGGCTTCATAGTTCACGAACTCAGACGAAAACACCCTCGCAGTCACACAGGAGGTTATGGCAATCAAGAAGCTGTTATTCCATCTGTTTTCTTTGTTCTTTTTTTCCAGCAATACGTCATGCTTCACGACATGGTGGCAGCTCACAGTATTGTCCGTGTGTCCGTATGCCGAGCCAACAATGGTTTGTCAATTCTTTTTTTTTTGTGTCTTTTTTTTTGGCATATGCCCTCTGTAGAGTCAGTTTAATAGTAGTACACAGCATGTATTCTGTTCAGTTTCATGCTTTTCTGAAGAGTGCTTTCCAAACCAAACCTTACACTAGACTTTTTTTTTTGGGCCACACTCAGTTACACAGTCACCCTGCTTTGGCTGTCCTCCAGATGGCTGCTGGGGTGGGACAATCCAGACTTAGAGAGAGAGTGAGAGAGAGAGAGTGTGTATGTTAGACAGTGGGCATAGCATATGTATACAGTTAAAAGCACTCCTTAATGGTTCTGCACATGCATCTGAATGTCTGCATGCCTTTTAAAATAGGTGATTGTGTCTGCAGGGGTGATGCATAAGCATCATCAGGTGTCAGCTGACAGCTGATGCAAATTAAAATGAATTCCCTGAGTTGGCCAACAGAAAAAAAAAAAAAAACTAATGTTCAGAATCAGTTACAAACATTGCTGTGGAAGTTTGTACACCACTTATATTTTTGTTTATGCATTCATCTACTGCACTGACCCTTGCTTGTGATGCCTCAGCTTTTTTCCTGTTGCCTAGAGAGGCGTGAGTAATGAGAGATATGCTGAACAAGACTCTGGGGCTCTGACACACAAAATATCTCCTTTCTCACCTCCCCTCACCCCATCCACCATCTGCTACTGTCGGCTCATTTACACACTTTTCACCTTTCTCCACACTCATCATTTTCTATCTTCTACTTTGTTACCCACACCGCTCTCCACCTGTATGTATTTAATGCACACATTTACCTTCTCCTTTCCTCCATAACACCCAGAAATCGAAGAGACTTTGTCTACTGATCTGGTGCCCGGTGATGTGATGATCATCCCCAGCAATGGGACCATCATGCCATGTGACGCCGTGCTGGTCAGCGGCACCTGCATCGTCAATGAAAGCATGCTCACAGGTTAGAGCCGAAATCTGAAAATTGAAGTCTGATAACAGTCACAGTGTGAGACTGTTGGAGTATTTGATATATCTGTAGATAAACTTAACAACCGACCACAGGAGACTCCAAACAGCCAAATGCTCTTCCTGTAAATCTCGCAGCAGCCAGTCCTAATATCAGTCTACCCCCTCCCCCCATCAGGTGAGAGCGTTCCTGTGACAAAGACCAACCTCCCAAACCCAGTGCCAGGGGAGAGCGGGGAGGAGGCTGACAGTGCCTACAACACAGAGGAGCATAAGAGACACACACTCTTCTGTGGCACCAACGTCATCCAGACCCGCTTCTACACAGGAGAACTGGTCAAGGCTGTGGTGGTCCGCACAGGTAGCTGTGTGTGTCTGTGGATTTGTATTTAAAAGTGTTAAAAATTGGAGGATATGTAAATGGGTGTACTGTTCTTCAATGCTTTGTGTAGAAACTTTGGTACTAAAACTGAGATATTCAAACGTGATTTTATATATTGAGACACTACTCACTTCATGGGAATTGCATCTCTGATTAATCCCATATATGCTGACCCCATGTGTACATACTTAAGTCTCTTGCTGGAGATGCTATTTCCATAAAGTTGATGGAAATATGAGGGTTTTCTTCAGACTAACAATGAAAAGACGTACTCGTCTAGAGTCTAACTGGTCTAAAGACGCATAACTCACAGATTCTCCTGCTGCTCATTACAAGAGTAATGCAGCGTTTCAGAGGTTAGAAATATCCCTTTCATTCAGGAAGCCAACATAATACCTGCACCAAATATGTGTCAAATACACATTTGAGCCATTGCTAGAAGATTTCTGTCACACTTTCGTCCTTGTTCATCACAGTTCAGAGACCTGAGCCCCTGTCTGTATGCAGTGTTAAGATCAAATATTGAAAAACATTTCACCCAAACTTCTTCACACAGGTTTCGGCACAGCCAAAGGCCAGCTGGTGCGCTCCATTCTTTACCCAAAACCCACCGACTTCAAACTGTACCGTGATGCCTACCTCTTCTTGTTGTGTCTGGTGGCTGTGGCTGGAATTGGCTTTGTCTACTCCATCGTCCTCAGCATAATGAACAAGGTAATCTAGGAGGTGACGAGCAGATTAAACGAATGCAATGTTCTGCTTTTGAGTTACATTCAGAGTTTTAGAAGTAAAGGGGGGTGAAAATGAGAGTGCACTGTAACTGTAAGAAAATCTAATCTTATACTGTCCCATGGAGCATTCACTGGCTCGGTCTTTCTGTTAATGTACAATAAAAAAAAAAAAAAACATAATCTATAACATTCTGTATTGGCTTGTATCACTGTATCACAGCAGAACTTAGTCATATAGTTGCACATAGACACACTTGTGAGCTGGCCAGTACAAGCACAGTTCCATTTGTTGACTGTTGACCAGCTCACTGTGGCTGAAGCTCAAAAATTTAACAAAAGACATGTTTGCCCACTAGGGAGCTCCATTAGTTAATTACGTTTTTTTTGATGACATATTAGCAAAGAATTGCACATCAGCCTACTTGAGGAGTCGTCTTTCTCGTCAGTCTGATACTCACTGACTGGTGTTTTCAGCCCTTCCTTACCTTGGTGCAGCATTGTGCAAAGGTTTTTCCACCAACAAACAGCTTGGTAATACATTTCTGAATTACTGTGTGCTGCAGAACATGAACTGTTTGAGACATTAGTTTTCCCTTCTCTGTAACGCTTGTTGTATGATTATAGGGTTGTTGTAGGATTAGTGTCAGACTTAGAGGATCAGCCATTTTGGGTCCTTGCTTTGGATTTGTTGTTAACATGAACAATCAGAGGCGAAACATTCCTCAGAGAGACTTAACAGTTCCACACTGTTCAGTTCTAGAGGGACTCTTGACAGCTTATATTGGAAAACGCCACATATTCGATTCCAAAACCTGGATTTTAGCAGCCTCTTCAACAAATGAGTGTGGGTGAACTGTGAATCCTTACCAGGTTTAGGAGTGCTGATTTATAGCTGGAGAGGTGGTAGAGACAAGTGATTATCAAAAATGCAAAGGTTTCCTGACTTTTTCCTTTTTGCCTGACCCAGGTGCCAGCTAAGACCATCATCATTGAGTCCCTGGACATCATCACCATCACTGTGCCACCGGCGCTGCCAGCTGCCATGACAGCTGGAATTGTGTATGCCCAGCGACGCCTCAAACACATTGGCATTTTCTGCATCAGCCCACAGAGGATCAATATCTGCGGGCAAATCAATCTGGTCTGCTTTGACAAGGTGAGTACTAGTTGTCGTATGACTGTTGTTTTTGCTCTTACTCCATTGTCTGTAGGCTAGCAAGAAAGTACACACCTTGAAACTACTGCTGTAAAGATGTATTTCATTCTATTTGATTTGATTCATTCAAAGTCAGTTAAATTCTACTTTTGCTCTTTCTACTTACAGACTGGAACTCTGACCGAAGATGGATTAGATTTATGGGGAGTCCAGAGGGTTGAGAATGGCAGGTAAGCTGGTTAACTATTTGTCAAACATGGAACTACCACTGTTTCAATGCATTTTGGCAGCATCCCAAATAAGCCTGAAAAATCTCAAGTCTTTGTCTTCCTTTAGCCGTTGCAGAGGTGGTATTGCTTTGCTGATTACCTGGTAGAAAGGATATGGAATATAATGAATATCTTTTTCTGAAGGTCTCATTTCCCTCATTTCAAATCCCTTTTAAAAGCTGAAATGTCACGGAGCAAGGGGATGATTGTGTTAAATTATTTAGATACCTGAACACATCCACACACAAAAAACACTTAGGAAATGTGTTGTGTTGGGTTGCACAGTAATTCTTACAGTTTTTCGTCAGATATTGTAATGTGCAGGAATATTGGGATTATTTATTTCCCAAAATTTAGACTAATAGTTATTTATTGTGTGGTTCTGATGCTTAGAAGCATGAATTAATGGTATAAATATATCCATCATCATGCGCTGTTACTATACTAGTCTTCATTCACATCATGAAATATATTTTTCACATCATTAAAATAAGTAATCTCGTTTCCATTTATATATCTCAGTAAATTGTGTCTTTCTTTCTTCGTCCACCTTCTTTTTCTCACGCCTCTCCAGTTTCCACTTGTCAGAGGAAAATGCCTACAAGGAAAGTCTTGTCAAGTCCCAGTTTGTGGCTTGTATGGCCACCTGCCACTCTCTTACCAAAATAGAGGGCCAACTTTCTGGAGACCCACTGGACCTCAAAATGTTTGAGGCTACAGGATGGGTGAGTTGTTCTGTGTCTATCCAAAAGCATAATGCTGGTCAGGGCAGCACAGATTAGTCAGACCACCCTTAAAAAGGTGTGTGGGGACAAATAGCCACTTGTAATCCATTGTATGTGTAGGCCAGTGTGTGACGAAAGAGAAAGATATTTATTATGTCAATTGTGTTTACTCATTCTTGATATCTTGTTCTATTTTTCTGAGCTTTATTTTCTCTCAAAACTTTGTCTGCCCAGATACTGGAGGAGGCCACTGAGGAGGAAACATCTCTTCACAACCGTATCATGCCCACTGTGGTCCAACCCCCAAAACAGCTGTTGCCCCCAGAGCCTGCCGCATTACCAGAGCAGGACATGGTATGAACAATAACAGTAGCTTATCAATGCAAACATAAACTTTGAAATATATACAGATCTATCAATCTAATGATATTAATGAAATATTACAGCTGTAGTGTGGTCTCGAGACTTCACGAGTCAGCCTTATACAAGTTGATTTAAGATGCCTAAATCCACAGTATATTGGCTGTAATTAAAACTAGTATTTTATTGTTCATGTAACATAATTAGACACAACAATCACAGCAACATTATTTTTACTCTGAATGTTTGTTTGTTTCGCACAGACTCATCCCACTCTGCTCTTTTTCTTGTTTTAGGAACTGTATGAACTCTCGGTAAGTAGCTTTCTTTTTGAAAATGTTCTCATCAAATCTTTTAAAGAGCAGTAAAACTGAGCATAAATAGCGGCCTTGTATTACTAATGTTGGCCCTAACCCTTTTCATTACAGCAGATGGACATTTTGTTTTTAGTTTTCATCATCTCCTTGACATAAATAATAAAAGCTGTTATTCTTGTGTCTGTGTGGGGTGTGCATGTACAGTCGGCGTATGAGATCGGTATCGTGCGCCAGTTTCCTTTTTCCTCAGCACTCCAGAGGATGAGTGTGGTGGCTCGTCTGTTGGGGGAGAAACGTATGGATGCCTATGTGAAGGGAGCGCCAGAGGTGGTGGCTAGTCTCTGCAAGAAAGAGACAGGTGAGGTGTCTTATTACTGTAACTGCTATCGGGGTGAACAGCATTGGAAAATATTGTTATTATGCATGATATATTGGCTGGATGGATACTGTAACCCCCAAAATTGTTCCCTTGTTTTTTGATATGACAAACAAGTGCTTGCAAATTCCAGTAGGTAGCCTCTGACCCCTGACCTGAGCTAACAAGCCACAGAAATTTGATCTGTCTTCTTCTTGCTGTCTCTGTCTCTCTCTGACGTTACTTATTTCTTCAATGTCTCTCTGTCTCTTTGCAGTGCCAGAAAGCTTTGCAGAGGTTTTGGAGGGCTACACCAAGCAGGGTTTCAGGGTCATAGCTCTGGCTCATCGACGACTTGAATCCAAACTCACCTGGCACAAAGTCCAGAACATCAGCAGGTAGCATACTGTATATTGTTGATATTGGTGCTTTTGACCTTCATTTTAAACATATCCAGATAACCTCAATCTGAGGATTACTGATGCTTTTTTAGCATGCTACTTCACACTGTCACGCCAGCACTCCTCTAGTCTGTCTAGTCAAATAACCCTTGTGTTCTCAAAATGTTGAAAATAAAAGTAAATTACTGGTAGCAAATTTATGTGAGTCCCCCTTGTATTTTAGGTATTTTGGCACATACGTACAAATGTATATTGTATTTTAGGGATCATGTAGAGGCAAACATGGAGTTCCTGGGTCTGATCATCATGCAGAACAAACTCAAGGCAGAAACCCCAGGGGTGCTGCAGGACCTGCACCGAGCACACATCCGCACTGTCATGGTTACTGGTGAGACTGTGCACGCATACGCACACACACACACACGCACACGCACACACACACACACACAGGCCTCAACTAAGCCAGTAATGGCATCAGTATAGTCACTAAAGAGAACTCACACACATAAACAGATATACAAATGAAAACATACAGTGGACATAACATAACACACAATCTTCCTTTCATTTTTCTCTCTGTCTGTTGTTGGTTAAAGCTTTTGTATTGCTGTGATGCAGGAAGCATAATGAGTTTGGTAATCTTGTGTATTGGCACTCAAAAGATTTAATCCCTCTGGTATTTATTCAGCTGTACCTGTAATCTCAACTAATAACATTTTCTAGCTGCTCAGTGTAACTGGCACAAACTAGTTCAAGTATCTGGATTTTTGTCTTCTGAAGGTTATACAGGTCCTAAAAGGAAAGACAGTCTTTTAAGCTGAAAATGAATTTAGTAGCTCCTCTTACTCCATATGTCTCCAAACAAACCTTGATATGAAGGGTTCCTGTTTTCATTTACCATCCCACCATCAGTCACAGACCCTCTGCCCCATACTAATGTATAAATACGAATATGTGTTGTGGAGGAATTGACCAGAGAAAATCTCAAAGTTTTATTGCATGTGTATTTGTGAGAAAGGTAGAGCATGAGAGGATATAACAGAGTGACATAAAACAAAGAACTTTTCAATGAAAAAAATGAGTGTGTCTCAGCTAGACACTATTAATATCCCTGTCCATCTATAATACTGTAGCTCCTGTTGAGTAGTTTAGAAGTTTTAGATTTGAGCTTTTTACTGCGTTGCTTTTAATATTAAGGCAACATGGTCAAAGGACAATGACTCACCATCACTCTAACCATAACATCTTATTTTTGCTTAAAAAAAGCAAAATAAGAAACGTGTACTGTATTCACATTCCAGGTGACAACATGCTGACAGCCATCTCTGTGGCCCGGGACTGTGGAATGATCCCTCCCCAAGACACAGTCATCATTGCTGATGCCCTCCCTCCCCATAATGGACATGCTGCCAAGATCACCTGGAGATACGCTGACAAGCCGAGCAAGACATCTCGCCTTGAGGTGAGGCGATGGGGCTAATGCTAACACGAATACAGCTAAATAATGGAATATGACCAAAACATAACATTTTTAATATTTATTGACTCAGTCTGAGAAGTTGGTTCAATTCTATAGTAATTATTGAGGCTACCTTATATTGGTATCTTCCATCCTCTAATCCATACTTTCATTACTTTAACTTTTAAGGAAGTGAATATCAGTCTGGAGGACGTGTGTCACATAGATGAACCCAAAAGACAAGAGCTGTACCACTTTGCTATGAACGGAAAATCGTTTGCCGTCATCGAGGAGCATTTCCCTGACATGCTTCAAAAGGTATGAGGTCTTTTAAATGAGAGTGGACATCACTCCAACCGTGTGCTCCTACTATTCTTTAGGTACAATTATCTCCATCATAACCTAATGTTTCTGTTACGATGGTATGTTCTGCCTCGTAGCTGGTGCTGCATGGGACGGTGTTTGCCAGAATGGCCCCAGACCAGAAGACACAGCTCATCGAGGCGCTGCAGGACGTAGAGTGAGTATTGAAGTCAGACACATGATAAAGCTACAAAAAGAAATATAGTATTACATCCACAATATATGCTGCGTATCACTGTGATAATCTGTTGAATAATCAGCAGCAATAGAATCAGCCTTCAGTCAGAACTGTAAAAATTATATATATATATCTTATTGACTTTTCAAGGAAAAAGTGGTAACATTGAGCACAGAGTCACTGCTCTTTATTATTTGCTCACAGCTATTTTGTGGGGATGTGCGGAGATGGTGCAAACGACTGTGGGGTATGTACAGCTAAAATAATCTATGTGACATTAACATTAACAACAATAACATTAATAGATTGCAGTCTGGACGTACCTTTTTATATTTCTGAGTTTGCTCACCCAGGCTCTGAAGAGGGCTCATGGTGGCATCTCTCTGTCAGAGCTCGAGGCCTCGGTAGCCTCTCCCTTCACCTCCAGGACCCCTAACATCTCCTGTGTCCCCAGCCTCATTAGGTTTGTCTTTTTTTTTTATTTGTGTGCCACACAACCAATCAATGAATACATAAACGATGGAGAGTGTTGTTGTCATTACATGCTATTTTGTAGTTGTGGTAATGACGCATAGGCTATTGATATAGTGATTGGAAAATGCTGCTGATTTATCAGTTAGTTTCTCCTTCATTTGGTGTAGTTTTTGAGTATTGAACTTTGAATTAAAGATAATTAACTTCTTACACTTTAACACAACAAAACCACCCCATGCATTTTAAATTCACCTATTTTAACAATGAATTAAATTCACCAAATTCATAGTGCTTAAAATGGCTTTTCATATCAAATTGTTTTTATAGCTACATGACATAATGTTACTTGTTGGTTATATGTTGGATAGAGAGATGACGCAGTGTTTGCTTGCTGTTACAGGGAGGGGCGTGCTGCTCTCATCACCTCCTTCTGTGTGTTCAAGTTCATGGCTCTCTACAGCATCATCCAGTACATCAGTGTCACCCTCCTCTACTCTGTATGTAATGCTGCTTCCACAATCAAAAGTAGCTGTGTCTCTGATCTGTCTCTGATCTGTGTCTGTTGTTTTTGTTTTTCAGATTCTCAGTAACCTTGGAGACTTCCAGTTCCTCTTCATCGATATTGCCATCATACTCCTCATTGTCTTTACTAGTAAGTATATATGATATGGTGATGTGTTTTTTACCATGGTTATTTCTTAACCTATATCTTTACTTCCTGCCTTTTCTCCTCGCCCTCAATGTCTGTTTTCTGCCTATCTTCATCATTTCTCCCCCGCCCCTCCTCAGTGAGTCTGAACCCAGCCTGGAAAGAACTGGTGTCACGTCGTCCCCCATCAGGTCTGATCTCAGGGTCTCTGCTGTTCTCTGTGCTGACCCAGATCCTCATCTGCTTGGGCTTCCAGACCATTACATTCCTCTGGGTCCGACAGCAGCCCTGGTACACAGTCTGGACTCCACTTACAGAGTGAGTACCAGCTATCATTGCTGATGTACCTCAGCCAAACAAAAATACACAACATAATTGTTAACTAGATATGATTTGAGAATAATTTCATAATACGTTTTGAAATAGTAATGATAATGTCATATGCAGACAGATTTCTGTATTTTGACCACAGACTGAAAATGTTATTTGATTGTTCTTGAATCGAACTCTCTTCTCACCCAGTGTCTGCAACCGGTCATCACACATTAACGTGTCTGACCACAACGACACAGAAGTGGACGACCACAACATCCAAAACTTCGAGAACACCAGCCTCTTCTATGTCTCCTGCTTCCAGTATCTCATTGTTGCAATCGTTTTCTCAAAGGGCAAACCTTTCAGGCAGCCTAGCTACAAGAATTGTAAGAAACTCGCTTCTCAACACTAATATGATTAATAATGATAAATCTGCCCTAAAATAGTTACAAAGTTTGTTTGTGTGTGTTTGTGCTTATGTGTCCTCTCCCCAGGGCCTTTTATGCTGTCTGCCTTGAGTTTGTATGTTTTCCTGCTGTTCATCATGTTCCACCCTGTCGAAAGCATTGATGAGTTTCTAGAGGTAAGAAACACCTGAAACATACACTTCACTCAGCTCTGGTGTAGCCTGTTTTATCATGCCGAGCTCTATACTCTTTTAATATTGTGATATAATATAAAGGCCCAGTCTATTAAGATGTGCCTAACTGAAGTGTTGCACACGCATATAGCCTTAAAATTAGTTTGTCTTGCTAATAATCACTGATGATCAGTGTTGGAGGTTCTCTTTCTCTCTCTTTCTCTGAACAGATTGTCTGTGTCCCATTTGAATGGAGGGTAAAACTCTTCCTCATCATCTTAGTCAATGCTGCTGTGTCTGTTTTGGTGGAGGTAAGACACACACTTAAACACATGGTGACAGTAGATGTTTTTCTCATGTTCAGTTTTTTCTTTGTCATGCATTGTGCTCATCTTTGTCTCATTTAGCTGGACAGCAGGATCAATCTTGTGTTGTGAGAAGAAATTATATTGTAAAGTGAAAACGTTCTTGTCTTTAAAGAGACAAACTACGGTATTTGTACTTAAATAATAATACACACTTAAAGTATGTGACCGTTTTAAACATGGTGAAATGTGTGCATCTGTGGGGCTTTTGAAATTCCTCCAAACAGCAAACGTTTGTCCTGTCTCATTTCTGGATAGACGGATGCCCTTTAAGAAAATAATTTATTGCTGTACAACTGCATGTCAATGGATAGTTTATGCTGGCCTGCCCCACTCTGGAGCAGTATCACTGCTCTGCCTTCCTTTTTAGATGGCTACCTTAGCGTACATGCACTGCTTAGCAGACACCCTAGATGATGCTATTTCCTAAACTACCAGTGCAAATTTCTTTCACCTTTTTTAATTGAATCAAAAATGACAGTTTTGAGACAGTAGTATCCATGCACTCTCTTGTTACTAATTTGTTTCATTTAGTTTTAACCGCACGATTAATGCACAGCTTAATGAAAGCCTGCCACACATGATTACTTAAAGCTTTGATACATTGTGGCTCTGCAAAAACAATTGAAGACCTCTGTGCAAAAAAACAATAGCAGACACAATGTGAAATCAAATTAGCCTCTCTTTAATTCTTTCCCCTGCCCACTGCGCTATTCCATAGACCTTCATCCTTGACATCGTCTTATGGAAGCTTGTGTTCAGCCGAGAAAAACAGGGCAGCTTTGGCGTCACTCCTGCCGCCCCGACACCACAGGTTGGGAAAATCTGACACCTTCTTCTTTAGCCCTTTCATTTTCCTCTTGTGTGGTCTTCCCTCTCTCTGTTCCCACTTCTTGCTCTAATGCTACAGAGCGCACCTTTCTATTGTAACCTCTAACCAAGACATGCATGTGCGAGACATCAGTCTCATCCTGATCTGTCCTCTCCTTCTCGCCCCCCCCCAATGGGCCTTGTGTTCAGGGCTTGATAACAGTTGCTGTTTTACTGCAAACCATTCTGTTCTCTGGCTCCATTTTGAGATAAGCTTCATAACTGCTCTTAAGGACAAGTATCATACTTAATAACATTCTTGCTTTCTTGTATTTTCAAAGTTGGAGCTACTGGTGGTCACTGTTAAACACATTTACTTTAGCAAGGTGGCAAAAACCTTCATGCTCAGCTGTCAACATACAATTTATATGGTCGCAAATCACTCTTACAGTGATATGTTGCCATCAAATGTGTGCCATACACATATGATGGCAACATATTTTTATGCGCATCATATTCATATAAAAACATGACACTATTATTACTAATTTTTTGTTAATTGCTTAAAGCCGTTCCCAAGCCTTGGATATCTCCCATTACTTTTTTTTTTTTTTTTTGAAGTATGATTGCTTGCCACCTCCTCTCCCTCCGTCCAGTTTCAGCCTACTGGCCCTACTAAGCTCTACTTGCTGCACTTATCTCTTATTATGTCTTAGATAACTGTCAGTCATTACTGTCAGTGGTTACTATTACTATCAAATACAGTATATTTACAATCCAAGCAGGCTAGCCGTAAATGTCTTTTGCAACATAAGGTTAATGAGAAATTTCACTCATTTGTTTTTTGAATCTGTAGAGACCTGCTGTGGAATCCTTTGTTTGATCTTTGACTCCATGAGCTTGTTTTTAATTTTAGTGGGCTCACTCTTTAAGCTGTCTTCTGCCAATTCTCTCAAACTATTGTCATGCTGAATTTTGTTTTGAATGACTTGCATGCATGCACACTTTACCAGTGTAAAGAGAAATGCCTGCGAATCATGCAAATGACTCAATTCAATTTTGCATGCAACAGTTATGTCAGCATGGCACTGTCTGATTCGCATTTGTCAGTAGAAGAAGTTTTAGAAAATCCGAACAAAATAAGTTCATGGAACCTTTCATCCCTCCCTTTTTCTCCTTTCTCTGGTATTTTTATTTTATTCATTTGTTCATTTTTGGGGCTGTGGTATTTTCAGGGGGGCATTGACCTGCGGGCGTACAAGTGTCTGTCCTGGCTATGCTGCCCACGCAAGATGACACCCAAGGCTCGCTACATGCATCTCGCCCAGGAGCTCAGTGGGGACCCAGACTGGCCTCCAAAGCCAACCACCACCACTGAAGCCAAGCCCCGCCCCGAAAATGGCTCCACCTATCAAATCATGATCAATTCCTAGCACCCCCCCGGCCCCTCCCCTTATCTAATCTATTCCTCTTATACAGGAGGCATGCATGTGACACGTGTTCAGTGAACGCACATTCAGCCAATTCAAATGAAATTGTCACAGGATAATTGCTTTTCATCGCCGTTGACTTGCGTCTAATAATGTAGTTCCAGAGACATCACTGCAAAAGCATTACACATAAGTACCAAATAAAGTTCAGTTTCAGTTCCCTCAGTACTCCTGCTCTCTCTGGCTTGCCCACTCACGCTCTCAGGTCTACCTTGTTTATTTAAATGTCTTTTAAACATGAGTAACATTAAATGTAATTCCCGTTCCTTATTGCAAAGAGAGCCAAAGTCCCACTCCACTTCAGAGCTAGCTTCTGGCATACATGTGCTGTCAGAAATGTCATGGAAGGTGTAACTGCTTAAAATAACAAGGCCTTCAGATTTCATTAGCAGGCACAGTACTAGATGTCAGTTAGATTATTAGATTAATATCATGTCAGAACCTTTCAGAATGATCACTGAAAAAAATAGAATATGGAGAAGTGCTAGTCTAGAAGAGGGGTTGTACTTTGGCCGTCTAAAGTACAACCTACTCTGACTGAAACGGCAAGTAAGAGAATTGGTTGATTAAAGAAAAGGTCTGGAAGAGTTTGAGGAAGATGACGGAAGAAAGAGGTTTCACTTTAAAATGGAGATATTCCATTAAAAGTGTTAGGAGTGATGATGACAGATAGATGGCGGTAGGTGGCTGTACTGGCCAACTCTGTATGATCTGGTCAGTTTTCAAAAGCAGCAGCAAGTCCACTCTATGTTCATATTTCTGAGCAGCCACCACCTCACTTATAGGATGTAACTTGTGTCACAGGTCTGACCTGTGGGCGTTGCAGGCTCTGATTGCTACTGTGTAGTGGTCTTATACAGCTAATGTACATGTATAGAGTAATTTTAATGAGCTTTCATTACCACCTGGCAAGCACTCAATAGAGAGCATAGAATCATAACCAAAAAGAAAAGCCTTAAAGCTGACCATTGACCCCCAGGGATGGCTGAAATTACCCATTTGAGACCAGTATTCAAAAAGTCTCTCAAGCACACTGTAAGCTAGAGAAGATTGGGAATCTTGGAACGGTTGCAGTCAACTTGTTCCGTTGCACACCCCAGGCAGAAAACACAGTTCATTACACATCACAGATTGATGATAGAAACTACAAACTACAGACTTCCATACACATTCAAAACATTATGGCTTGTAAAGGACTTAAAGAGAACAGTGAGGGAGACGGATGTGCTCATCTTGTCTCAACCATAGGCTGGGACCTGTGGCAGGATCTCCATTGTGTTTGTCAGTTTGTCAGAGTTTACTTTGAGGGTTTTTAACATAGATATTGTTATGTAGAAAAATAAAAAATGGGGAAAAAAAGATAACAAAAGATTATATTTCATCTCAGCTTTTTAGCCATGCTACCGTAGTGGATCCACTAGTCTGTCGGTCCAGACTGAAATATCTCTGCAACTACTTGATGTATTGCCATGAAATTGGACACATATTCATTGTCCTGATTTTTCACGTCATGACACCAACTGGTCAACAACTCTTCAGTTCATGAGTGTAGGCGTTAGCATACCATGCTAACAAGTCAGGGAACAACATTGCCTTTCCTCTAGCGCTCCCCTCAGGCCAAACTTTTTGTTGCCCCACTAGTGGTAAAAACAGCAAACTTTTCATCAATAAAAAAATTGTTTTCTACTGTGTAATGAGCATTGCACCCCCATTACACTGCTAGTGTGGCTAAAATTCTCTAAGCGTATGTTAAGCATCTGTGAGCCATCAGCAGACTCCTGTCAGCATCTAATGACACCAGACAGCAGGCTGACAGCATACTAAGACTTGCATGAAGCCAGCTCCCCATTGTCATTTTCTGAAGACTTGATGGTTGCAATACTAGAAATATTACTACAAATACAGCATTACTGTAGAAGTAAGAAACATTTACATTAACATCTCTGTATTTTTAAAAATTCTGTACAAGAAACAGCATGAATCTGGCTGGTTATCGTGGACAGTTAATCACATGCATGATACCGTATAGATCAAAGCATCTTACATTAACGAACTCATGTCAGTTTGGCTCCAGAAAGCCAGTAGTACTACTTACATTTTGTCTTTTTTTTAATTTTTTTTTAAAACAAATTTTCTTCCTATGGAAGACTGATTCAAACTGTAATCGTAAATCAAGGCAAGGCATTGTGAATCTCATCAACTCGCTGTTCTTGGCACATTCAAAACATCCATGCAATGACACGCGCTGCACAAGGTGGATGCTGGTTACCATACACTTTTTTTTGTATTCATGTATTACACATAGGCTACCTGCATATAGAGTTAAGGGCTATATTTTGTGTTCACTGCTCTTTCTTTGACATTTAAAGTGATACTCCCCAAAATATATTGTTTAAGTGTCAAACACTCACTCGCTCTCTGTAAACTCTGAAGGTCTTCTTTAGTAACAATGTTTAAATCTAAAAGTTTTCATTTGCATTAGCTTACTTTACTATCAGCCATTAAAATTGGTACCATTGGATTGAATTTAAGCTTACCACAGCTGCTATGAGGAGAAAACAACAACCTTTAAAGCCACCCGAGATGGTGTTTGATACTCAAAAGATTTAGGGTGGAGTATCACTTTAAAGCAAAGACACCAACACACAATGTCAGTATATCTGTATACTCTGCAAAGCAGCCTGCCTTTCATGAATTGTGTGGTTTAATATTGATGATTATTATCTTTTTTCGAGTGCTAATCAGTGGTTGTGAGACACCATGTCAAAAGAATGTCAAACTAAATGTAATATTACTCTTCCTTTCGGACAAAATTTAAGCAAATTATTTCTCATACTGGTAAGGTATGAGACATGGTCTACATATCCATTGATTATTAATGATTTTATTCATATAAATCATAACAGATTTCCTTAATATCAGTAATAATAAGAGTCTGACGTTGCTCAGTTCCTAAAAGCCAGTCTATTGAGATACTTATAATAATATTACAAATGCATATGAAACTTGGGATCCATACTGTTTTTATGACAAGCTCAGATGTGATGTGTGACCATAGTTTTAACGGATACATTGTTTATTTGATGAGAAAAGTTAGAGTATTTTGTTAGAGTATTTAGTATGTGGGTAAACTGTCAGTGTGAGAAGAAGGATATATAGTGGGGGAAACTGGTGATAAAAGTATAACACGTCTCGAATGGACATTCTTGTGCCAATTTTCAGATATATTCTAATATGTTGTCCAAAAAAATGTCTAATTTTTTTTCTAGATACCTACTGAGGTTAGAATTGAATGTTGTGTAAAGAACAAAATGTAATGCAAGGCAATACAATGGTTATTGATTCTATTCCCAAAGACTTTTCATTACATCTGTATTGGTTATTTGAAAAAAGAGAGAAAAAAAGAAGAAAAGTTGAATTAGTTTAAAGCCTGTGTTCAGTTCTGTCAAATCTGATTTGACTCAGCAGAAGTGGACTTTAAGAGGTGATGATGATGATAATATTAGACGTTGGATTCTATCTGTATATATGAGATGTACATTTCTAGTGTGTGCATAAAAGTCAAAAGATTTAGTTATAAAAATGTATGGTTTTTGGATTATCAAAGGGCTGGTGTGTCTTTTTCTACTATTTTGGTACTGTGTTACAATCAGTTGTCTGTCTACTTTTGATTTGTACTGTCCGTTGGATTTATTTGTACTTTCACTTTTGTTATGGAGTTGCATTAGCTTGGATCTTCCTTATTTGGGCATCAATTCTGGGCATTTATTTCACAATTTGAATCAGTTATTGTGACGTATGATTGGGGGACTTGGATCAATATTTGTTCTGTCTTGGGTAAATATAATGCAGCACATGTCTACTTCAGCTTGAGCTTCTATTGAGCTTGAAGAAAGTTGAACTTAAACCACCCTGTGTGGAAAGATTTGTCTTTTCAGGTTTCTGAAGTAGATCTACTTCTCAGCTTTTCTTTTGCATCGTTTTTTGTATAAAACCAAGGACCTGACACAAGAAGGGAATTCATCTGATGTAGTGATGATTTGGCAATTTGAGCAACATCTGACAATCTTGTTACTTTTCTGTCCAATCATTAAATGTACATATTTTACTTTCTTTGTCTAGAACTCTAAATCTTTTGCATCCATGTAAAATTACAATGTAATTGGCAAAAAGGAATGTGCATTGCTGCTCGATATCAGCTATTGTGATTAAGATTAAGTGATTATATTGCGCTCGGGACAAAATGATGCAGTATTTAGCTGTGTCATAACTGTGCACCTTGACACAGAAAATTCATCAATTTAATGACGTGCAAAGTGTAAATACTACTGTTGCTTTTCTTCTACGCTACAGTTTTGCCTTTTATTCTGACACAGCTATGTCAAAGCAATGGATTTTATGCTGAAACCTCTCTATGCTCTTATACAGGTACAACATATACAGACGGTTGACAGTTAGACTCTTATTCACATCATGTACTTTAAACAAACCTATCGAACAGCATTTAGATTGAGTCAGCCACTGAGTTTAAGAAGCCTCACGTGGATATTGTTTCCTCAGGGAAATGTGTCTATTTGTAATGAATAGAGAAAAATAATAAAAGTTGATACCCAAACTGAATGAAAATATACTGTCGGTAAAATGTTTTATTACAGTACATCTGTATGTCACCTCCTTCAGTTCAGTTTATTTGCTGTGCTTTTTATTTACAGCTCCCACGCCTCAGCAAGAGGCTCATCTTGGGTATATGTATTGTTTGTATTGGCAGAGATGTAAATTTTTTGAAAAGTTTTGTACTTTATAATTTATTTTTTATTTATTTTCATTTCTTTTTCCCTGAGGATTGTATTTCAGATTTATCTTGATTTCTTTCTTTTCAATAAATGTTCTCAAAATGATCACGTCAACGAGTAATTTGTTTCCATTGGGCATGAATGGGATACCATAATGCTACAGGTATAAAGTATGCAGTTCTATGTAGAGAATGATTAGCAGGCTGCAAGAGGCAGACTTTCAAAGTATAGTATTTCTGAGCCGGTAAAAGTGCAGTACCTGGTTAATGTGATGTGGTCACAAGATATTTTACACAAGATATACACAAATTGACAGGGATCACCTAAATGTAAACAATTGAGCATCACATATAGGATTGTGGGATATCAAGGGCTGCAAATGTTACACGGGTTGTGTCCTCCCAATTCAGGGACAAGAGATCTCATTTAGCAGCAGAAATTTGACAGGCAGCACATTTTTAATGCATTCATTCTAGAAATGTGGACTTTGCTGAGATGTACAGCACAGCTCCAGTCTTGAGCAGCTCTTCCTCTCAATGGTGTTGGCACTCCCTAAAGTATACAAATGCAGCTTACATCAGATCCTGTGTATATCAGGAGGCAGGAGGAAAAATTGTTAACTGTAAATCGTTTGAAAAATGAGACCCAAGAGAAAGTTTGACACCCACAAATCTTATGTTGACTTCTGGATCCTCCTGTGTGACATGCAAAATCGTCTCAATGCAACAACATTGACAGCTTTCAGCTAAGTCCAGACAGCTAACTGCAGACATGACTTTACATAATTTCATCATGTAATTGGGCAGCCGTCTGTTAGTCATCAATTTACTTTCAATGGCACTCTAGTCTATGCTGCACCTGTTTATTCAAATTACATCTTTATCAATCGTGTTATCAGTATTGCCCATTTAAATGTCCCAAGTGACAGGTAGCACTCAGGACGGTGTCCACTTTTTTACGCCTACATAAGCACTTTCCATTAGTCCGTATCATCCGCAAGCTTGCAGACTTTGACTGAGGGATTTACTCACAATTCATAGCATTCTGATGTTAGAAAGTTAAAGCAGGGGTGACAATGTCATTTTCACTTTACATGTACATTGTAGCAAGCACTATGTCAAGTGTCTCTTTGTCCTATGAAGGTATCAGTATGATTATTTTATTATCATCCGATGACATAAATGATCCCCCTGGCCCACATTTTAAACATTTATAAAAATGGTGGATAGACTAAGTGTGGAAGTGCATTCACTTTTCTGCCCGTGCTGATTTGAAGGTGGTACCGTTCACAGGAAGTGGACTGTCATTCTGGCTGTGTCCTTGTTAGCTAATGAGCTAGTTAGTTGCCATAACAGGCAAGCAAATGTGTACCTTTTGGAAAGATGAATTAAACCGTACCTAAAGAGTGAATTTGGAAGAGATTTGCGTTTACCCGCTGTGATGTTGCGTGTCGGTAGTAAAGCCGCCTGGTAAGTTCCCATTTCATAAATGTAACGTTAACAGAAGCTAGTAGGTATGAGGAAACCACACATAGCTGGTCATTCTGACAGCTGAGGACAGCGAAGCTAGCTACCTGCTTCGTGTAAATAGCCGTTGTAAAAACATATATTTAAAATAAATATATCATAGCTAACTAGATGCATAATATATCTCCACACACAGTCACTGAAATTTATTATAAACTGCTGGAAGCCGGCCTGTGCCGGTGTTGTGGATTTTTACGTTACTTTAGCCAGCTTACTTAGCTAGCTAACGCAGGGAGTGTGGTTTATCCTACAGCCTGGACACGGTTGACAAGTGTTATTTGAAAAACAAATTGGCTTACAGACTATGGTGATTTGAGTTGACATACCTTTTATTCTCCAATATTGTTTGCTTAGCTAAGTATATGGTAGCAATGGGCCGTAAACTTGATCGATTACAGATTGTATTTGAATGTTCTGCAGACAGGTAAGCTAACGTTAACGTTGTAAACTAACTTTAGCTTAAAATATGTAACTTACCATATCTTCTCTTTGTCTGCATGTTTTTGTGGTTCTACGTTGTACTAAAAGGACCACTCACAAAATGGATAACTTGTCATTTTAACGTTATGACAGACTTGTACAGCAAGCTTTAGCTACGAGCTCTATTACACGTATCAGTTCTGTATCTCGTCGGCTGGTTCAATTCACCACTCCAAGGCTACCTCCTGATGATAGAGTAACAGCTGGAAATGAAGACATTTCAGTTTTACTTCTATTACTTTAATCCTACTATTGCTGTTGCTAATGTTACAACAACAACAACAACAACAACAACAACAACCACCACCAGTAGTACTAATACAAGCTTTAGATTTCCTTGTTTCAAAGTGTCACATTTTTATCTGGTAGAATGTTTCTTGAGACTAAAATTTGATTTTCTGTTCATTTTTGGACCGTGCCTGCATCATCAGGGCTAGAATTTGGGGGGTGGGCATTATCAGTAGCTGCCATTGAGATTATATTTTCAGGAAGGTGAGTGTGTGTAATTTATTTAATTATTTATTTATTGTCCAATTTCACTGTCATCTCAGCTTGGCCTGCAGGAACCTGGTCTCCAACAACATGGGGGTGAGATTTCGGGTACCGCTGCAGAAGCTGCACCCTCTCTCCCGTGCCATCCACCACCGCTACTCGGGGAACGCCAACCCTCAGCGACCCCCTCATCGCACGGCAGCCCGTTATTTTACCTCCATGTCACGGTTGCCCATGCGGCCTCCCAAGCCTCCCCCAGGGTCTGGGGGCCGTAACCACCAGCAGCAGCGCAACTTCTGGGTGGCCCGCCTCGCTGCCCGTCTGCTAAAGCTCCGATACATTCTGCTGGGCTCAGCAGTGGGAGGAGGGTACACAGCTAAAAAGGTCAGTTTTGAGTGTCTCCAACTCAGAGTTGTCAGTTATCTCATCATCGCACAGTTGAGAGAGAGAGACAATTGTCAAATGAGCTGGGTGATAAACATAAGATAACATAATATTGTCATTTTATCTCCAGACCTACGAAGAGTGGAAGGACATGCTACCTGATTTTAGTGAATACAACTGGGTCATTCCTGATTTTGTCTGGGAACTGAGTGAACAAATTGATCTTGGTAAGTATTTTCATTTTAATATCATGATTCAAATCAATATCCTAATACCTGGCTTTGTCTTCCCTGTAAAGGATCCCTGATTTCAGTACTGTCAGTTATTCCTCAGTTATACTTTAAGCATGGTTGCACCATTATGCATCTTGAGATAAGACTCCAACCTTTCCTCCACTTGACATATTGTCTCTTGTATCCCCAGATAAACTGGCCAAAGCTCTACCAGAGATAGAGGAAATAGCCAAACTACTACCTGACCTAGACAAGATAGGCGAGAACTTCACTTTCCTCAAAAGCCTCCTGTCCTCCGGTGAGTGAACAAAATCTCAACTATATCTTCATAAAGTTACTGTATCATAACAAAAATAAAACCATTATTTGCAGACATCAGAGTGTCTAGTCCAGGTTTCAAATGAAGAAAATGGTAATTGTACCAAATTAAAACCTTTTATATAATATATCATATATACTGTAGAGCAGCCAAACCAACTGTTTGGCTACAGTATACCATGTTTAAAGTATTGTATTTGTGGTTTCTCCTACCTCAAAGTGACCTTCGCAGAATGAGATAACATAGGCTCATATGTTATGAAAAGATATGCGGAAGTAGACCTCTTCATGCTCTGAATTGCTGCTTTTTCTGGATTCTACTTTTTGCAACATGATGTTGCAAAAAGTCATTTATTCAGATGGGACCAGGTGCACATTGCTGAGCAGTCCTGGGTAGACTTTTGTCAAATTAAATGTTTTTATGTACATTCTTTCAGTTCTTTTTGCTATTTATTTAAAATCATCACCTAACAACACACAAACTGCTTTGTATCGCTTTTAATAAGCAATTTTGCCATTTCTCTGATAAGATGAAAGCTCTCATGACTTGAAATCTTCCCCACGCGCCATCTTTTGAAAATCACTTAGTTAAATCTTGCTGGAAAATCCCTGATTGTACAGTATAAGGGGTTAACTACGATTAGGGTGAAACTGAAAACTCCTTATCCAGGAAAGCAATAGCTTTAACCATGCCTCTCTGGTCGTGTGGAAAACCACTAGCATCTAGTCACAAGGTAAAGGAAGTGATAATATTAAGAAATCTCATTTTGCCTACAAATCTCAATAGAGGAAATACCTTTAATTAGCGCAACCTCTCGATTGGCTGGTTTTGGGGTCCTTGAGGATCAGATCCAGTTTGGGGTGTGCTTATCTCTTTTAACAGTTTCTCATAAAGTGGCTACTTCACTCGAAGCTCCGGCACAGCATCAGCTTTGTTTTAATACACATCATGTAGCTGTGTCCCTGCTTTGACCACCATCCCTCTGCTTCTGTCTTTTATGATTTTTATCTTGTGTTGTTCTTCCTTTCTCCCCCTCCCCTACCCTCCTGTCCTCAACATTCTTCACAGGTGTGAGTTTGGGTAGTGAAGTCAAAGGAGCTTCTGGTCTGCATCTCTTGTTAGGTGTGTAAACCCCCCGCACTCAGTAGCGCTGCCCACTCCCCTCTTTTCTTTCTGCCGCTGTTTGACCACCATCTTGCCACAATATTGGTATGGTTGTGGGTTCCTACTTGCCATGGTTCGCCTCTAAAGGCGGTAGCAGAGCATCTTCCCAGGACGTTGGCTTCCAGGTTGCAGACCAGTGCTGCTGCCAACGGCAGTGTTCATGGTTAATGCAGGTTCTGTATTCAGTGAATGACCTGTCACTAGGATGGTGAAAAGGTCTCATCTTGGGCTCAGGGTCTTCAGTGGAGTATGCTTATTTATGCAGACATTCAGTTATACTCTGTGGTTGATACCTAGAATCAATAAAGGCCTCACTCTTTAAGTTTCTCTTCCTTTTTCTGAAGTCTTTTAAAATTCTTTGAGAACTTGGTCACGATTCCCTCGTTCATATCTAAGCACAAGTGCAGTAAAAGAAAAGTGTTAAATGGGGGCCATGATGTTCATTTTTTCCTGGTCTGTAAAGCTCTAAAATGCAGATCCAGCGTGTTCGCCTTTAGTATGTCCCCCTCTTCCCTTTTGACTTTCTTTAACCTGACTGTCCTTGGCTGTACTTTGTCCTACCTGTGTGGTTTTTGCCTCCTTTGACTTCCACCCTCTCTCTCCCCTGGCCTGTACAGGCTGTTTTTCTTTTAATTACGTTAACATTCACTAATCTTTGGGGCGATCTCAGTCTGCCTTTTAGTTATTTCCTGTCAAATGTTTGGAAAATGCACACAAAATACATTGAACATCCATTGACGTTTTAATATGTCAAGATGTTGACGTATGCAAATGTACACTAAATGTTTGTTTTGTTAAATTGTGCTAAATAGAGGTAAAATAATAAATAAAAAATAATGATAATATTGTAACCCTAAAATGTATTAAGGTCATGTACAGTGGTATATGGAAAGACCTAATCCTCCAAAGTCATATACAGAGACTTTTCAGGCCAAACGGACCACATGTCTGCTGTGAGTTTTTTTCAGCTCTAGTCACGTTGCCCCAGAAAAGTCCACCAATCAAAATTTCAGTAATCCGTGTTCAACCTATACCTACATGGAACCATCTATAACCACTTTTCTAAACCTTTATGGCATATTTTTAAAGTTACCTGGAAGAACTCCAGGTGCACTAAATGTTTTGAATATGTTTTTTACTCTTACTGGAACTGATTACATAATAAGTAATAATGCATTCTTTAAACAATCTTAATGTTGTGCTTTGGCCTGAGCTATTTAAATAGTACTGCAGTTTATAAAAACAAACAAACCCCATAGTAAAGTCACTGCTAAATAAGTCAATTACTTGAGTCAACATCCTGATTGGACTGCTTTATTCTTATTGTTATGAAAAAAGACTTCTGAAAACATTTTATATGTGTATATACAGTGTATATATGTTTTTCTCAGCATTTTCCAAGCATTTGTAATTTCATCACTCTTATTTTTCTAATCGTAGGCATGCTTTAAACGATGGATATCTGGCATCTTTTCGCTATGGGCATTATTTTCTCCCTAAGCTTGTTTATATTCAGCACTCAATAGTCAAGATTTACACTTTCATAAATAATTTCATTCTGTGTTGTTGTGTCTCCTCTGGTAGAAAACTCAGGCGATCCTCCACTAAAAGCCACAGATTCTTCTGCTGCGGCCACGCAAGATGGCAGTGACAAGCAATACAAAAAGGCAAGTTTATAAAACCTGTTGACACTCCTCAGTTTTGTCTCCTCTGCTCTACCACTGCTCTGTCTCACTCAGCTCCTGTCTGCAGCTTGGCTACCTTTCACTTCAGTGGCAATAACTGTAGTGGATTTAATCAAAATCTAGTTTGTATTGTTCAAGGCATAAAACCAAAGAATTTAAGGGCCCTAAGGCACTAAGGAGACTTTTAGTGTTGACTGTCACCTCATGTCGCTTCGCATAAGTTGTTAAAAGTTACACTTTAACGAGTTCCTAATTATATGAATGTATAATATAATATTTTTGGGTGGGGTTTGAATCAATCAGTTCTGCTGAATGTGAATTGTGAGTTTCACACTGGCTGCATGCCTTCAGCATAATCAAGATAAGCTTTTGTGGCCATGTGGTAAGAAAATGGCTCTTCCCATTTTATGGCATTCATACAGTAACAGTATGATTGAAAATATGGTTCATTGTGCAAACGTAAGTGCCAGACTCACTACAGAGGAGCTTGCTTTTAAGTGTGGTATTGACAGAGTATAACTGGGAGTTTATGCACACTAATATTTGTCATTGCTTCAAAAGTACCATTACTCCTTGTCATGCCTCTCAGCTGTTGTACAGCAGTCTCTGACAGAACACTTTGTCTGCACATTTGTTTCATTTCTGTTCTCTCTGTTTCTCTCTGTTTTCTTTTCTTTTCCACAAAGTGACCTGTTTCACCTTCTGTTTTATTTTTTATGTTTTTGTGTGTTTTTAACACTGTACAAAGTCTAAACAATGAAAACATGATGTGAAGGTTTGACAATGAATATTAAGAAGAGCCTTTAAAAAAAAAAAAAAAAAAAAAGATTCTTTCTTTCCTCTCCTGCGCCCTGCTTTTAGTCTACAATCATGGTCTCCAACATGAGCACATATAACACAACACAACTCTTAAAAGTTGATGTTTTTAAATGACATTCTGCATTTCACAGAGCAGAAAGAAGCAAAAAACAGCACAAAGTTAAATGATGATGTCATGTTGGGGACCCCTGAACTAAAGCAATGCTATCCATTATGTTTCATGCTTCACCCCTGATAGAGAAATACCCCAGTTCTTGCTTTGCTTGTTTAATCATCATCTTCAGCTTCATCAGACATTATGTTAAGAACCCCCAAACATCATTGTGTTGCAGCGCATTAAAACATTGTGGTCTGAACTTGGTCATTATTGTACCTTTTACAGTAAAACCTGAATTTCCATCCCCTCACTGTATTTTCCTTTGCTAAGTATAAGTATGAAAATCAGTTATGGTGTTGTCTGATTCATGGTGAACGCACAGTCCACAGAGGTGCATGATGGTGAGGAAAGAGAACAGGGTCACTGTTGTTGCCACTTGCGGAGAGGTGCTGGTTGTGGTATTAGTCACCTCCTCTGCATTCAGTCTGGCAAAGTTTGGCGTCTCCCCTTTGTGTTTGAGAGAGACTGACTTTGTTTGATTGCACTGATGATGGTGGCAAGATTACCAATACCCAAAGACCTTGATTCTGGCAAACTTGAGCTTTTACTGTATCATGATTCTCCAGCCTGAACGGCACCAATGCCAGTGACTGAGACACAGGCCAGGTTTCGTCTGTTGTCGCCCTGTGTTTGGATGCAGCATTTGCCTTTATGGCTGATCAGCCCAGTGGCTGGTTGTTGTCTTTGTTGCTGCTCCTGCCTGTCTCTCATCATGACGTACCCCAGCAGGGTCTGCTTGGCGAGCTCATTCTTATTCAGCAGCAGATCCAGCGGCACGAGGAGGAGGTCCGGCGGGCCGCAGCCGCCAGTAATGCGCGTCCCCCACCGCCAGAGCCTGCTCCCAGTCCGCCTCCGAACCCCAGCCCCCCTCAACAGAAACGCAAGGTGAAGGTCTCACCCCACTTAGATTGGCCCTATCCCACCAATGCCTCCTCAAAGATACAGAGATGAAACAGAATTTATATTGTAGGACAATTTCATTTCTACCAGCCACCTTGACAAAATGATAATTAAGTAGTAGTTTAATTAAAACAGTAATCTAACACCAGGCTGAAAAGCAGTGTTTCACTGCCCTCTCTTATAAAAAGTTTTAAGTCTGTTGCGCCTCTGACCACAACCAGCATCACTGATGGGTGTGGTAGGATGTGCTCAGAGGTGTGCTCTGCGGCGCCTGAAAGGCACACCCATCAATTCTGTTCCAGTGTACTGACTGATAATTTGGAGTACACCTAACCACGAAAACTGCAGCAAGTTGAGAGGGAAAACCACTGGAGGTCAGCAGAAACGAGATTTTCAGCTGATGTTAAGTTTCTCTTTAATTAACTTAATTTGTAAGAATAGAGCTTGCAATTTGAATATTCAAATAAGACTCATTTTATAAAAGCATTGAAGATCAAAATTTTAGTGGCAGTGCTTTCTCTTACTCCCTAATATACAGAGGATGGAGGACACAACAACTGCAAAATAATGCATTAACACTATAATACACTCCAGTGCTGTGGCCATGCAGTAAATGCAATGTTTATTGTGCCAACAATGTCCAATTTCTCTTGAAATTCAATGTTTATTTTGTCTAGAGCATATACAGCAACATCTTAAAATAGTATAACACCACCATAAATTAAAGAAATCTGACAAATGTATTTGTTGCATTGCTATTGCAGTGGATTGCATTATATTTTACAGGTGTTTTTGTGTCTATTCCATGGCGTTCATTTCTTGTAACCTTTTAAGATCATTTATAATATCTGTAGTGCAGATAAAGTGGCCTGTCAATACTTAAGTCTGTCCCCTATAATACCCAAACAGTAGCCTCCATGTATCACCCCATAGTCTGTCAGGCTGTGCCCAGATTTGCTTTGCCGGTCAGCTGTGGAGAAGGCATGCATGGACCTTCATAGGCTGGTTCCAGAAGCACAGTGACGTAGCTCAGTCTCACTCTCTCATGCAAATGGATGGATAATCATCAGCAGCACTCCATTCATGTACGGAAACACTGCATGGAGTGGAGTGGCAACCCGCTGCATGGTGTGAGCTGCACTTTCTGAAACTACCATGAATGGAGATTTGGCTATGCTGTCAACAGCAAGGTAGAAGCCTTAAGCTTATGAGCAGTTTTGTAATGCCTAAGTGAGTATTAATTAAGGAAATTAAAAACATTTTAATACACTGTTGGCGCTGGAAGGTAATTTACAGCACACTTCTTGTCCTTGTGTAGTGTAGAAAGTAGTTTGGTGTGTCTGTCTGTATGTTAAATTCCCTTTCTTCTGCTGCCAATCCCATTTGTTCATGTATGTTGTATCTCCTGCTTTCTGTCCTGTCTCTCTCTCGTCCTTACAAACATGTTGCAAGTACATAAGAGATGTAATCAAATGAGTTTTGCTCAATCATGAAAAATCAAGCTATAATGACGAAATGATTTTGTGATGTATATTCAGTTGTATTTTTCAGGGCTCCCTCTGTGATTTGTGCCTGTTTGTGAATCAATAGCTTGCTGATCAAAGCGGAGTAATACCAGAATGAGTTGTGTCTGGCTGAAATCAGATTTTTGTTCCTCTCTTTATGCATTAACTTGACTCTCAACACTGGTTCTCTCTGTAATACACTGTGCACGTAATCAACCTTCGTGGTGCTGGTGGGATTTCATGCAGTGAGAGTAACAGGAAGCATTTTCAAAACAGAAAGGAAGCATTAACTCAATGTGTTGCTTTTTCTCCTTCAACCTGTAGTCATCAGACAAAGAAAAGGTAGACCAGCTTCAAGAAGAACTGCTCCGTACGCAGGTACAGTAGATTGTGTTTGACTTAAAATCTAGACTGAATTTCTTTGAATGAGGAATGTGAGTGTCGTGCAGGTCTTCCAAATCTTTTAGAACTTTTATTTTCCAATATTTTAAATACTGTATGTCTCATTTCACAGTGAAATGAAATTGTATAAAATAAAAGTCAAATAGGTAAAGATCTTTATTCAACCTGAAATAGCTGAAAAAGGTGGTAAATCGCACAATTGCATCACGAGATCAAATATTGCCTCCAGGTTTTGGCAAAAATATTCTTTTAGATGTGAAATGTTACTGATGCTGGTTGTTTATCCCATAGCTAAAATATCAGCGCATGCTGGAGAGACTGGAGAAGGAGAATAAAGAGTTAAGGAAAGTGGTGCTGCAAAAAGACGATAAGGGGATTCACCAAAGGAAAGTGAAGGTGGGTTGCTCACATACACACAATATACACTAACATGTCATTTTAAAGTTTGCCCTTGAGGCTTGCATTTTGCCAGATTTGCTTTATCAAACATTATCATTCTACAGATACAGGAATATTTCCTTCAATTATCCTTACTGTCATTATCAACTAATTGCAATGTAAAGATACATATCATTAATGTTTATTACTTTTGTGTTTCTCATGTAGAAATCCCTGATTGACTTGTATTCTGAAGTCCTGGACATCTTGTCTGACTACGATGCCAACTACAACACCCAGGACCACTTACCCAGGGTAAGGAGCAGTCAAATGTAGTTGTACTGTTCATGGGAAATTGATTTCTGTCAAAGACAGGCTTTATTTATCTGTTGGCTCTCCCTCCATTCACAATATGTTAAAGGGATTTCTTCTTCGACCAGGTTTTTGTTTCTGATACAAATGATGCAAGAAACATATTAATATACAAAAATAAATAAATATGAAGCATTGGTATCTTAGTTTAAATAAATCATCTCAACACCAAAACACCAATAACCTTGTATCTTACATTTTTTGGACCCTGATCACTTAATTCTTCCTGTTTCCTTTTACAGTTCGTCCTCACGCCATTTGGTTTAGCGGTCTTCCTTTCTCCTCTTCTGTCTACTCTCCACTTATCTATATTTTGTCCAACCCCTCACCCATTTCCTCCTCTTCTGTTTCAGGTGGTTGTGGTCGGAGATCAGAGTGCTGGAAAGACTAGTGTGCTGGAGATGATAGCCCAGGCCAGGATCTTCCCCAGGGGCTCAGGGGAGATGATGACCCGCTCTCCTGTCAAGGTATGTGGGACCAGATTGGCTGATGTTTGTGTAGTTATTCCTTTAAGAAAAAACTATTTCCACCAAGGATTTCCTCTGAAGTTAGCCCTGGGATAAGGATATGCAGTGTGAAAAGCCCTATTGTGAGAATTTGTTGACATGAAATGGCCATGAAATGACAGTATTTACATCCATTGCCAGCCAGAATTGACAATTAAGGAATTCATCTATTTTGGGAGTGGAAAATACACAGGAACACAGTTTTGATGGATTTCTGTAATTTATCTGAGCCCTTGACAATTATCATCTTCTTTCTGCAGGTAACACTAAGCGAAGGCCCCCACCACGTGGCCATGTTTAAGGACAGTGGCAGAGAGTTTGACCTTACCAAGGAGGAGGATGTAAGTCACAAAGTCATTCACTCCATGCGTCTAATATGAATTTTAGAACCAACATTTTTCCTGTTTACACCATTTATATCTGGTGGTTCTTCCTCTTTCCTGCAGCTGGCTGCTCTGAGGCATGAGATTGAGCTGAGGATGAGGAAGAGTGTGAAGGAGGGACAGACAGTCAGCTCTGAGGTTGGACATTTCATTCAGATAGCAAAGCTGCTACTTGATGATTTACTTCTGTAATGTTTCAGAGAATAATGATGTTTATTTTTTGCATGTCAGACGATATCCTTGAGTGTCAAAGGTCCCGGCATCCAGAGGATGGTGCTTGTTGACTTACCAGGTGTCATCAGTGTGAGTATACATTCTTAAATTAATTCTTAAATTAATATTTGACTTTATACTGAATACTTTCTGTAATGTATACCCTTTTTTGTGTTATATTACTCCACTCATTATTGCCTTATGTTTTCATATTATTCTTTACAGGATGTCCGTTTCAGATAATTAGTTTTTCTTGTATTGTTGTATTGTAGATGAGTTACATCGTACAAGTTACGTGTTTGTGGAATTATTATCCTTATTTTATTTTGAATTTCATCTCATGTAAAATCAAAGCCAATAGACCAAACTTCTTGACAAATGCAGTAATACAAATACAGTCTTTAAAAGTTTTTTTCTCTTTAAGACGGTGACTGCAGGCATGGCATCAGATACTAAGGAAACCATCTTCAGCATCAGCAAGGCCTACATGCAGAACCCCAATGCAATCATCCTCTGTATTCAGGGTGAGCCATGAGTAATGAGTATACTGTTCGCTGTTGTAACAATCATACATAAAGGCACATTTGTCATAGTGAGCAGGGAGATGGTCTGTCTGACTTAAAGACCCTCCACCTATGTCCTATTGTTGTGTTTTTAAGCAAAACACCAAATCTCAGTCTTTCATCGTTTTCATGCTCCTTGCCATCCTTATTGTTATGATATGTACACCATTATCATTTCTCCTGTGACCTTCCTTGTTGCCCTCCAGATGGCAGTGTGGATGCAGAGCGGAGCATTGTAACAGACTTGGTTAGCCAGATGGACCCCCAAGGGAAGAGGACCATCTTTGTCCTGACCAAGGTGGACTTGGCTGAGAGGAACCTGGCCAGCCCGAGCAGAGTAAGACAGCTTAGCTTTCCCAAAAATATAATACAACAAAAATGTTACTGTATTTGTAAAGGATTATGTTGACGCCATGGCACTTATTCACATATTTCATCACAGTGATTGTGATGACAGCATGGATCTGTCTACAGGCTCTTCACTTACATCATCAAGAAGGACAGCAATGCCATATTCTTGACTCATGAATTCTTAATTGATAAAATAAACGATAATCATTATCGTCCCCAGTAGAATGGCATCAAGATCACAGAAATTGCAAAGCTGAATTTAATTAAGTGCTGCATTTGCAGATTTCTTCAAACCAGTGGATAAAGTGTCAGCCGCTGTGAGTGAAGCTATATGCAGCTGCTCCACAAGAGGGAGTTCAGCACTTTTATTTGAACTTGATGGTCCTTCAGTGAGCCAGTGTTGGAGAAACTTGTACTATGAAGTGGACTACCGTAAGAATCAAAATCCTTTGTTTTACATTTTCTCTTTCAGATCCAGCAAATAGTGGAAGGAAAGCTGTTTCCCATGAAGGCCCTGGGTTACTTTGCTGTGGTGACAGGAAAAGGTACTGCTGAGTAATCCATCATGCTGCATTTAATTTCACATTATTTAATGAGGACTCATAAGTAAAGGTCATGATCATGTCCTAATTCCCTAACTTGGTTTCACGACACCTCTTGTGGTAACCAGGGAGCTTGTTGGAGATTCAACTTTTCAACTTTCTATTCTTGTTTGCATACACACCTCAGTAGGAAAGCGTTTGTCTCGTATTTTATTCTAGACAGTATTATTATTATTATTATTATTGTTATTGTATGAAATCCAGTATTAACTGAATTCTCTCACCTGTCGACTTGTGTGCAGGGAGCACTGGTGAAAGCATAGACTCCATTAAAGACTATGAGGAAGACTTCTTCCAGAACTCCAGATTACTGAGGCAAGTTACACCTGATTCGCTAAACTTAAATGCTTCATCAAATTATGTTAATTTAAAGTTGACAATGAATGTGTTTGCAACAAGGGACGGCATGCTGAAGGCCCACCAGGTGACCACAAAGAACTTGAGTCTGGCCGTCTCTGACTGCTTCTGGAAGATGGTTAGGGAGTCTGTTGAGCAACAGGCTGATGTCTTCAAAGGTATGACTGCACTTGCAGGACTAAACTTTCCAAGAGGGGGGGCTTGACTGATTCATACGCCTTGTTATTTGTGCCATTTAGTGAATGTTTATATCCAAAGATTTTACATGCATGTTAAAACAGTGTGAATGGACATGGTAGATTTTTATCCATTAACTGCACAGGGAACAGGTGCAACTACTGCTCCTCTTCTGACTCTTCCCCCCTCCCTGTATCGGCCTCACTCAGCCCACCCTGCCATACCTTTCCACAGATCTGCCTTCCTACTGCAATTAGTCTAGACAATCACAAGCCCATTGCTAACAGCACAGGAGATTTATGGCCGTGACACTGCAGTTCCCATAGGCCTATTGTGTGGTGTATCGATCCATATCCCATCAAATCACACACAGCCGGCCTCGATCCTCCATGCTTGGCGCCACCAGCCAACAAACCAGCAATTAGCCTAATCTCCACTGTGGATAGGGAGCTGTGCAAAGGGACAAGAGGCTTGGTGTGTGTGTGTTTCTGTGTATGTGTGTGTCTGTGTGTCTGTGTGTGTGTGTGTGCATATATGAGAACAAAAATTGTGACTTTTGATAAAGAGTGTGTGATTGGCCCCATCCCCTTTCCTCCTAAGGGACCAGTTAAGAGAGTGAGTGTGTCCTCACCCACTTTTTTTTAAAGGATAGGCACCATTAGCAGTCTGAAAGCTGCCTTTATGTCATACCAAGTTAAAACATAGCCGGCCCTATCCCCGTATGGTCATTGCCTGTTGATTATAGAGAATTACTGTTTGATGGAGTATAACATCAAAGGTGTAAAACCAATAGAAACATGGAGAAGATGAGTTTCGTGCTGGCATGAGCATGACCTCTTTCCAAATGACACATATTAAGGTTAATTTATTTAGAAATTTTAAAGAACCAGTTTAAGTTTCTAACAAGGCTTAATGGGTTTACTATTGATATTCAATTAAAATCGTAAAATATTAGAGATTGTTCATTTGATATTGTTACGGTTTGTTTAAATCAAATGTTAATTTTCACTGTTCCTTCTCACCCCAGCATCTCGCTTCAACCTGGAGACAGAATGGAAGAACAACTACCCTCGTCTGAGAGAGCTGGACAGGGTGAGAAATTAAACAACACTTTTACATTGCTTTTTAATAGAGGCTCGACAAAAACCAAAGTATGAAATAAAGAAGTGGTAACTCATTGGTGGCACTGTTTTCACAAATGTTGTTTATGGAAAAATGAGATAAAAACGAGTTCACACAATGAAAGTTTTCCAAAGGCGTATACTTACGATACAGATGTTATTTTGTCTTTTTGCAGAATGAACTCTTTGAAAAGGCCAAAAATGAAATCTTGGATGAAGTCATTAGTTTGAGTCAAGTGACCCCACAACACTGGTAAGTTGATGATGAGCTAATATCTCAGGCCCATTATTCTGGTTACTATCTTAGAAAAGCTGTTATCAATGTTTATTTTGAACATACAAAATACTGGAAACAATCTGAAAAAATCTGTAGGTCCAATCAGATTTTCTATTTTTATATCAAATGTCTTCATTTATTTAAATACCTTTTAGAAGCGCAAACATTTTAAACTGTAGTTTAACCTTTTTTAACCTATCAGGATTTATAGAATGTTTTGAGTGCTTTGACCTGTAGTTGGGTCAGATGTCATTCTAGCATTAAATATAGATAACATTGGGGAACAATTTGAAAAAAAAATTCTGTTGAGTTAGATTTTTTATGCTGATTAAAACTAAAATTGGCATGCTGATTCCAAAATTGCAGTCAGTTTTTTTCTAGCACGTCAAGTTTTTTCTCCACAGCTTACCCTCCAGATAAGCAAAATTCCACTGATTAGCTGTTGTAAGACTTGCCAGCTGATTACGATTGGACTCATCTACAGCTACGTGGCAACTTGTTTGTGCAGTCACAATTGAGACAGTGCGGTGAGAGGTGTGTGCAGCTCCCAATAGGTCAGTACTATCACACACATATCTGTTAAGTACAGTATTTTTCATATTTTTTAAGAAAACGGGGATCCTATAGTTCAAAAACTTGACGTGATAGAGAAAAACTGAGATCAGTTTTGGATTCCGCACCCAAAAATTAGTTAAAAACAGCTGTCAGACCTAACTCAACAAAAATTGTGTTCCCCAGTGTAATCATTTCACTATTGTTAGTTAGTAGTAGTAGTAGTAGTAGTAGTGTCACTGTTCCACTCTGTGTAGAATATTCGTCTCAATGAGTTGCCACCTTTTTATGAAGACTGAAATGTCTAAAAAGTCTTTGCCAAAAGGCAATTAGATCATGTGTTTTCACTATTTCAGCACTCAACCAGACATGAGTGGAAAGATATTTTTAGAGCAAACAGCAGGTCTATCGCTGGGTGTGTTTATCTGTGCATGAATGCATAGTTATACCTCACCCCCAATGAGGAAAACCTTGCTAAATGAGATGTATGCATGGTGTTGTGGCCGTCCCCAGTGTGCGTGCCATCAGTTCTCCCAGATCAATACTCTGATGAATGGCCCATGGATGGGAACAGGGGTGGCCCTGTTAGCCAGCCAACAGCCAGCCAGAACTATTGGAGATAGCCTTTATTGACAGTGAGGAGTGCTAGCTTGAACAAAAGGGGACCCTAATGAAATATGAGCGTGTGTTTATGATAAATGAGAGAGGCACAACACTGGTCTGGTCTAAGGGGAACTTGGGGAGGGTTTTGTTCCATTGCCACACTGGCGTGGAGAGATGTGGAGAGTGTGAAGGCTGTTAGCTGCTAACAGGGTCAGACTGGAGCTGTATTGGAGTTTACAGTCAAGTGCAATTGCGCCAGCACTGACTACACAAGTGAAAGCAGCTCAGCCAAGAACGATTCCACTTCACTCATTGTTTTCTTACCCCACCGGGTCATTTAACTGAGCTGGACACCAAGACGCAGCTTTGTTACAAACACTCTTGGTTGTTGATCTAAATCTAAAAAATAATGATCAGCATCTAAAAAGAAAGTCTAAGCACCTTCAGCATGTAACTAGAAGTCAGAACAAAGAGAACCAAAATCACAACAGCTAAAAGTGCCAATCAAAACATATCTTCTTCCCTCCAGCTACTGGAAGTTGGCATGACTTATCTTTTACTCTCCCAGGGAGGCCATCTTGCAGAAGAAGCTGTGGGAACGTGTTTCCACCCATGTGATTGAGAATATCTATCTGCCTGCTGCTCAAACAATGGACTCAGGGACCTTTAACACCACTGTAGACATCAAGCTCAAGCAGTGGACCGACAAGCAGCTTCCACACAAAGCACTGGAGGTAACGCAGACTGTCACCTGGTCATTATGTAATTCAGACTGTTTAAAGGGAGATGTTGACTATTACATGAAATCAAATCAAACTTCTTCGATCTTCTAAGTTGACCCTCTGCTGATATGAGGACATTTTTAAATATAAATTAGGTCATGAGTTCGTAGAGTTTTGAGTTATTACTGAATGATTTGGCATTTTACAGATATTTGAATTCTATAATTTAGCATTGTAATATACTCATTGTTCTTTACTTGGCCTTGTGGTAATATGAGCCTTCTCTTTCCCCACTATACGTTGCCTCTCATTAGGTTGCCTGGGAGACGCTGCAGGAGGAGTTTGCCCGCTTCATGGCTGAATACAAAGGCAAAGACCAGGACGACATTTTTGACAAGTTGAAGGAGGCTGTGAAGGACGAGAGCATCAAGAGGCACAAGTGGAATGAGAGGGCCATGGACAGCCTGGTAAACACACAGTAACTCCACTCACCCTGGATGCCACGATACAGAGAGCACACGCACTAGTTGACACTTCCCTAAGCAGACACAATTTCATGCTAATGTGCGATGAATACAAATAAACTGGTCTTGCGAACATTGGTGCAAATACCAATTGATGCTAACATGTGGCACATCTGGTACAGGACTTAATATGCATTGCGATTACATTGCATCTCAACCAGTTAATGTGATTTTTCTTCTTGCCGTGTGTGTGTGTGTGTGTCAGAGGGTGATCCAACACAATGCCCTAGAAGACCGTTCCATCACAGACAAGCCCCAGTGGGATGCAGCCATCCAGTTTATGGAGGAAACCCTGCAGTCACGCCTCAAAGACAGTATGTTTGCCATGTTGGCCTCATGCAGTGTCGCTTACCCGGAAGTCGACTCCCTTCCACGTCTTGTGATAACTTAACTGTCAAAACGTGTCAAAGCCCTGTGTAGATGTGTAGATCAGTATGGCACTAAAACAGTTCAAGGTAATTTATTGTCACGTTTTAACAAACACAGATGTTTAAAACAAAGATTGTACATCAGTGAGGAGAATGGTTGGTTCTTAAATTTGCTTCGGCACATTTGCCACATTTTGGGGTAAATTGTTAAACAAGTCCCAGACACACACATTACATTAGGAAGTGGACAGCTTGTGAGAAGTGGTCATGCGTCAGTGCTATGTTGTCTAGTCTGCTTTACTGCCACAGTTGGAGCTCTGTTTTTATGGCGCCACGAATTCTCATGACATATGATCTCATGGGTGTGTGAAATACTGTGGATAGAAATGGCTACTACTGTAAGAATCATACTCACAATATACATTTAATTCTCTTTTTGTATGTCTTTTCTCTTTGTCTTTTGTGCTTCTCTTTTCTTGTAGCTGAGTCAGTAATCAGAGATATGGTGGGTCCAGACTGGAAGCAGAGGTGGTTTAACTGGACAAATCGCACACCAGATCAGGTCAGAGTTTGAGGGGTCTCCCCAAATTCTTTGGTATAACTGCTGTTTTTTGGCACCGCAGAGACTTTTAAAGTGGAAGGAATATAAAGCACTAGTTAGGCTGGTATAATACCACTTGCCACATTAGTGCCAATCCCAATGTACAGCACACAAAACATTAAATCATCATCTAAATCTAAACATCCATTTGCCACCATGAGGACAGTGCTCACTTCATTTTCTTTGACCTTGTAGCACATTCGAAATGAAACAAAAAATGAGCTGGAGCGCTTGCTGAAGCTACACGATGACCACACAGCCTACTTGGCCAATGACGAGGTCACCACAGTAAGGAAGAATCTGGAGGGACGAGGGGTTGAAGTGGACCCTGTGTTGGTGAGATCAAAACATCTGTGTCTCTAAGCTTGTAAATAAGAGACAGGACAAATATGTTAATGTTGTGAATACTGAGATAGTGAAAATGATTTCTCTATTTATTTATTTATTAATTGATTTGCTAGTTTGAATCATCTTTGTCTTCACTAATTTAAAACATAAGCTTGTTTTTCAATGAAAATCATAACAGCTGTAGCATGCATACATTGTATGTGTGCCCTTGTTATGTCTACCATCTATTAACTGCTGAGTTACTGACTTCCTTACCTGGCCAGATCAAGGACACGTGGCATCAGCTGTATCGCCGACACTTCTTACAGAACGCGCTGGGCCACTGTAACCTCTGTAAGAGAGGTTTCTACTACTACCAGAGACACTTTGTTGACTCTGAGGTAAGGAGAGAGGATGAGTAATCCTGAGTTGTCTCTCTTATTCTCAGCTATATTTAATATTCAATGTGAGAAAAGCTAAGCTTTGTGTGTATGTTTTTTTTTTTTTTCCAGTTGGAGTGCAATGATGTGGTACTGTTCTGGAGGATCCAGAGGATGCTGGTCATCACAGCCAACACTCTCCGACAGCAGCTCACCAATACTGAGGGTAGGGATTGGGGACTTAGTTTAAATGAAAGGAGAAATCACATTTTCATTATATATGAAAACTCTGTCACTGTTTATATTTACCTACCCAGTCAGCCCTGCATTGCCTCTCAGGTTTCGATAAATTGTCTAATTGTCATGTAGTTGGGTTTGGCTGTTTCATACCGGTACTTATCTTGTGAGTTTTTTCTATAATGCTGACAAGTTATTGCAGGAATTTTTATGGCATACTTACGATTTGACTTTTGAGGAGTACACTGTTGCACCAGGTAGATCGTATAGGAGGAAGATTCAACACTGGAGTTCAATGGACACAGAATTTTTTCTGTTATTTGATGAATACCATGAGCAACCAGACTGAACCATATAGTTCAAAGTGGTCTAAATATGGTTGACTGGGGCTGTTACTGCTCGCCTGAGCTTTGTGATATAATTTACCCGAGATCCTCTACTAGGTATCCAGATCATAGATAACCATTCAATAATGAAATTGGTCTTGCTCTAAAACGCCTATTGTGGGAATTGACAATTCCTCTCTCAACCATTTTAATGATGGTAAAATGTGTTGATCATATGATTCAACGGGAGCATAGAGAGAAACATCTGATCCATTGTTGTTGGATTGAATATTGATTGTTATACTTTGTTTGTGTGTGTGTTTGTTCCTCCATTTGTTTTCTCAGTGCGTCGGTTGGAGAAAAACGTGAAGGAGGTGCTGGATGATTTCGGGGAAGACATGGAGAAGAAGACTCAGCTCATCACTGGCCGCCGAGTCCAGCTGGCCGAAGATCTCAGTAAGACACACAAATACTTACAGCAGAAAAAATGACTGTTTATAAGTTCAGTAAAAGCACAAGAGAACACTGTCAGCCTGTCTCATTGGTTGTTGTTGGGATCATACAAGTGATTTTAATTTCACAAACTACTACCCCAGTGTGACTCATACACTTGCTTCCATACACCAACTTGTGGCGTGTTGTATTTAGTAAATGCCTTCTTTCTTCTAGGAAATCTTCAAGTTGTCAGTAGGTGGCAGTAGTGCTAAACGAAATGGTATTGACTAGTCTGATATAGCAGTTTTCATTCAGTTAAAACATCAAACTGTTACAGTGCAGGCAAGTTAAAATGTCAACTGGCAATGTCCATTTGCCTTTTAAGCTTCTTTTTAGGGCAGATTTACTGTTGTTGTTCTCTCGGACATACAAAGCAGTAATGCTGCAACATTTTAAACAGGGTTGTGTGCACTGGTATGCACTAGTCTCACGAGGTGTTGGGTTAGTGTAAAAATTAGAAACTAAGTTTATCGTTTTACGGTCCACCTGCAAACAAGCCTAAACCCACCATGCTCGTCCACATATGTGTATATCGTGTGTGTAATGTATGGCCCCATGAGACTAAACACGACACATACCTGTTCGTGGTGACATCCCTCGTACACGCAAATATGTGTTTTTACCATATGTTTAAAGTCTTTTTAATTGTAGTTTGCGAATTGTGCTATATAGTGCCCACATGCCTAAAGGACAAGCCCAGACTTGCTCTCTCTCTCTCTCTCCCCCTCCATCAGATACACACATACACATCAGAGTACAGTTACTGTTACTTAGTCAGTAACAATACATACGTTATAATGACACCCTCTTTGATATTACCAAATGGCGTCTCTCTGAACTTGGTAAAATGTTTTTAAGCCACTTCATATTGGAAAATTCTATCTAAAATGCTATTGAAGTCTTACATGTAGGTGTTCCTGCAGACTTCCTCCTCAACTTAAAATGATTGACACCCACTGCTGGCCACCTTTTTATTGGTTGCATTATGTTAAATATGTATAAGGTTTTAGGCACAAATAAATAGATAAATAGAATATTTAAATTATTTGCGTATTTTGTTTTGGGGGCTTTTTTGGAAAATACTGTAGCACAGTTGTTTAAAGTAAATTAATCATAATTTGGAAAATCTGTGTGTTTTCGAAGGTCATGAACCAGACCCATGCACACAATATTGAAATGCCTGGCGTGCTCATTTGTTGAGTGTACGGGTGGGATGAAGCTTCTATGAGTCAGACCACCAGTATGGCTCTGGTCTCAGTTTGTGCCTGGCGTTAATGGTAACCAGAGATGGATGGAGAAGATTCCTTTAGTTTTTGGCACAAACGCAACACAAACTACCCCTCTAGTTGTTGACTATTATTCATGTCTTGGCTGTGCCACCAGTGACATGACCAGGCCTGTACATATTGTCTGGTGTTTCCATGGATATCTAAATCTTGATTTATCTACCGGGAGTTGATTGAGGCACACAGACTCCTGGCTAGCACCCCCTGGCAGCGGTTGTTGGGAGTGTTATACATGAGAATTTCTTGCCAGGCCAGAAACCCTCTGTAGAGAGTCTGTTAAAGCAGGTGACCAATCTCCTCCTTTCCCCCCTCCATGATCTGTGGGAAACTTGTGTGCACTCTTGCCTATGTGCGACTGTGCATTTGCATACTAGGTTGGAAATCAGTAAATGTACAGGAATTTGTCTTATTTACACTGGTTAAAAGCATTTACTGTATGTGGTGTGTGTAGTGCACATGTACTATATCTGCACTGTTAGTAAGTTTTGAAAGACTTTTCTTGGGGGTGGGTCCTACATATCTGCTAATTTTTACCTGTCTGCTTGGGGAAGGCTCTATCTACAGCTAGTACAATGAGGGTTGACTCGTCTCCTGCTTTGGTCTTACTCAGCAAAACTCTGCTTGCTAAGCAAAGTCTGTATTCACAAAGCGGCACACAAGATTTGCTGCCATTTCAGAACTCTCTGTATGACACACACACACACACACACACACACACATAATCATAGTTCCTGTCACCACAAAGGCACACAACACTGGCGAGCATAATTTACACACACCCACCTCAAAGTATAAGTTGCACACACACAACACTATTCTCTCATTTACACCAAGGAATCCTTAAAACCCCTGAAAATGAAGAACATTAAAATGCCTTTAATACACCAATTGGAGGTAATTAAAAATGCGATTAATGGATGTATCATTTATATCCTTTGGCAACAAGTCTGTGTGTATTGGAATTTGCTACCGTAATCTTGTCTCACTGACATTTTTCTTTAGATTATATTTGTAGTAATACTAGGCTGAATGACTTCAGACTGACTGGTTTCTGGCAATATTGTCTTTAACTTGAAGGTTTGTATTTTCAGGGCTTTTCATTGGCTATTCTCAATCCGTAATAGTCACATAATTTTTTTATTTATCTCAAATCCAATTCCACATGAAATTTAAAGAGCTTATAAAGTGTTAAACTTAGAACTTACAGATACCCTGACCTTATGACATGTATATTTATATTCTGCCAATTGAATCCTGTCAGTACATAGCCAGTGCTTTGCCCTCTGGCCCTGAGAAATCTCATCCTGCAGTCTACTTCCTGCTGCCAGATATTCTTGGCTTTTATATACAGAACCTAATTGATGGGTGTTGCTGGGGCGTCAAACATTCAAACATTAACCCTGTAAGAGTGTTCTACATTTATTTAAACTCTTACAAGTGCACACAATCCCTATTGTTTCCCTTCTTCATATGGGCTTCCTGATTACTGATAGGAGACTCATGTTGTAAAGGCCCACATATGAATGATGCAAGACTTTGAGTGGTTGGTTTATCTCTGTGTGTGTGTGTGTGTGTGTGTGTGTGTGTGTGTGTGTGTGTGTGTGTGTGTTCGGTTTGGTTGACCAAGACTCAGTTATCGCCCTGAGAAAACTCACACACATGCACACGCACACACACACACTTCACTGTGCATTTGAGGAGACAAACATTCAGAGTAACTTACATCCACAGTCACATGCGCACACACACCAAGGATACCTATACACACAGGCACAGTCAAACTACATGGAGCGACGCATAGAAAATAGATAGAAATACACAGTCTTTTTTTGCAGTGAACAGTTTTCACTTCCTCTGCAGTGGAGTCAGGTTTTCTGTGACACCAGCCTAAGGGAGAGGAGAGAACGAACACACACACACACACTCTGACTCTCTCTCTCTCTCTCACACACACTCTCACACACACACACAGTCCTAGTCCTCTCCATTCCACACACTGTCAGGAATGCCCAGACCTGCCTGGCCTTGCAAATCCTATAAGGCAAGTTGATCCCAAACTTTCCCAAACAGGCATGACATTCCCACTTCCCACCACCAAAGACTCCACTCAGTGATAGATGTGGGAATGTGGTTGGAATCTGTCATGAGATCTATAGGGTAGAAAACACACCTGTGCATGCACACCATACCCTCTCACAGGCTCATGGGGTCCAGCATGGGAACACGTGAACTTTGCTCTCTAGTAAATCTCAGTTTTTCAGTCATTTTCACTTTCATAGAATGGGAAGCAACAACTGAAATACAGCTGGTTTAATGCCATTATGGCTTATAAAGAGGACAAAATTCCCACCAAAGAATGCTCAACCTTACACCACTCTGGGTGGCCTGGTGTCCTGGGGGTTTAAGGTGCTGACCGTTCCTGACCAACGTTTCAGGGGACCTTTGTTATTTCATGCCCCTCTCTTCTCATTTCCTGTCTCTCTACTGTCTACACTCCAGTAGATGCATGAAAATGCCCTGAAAAATATTTTATACAATGTAACACCACTTATTTTGTTTTAACTGCAACATTGCAATATTCTTTGAATGTACCTCTCAGCATGCCCATATCACTTAGCCCTAATTTTACGGTGATGTCAGATTTCTCTTTTCCTCCTACCCAGAAAATGTAAGTTTTAGCTTTGTCAATCTGTCAGGTTGAGTTAGTGGGTGAGTGGAGGATCTGGGTCATTAGCTTTCTGGCACTTTGCACAGACCTTTCTGTGTAATGCAGCTTAGACCCGTGTGTGTGGACGTGGGTATGTGGGTTCATCAGTCTAGACTGAACTGCATGGCTGATGGGCTGACTCTGTGACACGCCTCAAAGCACAAAGTAAGCGAGTTTCTGAGGGTTCAAAAGTCTTTTGAACCAAAAAGTTGTATCTGCAGAGATTCTTTCAGTCAAAGAAGTGTCTTTGCAACTTCAACACCAGCCTGTTACCACAGTAATTTTTAGTTTAATCATCCTTTTAGGGCACTTGACAGGAGCCACACAGCTCTTTCCAGCCGTGTAATGTCCTAATGTTCAACAAGGAAATGCAACCTTACTTGATGCATTATGAAATAATCATTCCTTAGAGCTGTTGCCCCCATTCGTCAGCCCTTAAAAAGACAGAAGCTCAGATTGCCTCAGGCCCAAACTATGGCCTGACCCCACAGGTCAGCCAGCTAATACCACAGGCTACTTGATCCAGCTAGCTTTCTTTTCCACCTCTTCATCTCTCTGGATCTCTGTGTCACTGTTTCGCTACCTCTGTCAAATTCTGTCCAACTGACCTCTCTCCCTTTACTCCCCCTTGACAGAGCGGGAGAGAAAAAGAATGAGAAACAAGAGTGAAGACCCCACCTTCACCTGACAACCTCTGCTATAGGAAAAGGAGGGAAGAGAGGAGGGAAAAGAGGGACAGATAGGAGGCGGGAGAAAGGATAAACACACTTAACAAAGGCGCAGAAATGTGCTCCCAGAGGCAGTTTGTTGTTAAGCTCTATTTGCCTCTACTCGCAGGCAGGCTCAGCATTGCTCAGGTTACAAATGCAGGTCAGGTGTGTGCGTCAGTGAGTGAGAGGGAGCGTGAAAAGCACCGTTAATGAGTGGTACAATGTACATTGCAAAGAGGTGTGTGTGTTTGTCAGCGTGTGCCAGACCAGCTGTATGGCACAGTGCCGTCTCTGGAGCAAAGCCCAGGCCTAATGTTCCTGCACCGGCCTCTTAGGAGACCACTGGGATGTCGCTTGGCTGCGTCATTGCCCCTCATAGAAATTTTGTGTGTGTGTGTGTGTGTGTGTGTGTGTGTGTGTGTGTGTGTGTGTGTGTGTGTGTGTGTGTGTGTGTGTGTGTGTGTGTGTGTGTGTGTGTGTGTGTGTGTGTGTGTGTGTGTGTGTGTTGTACTGGAAAAGGTACCGTGTTGCCTGATTTTAGGAAGTGCACTATATACCAGAGTGTTTCCAGAATTACTACTCTGTTGCATGTCATAATTAATATTGTGAGCTTCCAGACACTTAACACTCATGAGCATAAATCATCACTGCACTATTTTGCTAAAAGGTTTGTGTCAGCAAATTATGTCATATGGAACATTTGTCATTTATAACATATAAACTCATTTTCAAAGGAGCTGTTGGTAGTATTTGATAGTTGTGTTAACTTGAAGGCTTATGGTATTTCTTGACCACCTTTGTATTCCCACAGTATTAGTTTTGAGTTTACTCCTAATTACCTTGACTATGAATGCATACTGAATTTCTCTGTCTACCAGTGACCCACAGCCTTTCACTTTGCTTACAGTGTTGGCAAATTGCTGTGTAAATCACCGTAATAGTTCTTTTCTGTACTCCGTCACATGAATCGGCCTTCCATGAAGGGGAAAAAGCGGTTCCCGGCTGTCACTTGTCTCTTGGTGGCTTTTTATCTGCCTTGTCGGATTAATGAAGAGCTTGTGTACCGTGCACTGGCACGAGCACCTGCATGCACTCACAAACACATACACACACTATGGCTTTTATTGACACATTATTACATCAGCTCTTTTCTTCGGTGTGAAGTTGAGGTCAGTTGCTAATGTAAAATGTTAGTCATGGGAAAGAAGTTATGTGAGAGACGATGACGGAGTATATACAGTATATATGGGTGTGTGTGTGTGTGTCCACTTATGCTTATACCTATATGAATGTGTGTGTCCTTTTTGTTGTTCTTTTATTCTTATGAGACCATGCAAGTGAGTGATGCCAGTATGGCAGTTTCTCCATTCTTCAAAGATCTACTTTAGTGTTTGGGATCAAATTAACTTTGGCAGATTATTTGGGATTTTTCACATTGTTCCATTATCTCTTGCACTTGCAGTAAGAACAGTCTTTTGTTAATCAATCAGAATTTTTTTTTTTTTTTTTTTTTATAGAGCCAGATGTCAAGGTATTCATAGTTTGCGATCCTCGCAGTAATAAATCCAGTTACAGTGGAGATTGCCGTCATTACTCTGATCAATATCTATAAGGTAGATGTATCTCTATATCTATTAAAGGTTAACAAGTGTGTCTGGCAGTGCATCAAAGCAGAGTTACAATTTCGCAACCTTTTACAATAACTTCAACGTCTTCACTGTAGGCTTGTTGCCACCGATTAATGCAACAATTGGAGAAAATTATGGATTTCAGCTTTTGTGTTGAGGCTATTTCAGGGTTGAGGAATTAAAGGTGTCAACAGAAGGTGCTCTTGAGCACAGTGATAATGTGTGAAGTGTTTTCATGTTTGCACATGCAGTCACTTTCTCCTTTTCCTTTCTTTTTTGTGGAAGCAGAGTACAATAAAGCTCTGGTTGTCTGGGCTTGCTCACCGGAATGCCCTCTCAGCCTCACGCTCACTTCGTTTCCTTTCATCTCCTACCCCCTCCTCCTCCTTTGAGCAGCTTCCTCCAGAGTGATTAGTGTGGGCTCAACGAGAAGTGCTCCTCTGTAAGGGATGACGTATCGTCTTAAGGTGTTGTGTGCACATGTGGCTGCTCTCAAGGGGGAGAGAAGGATAGGCTGTCGGCACGCTGTTGTTGCTCTTGCACAAACCTTGCAGCTGGTTCAGGTTTTCTGTGTGGCTTCATGAGGACAAGTTTCCACTTCTGGGTATTAATGCTTCAGTTGTTTTAATGGCCGTTCTTCTGGAAACTAGATTGTTTTGATGTTATTGATAACTGTAAGCTGTATAAACACCCCTAGCAACAAATGCAACCAATCCACCCACTCGTTTTGAACGCAGTTGTTCAAAATGTTCTCCTGTGTCATTGTGGCACACATTGTCCACACTGACGTTTTCAGATCTTTCACCAGTTCACCAAAAAACTTCATCTTCCAATTGACAAAGAACTTAATTGTGGATCACCATAATCATCTAGTATGGACTACTACATGAGTATAAAGTAGTGATTTGATCACTAATTTCTGGCCTGCTGCATTGAGACTACAGATATCATTATTCTCATCATTATTTAATCATTATTTTATGTCAGTGTGTGTGTGTGTGTGTGTGTGTGTGTGTGTGTGTGTGTGTGTGTGTGTGTGTGTGTGTGTGTGTGTGTGTGTGTGTGTGTCAGACAGCTGTTTGGCTGTGTTTACAAACAAACTGAGTGAATACAGAAAGTTCATCCACACTACAACACAATCTAGTCTTCATAATTACTGTTCGCTGCAGACAATGTTTTTCAAAAAGTCTCTGTTTCAGGGGTCAAAATTGCCACCTTACTATGGATGGAAAGCCAAAACGGAGAGAGAAAGAAATTAAAATGTATCCACATCATTGTAGACATGGCCGGAGTCAACTGGTCTGCATTTTGGAGCGTGGGAGTGGTTCTGTTCAGGGTGAGAGTGGGCAGACTGTCTGCTCTTTGGCACTTTGGGGGCTATTGTCTTTACATGCTCTCTTTCTTCAATATGACCTTTTATGAATTTGAATGATTTGCTCTGTTGTTTTGTTTCTCCATCTACACTTCTGTCTCTCACTCTCCACACACATCACTGCTTTGCTTGTCTTTTTCTTTTGCTCCCTCTTTTTTTTCCACCTTTCTTGCTCTTTCTCTAACACTCATTCCCACTAACTATCTATTTAATTCAGTGTGGAACTGTAAACTAAGAAGGCTTAGAAGTGATACAATATCAGTTTGTTTTTTTCCCACGGTGGAGGACACCTCAGGCTGCAGAGTTGCTGCCAAATGATCCATTTTCTCCCCGGGAGCATTGAGTACACAAACAGTAGATCCACGGTTGTCATAACACTGGCACAGATGAAGCTGCCCCTCCTGTATTTTATCTAATCTTGTTCTGTTAATGTTGTGTGAAAGTGACTTCCGAAGTTAACAGTAACTACTTTTCTAGTGCAAGGCACCCTAAAACATCTGTAAATGTCTTGAGTATTTTTCTTTGTACTGTGCCCCCTACTACATCAGTGAAAAACAAGGTTAATACAGTATGAAAGACATTTTTGTCATCATATCTGGTTTACTAGAGTGGGCTTTCATATCCATATTATGTTTCCTGCTGCCCTTGTTTTGATACTGTCCATATATAGTTTCAGAAATTTGATCATCCAGGTCACGTTTTCTTTTATATAGTTTATGAAATGGTCCTACATTAGATTTCCACCCAATATTGCTCCACCGTCATACTTGCTTCACTGTCCACTGTTTAATTGTGCCTCACTATCTCTGACCATCTCTTGTTTCTAACTTTGATCCCTCTCTCCTGACGAGACAGATCATAAGAAGCATGACTGATGTTAAACATGTGGCGTCTCTCTCTTTTCGTTGTCCTCTGCATTCACTTCCTCTCCCATTATCACAGCTCCTCTGTTATACTCTGCTCTACACTGTCAATATTTTCTAATTTGCTGTCTCTTTTTTACTTCTGCTTGTCACCTCACTTCACCAAGGCTGCAACAAGCCACCTGCCCCCATTTACCAAAGTCTTTCCACTTTCCCATCATCCATCTCTTCCCCTTTATACCCTCCCCGTCTCTCTTACGGGCTTCCTTTCTTCACTCCGGTATACCTTCCTCTCATGTCAAGAACCAGCAGGACTGTATTTCTAAGACATATTGACACAAAGACATATTGTACGCAGCTATCCAGCATCTGATCTGACAAGCTCTTGATAACCGCTGTTGATCACTGGCCAGGATGATCAGTTGTTGAAACAGGCTTAGATGTGTCTTTGTATAGTTGCTTACAGAACAAAAACTGTGGGTTTGACACTCACACTTAGTGTTTGTACTCCAGGGTTCCAGCATTTAAACATCCACCAAATGGCTAACTTTAAAGTTGTTGATAACATTTGTTTTGCCCATGTTAGCAATGTTGCTCCAACACCATTTACAGTTTTACAGTCAGGTTTAGTTGGCTGATCTTCAGGTGATGTGGTTTCTTCTGAATATCCTCCCTAGAAACTCAGGAAATAAATCCAGTGGACTGAGGAAACAAGGAAAAAGAGCTGTGTGTTTTAGATGACAACCAATCGAGGCGATAATAGAGGTGGTGATAAAGAAATAAAACTATGAAGACTGCGAAGCCATTTTTCTTTCTCCTCGGGGAGCAACAGAGAGCAAGTGTGGGAACTTAGGAAAGAGAAGGAAGTGTGTGATGGGAGGGGAATCTCAGCGGGGCTTCTGTTCACATGTTTCCAGAGTAGGGTGGCCACCAGGGACCCATTCTCACTGATCCTCCTGTCACTCACACACATGCACACACACAAAGACCTGACATCAGATGCTGGTTAAGATGAGGTAATAGGAAAACCATACTCCGTCTCTGTTATAGGTGAAAAAATGCAAACTTTAGGTTGGAATTTTCTCATGTCATGACCATACTGCCCTGGGAGGTTTAATCCTCTTCTTGATTTATTGTTGTCTAGTTAATAGACATTTTGGATCCTGTTTATGGAATAATTCTGTAGTTAAGAATATATTGTTCAGATAGGACAAACTTTCCAATAAACTAATTTTAAGAAGGGGAAAACACTATAAAATGTGTTTCCTGAACGCTATTATGAAGTTAATCCAGACTCACTTTGGATTGCTTACAGCAAAATTGTCCAATTAAACTAAACAAGCACATATCAAATCATCAGGTGCCCAAAATGTCTTTCAAAATGTGATGCTGGTTAATGTAGAGTATTGTATGTGTGGGTAGGCTATTTTATGAGTATGGATTTTATTTACGCTGCCGTTTTTGAGTGTCAAGAAAGAGATGAACTGGTTCTTGGATTTCTTTAGTATAGTGTACTCTAGTTTTTGAGGCACCAGCACTACTAACACCTGCTGTCCAGTGACTCCAGCCTATGGGCCTGAACAGGCCTTTGCTAGAGGCTCAAAGGAATTCCAGGTGCGTTTGCTGTCTCTTCAGCGTTATGTGGATGTGACGGTGTGTGGGGTCCAGAGCAGCTGGAAACATGTATTTACCTGAGGGCAGCCGGGGGAAGAGTAGAGCTGTCCTGCCTTATCTCTCTCTGTCGTCTTGTTTGATCGGCTGGTTTGGGGTCAGTGCCATGTCAAGAAGAGACTGAGAGAAGGTGGTTTAAAAACTGATTCTTAACATTTAGGCCCAGGTATCAACAGGGCTCGATGCATGCATGCATTTTCAAACCCGAGTGTGTGTGTTTTGTGTGCTCACTCTGTTCACTCAGTTCAGCATTAGTTATCTTGGTCCACACACCTGTGGTTGATTCAGCAGAGGGGCGTTTCTCTGAGGGATCATGACACGAGCTCAATTTAAAGCAGACTTGTCAGCCTCGCATCCCCAGGCCCATGTGGCTACTAAAGATTGATTGCCACTTAGCCTCAGCACAGGGCTCCATTTGACTGCCAAAGGTGAATCTTAGAAAACTTCAGACCCCTGACTTTGTGTGATTTACACCATGAGGCATGAGTCGACTTGCTGTTTCAGACCTGTTCATTTTTAAGAATGAGTATGGGGATTGATGGGGACTGGTTACTTCTAAATTTAGATGATATGTTGCATCAGCATCATTCACAATTACTGTTGTGGCTCTACACTCAGTTAAACCCATCAGGCCTAGAGCTAAACCCACCGGATTTTTGTCTCTACTATCCTCATTTTTCTAACGCCCTGCATTAAAATCTTCTAAAATGTCTGGCCCTTCAAACGTACAAGCAGTGCCTGTCAATAAAACCTGTACCACATAGCCCAGCAACAGTCGTCACCTGGCTCTTTCAAAAGATTTTCCGCTGCATTTTGCTGTTTGTGTTTAGTCTGCCCTCTGGCTGACCCCAAGCTTTGACCCGTTCAGACCTACGTGTGTCTTTCCCCAGGTTGGGCTGCTCTCTCCCAGGCATCTGTTTTCTAGATAAGAGAGGCTGATTCATTGCTCTGTCATTGACATGGCGTTAGGGCCGTCGACATCCCCGCTCTCCCCGTGTCCACGTCTCCCATGGCCCAGTTTTTTATAGCTTGACAATACAGATTTAGTGACAAATCAAGCAGCATGCTGAGGAAAAAGGCTTTTCTGTTTGTTACATTAGGAGATCGGCTTTCAAAGACGGAAATAGCAGAGCGTTTAAACGTTCAGTGTCCCCACCTACACTGTGACCCTGGCAGTCATGAGATATAAAAAGTTTCTTCATGAATGATGACAGGTTGGGACAGGAACCAAACCATCGGCCCCACTCTCTCTAGTGACCATGCTGTGAACTGCTGCTCAGTTGTCAGTAGAAAAATTTTGAGAGCAGCATGCTAAAGTAGCCTCAACCTTGGCACCAAACTTCATCCGCTATTGCCACTTTTTCATAACAGCCACCCTTTCTTTACAGGAGAGTGGCCATCTCCCACAGTAAGAGGATTAGTGTTTTTTTCTATCTCACAGTAAGTTGCAGGCCTCCCTGTCCTCTCCCTCTCATCTTTTTCTCTCCTCTGTTCTCCCTCTCCTCTGTGTTGGCTACTTGTCCAGCAGGGCCACGCAGTTTCACAGTCTAATTACAGGTCAATTAAAGGCTTTGTGGCTCAGCCCTCCTTCTGCCAGCGCTTCGGCCGTAGCAGGCTTAGGGGACTCACAGAGTGCGAGTGAAAGAGATATCATTTCATGTGGAGATCAGCCGATAGAAGGCCTTGAAAGAGGGGATTGGGGGGAAAGGCTCCTCTCTCCCTCTCTCTCTCTCTCTCTCTCTCTCTCTCTCTCTCTCTCTCTCTCTCTCTCTCTCTCTCTCTCTCTCTCTCTCTCTCTCTCTCTCTCTCTCTCTCTCTCTCTCTCTCTCTCTCTCTCTCTCTCTCTCTCTCAATGGGCGAGAGTCCCTCCACCCTCGCCAACCCACACAACACCAGCATCTTAAAGAAGGAGCCTCTGGGATAGAGGCCAGAGGATTATGAGAATATTCATGACCAGATAAAGGGGTGAGCGGTTGAATGACTGTGTTTTGGGGCTCATCTCTTAGGTAAACAGGGGCCTAAATGGAGTCTTAGATCGCTACTCCCTCTGCTCAGCGAGGAACAGGCAATGGTGACTCTGTCCACTGTTTTTTTTTTTTTTTGTTGCATTTCTACAGGACCGTGAAAAGAAAGCCTTGTTTGTGGCCTTTTCTTCCTCTTGCTGCTGTCTTTTGGTGGCAAACAGATGGTGCTGGGGGAAATAAATATCTGTTTCTCACAGTTTTTTTTATCCACAGAATATTGGCTTTTCTGAAAGACGCCATTCACATTCACCAGTGGCCTCCTGGGCCCCTAAAAGCTGCTGAAGACTCATTTTAAAGTCATTAAGCATCCCGCTGTAAGAGAGTGGTTGATGGGTTTTGCTGTTCTGATCTATATAGTCTTCTTTCCAAAATGTCATGAGCTCTAATTGCACAGGTATCCAGGCACAGGTAAAACTCCAAAGTTTTTTGTATGAGTTTTTTCTAATTTGCATTGAGGTGATGTTGAAACTGTAAGGAAAAAATGTGGTGTTTTAGGTACCATCGAGATTATGCTCAGAGGTTTATAGTAATATAAAGAAGGATTTTTGCTAAAGTCAGCCTGAAAGTGGATAAAGGGTGACATGTAAGAGTATAAAACCTCCTGTGGCAACTATGTGATTTTGGGCTGTATAGGAAAAAAATAAATAAACAAGTGCTGCCCAGTACAACCACAGTTCTGTGTTGTGCTCCACTGAAGCACTGGATCAATGATGGGGTTCAGTTGCCTCAGCAGCAGGTGTTGAAGAAAAGGAGAGTGATTTTCAGCCTCCCACTGTAAGCTTTCCCAGCCAATATGGGGAATCAAACCTGTGTCTTTTCTTATCACAAGCCCTCTAATCTAACTGCTCGACCACCGCTGCCCCCAGTGATTTAACAGAGCTTTCTTGTCTCTGCCCGACAGTTGGCAGGATCCTCAATGTTTGACCCGCGTTAATCGGTCTGCATCTGAAACACTGAGGCTCCATAGAGCACCTTATCATCAGCCACATCTAAACCCAGTTAAAAGCTTTGAAGCTTGAGACGGGGGATTTCCCATGTTTTGATGCTCTGACAGTCAGTACGCTCCTTTCCTCACACCAACCAAAACTCCCCCCTCCCCATACCTCACATCTCTTCTTTTCCTCAGGTCGGACAGATGTTGGTAATCCTGCTCTGATTGGCTTGGATTGAGTTATGTTGTCCTGTGGTCAGGGCACACAGCCCACACGGCTGTACTCTGTCAGTTGCCTTTGAGCCGTGCCCTGCGGTGGGCTGTGTGTGGGAATGGCGTACCACAGGGTTGTGTTTCATTCAACCCCACACCTGCTGCAGTGACTTGTCAGCGTGCCCCTCGACAGGCCCCCTTAATACCTCCATTAGGTGTCGTAATCTCCACCTAACGCCCTGAGTTGCCTGAGAATGTTAACACAGTATCAAAGGCTGGGGATTTTTTTTTCTTTTTTGCCACCTGCCAGTGGTGAATGTGTAGGAAGGTGAAAAGAGGTGGAGGTGGCATGACTGTACAGCTCTTGCTGGTTTTCAAGACTTTTGGGTGGTTGTGTCTGTGTGTCTCTCAGGGCAAAGCTTTTCTGGTTGTCAGTTAATTTGTCTCAGTTCTGCCTACCTGCGTGTGTGTGTGTGTGTGTGTGCATGCGTGTGTGTTTCAGCTTTTGTGTTATCCAGCACTTCTCAGCTCTGCCAGTGTTTCAAGACGTGTGTGGGGGTGTGCCTGAATCTCTCCTAACAACTTTGTGCTTTTCATCCGTCAGGAAAAGGATACCTCGGCAGCCGTGCTCCCATCAATAGGGGGCTGCACACAAGCCCCTGAGTACGATATTTAGTTTCACTCCAAAGCACGCACACAGTTATCACCTTTGTGTCGACCTGAAATGGACACTTAGGACACTGTTGCTCTGAGGTCCAAGCCACAATGATTTATCTCCCTGAAAACGAAGTCTTTTTAAAACTGTTTCCATTGGGCCTCCTTGCAGGAAAACAATCGACAATAGGTCGCCTATGGATCTCGTGTGGCTGATTGATCAAGATAGAGCAGTGCTAGTTTGTTCTTCAGAGCCGGTGTTTGAGTTTGTGCTTGGGGGAGATCCAGACAGATTAGCGAGGGTGACAGGGAAGCTGGAGAGCCAGCCAGGCCTGGAGGTGCAGCTGGCATTGCGAGCCACTGCTTCCTTTTCTCTGTGTTGGCCCACAGACTTCCTTCAGCCACTGTTTAATCAGCGATTAAGACTGCTTTAGATGGCTCGCTCATCTCGTGTGACAGTACATGTTGGATGGAAGGATTGCTCGTCTTATGCAGTCTCCAGACAATAGGAACGTAATCATGAAAAGAAGTGACTGACTGTTTTTCCAGTAGATTCCCCCCTTTCATGTGAAATGTTGTTGTTGTTATGGTATCTCCTTTTGTCCATTAGCAACGTGCCCGTGAGGTACGTACCATGAAAAGGGGAGGGTGAGAGCTTTGATGTGGTCTATGCTAACTGGGAAAGGGTACACAAGCCTTCATCATCAGATGTGTGAAGGAGGTCTGCCTTGAGGTTTGGCTGTCACTGTCAGAGGGGACCATCTGGTGCTTTGGTGAAAATTGTGAGGGTATTTCCACCTGCACAAATATACGGTAGAGATGAGAATATTGTTTAATTGTTTTCTCTGTTTGAAGAGCAGATTTATGACCTGCTACCCATCGTGAAGTTGCTTCATGTAATACTCATTGTGTTTTAGTGAAAACACACACACACACACACACACACACACACACACACACACACACACACACACACACACACACCACGAGGCATTCGGACTCACACTGAAGGAAACTAGTTCATGCTTAAAAAGTCATTGGAAATGTTGCAACTAACAATTATGTCCATTGTTAATGAACCTGCCAGTTGTTTTCCTGATGATCGATTAATCACTATATCTGTATAATGTTAGAAGATTGTTTCCATGAACCCAATGTGATGTCTTCAGAACCCAAACGACATTCGTCTTACTGGGACTGCAACCAATGATTATTTTCATTGTTGATTTATCTAAGGATTCCTTTCTCAGTTAATCAATTTGATCATTTAGTCTATTAAACATCATAAAATAGTAAAAAAAAAAAATACCCATTGCAGTTTCCCAGAGGCTAAGCTGTTGTCATCAAATATCTACCGACCAACAGTCCAAAACCAAAAGATATTCAGTTTACAAGCATTTAAAACACAGAAAAGCAGCGAAAAGCTGGATTTATAAAGCTGGAACTACTTAAGCAAATTCTTGCTTTCTGACATTTAACATTGAATTGATTATCAAAATTGTTGCCAATTTTCTGTTGGTCGACTAATCAATTAATTGACATTTTCAGTGTTTTTGTTTTGTGTCAGTATTTTGTGTATTTATCAGGGATTTGACTAACCAAACTGCTTCGTTTGCTTTTTTGCAGAGAAAGTTCGTGAGATCCAGGAGAAACTTGAAGCCTTCATAGAAGCTCTTCACAAGGAAAAATAAGAGAACCAGGTATTTGTCTCTGTACTGTATAGTAAAGCCCTGGTAGATTTACCTGTACCGAAATGATCTTCAGTAATGCAGCCAAATCAAAGCTCACCAATAGAATTATTATTGGATTATGAAATGAAAATATATCAAATATATTATAAAAAGTATATAATAATAATATTAATAATAATAATTAACTATACTAATTAATAATAATAATTAATAGTAATTAATAATAATATTGAATAATAATAATAGTAAATGTTTGTCATATTTTGTCATAATTGTCTTAACAAGATCCCAAACCAGTGCTTGTAGCGGGAAACTACTGTAATGTGTTCTGTTGTTCCTTCTCCCCTTTTCTTTACAGAAGTATTGAAAGTACATTTATGGATCAGAACAGAGAAAATGCACTGAACAAAGACAACTAAATCTGTAAATGACCATCGTCAGACCCTGGCCCTGTCCCACCACTCACCTGATTTTAATACCCACCGCTTGGCTCCCTGTCTCCCTTTGATGCTGATGAAAAGACGGACCTAAAGATGGAGGAACAATTTCCAAGCTTTCTCTTTGATTTTCCTTAATTTTTTTCCCTTTCTTTTGTCTCGCGAACTGTCTTGAGTTAACGGGGGGACTTCTGCACAGGAGCCCAGTCACATCAGGAGGAGAATGAGAAGCTTGCACAGTGTCGTCAGACATCTGACCACTCATTTTCAATAAATGAGGATTGTGTACATGTTTATCTCCCTAGTTTTTTTTTTTGCAGCTAATGGTGTCTGTGTATATGTGATTTCAGGAGCGTGTATCTTCACTGATCTCTGTATAGAGAGGCGCTGTTCCGGATGGGTGAAATAGCCTTGAATTTCGAACCTTCATCTCGCCTGGTGCTCCTAAAATACGCCATGATACCTACCTGGTACACAGGAATTTGCTTCTATGTAACATTTACCACTTCTTTTAAGTTGCACTTAGGATCCAAAGCACTTACGTTATCCCTCCAAGCTGCAGCTGTAATCTACATTTACTCTACATGTACCCCTGACGAGACTGTGTTCTCACCTTAAATCTATAAGACCTGGTTCAATATTCAGCCTCCCTCCCATCATCTCTTCATTGTAACACCACAACAACCACTCATTAATAGGACATCATCAGCTCTGAAGGTGTTGGAAACAATATTATGTATAGATGTATTTTCTTGTATTTCTTTCTTGTCTGTATTATTTTGATATAATGGGGTTTATTTGACAGTACTATCTTTATATGTCTGCCAAATGCACCTAACTTACCTTTTTGTTTCTGTCTTTGTCTGTGTGTGTGTGTGTGTGATGTTTGCACTTCCATTTCATCTACGCTCTCTCCATGTTGCAACTGACAGGTAATGATACAACTTCCAAAACAATTATAGAACACTTAATATATTGAAAACGTTAAACATTCATTCAGAATGTTTCTCAATCCTAAATTATTAAAGTGCTGCAGTTTTTAACTGATTATACTAAGTGTTTAAGAGCCATATTACAACATCAGTTAAAGATGTTTGTCATAACAGTTTAAAATTACATTAACTATCAGTTTAAAGGTACATTTTATTTTATTTTGAAAAACAATGACACTATCTGTCAGTTGTTACACTGCACGTCTCTACTTTGGACCTGGGCTTTAGTCTGTCCCGGTCTAGTATCCAGTCCATCGTGAACCAGTTGGTCCAGTTACACAGGGGTAGGTGGGTTGTCAATCTGCACCAGGTTTGATGTCCTTTTGTTTATTTGGTGGGACAGGTATGTCTATGTACATGTGCACAGCACAGGTGCACAAGTACTTTTTCACTTTTCCTCTCGTCTGTGATTGAATGGTCATTAAGATCTTATTCCTCTTGCTGCTTCAGGGATGAGATCAAACACCCAAAAACCAAGAAGAATAGTTATCTCCCTTTGTAAATTAGCAGGAAAAAGTGAAAATATGCTGGTGGCTAAGGACTGAAGATTTATGCTTTTGTCACTGTCCAGGGCTGGATGTTTCCACACTGTTCCCAATCTTGTGCTTCTTCTTCATTCCCATCTTTAACCCCTTTATCTCACATCCACTCTCTTTGCACTGTCATCGTTTGGACTACTCTGACTCTTTTCATCACCCATGTAGACATCCACCCACTCTAGCTTGAAAAACAGTCTGATGTTTCACAGAAAAAGGGGTGAGAGGCCGTGTTAGCCCTGTTCATTCATTCATGTGTATATGGGTATATATATAGAACATGCAGTGCATTCTGTACAGGTAAAGTTAATGGGAAGTAACTGAGCTACTATCATGTACAGCACGTGTATGCAGAGCGAGCCACGTGTAACAGAACATCAGTGAGTTGGTTCGAAGAAATGTTTTATGTTGTAGAAAGTAATGTTTGCATGGTGTACCCCATCAGATGTGCTTTATTTATTAAATTTGTGTTTAAAAGAAAATAAAATTGACATATATAAAAATGACCCTTTTCATGATGTGTCCGCTTGTCCAGTCACAGTCAGTTAAATCTGCATACATTGGCACATTTGAAATTACCTGCTGTTGAGTGCATTTTCAGTCAGCTCAATATCAGCACTTCTTCTTTTTTTTTGAGTGTTTCCTTGAACAGTGTCCATTTACCTGAACCTTTAGCCAGTGAGAAGCTCAAATAAAATGAAGAAACCGTCTCATCTCAAGGTCCTTTCAGTAGCTCTTAGTGGAGCTTCTATCCATGTATTATCTTCATCAGCAGATGGAGTTTGCCCAATTACCATGGAGATGTTTTCAAAGTTCCATCTATTTCTGAGCATGTTAAGGACTTCTTGTCCGTGTCAGCTTAAAAGTTGATGTTCAAAGATGATTCTTGACCTTAAACAAGTTGAAGGTGAGAGCAGTCAAAAAGTTGAAAACTTGAACATCTCTGTGACAACTGCACAGACTCTATCTACTGATGAAGATCATGTGAAATGACTGAAAAGACCAAAAACAACTACTAAATGTACATGTGGACAGATTGCAATCAACTGCTGTTTCTAAGGTCAAGAATGAACATTGAAACTCATAAAAGAAGACTCCGTCTACAGACATGCTTGCGGCTCTGTGAGGCAGTGCTTTGAGCTAAATGCTAACGTAAGCATACTAGCATGCTCACAATTACAATATTGTAATGCTTACCATGTTCTTCATCTTGTGTTAGCATGCTAACATTTGCTAATTAGCACTAAATAAAGTGCTGCTGAGGCTGATGGGGATGTTATTAGTTTTGCAGGACAAATTGGACCTGATGATGCCGCCAGAGGAACGGTTAAGTGATCACCACAGCTTGCACAAATCCTCCTCTTGGGACGATGAATGTCTGCTCAACATTTCATGGCAAAAAATCAAGAGTTGTTTAGATGTTTCAGGTACATAAGAAGCTGGCGAGTTGCAGGCACTTGTCACCTTTGATGCATCCTTTCACTCTCATTCTTGGAGAGTTGTGTTGCATGTTTGTGTGTTTCCATCACATAGTCTGTTGTTCTCCCACAGCTGGTTGCCTCTGGTTGGAGTGACCTGTGTGCTAATGCGATGAGGCCTCTGCTCCAGGTCTGGGCAAACCCTCATAGTATTTAACTCTGCAGGCTATCATCTCAACCCTGAGCAGGACATGTTGCAGCCCGAGGCAACAGCTAGGGAGAGGCAGGCAGGCAGGCAACTGAGGGCCTGACTGATTAATAAGTCAGAGTCCAGAGGTCCTCCACTCCTGGGCATCCTCTCTTCTTTCACAAGAGCCTGGTTGTTACTTCATCTCCACATTGCTCAAAGGGCAGCACAGTGGGGAGGGATGGATGCAGGGGGGGCAGGCCTCATCCTCACAACCATCACCTGAGGCTTTACACATGGAGATAACCTCACGTCAACTTTTGGTTTTCTGTGTGGCTATTATATTCCCCTGTTTTCTTAAAAACAAGGGGAAAGGAGTGAAAAAAGCCTAATGACTTTGTAGCAGCCGTGAAAAGAAAGGGGGAAAAGTCAACCTCCAGCTGAAGGCCTTTGTGCTACCAGATAGCCACGTTCTGGGAGGAGGGAGGCCGGCCGGGACACACTATACACCATTAGCATCTGCAAAGGCCGTCACGTTGACTAATAGCCAGAGCCACAACGGCACAGTGGTTCAGTTTGTGTTTTCCCTCAATCCCCTTTATGTTGGTGACACAAAAGCAGCCGGGCCAGACCTTTCAAATATGCCACAGCAGCGGACGTGCACAAAGCTTCATTTCTAGTCTTTCTTAAGAAAAAGAAAGCGCAGATCTTGTTGCTTCGTTTTTTTTAATCCCCCACCTCATCACACAGACACATTCTGGGTCTTTTGGCAGGGGGTGTGGGTCGGTATATGATGAAAACGTTGAATAAGTCTCAGAAAAGGGCAATAAATAGTGGGGATGGGCGTTTTTTGGCAGTAGCAGCAGTGTTAGCATTTGTTTGCCTTCTTGTTGGCGAAGCTGGCTTTGTTCTCCCTCTGTTATTGAGCTGTCGGGTGAGGTTGTGGGAGAGGCATTAACGTACAATATTAACGTATATGGCTGACAACTGATGGGAGCCTGGCTGAAATTGGCTGGTTGGCACTGCATAGCTGATATAAAGCATCCTCAGGTAGACATTTACCAATTATAGCGGTTTAAGGCCACTTTAAAGGCTGTTTGATAAATTGTCTCTCATTGGTCTCCCATCATGAAGCTAACAAGCATGAAGGGTAAAGATTTATTCTTATATATTAGAGAAAGTGGAGTGAAGTGACGCCTTTCAGAAAATCTGAATTTATTAGGCTCTAAAAGATAATCCAGAGTAACCTTTGCTCTGTTTGCTTTCTAATAATCTGTACATTGTTAAAACAGAAGAGACACTATAACACATAAAAGACGCTGATTTGGCCTGTGAGAGTCACTTATCAGCACTTCAGTCAACAAGTGCAGATAAATACAGTGGATGTAAATCTAACACTTTGCGCCCCGGGAGACAAACTGCTGCTGTTGAGTCACTGCTGATGAATCTTATCAGAGGCTTGTTGAAGCAACAGGCTTCCTTCTCCGTTTCAGCCAACAAAACCTTCTACTGTCCCTGGGGCCCGCTGCTTTCTGCCCCGCAGAGAATAGCGTCACAATTGGCCTTTGTGTTCATTATGTTGGAGGCATCTTCCCATTGCGCTGTGGGGTCCATTCCAATGCTGAATTAGGCCCATGGGGATTTTAGCCAAGTCACAAAGGTCAGTGACCCTTCTTGTCACACCCCCAACACACACACATACATACAGAGAGCCCTGTTCTTATTCTGTGTGAGCTATAAATTATGGCAGTGCTTAAATTTTAGGAATTGAAGGAGGCTCGACCGTGTGAATCCTGTGGTGGTCCTGTATCTATATATGTGTGTGTGTGTGTGTGTGTGTGTGTTTCCACAGGGGTGGCCGGGCAGAGGACCACTGCATGTTCTCGCCCTTCAAGTCTCACGTCCACCCTGAAAGAATCCATAAAATGACCTCATAGTCTCGCGGCACGGGACGTCATAAATGAATCAGCCCATTGTGGAGGGAAACAGCCTCCATTAATAAATCCCTGATGGTGGATCTATATTTTCCTGCTAATCCCCAAAGATGCAGGGTGTCCGCTCACACACAGGGTCGCCCACCACGCAACAAAAACAAACAAACACTGGAGCCGGACTGTCATCACACCGCTGCTTAGAATATCACAGTGGAGATTTACACTCACATCTGAGCCATTGTTCGGTGATTAGAGTCAGTAGCCAAAACTTCAGAAGGACTTCAGTGGTGGAAGTACATTTACTCAAGAACTGTACTTAAGTACAAATTTGAGGTACTTTAAGTGTATTTTCTTTTCTTCTGCTCCACCACACTTCAGAGGGAAATATTACTTTTTACTCCACTACAATTATCTGACAGCTTTAGTTACTAGCACACAAAAGAGCTCAAAGAGTATGATGTTTTGTTATAAACCCAACAGTTTATACAAGTACAGCTGAAATGATGATGACAGTCGATTAATTGATTGACAGAATTAATTGGCAACTATTTTGCCGTTTTTCATGTAGAAACATTTCATGGTTAGAGCTTCACACAGCTTTTCCAATTATTCTTATAGAAAATATTTAGATTTACATTAATAATTTAAAAGGTTTGTGCTAATTGTTGGACAAAACAAGCATTGTTGTCGTGTCACTTTTTGAGGGCATTTCTCACCATTTTCAGAATTTTCACAAACCAAACAATAAAGCAAATACTGAGAAATAATCAGCAGATTAATCCATAATGAAAATAATCATGAGTCTGATACAAAATGAGCTCCACCTCAACTAACTACAACAGTAAAATCCTGCTTTTACATGAATATATGAGTAATAATATATAATAGTATAACAGTCACAGGAGCCATTGAGTACTTTTACTTGTAATACTTTAAGTGCATTTTCCTTATTATACTTAAATACTTTTACTTAAGTAACATTTTTAATTAAAATTTTTACAGTGGTATTAGTACTTTTACTTAAGTAAAGGATCTTAATACTTCCTCCACCACCGCAGTTCCTACCTGCACTACTGAATTGGAGTATGTATCCTAACAATTTGTCTTGTATTTTTCTAATACACAAAGAATGGAGCCCACACACTGATTACAAATACTGTACAAAATTGTATTGACAAAACAAAAACATTGTCTGCTTGTCAGTAAAATGTCCCAGTTGAGCTTCAGAGACAGACAGAATGCAAGATCCTCTCATATCGTTTGTCCCATTAGGTGGCTTCTCCAACAAACCTGTCCCTCAAGACTTTCATACTAAAGAGAAAGAAATCTTTACTCTGAATGCTCAAATTAGAATGTGATAAAAAATTCACCTGCAACAGTGGCCATTTCTGCCGCTCACACCAGCTTAGCTAAGCCAATGTTAGCATACAGAACAAAGCACAAATGAAAACAAATCCAAATAGCTGATTCGGATCATTTGGTTAAACACCTCAATGTCTTGCCACTGAAATGTGTTGGAAACAAGCAGGAAAAGTATGGGTACATATTTAAAATTCTTACTCTGTGGACATGTCTGCTAAAAATCAGTTCATATTGATATTGATCCAATCCCACAAACATCAGATATCCACAACGATTGAGTCTGCAGTGTGGACGCTATCATAAAGACTGTGACACTTAGAGAAATTCAATAAATTCAATTGAAGGTATACCTGCCTTCCAAAGATGGTCTGTAAAGTGTGACTGAGTGATGAAATGCTGTGGTTGAAGAAATGAAAGGGTTGTGTGTGTGTGTGTGTGTGTTTGTGTGTGTGTGTGTGTGTGTGTGTGTGCGTGCGCGTGTGTGTGCAACAACAGAGGGGTGGGAACTTTCCTCTGCAGAGTTATGCAAAGTTGCCATGGAAAAACTGATCGTCGCACAAACAGTTTCTTAATCGAGTGGAGGTCTTAGTGAGAGGGAGGGACTCTGAGCTTTTAGCACAAGAAGCGGCTCTGGGTTTGCATGGACTTAGTGGGATTATGTGAGCATTCATGGCAACCACTGAGGCCAGCAGGTGAGGTCTGGGCTCAGCTGCCTCAGCCTTTAGGTAAACACAGAGAAGGGTTGCCAGATCCTGGCTGCGTTGCCAGGCTGAAATTGTATCTGTCCACACTACTTACGTCAGTCAGGCTGATCTGCCTCCTCCTGCAGGGTGGCGCTGACAGGGGGCTGCACTTGTTGCCGGATGGGGGGCACTGAGGACCGGCTTTCATCGTCTAAGTGCCACAACGAGGCCGGACCAAAAACGGTCTGGTGACATTACTTGACTGGCCATCAATAGTATCTTAGCAGGCGCTTAAACCAAAAGCAAACACACAGTCAGCCTGAGTGGCAATGTTTGAGGCGAGGCTCTGTAGCGTTCACAGCATCGTGTGTTAAAGCGGAGCAGAAATGACAACGCGCTTGGTAAAGTGATCATGTTCGTGAGCTTTTGTCTCTTTTCAGGGAGTCCTGATCTGATTTTCAGCGAGCTTATGCTTTTAATTAGATTTGCATTTTCCAACAAGCCTGTTTTACATGTGTTCTTGGAGTTAAACAGTAAAACAGGCTTATCCGAATGAGTAGTTCTGTGTTTTCCCAGAATACTTCGATTTCAACCTGCCTGACATCGCATCAGATTAAGACAAGTTACATATTCAGTGTCGTCAGGAATTCTTGCACATTTGCTTCACACACACATGACCTTTGCACAAATAAGAGTTGAAAACAAGATAATAAGAGATTTAAGATGTACTGAATGACGAACAGCTCTGAGAAGGTGAAGTTTGGGAAAATGAAGACAATGCACGTTGTCCAGAGAACATCTTGTCCTTATTTACTGATGTAGACATGAAACACACATGGAGGAGTGAAAATGAATGAATAGCCAGATAAATATCGAAAGTCAAATCTTGTAGTCATCAGCGTGCAGCTTTCAGTGTCTTCATTCCTGACTCTGGTCTACTAACATTGGTCACACAGCTGCACTTTAAAAAAATGTGAGCTTGTAAGCTTTTGTGTGGTTGATTGTTCATCTCACATATTGTAAAACTAAACCTAACTTTTAAAGTGAAATCCATCTCCGTGGCGTCCTATCATGTCATCATAGTGCTCCTCCTCAGCTGCAGCCTCTCTGTTTGTTCACCTGCTAGTCAGTCGTGTCCATCCTGAAAGGCCATCGCTTCTCCCCGCTGACCTCCTGACCCCCTGCAGCCTCCACACGCCTCCTCTCTGGACCGGCAAATATTGAACCAGTCAGTCAGGGTTTTTTCTACGGCCCACTGAGTGTTTGACTGTTGCCAGAGAACAGCTCTACCACCACTGGACAACAGCAGGCCAGGGCATGTCCGTGTGTGTGTGTGTGTGTGTGTGTGTGTGTGTGTGTGTGTGTGTGTGTGTGTGTGTGTGTGTGTGTGTGAGTGTGTGTGTGTGTGTGTTTGTCTTTTTGAGACTTTGAGCGTGGGCTGCACCAACCAGAATTAAGTTTAAACCTGCATTAAACAGTGGTTTATCTTATTGCTGTATTTAATAAAAAAACTTTAAACTTAGTATTGAAGTAAACAAGGCTCATCTCAAACCTTTCTTTAAGTCTCAGTTTAGCCCTTAAGATTAACATCAGCCCTATCGCTCCAAATGTTTATATTATCATTTCAACAGTGATCATTGGTTCACCCTAGTATGTGACAGCTTTAACTTAAAGTTTCTAATTTTATTCAATTTTAAATCAGTTTGAAAGTTTATAACTGAGTTCAAATTCAAATCTGGATTTATTGTTTTAGGATGTTTAACCCTTATTTTAGATTAATCCTTTTTAGTGCAACCCACTTAAGTGTGTAGACAGTGTATGCACAGTGTACAATAAATGCTTAGCCAAATGATCATGTCCCAAATCCACACTAGATACTCATTTAAACAATTTTCAGTATGTAGGGTGTTCAGGCTGAAAAAAAGCAACAAAATTAAGTCTTGTTAAAAAAGTCAGTATGCGTACTAAATCCTCTTGATTGGTCAGTGTGGAGTTGACCCACAATGCAATGCAGAAGGAAAATAGAAGAGCTACTCAATGCGGCAACAACTTAAAATAAATTGTGAATGGTCGTGAGAAAGATTGCTGAAAACAAACAAACAACAATGAAGACATTACATCTTTATTTTGCTTTGTTTTTGTCAAGTTCACATTCATTTCTTGTTTACATTCTGAAAAAAACTATTATTATTATATTAGTTATTGTCTCCATTATCAGTGAATGTTTTCGGTTTCCATCATGTGCATCAGCGATGTGCATGTGTGTGAGTGTTTGGGTTTTTGTGTGTTAATGAGATTGTTTCCTTTAGATTAAAAGATTGTTTCTCAGAACTATTGCCTGGCTGTATGTGCATGTCCTTCCTCTGCATTGTGTGTGTGTGTGTGTGTGTGTGTGTGTGTGTGTGTGATCCTGGGTACTCAGGAGTGTTTGCTCTGCCAACACTCAGTGACTGTAGTCGTCGTCGTCTCTCCAGCCTCGAGTGAAACACACTGCAGCCTTTTATCAAGCGGACATGGCCCGTCCCTTTGAGAGGAGAAAGGTAAATAATGGCACGACTTTAATAGGTGGATAATGTTGTCGCAGGGCACAAGACTGACTGTCCCTGAGCAAACAGGAGCATAGCAACCTGAACACACACACACACACACACACTCACAGGCACATAGCTCTACTAAAGAGGAGATATAAAGAACGTTAACACAAAATGTTTAATCCTTTATCTCTCACATGCACACACACACACACACAAGCACAGCCCAGCAGCTTTCAGTGCTCTTTAAGGATTTGAGGATCTCAAAGATGATTGTGTTCATTCTTTCAACAACCTTACATTCAAACACTTCCTCAGTGTTTCTGATGCATAGTTTAAATGAATCACCTTGCACTGTACTTATCCTTATTTAGCAAGGTTTAACCAGGAAATAACTGCAGTGTTTTCTCAGAAAACAGATAACAAACTCTTTGACTGATAATGAACTTTAAAAGTATCTTTTTTTACTTCACAACTGTTTCTTATTCTTTTTGTTTTGGTTGACTTTCTAACTGCTCTTTCGCTTATTCTGATTCCTCTGGTTCTATCATTTTCTTCATGTTCATCTGTTTTAGAGATGCCAACGGTTAACCGTTAATCAGTTAACCACCGCAAGTATTTTGGACTGGTTATGCATTTTGTGTTTTTTCTTAAAAATTTACCGGTTAGGTACCAGTTAATGGGTGTTGGGCTATTGAAAGCAAAATTAACCGAAACTGACATCCCTAGTCTGTTTCACCTTAAAGTTCTTTCCTGTCAGATTTATATAAGATCAGTTTACTGAACTTTATCAATCATCATCATCATCCTCTCATATCACATCCATGAAGATACAACAGGCTCATCTTTACATACAGACACACACACACTCACATACATTTAACACGTTCCTCAAAGTCTCCAGAGGCCAATTAAGATAGTCTACCTACCCTGGGGCATGTGCAACCCCCCCCCACCCAAGTCACCACCACCAACCACCTCTTACTCCCCCCATAGACCCTTTGACCCCTGACACACGACCTCTGTGCTGAATGAGTACACACAGGGGCGTCAGAGCGAGACCCCTGGCCATTCCTGCTCCACCATGAGACACACACACACACACACACACACACACACACACACACACACACACACACACACACACACATATTTATAGTAACATACACACCCACAAACCCTCTGGCTGTGCACACTGAACAGTAAAAAAGGTATGGACCACAGGTCATACACAAGGCGTCTCACTACACATACACACACACACACACACACACACACACACACACACACACACACACAGCTGGGAGGTGAGGGGTTAGTTGTGGGTCGCAGGTTAATACAGTCCAAATGGGCAGGAGTCAGGACAGCTGCAGGATGCAGGCGGCACTGTAGAGACGAGGAGCAGCTCAGTTGGTTCAGTTCCTAAAAGTGTTTTCGCATTGAGGTTCATTTTCACAAAAAGGTCTTTGTTTTATTGTGGGACACAGAGAAATGTTAAAATAAATGAAACAGTCTTTGACCTTATAAAGCACACCTCAATAATGTAGATTAAATGAAGGAAAACAGGAGGCGAGGACAATTGAAAAGATCAAGGAAGTAGAAAGACAGAGGGAGGAGAGAAGGAAAGAAAATGCATCATACAAATGAACTGCTTGCATTCTATTACTTATCATCAACAGAAATCATTGAACATGGGACACAAGATCAGAGAGGATAAAAAGAAAAATCAAACACCCCGCTGTTAAACACTATCAATATAAGCCTTATCAATATAAACATGGCTGGGGTCGTAATCGCCCACTGATGTGGGACATCCACTTACTGTTAATGTTATCCAGTATTATTCCCATATTACTGTTCAATACAGTTAAGTTGACAAAATGGAAGCCTGTTTTCTCACTCCAGAACAAAAATCATGGAAAATATAGTCCCTCTTAGACTTTCTCCTTGTCTTTAGCTCACTGTGTGTTTGTCATGCAGGCTATTATGTTTTTATATGGCTGGATTTTGAGATATCAGACTATGATTTTTACCTGCACCCTCATGCAATTGAGGTGAATGTAATTTGTGGCACTTTCTGAAAATACACTTTCTGCCTTTACAGAGTCAGTGTCCCAGTTCATCCCACACTTGCTGTCAACACTTTTAATCGAAACTACTTTATACTTTGGACAGTCCCTTTGAAAACTGTTGACGGTGTGTTCTGTGGATCATTGTAAAACCCTTGAACCAACCCTTCATTTTTTGTAGGATGCTCAACTTTATTTATTTGGACATATATCTTTTCTGATGCCAGTATTTTGTAATTGTGACCTTTGAAGTAATTACAAGAACAACAATATTTTGGTCACAGTAGGTGTGTTTCACCTCATATTGAAATGGAATTCTTCATCTTATTATATGTAACTGCAGTTGTTTCATCATCTGTGTTGCATATTATCTTTACACCAAATCCAACACAATGCCTCCCATTTTTAGAGGGGACAAAATGTGAAAATTGTGGTAGTCAGTGTATGAGGACATCAAAGGGATCAGCTCAGTGGTGGCAACACAGGGAGGAGGATAAGACCAGACCCAGTCAACAAAACTAAGCCCAACCTGAAAGGCAGGCAGGCCCAGTAATACGGGATCATCCCTGGTGTAATTCCTCCCTCCTGGCCCCCAACAAAGAGACCTGGGACAAGAGCTGCACATCTGGGGGAGGGGAGGGGGTTTCAGTGAAGGTCCGGTGGTCCGACAGTCACTGACCAGGTCGCCATGCCAACAACATACATGCACACACACAAACAAGTGCCTGCAACAGTCCGGAGCCCTCTTGCTCTCTTTCATCCCGTCCATATTCTAATCAGCTGCCTTGGGCCTCACATTGTGTGTGGATGTGTCCAAACATGGCAGGAGATCAGAGGTCAGCCTGGCCACTGACCTTGGCCCCAAGCGACCCCTTTGGAGGCCCAGTAACGGGGAGCGAGGGGGTGGGTGGTTGTTGGATGTGGGTGGTGTCCATCGCTCTGTCCCTCTGTGGCAGGTCCGGTTCCTAATCGGCTCAGAGGCCAGTTGGAGGCCGGACAGCAGTCGGTATTGTCCAGCCGCATCTGAAAGGCCCGGTGCTGAAAGGCCGGGGCAGGACAGGGTCAGACTGGCCGCAGCGCTCTGTTGCCTTTCAAATGCCATCGATACCCTCCTTCACTCTGTCCAGCTCTGCATGGTGAGCATCCAGAGCACCCAGCCATGGACAACTTCTGCCGTGACCATCACCAGAGGATGATAGGGCTCTGGATGAGAGCATCAGCTAATCATTAAGAATGGAAAAGTCAAAATGTATAAGACAAACTTGATTTTGAAAATTATTTCAAATGTTGTTAAAAGTGCCTCTTCTTTGCTCCCTTCCTCCTCCTTTCATTTGTGACCCAGAAACTAAGTGGATTTTTGTGACAATATAAGTAAAGAGCTGTACGACGTCTGTGTTTTCTAGTCTCATTCACTTTCCTCACTTCCTTTCTTTGTGTCCTCTGAGTTTCTGTATTTCCTTGCAAGCGACAAGTGATCAATTACAGAAGATAAGCAGTGGGAAGGACAAACGTATAACTGTTTGTTTCCAGTGTGCTCTGGGTTTAAATCAAGGAAAATGTTTTGATTAGAAAGCAACTGAGACAGCAGCCTAAAGCAGTGGACACTTTCGGTGTAATGCATCTGGCAACAGAAGAAAATATATCAAACATCTGCCTTAAAACAAGTTCAAAAGAACCAAAAATACCCTTAAAATTAGAACAATTGGAGCAAAAATATCCACTGTTAAACAAGCTCATTTCGACCTTCAAAAATCTGTGGGTGGAGATGAAAATGATTCCAGGTGTGTTGCAGGAGTCCAACGTGCTCTCCAGGTTAGCCATCTCTCATCCCACCACACACACACACACACACACACACACTCCATACACTCCACTTGTTGACTCAGGACTCAATTAGCAGCTAATAAAAAGATGTTGCCAGACTCCTGATTCACTTCGACTTTCACAGCTGCTGATGTCTTCAGGCCGCCCTTAGAGACTGACCCACACACGTTAATTCTATTACAACCGTCTGCCAGACTAATTTCATCAAGCACCTCTCGCTAACTTACATGCACTAAGCACATTTTCAGCCAAAGTAATGCTGATCAATGAGGTGGGCAGGGAGATGAAGTGGTGTAGGAGCACGCAGGGCGACTGCAGTAACACAAGCCTCTCTTTAAGACACATTCCTCAGGATCAGAGAGGGAATAAAGAGCCATTTTACTGATGAGTGCTAAATGATCTGATTCTCTTGACAAGTTTGATGTATTTACAATGTGATGAATTTTGGCTGCATATGGGACAAAGGAGAGCAGGTAGAGAGGTTTGTTCACAAGAGGTATGGAAATGTGGATTTGAATTTTTATTGACGAGCTTGATAGATGTTGTGTTAATATCATATAATATCATCATGAAATGTGTTCAAGACAATGAAGCCATTGATTTCAGGCCATATTGGAATATGTGTAAACTGTGAGTTTCATATTTGCAATTAATATTTGTGCCCCCATATACAACCACCAGTTGTCATATGACTGAAGTACATACAATACATACATGTCATGTTAGGACAACTTTACAAACTCCATCAGCTGACGAAGACTGTGAGCTGAAAACTCTGTAAAAGCTAGTATGTGATCCTTGAGTTAAGATTTTTTTGTCAAACTTTTGGTCTTATCTTCTGAATCCTTAATGCGTCTTGGGTGCATCCTGTCACCTGCATGTTAATGCCAGGTGTAAACAGGGGCATTGTGTCTGCTCAGCTATGGTAAGTATGATTGGTCAAAGTTGAACCTAGAACCAAGAAATCAGTCTGTAAACTGTGTTGGATGTTTACAACGGACAATTAGTGTAATCATTTCATCTTTTGACTTGCCTGGGGATTTGTTTAAAACCTGTATTATCGTCTGACGGCTTGTATTTCTTCCCTTATATGAAACTGGAAGTCATCCTCCCTCTCCACTACTGTACCAACTCATCACAGGTTGTCAGGTCTTTGATGTAAGACGAGTCTGAGTAAAGTCCAACTGCACCTAAGTGGGTATGTTTTAATGAAGTGGACTCCAAGTCCTCTTCAAACACACACTCACAGGACGTGCGACATCCCAGACTCCTCAGCTCTTGTTGCTTCACAGGCTAATGGGACCTGCCAATGGACTTGTCTCTTTTTCTTCTCACAGCTAAGAGAAAGGCCAGCAATTAAATCCAATTGGAGTCTGCAGCAATGTTGGGACCTGAGCCCCAGGAGGCTGCGGCGGTCTGGACTTTAATCATCATGTGACCTAGTTGCTGGTTCTGATAAATGGGCCTGGGGAGGGAAAGCGTTGGCCGGTCATTAATCTACAGTCAGATGGGGACAAGCACACACGGTCGCCGCCAAGTTAATTGGCCACTTATTTTAGCACGAGCGGGAGGCTAAAGCGAGATGGAGATGGATGTTCCTCTGTTGATCCATAATTCGGCCCTCAGGGGTACTAATACAAGCAAAACAAACAGAATAGGAGGAAGGGGTGAAGAGGATGAGGGGAGTAGAGTGAGGGAGAGGGGGGATGTCTCTGAGGATATCTGAGGGCTTTCCACACATGAAAATACAGCCCAGGACGACTTGAAAGAGGGCAGTTTGACTTGAACTCCAGAGGAGCATTGGCTTCCTGGTTAGATTTGACAGTCTTGACCTCTCTTTGACTCTTTTTAACAGTGTCATTTATCGCGTAATATGAAAACATTCTTATGTAAGATGAAAAGAAAAGGATGATAGACTTCCAAAACCTCGCTATGTCATGAAGAAAAAATGCTGAATTACAAGAATGTGCTGAGGCTTGTTATCTATCTTATCTCTTCCACTCCTGTGTGTCCTCTCCGCCGGGCTGTCCAATCAGGTTGTAGCGAGGGTCAGCAGTCGTCCAGGTGGCTGCCCGCCTGACGGATGATGGGAACAGGAGGGGCTGACCTAGTCGTGATAAGGACCCTATCTTGACAGGGGCTTCCTCTCCAGGCCTGAGCTCAGTCACACAGTGTCGACAGAGAGAGATGGATGTGCGGTTAGGTGGATGGATGGATGGATGAGGGGGAGACAGACATGGGGGAGTCTTATGGAACAAGGCACAACCTGTCCTTGTGTCTTATCAGTTCACCTTCTGACCGCTGCGCTTTTTTGCCTTTTCTCTCTATTGAGCCTGAACACCAGAGGTGCATGAGGAGGGCATAGCTGGCTCACTTGTCTGGTTGTGTATTTTGTTTTGTACTCTAGGGATGGCAATGGGGGTTTGTCAGAGGGTCGGCCCACCACTTTGGTCCAGACTCAAATATCTCAACATCTTTAGGATAGATTGCCATAAACTTTTGTGCAGACATTCATGGTTACCATGAATTAATCATAGTATTAATCCTAATGATTCTGGGAAGCCCCTGACTTTCTGTCCTGTGCGATCATCAGGACGTAAATGTCATTTTTTCACCAAATACCTGCAAAACTAATGACATTCCCGTCAGTCTCAGTTGAACTTTGTGTTTAGTGCTAATAAGCACATTTTAGCATGCTAACACACTACACTGAGATGATGAAAATGGTACATTTTCTCCTAAACTAAATCAGCATGTCAGCATTGTCAGCATGTTAGCATTCAGCTCAAACTGCTGTGCCTAAGCCTAAGCAGGGCTGCAGACTTGTTTATTAGTTACTGCAAAACTATAGATAAAGAGCTGGAGCTGGGGTTTTCCACCAGTATTTCATATCACCATACAGGCAGAAAAACACTGTAAGTGGCACAGACGCCAATTTCTCCACTGACAGAAGTCTTACAAAGTGTAATGATATGAAGCAAAACGTAATTTGGGGTAAGACTCTCACTTTTTCTGATCGGGAAAACCTCTGGCTTTGATGCATATAATACCCACACAGCTTGCAATATTGTCACACAAATGCAGTGAGCTCAGAGCCCGATGTGTGAGCTGTGATCTGAGACAGCAAACAGGTAGAGGAGCCAACCAATGTCATCCATCACCCTGAGAGATCATGTCAGATCAGAGACCTGACCATACATGCTGCCTCACTGTAGGTCTTCAGGGAGATCTGTGTTAGTGTGTGAATCTGTTTTTTCTACATGTAAATGTTAACACCATCCAGGTCCTATCATGGAGTGATATTGTTGCATATGTAATGTTAATGTTATCCACCATCTGGATTTTTTTAGTGTTAGTTCTGCATGGGTTGTGCTGCTGCTTGCCATCACGCCTTTGTGAATATGAGGAATGGGACTGAACACCAGGAGTCTGATCAATATGATAAATTGGGGCGTCACTGCACCGTGCAACCTAATTCCAGCTAATTGGGACATTTCACACATATCTCTGGAGCAGAATGCCTTCCCTAATGAGCACGGCTGCTTTCACTCTCTGATCTGTGGTCAGCAGCAGGAGCCTGGCCCGGCTGACCTACTCAGTCCCCGGTGGTCAGCGCTGAGCCGGACACAGCTCCAGTGAATAGCTGCTCATCCCCTGTTCTCTGCAGGAGACCTCGGTCTTCTGAGCTCTAGGCCTGACCCCGCGGGAGGAGAACAGGCCAGGGTCAGGTCCCAGAGTCAACAACCCTGGACCGGCCTCCACACCAGCCATGACTGTCCTGACCCTGCTCAAGCCTGGCAGGGCTCCCTGCGGTGAGTCAGGAGGTCAGTCTCCTGGAGGGTCATTGTATTGGCTGCTGACCGATGATAAAAAGGACTTGTGATCAAGCCAAAGGGGCCGCAAGAGCCCTGAAAGCGAGGGGATAGCAGCACCCCTGCCGCTGGAGTCTAATTTGGCAGGATGCTGGTGCGTCAGCGACAGACGCTGGACCAACAATGGCTCGGCACTGGTAAACAATAATGTTTGTGCAGGGTCTCTTTCTTGGGGCCAATCTAGTGCTCACAAAGCCCATCTGGCATCAATAAGATGTCCTGAGATGCTATTCAGCACATCAGTCTTCATTTTGCCCAGCTTTTCAGCCAAAGTCCTCTCTGGATGCTCAATACCGAGTGTTGGCTAACACTTATGAAGTGACAGATGCTATAGATCTAAAGTTTTGGACGTGATGTAAGCATATGTGAAATCTATCTGTTATTAGATTTAAGATTTCATGCTGTTCTGCATGGAGGCGTGAAAAGACTCGCACAAAGTTGATCAATAGCCTTTTGAATCTTTGGAATACTTTGAAGTTGGCCCAGACAAGATTCAAAAGTGACATTTTTTGGCTTCAAGGTGAAAGAAAAAAGACAACCAAGAGTAAAAAAGAAGATAACAAATATAATATACAATATTCACAGAAATTAAGAAAGGAGTAAAGGCTCAACATCTGCATGCTTGTCTCAGAGTAACATCATGCAAGAATGACTTTCATTAGCTGATTATTTGGCCTTTCTTACTCATCATAAAGAGGTCATTTACAAACAGTGCTGCCATTACAGTACATACACCAGCGAGGCAGTTTCTTTTTCAACTGTAAAATGTCCCGCTCAGTTAAATTCTTCTAAATAATAAAATGAAGGAATCCTTATTCAAAATAAAAATGACCAGTTGATATATTGTTATTGCATTTTTTGAAGTCTCAAATATCAATATTGGTATTTGCCTCAAACACCCAGTATTGGTCAGGCTGTACGAAGCATACAAAATGATCTCTCTTCATAACTTTCTAGGTTTTCTTCTACAGTCCAGTCGCTTCTTGTTTGGTGGTGATCATAAGAAACCGTTAACAAGTTGCACAAGTTGCTTGGCCCAACAGTGTAGAACAGCACAACGACTTTATTTAAGTCAGTTCACAAATTTCCCCCAATACACTGAGAAAGTCCCACATTTGAAAAACCTCCTCATTCAAACTTGATTCAGGCCCATATGACTCATGTCTTTATATGGAGGAGTGTGGGAGGAAGTTTGGAACAAGATGGCCAGTGAGTATTTTGTTCCCAGTTCTGGGGCTGGGCTGGCTGGGCTGGGGTGAATAGTCAGGAGGCTAATGAATAAGAGCAAGAGACAGAGAGGGAGCGTGAGAGTGGAGGAAGTGAGCACAGCAAGTGGCAGATAGAAGCCAGGACTCTCTCTCTCCCTCTCTATGTCTCTCTCTCTATTTCTCTCTCTGTGTCTCCAACCCAAACTGGGACAGGAAGTTGGATTGTTTGTGACCAGCACGTGTGATCCACAGCCCAGCATGCTCTCCTCTCCTGAGGGAGGTCAGGCAGGAAGTGGCCAGGCGTGGGCTGTGACCTCTGGGTAATGAGCGAGGATCCTCAGGGGGGAATTGCTGCCTGCCGCCACGTTCCCTGCACACACACACGCGCACACACACACACACACACACACACACACACACACACACACACACACACACACAGACACACACTCCATGTACACCACGTGGGCATAGTAGACTCACAGCAGAAACTCTACTGAACAACTGCAGTTTCAGATTCAGTTTGAAACACCAATACCAATTACAGTGCTGTATCATACAGGATGACATTGCACGGGCAAAATGAAAGGTTTTTGAGCCCCACTGTACACACTGACATACCACATCGTAAACACAGTGTAAAGGGACAATGGACAACAACGTGGATGGGTTTCAGCTCTGACTGGCTGCTGTGTGAGGCTGCAGTTGCATCCAGCACCATTTTAACCATTCAGAACAAACCATACTTAATGTGTTGAATAATGTCACGTAATATTTACCTGACTAAGCAAGCTCACAAGCCACCAGTTATGTGGTGTTCATTGAAGATATAAATACAAGTGGCCCCAGCAACTTTTCTCCAAGCATTAAGTTTTAAATGAGGTGTAGAGAATTATTTTTTTCCTCATAAGGTTTTAATGTGAGTTTGTCCTTGTTGAGGATCTCTTTGGGGATTGTTGTGAAGTCTTATAGTATATAACTGACTTTGCATCATACAAATACATTTGGCCTATAACTGTACACAAAGCAGATGCTACACACACTGTAGATACCAACATTCATAACAACTCTGCAGCAGTCTTTATAGTGCTTTCTACTTTGGGAAAATTGGCCATAGATGTCCAGAGTCAGAGGTTATAAGATGCTGAGCTGCAAACTGAAAGAACTGGTTCTATCTCAGTCCTGAAGAAAACATAAGGACAACACTCTGCCCTGTGTGTGTGTGAAAATTGGTAAATTACTCTTTTCACATGCCTTTTTCCCTTTCTCTGGCACACTGCTTGTTAGGCCCTGCCATTGTCTGCACTGTGCGTTCGTCTGTGTGTCTGCATTTCAGTGTGTATTTGCATGTCAGGGTGCCTGTGTGTTAATGTGTCTGCTTCATATGTCATTGTGTGTATGTAAAGCTTGTGCATGTCAGTGAGTGTCCAGCCTGGGTGTCAGACAGTGGGCTAATAAGGGCTAATTCAGGGGGTCTGTCCTGAAGGGATGGGGGTGGGTGGGTGGTGGTGGTGGCCGGGTGAGTGTGCGAGTTGTCAGCGGGGCAGCCAGCCAGGTTCCCAGGACACCCTCTGCAGACCACTTGAGACGAAGAGAAAGAGAGGAGAGGGAGTGAGGGAGGGAGGAGGAGAGAGGGAAGAAGGGAGAGACGTTCCCAAAACAAAACACAAAAAACCTGAGGCCACAAGTCAGTCAGGGAGGCATTCAGATCCCACGCAGGTAGCCGGGCCAGAAAGAAGCCAAATTGTCCTTTGTGACACAAGAGCCATTCAGCGGGAACAGGATGCTGTCTGCGGGATGTCCCAGACCCCTCGGCGCTGTATTGTAGTGTGTGTGTTTCTGTGCGTGTGCGTGCATGTCTGGCCCAGTGTTGACTTTCGGGAAAAGATTGACGAGGGAGGACTTGGCTCTCTTCTTCTGTCAAACGTCTGACAGTGAATGAACGCTTCATAGACAAACTCAATTAGCCAGCATGGAGATTTGAAGGAGGTGTCTCGTGCGACAATAGGACCTCTATTTTGACATATGGCCGTGGTGAATGTATGGCAAACATATTTCTTTGTTGGTTTTGAGACAGTGGCAGACAGGTTAGAGGCAGTCTGAGACTGAGAGACAGACAGAGTGATGGAGAGAAAACCAAGAAGAGGCAGAGTGGGAAAGGCAGTGATAATGACAGTGACAGATGGATAATATATACAACAGTGTCAACTCAGAGTCAAAAACTGGGACAAGGTTCTCTGTATCTGATGTCATCTAACATTAAAGGGTCATTTCACCCAAATTACTTATTCTCACAGGTACCTTCCCATACAGATAGCTTAGGTTTTATATGACATGGTTTTGAGATTTCTGCCATTAAGACCTTTAAAATCCACCCAGGATAATGGAGACAAATATGATTTAATATTTGGTGCTCAAATCAATACAAAACAATGAAAACTCAACTGCAATATGTCTTTCCAGAAACAATGTTCTGGCTCCTTTGGGTAATCCAAAGACCAGTCGTCAAAGGGTGTCTTTCGCCTGTCTATTGAAATGCCAGCAGGTTTGACGAAGCGTGTCTGTATCGTACGACCTGGGAATGCAAACACACTGTGATACGTTTTCTCTCTTTTCTACCTTTTGTAGAAAAAAACGACTGTATTTTGTATTGACGTGAGAAAATAGTTCCTAATGATAGTGGGATGGAAAAAGATACATCAGCAACAGTGGAAAGTACATTTACTCAAGTCACAGTACCTCAGTAAGCTATTTATTAGAATAATCTATATGTAATTTTTAAGAGACAAGGCAGTATGATTGTACCTCACAACCCTTCAGAGGGAATTGTTGTACTTTTTACTCCATTACCTCTATCTAACAGCTGTAGTCACGAGTTACTTTGCAGGACTTTTACATACAAAACATATGATGTATTGTTATGGATTTATGTACCTCTTTTGTGTACCTTATGTACCTCTTTATCGAGAGTATATAAAGTATACTGTATTCATACAGTATTAAACCTCTTTATTGAGAGAGTATATAAGGTATACTGTATTTATACTACATTAAACCTCAGTATTGAGAGAATATATAAAGTATACTGTATTTATACTACATTAAACCTCTGTATTGAGAGAGAAAGGTTAGATTTATATATAGAGTAAAACTTTTCCTCCTAATCCCAAAGTTATGAGTGTAATCATGTGCGCATGTACACATATATACACATATAGCACATATACACAAGTGTATGTCTCTATCTTTATATTTTATTTTCCCATGTTCATAAGCACACATGCATGCGTGGGTGTTCACTGAATGCTTGAACATGTTGCGCCATGTCCACATGTTCCCATGCACAGTTCATAGATAATATACAGTATGTGTGTGTGGTTACAGCCGGTGATTTCCCGAGGTCATGTTTAACCCTACGCTGCAGTCAGCTCTGTTTCTCATCTGTTCTCTGAGACTCCCTTGAAAGCCCTGATGAATAGCACTGGCAGTTTGCGGTGGCACAGCCTGAGTTATACATAAGACCTTGCTCTCATCCCCAGGTCTTACCTTCATAAAGCATATTTCACCCGCACCGCCCTCATACTACAGAAACACAGAGTTTCCTGGTTCATATTTTAAAGTTCAGGTGCTGAAAGCAGCTACATGGTGGGAGACGAGCCAGCATGTCCCGCACAAAAGAATGAATTTATGTCAGCTAAAATCAGTACAAGGGAAGGCTGATGAAGGGGGAGGCGGTTGTGTGCTCGTGTGTGTGTGTGTGTGTGTGTGTGTGTGTGTGTGTGTGTTCATCCCCATGACAACAAGGATGAAAACACGTACTTCCTTGCATAGTGAGCCCATATAAGGGGGCTGCTGGGCCAAGGCCTGCTCAACAATACCTTTAATGTCATAGCTCAGTGACTGCTCTTTGTGAGCGGGGCGGCGCGCTGCGACCCACACAAAAACTCAAAGGCAAAATGGATTAGAATATGAGAGAAAAGATGACTGAATCAAACCCAGTGGATTGGAGGAGATTAGTTGAAGGGATTATGGGAGAAATGACACACTAATTACTTTCTGTTGGGGTAGGGGATGAGTTTGAGTTTTTACATTTTTTATTGGAGGGAGGTGTGCACTCAGTGGACATTTTGTGTATAACTTCTGATACAATTTCTTCTCTTTATTCAAATTTCAGTGTACTCTAGTGCAGATTGTGCATAAACTCTTTTCAAATTAAAGTTCATCATCGAATTGTAAATTGGAAACCTGCCGAACAAACTTTGATTGATTGACTAAGATTTGATTTAGCTTTTTTAGTCAATTAAACGGTTGCCAGAAAATTAATCTGCAGCTATTTTAATAATTCATTTAGATTATTTTTCAAGCAAAAATCCCCAACATCCCCTATATCCATCTTATCGTTTGTGAGGATTTGCTACTTTTCTCAATTTTATCATTTCAAATGGTCAAGACTTAAATTAAATGAAATGAAATAATGAAAAGTAACACACACTCTTACAAAATGATAACTAGCAGAAAAGCAAAACCAATTTAGAAAACTCTGAAGTCTCTTTGAAGACACTTGCTCACAAAAAATATTTGAGGAGGAATAAATGGCATTGGCTGCATTTTGAACCTTAAAGTGATCCTTATACACAATGTTTTGAAATTAAAACTTTGCCTTCATCTTTGTTTAACCATTTAAAATCCAGAAGCCTCTTAAAATCAAGTCAAACATGGCAAAGCTTTGAATGTGCAGCTGATACTAATTCCTGATCTGTATCTTCTGGAGTACTCCAGTCCTTCTTGTTGGATTTGTGAGGAATTCAAACTTAAGTCAAACACTTTGAGAGAAACAACAGCGAGCCACTCAGACCTGCAATGTGACTTTGTGACTTCCACTCCTGTTGACCGAATGCTTCTCTCTTGCTGTTAATTATTTGGCCAAACTGGAGTCGAGGAGCTTAGAGAACGTCTTGTCTGGAGTTTGCTCTGCTCTCCAGGTCTCCAATTAGCCTAAAAAGACCCCAGGAAGGATAGCAGAGACAAAGGAGGAGAAAAGGGACTGGGAGGCCAAAAGAAAAACAAAACACAACAATCAACAAGACCTCCTGGCGTCCTTGCGGGGGGAGGACACACACACACACACACACACACACACACACACACACACACACACACACACTCACACACACACACACCTCCTCCCATTCCCTTACAAACGCTGTGGTGTTTTCGGAGCTCAGGCGGTCACTGTGGAAACCTGGAGCTTCTTTCGTTCATTTCATTTGTTCACTTCCCTTCCTCCCTCCTTGCGTTTTTCTCTCATTGCATACACACACACACACACACACACACACACACACACACACACACACACACACACACACACTGACATCCCCCCTAGTCCCCACCTCCTCCCGCCCCTCCATTGACGCCTTCCCTTCTTCCTGGGCTAAAACAAAGCACAGGGCTGAAAAGGCTCTGAGGTAGGTAAATGTATTCAGTGACACCGGCCGGATGATTCCCTTCTGCGCCAGCCCTGTAACATTTGTTTCAGGCCTTGTCTGAGGGCAGGGACGGCGTGTTGGGCCTTTTGTCCCACGTGCCCTCTGCACAGCCCTGCAGTTAATGGTGGCCTTGTCCCAGGCTGCTGGACCAGAAACCTGCAGCCCCACGGGACGGGCAGACATGGTGACACGGGAAGTGGGAGAAACATGGAAACATGGGGAGCTGAGGAGGGCTGAGGGGGTTGTTGGGTTGTAGGAGCCGCCCAGCTGGTAAGCCCAACTCAGAATTTTCAGCTCTGGTCTTCAAAATGAGAGAGGAGGCGCAAAAGAATAAAACACTCTTGCACGTGAATGCTGCATTTGCAATGCACACAATCCGTCCATCCAGCATTCACTTCATCTACAGGAATACTGAGTGTCTCATCCTTTCCTTTCATTTCCTCTCCTCTCCACTTCCTTGCTTTCCTCTCCTCTCTCCACTCCTTTCCTTTCCTCTCCTTTCCTTTCATTTCCTCTCCATGTCCTTGCTTTCCCCTCTTCTCCCCTCCTTTCCTCTCCTCTCTTCTTCTTGCCTCTTCTCTCTTGGCTGACACAATACCCCCCCAACCTTTTGCTCTTCTTTCACCCGCTGTGAGTGACAGGCCTTCAAACTGAGGGGCCAGGTGCTCGTGGAGAGGGTGAACTTGATCACTGGGGGGTTGGAGGCAGACGTCCTGCTGCTATCTGTCTGAAGAGGGCCCCCAGCATTTAGCAGTGAGGGTCTCCACTCTTTCACTACCGGCCGCTTGAGAGAACATCTTCACTCCAGTTTTCTCTTTGCGTCTCTCTCGCTGGGAGAGGAGTGGGCATTGGGGCTGAGAACTATACCACACTTGACTCTGGTAATCTGCTGAACGGCAAAAGAGCCGGAGCCTCTGTTGATCTAAGAGGATAGAATCACTGTGCCGCTTTTTTTAAAACTGTGCAATTAATGATGAGTCAGATCAATAATAACTGTTTGGCAAAACTTTTCTGGGGAATGTTTTTACATCTAAAATCTGTAGCATCTGTTGCTGCCTTTTCTGAAAACATGATATATCCAATATAAAAATATATAACTTTGTAGCTTCGCTAACTCACATTTCTCAGTCTATAAGTTCTGAGATCTTTTCCATAGAATATTACAGTATAAAGATACTCTGTTACAAGAAAAAGTCAGAGTCAGACTGAAGTAAAAGTATTTGCAAAATGTACTTAATGTATCAAAGGTAAAAGTAATCTTTATGCAAAATGGCAGGATTAAGAGTGTATCACTGTATTATTATTACTGATGCATTCATGTTTAAGCAGAAGTTTAAGGTAGAAGTCAAGTTTAACAATTAGTTAATGTTATCATATTTTATTAGCGGATCATATATTTTAGAGGAAAAAGTATTTATATTATTTAATAGTTAATATTTCACTCTGAAATATAGTGGAATAGAAGTATAATGTTGCATAAGAGGAAAATACTCAAGTACGAGCCCATCAAAATTGTAATTGAGTAAATGTACTCAGTTACACTCCACTGCTCATAGAAGAAGATGTTATACGTTAGAGTATAAGTGAAAAGTTATAGTCATCAGCATCAACAAGTTGAGTGTTTCATATCAGGTATACATTTTTGTATGCATTACATTGACAGTTGAGAATATAATTTATCATAATCTTGTTATTTTACTTTGTGCCATTGAATGAAATTGCAACAACTTCCTGTGGCTGTTGCTGAAAAACTTAGTTTTTGTACTTGAATTGGTTCTTGAATTCTGTGACTACTGACTTCGTCTCACTCAACTCTTATTATCTTAACTCTAGGATAACTATTGTTTTGATAAAAAAAAGACTAATGAATAATTTGCACATTTCTACATGATACAATAGACTCAGAGTCGATCGTTGAAATAAGCTTTGATGAAACTAGTTGCTTGTTTGAAAATGTCTCCCGTCATTCTTGCTGAGTTTTCCTTTCTATGAATTCACTCCTGCATTGAAATGTCCGTCTACTATTATGCCAGGAATCCCAGGATTCCTACCAGAGTATTTGTGTCTTTGTGTGCATGTGTGTGTAAGTGGGTGTGTGTGCGTGTGTGTATTCATAAGACCCAAAATTCAAAACCACCCCGCTCTCTCTCAGCGTTCGGCAACAAAATCACCTCTTGTATTGGGGGCCACCACTACAAACTGTGTATGAGAGGATTAGGGGCTCCTTGACCGCTCCTTCAAACATACACCCAGCATGGCCACCTCGATTATGACCATTAGATACCCTGAAAATGAGACTGAGATGAAAGGAGGGAATACTGAGGGCTTTTCCCAGGGACGAATTTGACCACACGTCCAGCAAAAATGAATGTATAATCCAAAACCCTACAAAGGCCAGAGTGGAAGCTGTCCTAGAGTGTTGTGCTAGCTTGCTGAGAGAGGCTTTATGTCTCTATTGCCTTCATTGAGCCTGGGAGTGCCATAATAATGATTAGAGACTTTAAAGGCTAGATTAAAGTGAGGACAAGGGCAGCTTAGTCTGTGAAGTAATTTGAGGGCAGTTGAGCAGGTTTCTTAATGGGAAAATTCCTCTGAATAACAGTGAAAAGGACACAACTGAGGACGGGGTTGTCCTCAGCTCAAGCTGGCACTTTGAACGAGAAAATGAAGATATAGCCACGGAATGTACTCACACATGCCCCACTAGGCACTACCCACACACACACACCCACACACACACACACACACACTGTTATCAGGGAGGAGCTCATCTGTGGGCCGTGTGTTCGGTGGAGCTGCAGGCGGTGCAAGGTGATCCCGTATTATCCGGGCTGCCTTTACTCGGCAGGTGAAAGTGCTGTGGGGCAGAGGGGCTTAATGTAGCTCCTGTCTTTTCACCAGCCAAGGAGGTGCAGGGAGCAGCTGAGAGGCTGAGAGGCTGAGAGGCCCGCTGCATCATAAATGGTCGACAGTGGGCAACACTCACCTACAGCTCTCTGAAGGGTACGGTGACTGAGTGGCAAGGGCCTTAGAGAAGAAACCTGCTGTCATTGAAAGTTTTAGTTCTATCTTTGTACGATATGTCACGTTTAATGCCATGCAGCAAGTATGGCACGTTTTTGTGCCTTTCTGTTCACTTAATGAACTATGTCCTTTTTTAGTATTCAACTTAATGTCACCTTATTATTCAGTTTTACTTGAATCAATGTTAAGGCTGACTTCACAGGTAGAGTGCCAGGCGAATCAACTTGAGTTGTTTATAATGGAATCAGTATAATTATTGACCGTGCATTTAGTTGACGACCCACTCTACCAGCAACAGCCACAGAGAGAGTTGAGCTGTCAGGCAAAACTCTCAACTTTTATTCTGCTCCTGGTTCCAACTCTTTTGTATGATCACAAGCTTTGGCCAGTGACTGAAAGAATGAGATTGTGGATGAAAACAAGGTTTCTCAGAATCACATCATCGATCTGCTGCTCTTTGACACATAGAGGAGCCAGTTGAGGTGATTTGGGAGCCTAGTAAGGATGCCTCCTTGCTCCCCCCTCCTTGGAGATGTTACAAGCAGACCGACTTGGAGGAAACCCAGATGTCCAGGATAGTCAGCGGTCTTTGGATAATCTCACTTGGAAGTGAAATATCCACCTGATTGTGCAACCGTATTATATATTACCTTGCCAACAGTAGTTAAGATACTATTTTATTAAAACATATTAAAATGAAAATGGAATTTCTTATTTTAAAATCCACTAAAAACAGCACATACATGATAAAGTTGCTAAATTACAGTAATAAGAGTATTTCTAATAAGTTACATTCACAATAGTGTGAATTGTCTGCATATATTCAGCATATATTTTCCTCACCTGATACTTACATCAGTATTAGTATACTGAAACAATAAAAAAATCTCATTCAAACAGAAAGTCTACTGGAACAAAAAGCACATTTCACATTGAAAAAAACCCCTGATGTAAACCATAAAACTATAACAACCCTGTACACGCAACACAAATCAAATGCACATTTTACTAATGCATTTTACTGCCAAGTCTATCCCACCCCACCCACAGCACAGGATTCCCCTCGAATATCCCCAACTCCCAACTGGAGCTGATAACAAAGCCATACGGGATGCCAACAAAGCCCCAAGAGATCCTGAAATATCCCACTACCAGCTCCCTCTCCCCTCCAGGCAAAATAACTCCCTTTTCCTGCCAGAGTTCCTTGTCTGTTCATCTCAGGCCAGACAATATGCGTTGCAGAGAATGTGAGACTCAGCTCTGCAGATGAGCCCTCAGGGACATGTGCTCATCACATAGGTTCGGCATAAAAGGAGAACTGCCGGGAGAAGGGAAGGTAACTCAAGTGTGGAAAGGAGAGAAGGGACAAGCCATCCAGGGAGTCAGTGTGAGAGGAAAATAAGACCTGGGTTCAGTTCCCTCTGCACGTGGCTCCCACACCTCCAGGCTCAGGTGTGTTTTTCTCTCCACTGGGAATGTTTGCTGAGTGCGTCAGCACTGCTTTCACCAGGATCTGGGGTCAACTTGTTGCCAATTCAGTCAATTCTCTAAATGGAGTCTAGTCAAAGTTAAACAAAAAAGGAAATGTTTTTCTATGGAAAATGTTCTCATTTTAAAATGAGTGTGAATGTGTTGAATCCGTCCATCTCTTATTTATTATTGTGTATATATAACTGTGTTGGGGTCTTTCTTGATGAGAAATATTCATCAACAACAACCCTATGAGCCTTTTTTTTGGAAACTGCAGTTTCTTTTTACAACTTTAATGAAAAGTGAATTGATTTTCATCTTTACATTTTCTGAAAGGAGAACACCTCATGACAATGTTTATACAGTATTTATTGGTGTAAAAGCCTTGACACATGAACCAGATTCAACAAGTGATGTTGATGAAGTGATGATTTTATTACAGAGGCAAATTTTGGTCAAATGTTTACATCACGTAGTAGCATAAACACTGAATTGAAATAACACTTGCTGATGTCTGTGAACTGTGAAAGTTGTCAATACAAACAGAGTCTTAAGATGTGCAGTGCGACTTTCTGTCCACTTATTAATTCATTCAAAAGTATTTCTTTACTCTTTCCTCTGATTCAAATTTGAATTGTGTTATATGGAGTAAGCCTGTAACATACAGTGGTACAAAAGTTACTGTGGCATCGCCCAGTGGATGCTGTTCATACCTCCTCCACTAGAGGGAGGTGTTGGCTCTGAATGGTCACTGCAGAGAGGGGGAAGCAGGAGATCACGGATCAATGGAAGTTTCCTCCCAAACAGAGCAGCGTGGAGCCGTCTGCAGGTCACGGTATGTACGCATGAATGTAAAGAATAAAACACCAGAACAAACATTCATCAAAACGGTTGAGATACAAACATTAGCTCAACAGCAATTAGTCAAATCGCTCCCACCTGGTGAGCCGGAGAGTTGAAGAATTCATTATCCTCGTTGACGTTTCAGCTCAAAATAAAAGCACTTTGGACACTTGTGAGCTGCTATCTTGTTTTAGAAATACGTTTTGTTGGTGTGTGAATTTGTTGTTATTTGTATACTCTTGTTGTGTGAGGGACAGCTGACAAAACCGTCAAACTAATTTATAATCTTTCGTTTTTCTAGCAAACATTTGTCAAAGTCTGCTCGCACCTTTTCATATTTGCAAAAGCCTGTTTAAAAAGGTTAAGCCCTTTTAGCTATTTGCTTATGCTGTTGCTGACACACCACTTTGACAGTAAAAATGTCCCTTATACTCACATGTTCCTAGCCTCCAACTATCATTAGAAATGTATGCTGTTTATATGCAGTGTGAGTGCACCATGAAGGCTATGCACCGTTTGCTGTCCTGTCACTTCACAGATGTGGACCATCATCAAAGTGTATTTCTCCCCTTGAGGGAGGCATCCACTGTAGACTACACCCTTCAGAAGTCAGGAGGCCTGTGTTTGCTCCAGGGATTACATTACCACACCAGAGGCCTGCCAGACAGACACACTGCATCACCACCCAAGGTAAAGCCTCCTCTGCTTATAGGTGCAGGGGAACATTCAGGATAGGTCCAGGGGCTTCATGGTGTGCCCCTCTTCTCTGTGGCCTTCGTCCTTCTGGGGAGTATGTTGACTCAGATGGGACGAGCAAACAGAACCGGGGTGAAGCCATGTGGGCGCTCCATTCTCATGGAGCCCAGGCCCAGTGGATTAGGGTAATGTTGGCCCATGAGGGGGGGGGTGTTGCGGTGCGGCCTTCCCTGACAGGAGGTGATGGATTAGGGCTTTGTCAGGGCCCATGTCGGCCTGAGGGACCCAGCGATGAAGGAAGGAGGGAGGCATAGGGGAGATCAGGGACCGGGGGCAGCCCAATCCCAGGATCAGCTACATGTTGACAAGGGATTACCCCGTTTGGTGTGTTGCTTCAGGAGTTGAGGTCTCATAGATGGCCAGGGAGATAGATAAGTGTACGAGTGCTGGACAATGATGCCAGGCGTCCAGAGACCTGAAACTGGTGGCACAACGACGTGATGGCACAGATGGTTGTTGTTACAGGAGAACTAATACTTGGACATGACACCACATATGACGTGATACGAGTACTATAAAGATCTGTGCATGATGCCATCAAGACAGAAGGAAATGCAGGTTTCCATGTCAACCAATGATTGTTTCCTTTTTCTCCCTTTTGAGATATGAAAATCAGCCGCTGCAGTGACTGGTAGGAATGACAACCTTATCACTTTGGTTTCATAAGCACAGGATTTTGAACCGCTGATTTAACAACAGCCATAAATCCCCACGCATGAACAAAGATTGAGTTACACTAGGCGCTGGCGATAGCACCCCTCCCCTGGAAACGGCTGTGGCATGATATCAGCCACATTTGCCTCCTTTGTCGAAATGTGAAAACCAGATTGCGTCTTTTTATGGGTTCTCTTTTAAATCTGGCACACTTGACCCTCCCTTAGCTGTGATTTTACTGCGTGCTCTGGTTTATTTCTGGAAACCTCCTACACTCTACTCAGCTTGTTTAAGACGCCTGCCCAAGTGTGCCTTTTGTTTACTTTGCCAGTTGGGACAAACGGTGAACGGTAAAGTGAGGTGATTAAGCATTTGCATAAAGTCTTGTACAACCCAAAGGAACATTTGGAGGGAGGTTTGTCAGACCTCAGTTGTTGGTACTGATGTGTAGAGGGGTCTTAGGGGGAAACACTTGGCAATATCAACCGCATCTGGGCTTTGTCTGAAGTTATTAAATGTGTGAAATGAGTTTTGCTTGGTGAAATTACGGTAAACGAGATGGAATGAAATGATTTGACATGAGAGCTTTCGATCATCTAGATTAGGAACATAAAATGATACTCTGACGAGGTCAGATATTTGTCATTTAACTGCAATTTACCACCACTAATGCATTACTCAGAGGACAGATTTGTACTGAGGTTACACTGTGTTCATCTGAAACACAAATAATTAGTTTTACATATTCAGATGGTGAGGAAAGGGGGAGAGAAAAAGGGGAGAGTGAGACATGATTGTGAGAGATAGTGACTGACATGTGGCAAGGAGGCTCTGATCCGTCTCTTGACGAACTTGTCGCCTCACCACGCTCCGTGTGTCAGGACCTGGCACCCTCGCGGTGTCAGGCGTGGGTGGCCTCCTGACAAGCGTTTGAATGTGTGTGTCACGTCCGTCTGGGCTGAAACCGCTCCTGAACACACACCCACGTAATGACACTGACACGATGCCATCAGGCCCGCCACTGAGCCCAGACAGAGTCCCTGGCAAACACCAACCTTTATCTCTTCGCTCCTCCTCTACAGATCTCTCTCAGCCTCTCAGCCCCCCTGTTGCTTGTTCTTCCCCTCTGAGTCTATCACTCATTGGTTGAGTGCAACCACCGCCATTAACTAGCAATTTGGGCCTGAATGATTATATTTAATGTAATTACGACCAAGAGAAACAGAAAGAGGGCCTTGGGAGCGGGCCCAGCTCTTGGACTCGGTTCATCTGAAAATGAACCCTGCGCTGTAAATTGTAAGTACCTCTGCAAACGTCAGTGAGGAGAGTGCCAGCCAGGCCTACACAGGCGTCACTCATAGACCCCACTCTGTAATTGCCTGCTAGCTGGAGCTGCTGTGTAATTTTTGACGTGGCTCTGTGGCGGTGGCGGCGCTGACAGAATAAGGGACTGGAGATTTAATGCCCAGTCTCAACTTTCTCCCAAGCCTCTGACTCTCTTTCTGCTTCATCTGTGAACCTTTTTATTTCTGGCTTCAATTATTTTCTGGGATTCTGCGGGGCTAAACTCAGGCTGCCCAGGTCGCTGGGTGAGGGGCACAGTCTGGCATGAATTAAAACCAACTCCAGTGGCAGTTGTAGAGCTGGATCTGGGCCTGGCAGGTAGTCAGCACACAAGCCGTTGTTTTTGCTGCAAAAAGCACTACTAAGATCCCATTAAGTCAGTGAGAAATGTGGAGCGATGTCATTCATATTCACTGAGGAAGGCCGTGTGTCTCCACATAACAGATGTCGGTCCATTTGCTGACACACTACATATTCATTCCTGTGCATTCCTGCAGGTGTGTTTGTGGGCGGTGATCTCCCTGTGATGCACCCACTCAGCATAAAGAGTGGGAGGAGGAGGGGGAGGAGGAGGAGGGAGGCTGTGTCTTCAGTGACAATAGCCCCCCTCTAGATGCTCTCTGTGGGTGTGGGCGGGGGGCATTTAAAGGCCATTCAGCCCCTGGCAAGACCCCCCAAAGACGCCCCCACATTCTGGGGATGACTACCTGCCCAGGAGCTCTCTCTCTGCCCATCTGTCCCCTCCAGAGGCCACAGTGCTCCTAGAGAGGCTGTAGCCCCCCCCCCCACACACACACACACACACACAAACCAATGGATGATTGCTGACTCAGCTCTGCATCAGGCTGACAGTGCAAACAGTGCAAGGCAGGGGGTAAAGAGTGTGTGAGCCCATGTGTCTGTGTGTAGGAGGGTAGAGGCTGCTGTTGTAGTTGTTGGAGAATGAGTCGGTGTGTTTGTGTGCGTGGGAGTTACTAGGTGGGTGATTGAACATTCATTAGTGTTGATGGATGTGTGTGTGGGTGTTTGTGTGAGTTGATGGATACATATGTAGGAGGTGGAGGGTGTGTGTGTGGGTTTGTATGTAGGAGGAATTCAGGGGGTGGCTGTGGGTGTTTTGCTGTGTGGGTGGGTGGTGGTATATATGGTAAAATATACTTATTTATACACAACAAATATATGGTAAAATAACAAATATGGTAAAATATACTGATGACATAAAAACACTAGTGGCACTATTATTATATTTTACCTCTTTAACTTTATTACACATTTTAAAACATGTTAAAGCCAAACAACAGCTGTCTCAAATCTAAAGACTAAACAGTCATAACTCAAGGTCCACTTACTTGCTTGTTTTGGACCTTTGGATTGTATCTTATGGTCCTCATCGGCAGATTTGCTCAGTTGCCGTGAAAATGTAGATGTTCAAACCTTCCACGATTCTGAGCTCCTATAGAACTTTTCAACTCAAGGACCACTTACTTGCTTGCTCTGGAGCTTTTAATTTTTTAATATAATATATAAGATAATATACCCCTGTCTTTGGCAAAATGTTCTTGTATGCAAAACTTGCTAGACAAGGTAATTTTAATACCTGATAGCAACATTTCTGTATTTTGTATTACTGACAATTTTTCGTCTAATTGGAATAAATATTAAACTCTGGGATATTTTTGCCCAAGATGATCCTCTCATGAAAATGTTATGCCAACATGTGGGTGAGCATTCTCAACAACATGCCCTCGTTTCTTGCAGCAAGGCAGCAGTTTGTAGCCTTATTCCCATAAGCGGGGCTGTAGGAACGGGCACAATGTGACCTTCATCCCAGCATGCTCAGCCCATTAGTCCAATTTACTCAGCTGTCAAACTGCAAATTCACACTCTCATCCATTCTGAGAGCAGGAGGTTAAGAGAAGAAAGGCGTTCAGCATTCCATTCACCCTCTTGGTTTTAAACCTCATAGTCTTAGCACAGAAACTTGCTGAATAAACCTTCCTCTCTGTCCAGCAGTGAGAAACCAAACCTCACCCCTCCTCCCTCGGTGGGAGGATGACTGTAGATGAGTTAGCTAAACACTTTCTGGCAAGTAGGCACGCCGCCGGCTGCACACACGAGGCCTGCAGGCGTGGGAAAGACCTGACTCTGATAATAAGCAGCATTTGGCCCTTCTAACCTCTACAGGCTTTGGCTCGGGCTCGTTGTCTCTTTCTCCCTCACTTGTTTTCTCTCTCTTTCTCTCGGTGAGTGGAGGAGTCACAGGAGAGGAGGTCAGCCAGGGAGAGGCCCACAGCTGCGGCTGCGAGGTCCTGGTGTGTTTATTTGGGCAAGCCCAACCAAAATAAGCTCCAGCCAGGCATTGCTCCTGAGGACTGGGGCCACCACCGCTGCGGCGCTTTTCATCCTAACAATGGGGAAAGTGCTCTGACCGAGGAGGGAGCCGCACGGCACAGTTTACCGTATAACAGCTGCCTCATCTGTGGGGGAGGAAGTGTGCTGCAGATGTGGACAGGATAGATGGTTCGTGTTCCCACACCTACTCCTGTTGTACAGTTGTTCACCCGTGCTCAGCGGCCAGTGAATGAGTTCCTTTGTTTAGCATGAGAAAGTCTGCCTGCCTAGTCAAAACACCACAGGGCGGCGATCCAGAATGAGTACAGTGTTTTATATTTACATGAAATATGTTACATAAGGTATATACTGTGGATACATAGAGCTGTGTAGTGTTAAAATAATTCATTCAAAAAAATATCATCTTCAATATCTATATTGTTTTGAAGACAGCTTCTTGTGTTGTCATGGCCTTCTTTATGTTGGGATGTTGTTTGTGTGGGGACAATAGGACTGGCATTGATAATGAATAATGTAAAATAAACAAACAACACAGTTGCCATGTTTTTTTTATTGGGAATCAACAGACCTTTGTCTGTGATCAGAGAATAAAGGGCTCTAAGTTAAACAAAGTCTGTTTCTGCTCAGTCTAACTATAGGTGTGACTCCTCGGTGTGTTAATAGCTGGTATAATATAAGCCAAATTTGGAAGAGCCATAAAATGCATGAGGTCACAACAATGCCTTTGATTTTCTGACCTGCTCTGCTATCACACAGGTGATCTATATTGGCGATCAACAGGCCTTTTATATGCAGAATAACAACATCCCCGTTCTGCTTTATTCATCACACTGCACTGACCACCCCTCATTATAAGGGTCATCCAGCCTGACGTAAAGGTGCACAGGTGTGCCCCAGGCCTCGCTAGGCCAGATGACTGAGAGCTGCCTGCCCACCTCCCCCTCTAGCCGCCAATCAATCCTTTCTGCCTTGGCCGCCTCCTCTGCACTACAGCTCTGCTCCTCTGTTAGGGGCCGTAAAGTTGACAGATGATTAGCTGTCCTGCTTATCTTGTTTTCCCCGCCCATCCCACCCACTCCGTCCATGCTGTGGAAGTCATCACATGCCCGTGCCCAAGGCTTTACCCTACCTTAACATACCTCCTCCTTTTGACCTCTCCAGAAACTCTACAGGACTCAACATTTCAAACCACATCCTTCCTTCATCAGCCACCCCTCCTTGCGTAGCCCTTGTCGGTCAGTCAGCACCCTTGGTAAAAGCCCAGGATGTGCTTGCCTGGTGAGGCCCCATGCGGCTCTGACAGTGGGGCCTCAAGGAGGGACACGTGTCCGACAGACAAAGCAGGTGCTGTGGCCGGGGCTCGAGGAGGGGCAGCTGTCCATCAGATCTGGTGCACCCAAACACTGACTATACATTACATATGGCCACTAGATTAGGGCCTGACTGATTGACAGCCAGGCTGGTGGTGGCTGGAGTCAACACTACTGACCTTAAACTGACCATAACGTCACTGACAGAATGATCATTGCTGTGTTTTTATGATTATTTTATCTAATCTTTCCTGGCAATGCTAATTTAAAGGAACAGTAAGTAAGATTTGTATTGTCTTACAGCACAACTTGGCCTAAATATCTGTTAGAGGTAGATTATTGCTCAGTATCAAGACTTCCTCTTGTTGCCCACCTTGTTGTAATTTGTTTTTCACTCATAGAAATTCTCATTTTGTCTGCATTTCTTAATTTACCAAGTGCCATTTGTGGCTGTAACAAGCAACAGATGCCAACATACAGTATCTGCCACATCTGCCAGCTCTCATCTGCCCCCAGTTTGTGCTACCTGCAGGATGCTACCGGCCACCTCCAGAGGGCCCCAATTCTTAACCATTACCCCCCACCATCTTAATTAAAATGCAAAAATGCAGACAGCCCTATGAGATTCCTCTATATAATTTGCTGTCCTCCCCCTCCCCTAACCCCAGCTCCCCTAAAGCATCACTCTGAGGTCTGACAGCAAGTGGGTGACTTCTGACAGGTCGCATTGATCTCCTGGCTGGGAAAGAAGTCTGCTTGACAATGGAGAACATGTGTCCGTTTTAGGACAAGCCCTAACTTGTCTGACCCCCTCATTTGGGATGCGCCCACAGAAAAGCCATCCCTTGGTTAAAGAAAACCGTTTCATCTGCTCAGACAGGAATTGAATCTCTCGTGAATTGTCTGACTTGTTTAAAGTAAAGTGGACATGATTGCATTTTGTTTTTCTAATGCATAGAAACATTCGTCTGTGACTCAGCAATCGGCAGTGTTGCGCACTCTCTGCTTGGCGGGTTGTGCTGGTTGGTTAGATTCGGGACTTTTTTGGGGTTCCTTTAAAGCGGCAGCAGGGGGAAATGTGTTATTGCCTGTGTGTGATTAGATACTTTATGTTCCATGTGAGCATTAAATAAGAGCCAGCCTACTTCTGAAATGTCTTTGATAGATGATATGAATAGCTAAATTCCTTTATACAGCTTTGAAATGGCTCATTCTGGTCGCATTAATAACAGGGATCATAATGGGGACATGGCTAAGCAGGAAAGTGGTTTCGTTTACGTTTGGCTGTAGCGTTCAATCCGTTCACAAAGATTGTTGCTGTATTACACATAACATTGCCTGTTGGAAGATCACACAGTTTTACTCTGTGATGTGCACTTAGAGAGGAGCTGTGCGTGCCTGAGACACAGTTGGCTTCAGCACTGGGTGGAATTGGCCCTCTCTGTCCAAGGCCTGTATGTGTATATGTGTGTACGTGTGAGACAGAAAGGAAGAATTGATTCCTCTTGGCAAAACTGAACTGGAGGATCTGGCAGGTAGAGCATGTGTGCTGCACCAGCTTGAAGTGTTTTTGTACAGTATTTGTCTGTAGTAGCTTTACAGAACCCTTGAATGCAACAGATTGTGTACTAACAGGGACCCCAGCCACCCTGTTTCAGTCAGTATTCAAATTTCACGACTATAGATGAGGGTCAGAGTGTAAATAAATCCCAGAAACAGCCTGGTACTAAACCTGCAGTCTGGTACCACATCCACATTGCTACTAACATTGAATCCAAACTATTGGTCAGGATGACTATGATGTGTCTACACTGCAGGGTGGTTCAGTTCTTGGTATGAATAAATGCCAGACCCTTATGTCGTCACCACCAAGGCCTAGGTAAATACCTCTGGATATTCAGGTTGCACAGCTGGCTGGAAGTACTGTTGCTGTTTCAGTTTCTGAATGGAGGATTTTGCCATTGATTGTTCCTCAGTTCTGCGACATGAAGCTTGCACATGCTCATGACAGCAGGGTTAAATGGGTCAGACATACTCATCAGTGTTGACGTCTGTGAAGTACTTGCTAAAATAGTCACTCAATGCTGCAAGATGAAAGGTGATGAAGTCATCCACGACACTCACTGCCAGACTGTTTGTGTCCAGAAACTCAGATAATAGCGTGAATGTGTCACCTATTCAGGACAACAGCTTCATTCTCCAAACGTTTGGAAGAATTATGATTGATGTATCACAGTATATGCTGTGTGCGTGTTTAGTGCAACTTATGGTGCGACTGAGGCTAATAAAAAACCAGTTGGTACTCATAATATGGAGCCTTTTGAAGTACACGTCTGAAAGTTAGAGGCTGTTGAAAAGACAGCACCTTATAATATCGAAGAGTAGGGAGTATATATACTAACTTATAAGATGAACTGGACAGTGTTTGACAGAGTGTTTTTCTTCTGCTTTTTTTCTCCTGTTATATTTTTCTATCAGGGGTGAGGTTAGAAGTAGGATGACAGGGTTCCTAACATGCATATAAGTTTAGTGTGAGTGGATTGGTTTGTTAATTGCAATCCAAATCTTTATGGATGGGTCGTTTGACCCGAGTCTGGAGACGTAAAGTCTGATTTCAGGGTGATTTAAAGGTCCTGCACTGAATCTAACAGGATCTACAAAAGGAAATATTCTCATCTGCCAAACCTCTCATACAGTGAGTGAGTGATAGAGTGAGGCGAGGACAGACAGAGTAGGGCATGTGGTCAGTAATCTGTGTTATAGCTCTTAATGCACAGACTTTCTGTCAGGGTAATAAACCTATGAGGTACAAACGATTAGCAGACAATGCTGTCATGGCACTTTTAACGCAGTAAATTTCCAATCAATGTAATAAACGTAGCATGCAGTGATTGTAGTATTTTTTTCCCTCTTTTGTCATAAGAATTATTAGCATATTTGGCTTTATTGCGTTAGTAAGCTGATTTATTTGCAGCCCATTTCCAGTGATAACACCAGACTCTTTCATGTACTGCATCTTCAGTCCCCAGTTGGAGTACCAATTTAATCTCCCAGATTTAACTTGTGATTTGACTATGTGTTGTGATATTTATTAGAATATAACTTTAATTGATTAATCAATTAAATTGTTAAATGTAACTTGTAAAATGTTAACTTGTAAATATCAATAGCTCACATAGCATAAAGTCTTTCAAATCAATAGCAGATGTTCAGTTTCTGTTCTGTTGTAGCTGCTGTTATTTAGTTATTCCCATGGTGATAATGGGAATAAAGGCTTATCTTGGTAATATCAGATTTTCATGTGTCTTTGGCAGCCTTGAGTTTTGTTTTGGACTTCTCTTGTCTCTGGATCTCAGATGTGACACTGCTCTTTTTGTGGAAATATGCAAGAAAACAATATTTTGAGTCATCTCTTCTTTTAAGAGACCGCAGTTAATTGACGACATCCCTCCTTGCGTCACTCACGATACCACAAGCTGAAGTGTGGTGAGTGTGAATGTGTGTGAAAACGACAGAGAGTGTTGGAGCGAGGAGTAGGAGGGTGGCGAGAGTGCCTTTCATACTTATGTGAAATAAATGTGTGCTCTGATTAATGCTTCGCAGCTCGGCCGATACGCCAAGCAGCATGTGTTGAGGGCTCCAATCTGCATGGAAGCTCAAGCTAACTAGAGAAATGTTTACAGTTTTACTTTATATTCTGTTGTTTTTCATTTCCATGGTCACTTTCAACTCAACAGTATTTATTTTAGTGTAGTGAAGTAGGTCTCTTGTTTAGATTTATTTGGTTTAAAGGGAACAAACTACGTGAATTCATCTTTATTTTCAAGTGAATCTCGAATCATTTCTCTTGACATCTTCAGGGCATCATGGGGCCCTCACGTACCTCATTACTGTTTCCCCCCTCTGTTACATCTGTGGCCTCTGATAACAACAACACAGTAACCAGTCATTGTCTGATGTTTAGCTCCATTCACAGCTCGGGGTCATAGTCAAAAATCAATACCTTTTGTTTTTTGTCTCAATGAGCCAGCCACTATCTCCACAAGCAGAAGCTTCTAATTAGTCTGGGACAGGGGAGATCATCCAGTGCTGCTGCTTCTTTATGAAAACAGGGATGGGTCTGAGGAGTGGGAAACATGTACATAGATGTTTTAGGGCCCAGATGAGAATTAATGTATCTCTGTGTACCGGGTATTAAGAATTACTTGTTTGTTCCCTCTGTCCTTGTTTTGTCGGATACTCGTAGATCCTGTCTGTTGTCTGACAAATGTCCAACACAGAAGTCTAGTATTTCATGCCCACCTGTGAGATATCACCTTGGCATTTGAGGTGCTCATATTTACAAAAGCTTTCTCTTCTCAAAATCATCTCGACTCACAAGGATATTATCGCTTGGTGCGTCTTCCCATGATCCCCCTAGATGTGGACAGATGGCAAGCATCGTGCTGCTACTTCCTGCAATTGGTCAGGGGTGACGGGCTGGCACTCAGCGACATTCTCCAGCTCCTCTCTACCATGGATAAACACGGAGCTGCTCGCTTTCCCTACATAGGAATGTTCACCTGAACTCCCCTGCTCCAGTTTGTGTCCATCAGGGCTTTGATGTGGGCCATTTCGGGTCAGCCTCTCCACATCTGAGGCGTGACCCGGAGGGGCATGCTGAATGGCTTCCCCTGTCTGCGATTCCTCTGTGGGGAAGAAAACACACATACTCATTACAACAGGCCCTCTTGTTGTTGCTCTGCGTGAAGGCATTCCCACCTGTGACTGGGGCTGTGAGACGAGGCGAAGGGATGTGTGAAATATCAGTCTGAGAGGGCTGGAGGCTGGGCAGCAGCTCAGAGAGACGGAGGGAGTGGGCCAGCTGTAGATCTAATATCACCTATGGGCCTGCCGGCTGTGAAGGCCTGCCTAATATGATACACATGTGCTACATCCTGTCTGAGCTGCTGCCTGGCTTTGTGGCGCTGTGTGTGTGAGTGTGTGTGTGTGTGTGTGTGTGTGTGTTTGTCCATTATGTTCATGTGTGAGGACAGCTGGAGAGCGCTCTTGCCATGTAAAGATCTTCCAGACCTGAGTGTTTACGGTGTTAGCTGGAAGTCATATTGTTAGCCACGTTATGAGGAAAGCTTAGTTGCTGTTGTAAGAAAAAAAAAAGGGTCACTTTGTGTAGCTTTCTTTTTTAATTTTGGGATGTAGGGAAACAAAGAATAAGTAGGAATATACGCTTTAATGACTGCTTTAGCTTTAAGCCCAGGAGTTTATGTGGTAAGTCTAAAAAGTTAGGTATTTTGCAAGTGGCAACCAACCCGTCAGCAAACAGACTTTGTGTACAAGTCGGGTGTGTTGGAATGTGTGAGTGAAGCGAGGCCTTGCCATTAACATACACTTTATCTCTAATTAACTCTCCAGTGGTTACTGATTGACCCTGTTACACCTGCGCGGATATGCCAGAGCTTTTAGCAGCCTCGCCGTGGGAAAACAGTTCTTTTGATTTAAATCCACCATGAGTCTCAAACTTAACCACTGGGTAAAAAGAGTTTATAATGTAACCCTGGCTGACATCGGTGAGCTGAGATTATTCCGGAAGTGGAGCGGTGTTGAGAGCGCATTAGTGTACCTCAGAGTCTTACTTGATAATACCAGTCTGTCTACCTGGGATTCAATCCATATCCCTCCCCCAGCGACCAAAATAGCCATGCTTTGATGGCTTAAAATTAATTACCAATTTACAGAGTCCATAACTTTATCCTCAGCTCCTGCTTAAGCTGTATGCTGATATCTGGTGCCTATTTAGGGCAATCATCAACCAATTTTAGAGTTAATTGGGAAATGGTGCCTGGCCAATTAGGAAAATAAGGTGCACGAGAGAGAGGCCAGCTTGGATGATAAATCCTGAAATAAAATCCACATAATAAGGAACTTTTCACATTCTGCACTCTTAATTAGTGAGTTCTTTTTTGTCTGAAGTCTTCTAGTGTTATACTGTGTCTATACTTAAATTATTAAAAGGATCATGATTCTTTGCTTGGTTAGTGAACTGCAACATTGTGCCTGGGAGACTGATTACCAGAGGCTCAGAAAGGGCTTTTGGGAGCCACATGCCTGGCTTGTGCAGAACGCTGGTCTCCTGAGGAGAGGTTAAGGAGAGGAATCAGCACCTCCCTGGGAGTTGCACACTTGCTTGCTGCCACCATGTCATCCATCCTGGAGCCTAATCAAGTTATCATATCAACAAATCTCCCATCAGGGGCCTCACAGCTGACACTCTAAGAAAGACACCCACCGGGGGACAACAAATTTTGAGCAGCAGGGCGTTGCTAAGAGAAGGGCTGAGGCACCTGTAAAGGTCTCCTCTCCTGCCCACAGAGAGGGCACTCCCGCTGGGCATCACACTGCTCTCTGGCCCCTGGTCAGCCATGGAGCACAAGAACAGGGAAGCGGGAGCCATAGTTAACGTTGTTCACAATAGGCTGAGGACACAATAGAAGCACTATATCACCAAGACTGTCAATAAATTTAAAAGCAACCCACAAACAATTAGCTGAAAGGGCAGTGAGGTTTCATAGCCATAGGCCTCGGCTCTGCGGGCCAGTGGAGACAAACTGTCCACCCACGTGCAAATGGCAGCTGGTGATTCTGCCCAAAGAATACGTTCACAGACTTCTGTGGATTGCCGCCTGACCTTTAAGTGTGTCCCCCAAAAATAAACCACATGCTGGGCCATTGCTGCAGTCACAGGATGGTTTATGACTCCTTGCATGTGGGAAATGTCGCCCAATAGTTTGTCTTTTTGACCATATAGAATTACGTAGTTTGTCCGTTCCATGGTTTACATTGTTGGCAATATGAACCAGCCAGCTTTTTCCCATGATGTTTTATGATGCTGATGCCAAATGTTTACGTTGTGTGATGATACAAAGTAAGTCTAGCTGTTTTTGCTGATAATTTCTAACTTTTGAATATTGGTTTTCTTAACAAACTCCTCCATTATGCTCTCTTGGTTTAGCTAAATGAGGCTAAAGTGAGTCATCAGCAAATCCTGGATAGCATAATGTCTCTCTTGATTTAATTTTTGTGAGATCATTTTAAAAAGGCTTTGTTTGCATTGTCTATGTAGCCCTGAAATCATGCAACATGAAAAACAAATGCCATCTTTGATTTGGGCAAGTGGGTATGAAGTCCATCTGTTCACAATACCCTAACGAGAACAAAACGCCCTTCAGGGCAATCAGAGCTTGCCTGCCTTCCATGACCAGAAAAGTTGTGAGGCTCAAAACTTACTTCTGAAGTGTCCCAGTTTGATGGAATCACTTAAATAGGTTGGCAAGCGATAAACAGTTCGCAACAGAATGACAGATCAAGCTCGTCTTTTACTTTTGGCGACAGATAGTTTTGAAACCACATTTCTGAAGATGTGAGCTAGCCCAGGTTTTGTTCATTAGCAGAAGGTTTCAGGGGAAACATATGCAAGGGAAAAATAAAAGAGGACTCAATGGCATCCGATTTGTGAAATTAAATGCATAAAAAAGTCTTAAAAAGCTGGCAGTTCAAGTCAGAAAGTTCAAGTCAAGTGCTTGTGGTGGGGGATAAGCAAAACATGAACATATTGTGCCTTTAGAGAAACTTTAAGAAAAACCCGGGACAGATTTAAGTGCAGCCTCTTAGCATTCTCTCCATCCAGCACATCTATAAATCATTCGTCTGACCACCACTGCTCCCCACCACTGACCAGCTCGACCCATTGGCCAGGAGCCAAGCCTGTGTCCGGACAAGGCCCTGACCCGTTAACCTTGGCCAGAGCCCCTGGGCCAATGGGGCGAGGCTTCCAGAGCCGCGACCCCGGCAGCCAGGGCTACCTGCTGCTCTGGCATAATGCAATTGGACACAGCCATCAGAATGATGGAGCACAGGGAATTCTCCACGCTGACCACTCCAATGGCTGCTGACCACTGCAGCCAACACTGGCTTCAGCTCCTCCAGGACCTTTTGATATTATGTCACAGATGCCTTTTTTGTGTTTTTTTGCCTCACATCCATATTGTGTTTTAGATGTTGCAATTTGGGCCCTTTTCAAGTGGGGATGGTAAAGAAATTACTGTTTTAAAGGGGTATTATTTTCAAGCCAGATTTCTGCTTTGTATTTTTAGAAAAGTCTTAATTGAAACTTTTAGAGGTTTTAGTGAAGTTCAAGTAATATCTAAACAAGTTAAACGTTCACAATATGAGCCTCTTTTTATTTAGTATGCTGAAACTTTGGTTTAATACATGAGCCATTCATTACTTAATTTACATATAATGTAAACCTTTCGTGTTTGTCCCAGGTCTTACCAATTCATTCACATTGTCATGTCATATACTAGGTCGTCCCAAACTCAGGCTCCTGCCGACATTTCCTCCCTCTGTCTCCACCTCTGTTTTGTTAATGGCATGAGGTTCACACTGGTGGTATAATTACTAACATTAGACCAAACTAAGAAAGACTCTGCAGGATGCTAACCCCATGAAGCCCGAACTGCTGTTTGCCTATCAAGAGAAAAGGTGCGCCAGTGATTCCCTGCCTGGCTCTGTGTAAACTGAAGGCATGCCAGTGTATTCATACAGGTGCCCCCCCCCCTCGAACAAACACACACCTGAGGGACCCCCTCCAAATCAACACAATTAGCATCCTCCATGCCCTGCAGAGTTAAACTCTCAGTGCAAACAAATGCACCTAACTGACAGGCAGCTTAGGCAAATGACTTGTTTGGGGAGTGGGCTGAGTCTCTTTGGGCTTACAGAAAGGCTGAGTGAATTTCAGCTGGGAGCGTTTGCATTACAGAACAGCGTGAGAAAGAGAAGCACCTGAATACAGCTCACCTGAATTGACAGAGGATATCTTGTTGAGAGTGGGATTTAGAGTTTCTTACATTATAGGTTTATACACCCCAGTTGGGATGTAAGAAGATGTATGGAGAAAGGTAAAATGTGATGAAAATATAATAGGATGGAATGGAAATGTCACCAGTTTCAGTGCACTGAAAGCAGCTGCAATCTGATGTGATTTTGATGTGATGTTGTTGTCCCGTAAAGGGATGGATCAGCAATAATTCCTATAAATATAGTTTCATGTGGTCATCATCTGTCACATGCATAATTAGAGGATCATCTGTCACGACTGTCATCCATTTTTATCAAAAGATCTTTGCATGCTGACATGGCAGTCATACACTTCAGATCTCTTACTAACCTAAACCTGTCATGATGCTGTGATTAGTCTTGAGCATCTACAAATAGCTCCTATTCAGTGAGCGGGCTTTAGCGCATAGAGAAATAATGAGAACCAAACATTTAAACAATCAGACATGCACTATATTGCCGAAAGTATTGGCTCACCTGCCTTGACTCGTATATGAATTTAAGTGACATCCCATTCTTAATCCGTCGGTCCACCCTTTGCAGCTATAACAGCTTCAACTCTTCTGGGAAGGCTTTCCACAAGGTTTAGGAGTGTGTTTATGGGAATTTTTGACCATTCTTCCAGAAGCGCATTTGTGAGGTCACACACTGATGTTGGACGAGAAGGCCTGGCTCTCAGTCTCCGCTCTAATTCATCCCAAAGGTGTTCTATCGGGTTGAGGTCAGGACTCTGTGCAGGCCAGTCAAGTTCATCCACACCAAACTCTTTCATCCATGTCTTTATGGACCTTGGTTTGTGCACTGGTGCACAGTCATGTTGGAACAGGAAGGGGCCATCCCCAAACTGTTCCCACAAAGTTGGGAGCATGGAATTGTCCAAAATCTCTTGGTATGCTGAAGCATTCAGAGTTCCTTTCACTGGAACTAAGGGGCCAAGCCCAGCTCCTGAAAAACAACCCCACACCATAATCCCCCCTCCACCAAACTTTACACTTGGCACAATGCAGTCAGACAAGTAGTCAGATCGCCAGATGGTGAAGCGCGATTCGTCACTCCAGAGAACGCGTCTCCACAGCTGCTCGGCCATGGAAACCCATTCCATGAAGCTCTCTACGCACTGTTCTTGAGCTACTCTGAAGGCCACATGAAGTTTGGAGGTCTGTAGCGATTGACTCTGCAGAAAGTTGGCGACCTCTGCGCACTATGCGCCTCAGCATCCGCTAACCCCGCTCCGTCATTTTACGTGGCCTACCACTTCGTGGCTGAGTCATTCCCAATCGCTTCCACTTTGTTATAATACCACTGATAGTTGACTGTGGAATATTTAGGAGCGAGGAAATTTCACGACTGGACTTGTTGCACAGGTGGCATCCTATCACAGTACCACGCTGGAATTCACTGAGCTCCTGAGAGCGACCCATTCTTTCACAAATGTTTGTAGAAACAGTCTGCATGCCCTGGTGCATGATTTTATACACCTGTGGCCATGGAAGTGATTGAAACACCTGATTTCAATTATTTGGATGGGTGAGTGAATACTTTTGGCAATATAGTGTAAATTGTACTGGAAGTCCATGTTGGTTCATGTTGAGATTGAAAACTCTTGGCACTATCTGAAGTTTCCTGGTCAGGTTTTTGCAAATGCTTGACAAAGGTCCAATTCAGGTGAAGGTCATCACTCAGATCCAACAGAAATTTGCAGGTCATCCCATAAATGTTCAGTCTTGAAGCGCATCAGAACATGCACAACAGGTGGGATTTATGTCGTAATTCTAAGATTAGGAAGACCTTTTTTTCATGTTTGTAAATACAGATTCATTTTCAATGAGAGATTAAGCCCTCCATGCTGAAACCTGCTTTAAAATACAAAGACTCAAAGACAATAGTTACTAGCATGACCTTTTCCCATACAACTGCCATTCTGTTATTTTAAAGTTCTGTGTAAATGTGCTTGTTTTATTGATTCATGTTTCACTTTTTCTTTTATGTGCTATTTTGTGAGTGAATGAATTAAAATTAATGAATGAGATTCCTGGAAAAAAAAGAAATGTGGAATCCAATAAAGTCCAAAGTTTGACCTCACTATGAAATTAGCCATTGTGTTATCTTTCAAAACCCCAGGGTTGTCTTCAAAGCATATTCAATATGGGCCAGTAGATCCCATTACTCATCTCTGGAAAAGTTTAGTTTGGGGTCCTGACACTCTGAAAGGGGCCCTAGGCTCGGTACAATGTCCTCTGTCTTTTGCGATGGCCCAGGGTCTCAAAGCTGCACAGAGAGGGGAAGAGAGAGAGAGGTGGGCGTGGTATTATGTCCTAATAGGCCAAGCTGGACAGACAAACTGATAGCATCTGCCTGCTTTGTCAACGGAGGAGAATTTAATGGAAGAACTGAGCGCCAAACGTTGAGCAGGACCAGATGAGGACAGAGATGGATGGTTGAGAGGTCACAGGCTTCTTCTGGCCAATGGGTCCAGCGTCTTATCTCTGACCCTCACTAGCCAATCGATTGGTTGTGGGGCATTAGTCATCAAGTAAACCCAGGTCACAGCTTTCTTCTCCATCCCTGGCCCCATGGGCAAAGCATTGTCGGCCTTCATGCATGTGCCACTGTATGGAGATGGATGAACGTTCAAACAAATATGTTGCCAATGGCAGAGCTGCATCAGTGCGAGAGATAAGTTAGAAAGGTTGTTGTGATCTGAAACTGAATCATTGTACAAATATTAAGGGATGTTTAGGTTGTGACTCCAATCGATTATTTTCCCCTTTGTTTTTCTAATATCAAATATATTATTCACCTAGAATACAATGTGGCTTTTGAATTAGGATTTTTCCAGCAATGAGGGACTTTCTCGTAGGTGTATGAAAGCTTTTATAAACTGCATCGGTTGAATCACTATTATATTAATCAGAAAAGGTAGTTTTCAAATCTAAACAGGACTGGAAAGGTTGTCTGATTAGGTCATAAGCCCCTTTCAAGTCTGTAAATGCTCTGCCAATTTTACATTTTGGCAGGTTTGAAAAAGAACCCAGGTCACTTTTCTGTAAAAGACGCTCTGACAATTTGCCGAATTAAGACCTAGCAACATTTACACACCTCAAGTGTGAATAAAACACTTTGCAGTAGTCAGTAAAGTAGATGCAGATGTTTTTGCATACTGTATGTAGTAGCAAGCAAAGCAATCACAAGAGATAAGGAAGTGACACATTAAATGCTCCTTGGTCCCACAGGCTGTTATAAAACAGCTGATTCGACTTTGCAAGCTTTGTTAAAGTTTTCTTCCACCTGTCTGAGGACAATAGAATAAGGCAGCTTTGCAACACATTGCACTGAACGGTCTCTCACTCTATACATTATATGCAACTTTCTGTATTGCCTCGTCTCACAAGCTGATAAGAGCTGATTACTAATGTGCAAATAATTGTGGCTCTATTGATAATATTCCTGTTAACACAAAACTATCCTATATTCTGTAGTCCAATATATAAAACATCACTGCTCATCAAGTAAAAGTTTGTTGGAGGTGCTGCAACTAAGAGACAATGTTTAACGATGGGAAATGCATCCTCACACTCAGGTCTGTGCGTTATTCAGGTAGATGAACGTAGAAGATTGCTTGTCTTAAAGGGGCTATAGTATTTAAGATGTCTGATGGGCGGTTGGGGGAGTAACCTGGCTTACATGGCTGGAGGGGCTGCAGACAGAAATCATGGTGCCCTGCAGGGTAGCCATTAGGGCACAAGACGAGGGGAGCCAAGAGGATGTCTGCACTCCAGGGATCTAATCTGGTACCATGGGCTCTGCTTTGGGAAAAGACCTGTTTTGCAGTTTCTGAGCTCCCTCTGGTTCTGGCAGGTGCTTTAGTCAGCCAACAATTAGCCAGCCCCATGGTTTGGCTACTTTTGTGGCTGAATTAAGCCCATAGGAGCATTAACTCTGGTCACATTAGCTCAAATGGAAAAATCAGCAGGGGCACCTTTTTCGGCTTGGTTAACTTTATTGTTTCATTTTTTTGTTGGGATGTTAATAACTTCCAAATCCTGACTTAGTCCTAAGGGTCTTTTCATACAATGTCAACAAATAAAAGCAGATTGAAAAACTCTGCATGTGCTAACAAATTGTTTAACTGGCATAGGCAGTCAGTCAGTTGTGAGTCAGTAGCGAGTGTTGGCCACAGTTGATACTATAGTGGCCACTGTCTTTGACTCCATCCTTCCACACAGTTTTCTTTTACTCATCATTGGCCTCTTCTGTTCTCAGTTCTTTGGTCTATGAGCATCTGCTCGGAGCTCTTCTCAGTGAAGTCTTTACTGGCTAACCTTTTAATCTTGGTTTTGGAATCAGCCCTCTTCTTATCGTGAAGCTTTGAGCTTCTGCATGAGAGTGAAATTAATTGTGTGCTAAGCAGAGTGGAATTAATGGCTTGCACTGAAACCTGTGGCCACGGCTGGCTTAGCCCTTCGCCGATCCCCCTGATCCTGCTTGTTACAGGAGCTTGGCCATTGTAGTTGGTGAGATGATTGTGTGGTTTCAGCCTCTTGTCTCTGTCTCTTTTGTCTTTCGGGGGAGTGCAGGGATCTCTCCTTTTGTTTGCCTCCATGTTCCTTTCAGGCGGTATCACAGCTGGCCCCTTTAATTCACTCAGGACATCGGGTGACCCTACCCCCCAGGAGGCTACTGTAAACACACACACACACACACACACACACACACACACACACACCTAAAAGAGTTGCTTTCTACTTTTTAAACATTTTGACTTACGAGATCCACAGCCACTTGAATCTTTGCAGGGTACTTTGTAGAGCTTGTGTCATGATCATATGCAAAGCCAAACCTTTTAAATTTCTCTAAGAACTGCTTTAAATTGGGCAAGTACCAAACATGTTGCCATTTGTGTATGTTTTATTTTTGCTTGCACAACCATTATCCAGTTGGCAACCAAAGTTCCAGCAAAAATCTGTGAGTCAGGTTTACAAACGCATCAGGTTGTCCCTGGGAATCCCCAGCATGTGTTGTCTAGCCATCTGCCCGCTCTAAAGATGCCGACTCATTGAGCTTCACAAATAGAACTACTATACGGTCGAACAATTACCCTAAACAGCTTGGTAATGGGTTTATGGTGTCTAGAGTGATAGCCTGCAAAATAAAACTACAGGATCCCCACAAAAACCTTACATGGCTGTAAATATGTATTAACCAGAAAATGGGCCTTGTGTGGGATCATTTAGAAAAGACAAAGACTGGCCCTCGGACAAAGAGGCAAGATGCAGTAAGAAAGAGGGGATTCTACATAGCTAATGAGTTGCTCCATAGAAATGTAAAGAGGTGGGTCTTTAGCAAGAGTGGTTGTCCCGCTGGCCGGGCCTGATGGACTGTAAAGTGTGGAGGTCCGGTCACTGTGCCCACTGTCCATTGTGGCCGTGCTAATTCACCCGGGCCTCCAGTTATGTCACGGAGGGCTTTTATTGTGGCATGAGGTGGAGGGGGACCTAAGTCATTATTGGAAGGAAACTCTGATAAAAGAGGAGAAAAAGGCTTTGTTAAATGTTTCGTTCTTTCGGAATCTCAAAGAGAAGCCCCCCCCCCCCCCCCCAGCCACAAATAAAAATAAAACTTCTAACATGAGCAATGGATGACCAGCCAATTTACCTTAGGGCCCTTCAGCGTCAAAGGCCATGTCAGACAGTGCCTACTCTACCTTATGAGAAGTGGTCAGCCATTAAGAGGAGTTGACAGAGAAACCCTTGTGTCAAATGAACATCACATGAGGAGACTGACATGAAAACACACAGACGAGCCTTGTTCTTTTGTAAGTTTCACAAGGTGTTTGAGTGAAGACAAAGGACTCCTTGGAAATAATGAACAAAAAAATAATTTATTCCCAGTGATGCAATTTCTCCAGCAGGTAACGCAATGAAAATGCAAGACTAGAGCAACGACTAAAAACACCAGAGAAATCCTCAAACCATCAGTATCTTAAAATGTACATTTGTATCTAAAACACCATGTAAAGCACTGTCAATAGTGGAGCTGCTTGTGTTATATCAAACTTTAGGCCGATCCCTTCATTATCACATCTAAATGGCTGAATTGGGGGATATCTGTGTTTTTGTGTTGGGAAAGATGGGGACTTGGAGATTATACCGCCGATTGAAATGTAAAACAGCTATTGCAATTACCCATAACCTCAGCGCGAACCTTGCCTGAAACAATGCAACTAGTTTCAAAGGCTGAGAGGCAGGCGCATCCCTGAGAGGCACAGCTAGATAACAAGAAGACATCATTAAAGGTAAAGGAAGGAAAGAGAGAGATTTTTTTTATCTTTCTTCATGGTAATATGGTCAACAGAGGAACCCCCCCAACCAAACACCTTTTTGAATCTTTGAGTGGGTAGTGAAATCATTTAAGATAAAATGTGAGGTTAAGTCAGTTTTGTTTCTTGGTTCTTGATTTATTAATTTCAATATCAAAGTGTGGAATTGACTTGTTTGGTAAATAGACAACTGGGATTTGAGGATATGAATATGAAAGAATTTGATACAAAGCGTAAGAATTATCAGGCAAATAACAACTATTCTTATTGTGTCCAATTGGTAGAGGTGTCTGGTTTTGGTTTGTGCTGTTTGAAACTCTTTGTCGCTGGATTGGTGGTATCAGTTGTGTGTGGATTACTCCTCTCTGACCTGCCATGTTCTGCAGTTTCAGAGAGCTGTGAAAGGTCTGTTCAGCCTCGGACAGAGCTGGATTTAGCAGATATTTGCATGTTAATGTCCCCAATACAATCCAGAGAACAGAGAACAGAGATATGGGATCAGAGCAACTGCTACCTTTTTAAAAGGGCCCCGTGTCCCTTTTTTCATGGGAGGTCTTTTGACTGTTGGAATTAGCAAAGTGCACTGTTTCAGTATGTGTGTTGGAAGGGGTGGGGGGCTGAAACACACACTTACGACACACCTAATCTCACCCTCCTTGATTCCCCCAGATGGATAGGGTTTTCTCTCTGTTTTGATGTTAGCTGCTGTCCCCCTAATTCCAGCATTTAATCACTCTGTGTGTCGGCACAGAGACCTCAGCTTGCCCTCAACCCACTTGAGAACGACCTCGATCCTTCTTCAAATCTGCTATTCCGGCGGCCCCAGTATGAAGGGCAGATGTGGGACATGAGCCAATCTGCTCCCCGAGGTGTTTGCCATCTCCATCCTCTCTGTCAACACTCTGCTTTCTCTGCCACTCACAATAAGAGGCAGAGCTCTTTGGTCTAAGATGAGTTTAAATGGAGACAGCAAACTCTGTCCAACACGTATTGAGGTTGGTGGATGTCAAAGGGGATTGTTTGATGTTTGATCGGCTGTTGGCGTTTGTGCTTTAAAGGCCTGACTGTTTGGACCTTTAGCCGATGTGTCCTAACAAGTATTCTTTAGATTGGTGTTTGCATGGATTTGCATACTGGCCTGGGGATGAGCTTTAATGAAGAAGTGGGTTTGGGTGTATTTACGTTTTGGAGTGAATTGTTCAACCTGTTGATCAATAGATGACGAATGTTGAGCGGCTTATAGAGAGGAGAAGTTGTAGCTTTAGAACCTAGTGTCGACGTCTTTTTTTCACATGATACATATAGGACGCCTTGTCTGACCATGTTGGAAATCAGTCGTGTTTATAGTTGTTCTAAACGGCCACGCTTGAGATGAGATATAATATGGGGATAATGGTGCACATATTCAGACACATATTGTGTTTTGACAGTTTGACAATTTTGAAATTGACGTTTGTTGTCTTTTTACCGCTGTGCCTTTGACCAAAGTCTATGGAAGCTTTGCTGGCCCCAAAGGAAAATTGAGTGATAGTAAAAATATAGAAATGAACGTGTACATTGAAGGGATCTTTATGTGTGGCTTTCAAAATGTGAGTAAATAAAGGTTATGTTTGCATCAATATCCACGAATGGTGAAATTTCATTTTGAATTCAGTCTAGTCTGTATTTAGCTCCAGTTTGTTTTTCTCATAATCATAATTTTTACATTTCAAATCTTCCATTGAGGATTATATTTAAAGTTACTGCGAAGACCTAAATTGAGGTAAAAGAACAGAAAACATGGAAGGCTGCTCACAGTTTTCCTTTTGCTGTGAAAAGTATTTAGTGTTAGTTGTGCTGCCTCCATTGGTCTTGGGGCCGTCCCTCTACAGTCTCTCCGTCTGATCCAGTGCATCTCAGCTGACTTAGCATTTATGTGTAAATTGTCACCTGACTTTTGGGAAGAAAGAAGTTTAAAGGTAGTGTTGTTTCAACATCATCTTCCTAACTAATTTGTGATGAGATGACGACTGTATATTTGTGTGAGGACAGAGGCGCAAACAGCTGCCTATCTTCTCTTGCTGGGCAGCACAAGGATCTCACTGAGGTGAACAATGCCTCAGCAGAGAAGATGGGTGCCACTGTTTGGAAAAGGAAGCTGTGACTCAAACCACTGCCTTTAGCCTGAAGGTGTGAAACACATTAACAGCTCTAAAGTCTAGCGTCACGCCAGCTTATGTATATGGAAATTCCGCAGTGTAGCAGCAGGAGCATTCATTTGAGCCATTCTCTATTCATCCACCTCACACGATGCATCAGCTGACCTACATTTCATGGTAACATGACTGGCAGGTTTGTGTGTGATAACATCTCTGAGCACTGAGATGATGAGTCGAGTCCTGTGACCCATGTGGCTACTTTATGGTCTTCCCCTGGATGTGTTCCAGGTTTAGTTCAATGGTGGCCAAAGGCAATAAGTTCTGGTCATGTGGCTGGTTGCTGGGTGGCAGGAGGGTGCTGAGATAACTGTGAAGAAGTAATATAACTACAGGGCCTTTTCAAACAAGAAAGCCTGTAACTGAAAATGTATTAAGTAATGAATATCATAATGCATAGCCATGCCAGCATATGTTTTTCAGAGTCCAGATGTGGGGGACATGGCTGGTATGATTTCATGCAAACCTGTCAGTTCTCTTTCATTTTCTACACATTTCAAACAGCAGAAAAATGTCATAGTGAAACAGCAACAGAGAGCATCTGGATTTCTGTAATTGATGTTGAAGATGAATGTAGAAAGATTGTTTAAAAGTTTAAACTAATAGGATATTTATATATAAAGAATAGCAACTTGATTTGATGTACTGCATGTGTATAACTAATAATATTGTGCTAGAAAGGCATGTAAGTATCTGATGAAGACTAAGATATGTACAGGTTGAAACATTGCTGAATTAAATACTAATTGTGTGGTAACCCCGTGAGGAAATAATTTTTTGGGGTTCCCCATCTTGCTTCATGCCTTGTCAGGATGTTGCACTGCCACCTTGCTGCTTCGCCATTTCCTCATCTTTGATTATACAGTTTTGCACGTACGCTCCTGTGGCGGGCAGAGGCGTGCCACCTGTTAGTAAGGGAGTTGGAGAGAGTTGTGGGTAAATCAAGGCAATGAGGTGCACCTGCACCAATTAAACCTCACCTAAATACAGCTCTGCCCCCACACACAATTGTAGTGTAAAGTTAGTTATATTTGATAAGTAGCTAGCTCACAATGCTAAATGTCATTGACACAATGTTAGCCATATTTTGTGTTTGAAAACCAGCAACAAACTTTACTGTAGGTGTCTTGACCCATCTGAGCTCAACAACTGAAAGGTGCAGGGGCTTTAATTATTACCTACCACTGGAGAGTGAGTAACTAATAAATAATTGATAAGGCTTTCCTCCACCATACTGAAGACGCTTATTGTGTTGTGATTTCTAACAAATATTGCAATGATTGACATTTAATATAAAAACGCTGTTGATGGTGACTGTCTGTTCAGCAATGGTTAGTTAGCTGTTTATTTATAATGATGTCACAGTTATTGTGAATGGTGTTTTGAAACAACATGCAGCACCTTTAGTTTCTGCCATGCTTGTGTGTATCTTTGTGTGGATTTAGTTTTTGTATGAAATTATAAAATTCCCACCGATAAAACTGAGTGCACTTTCTTGTGTCCTCTCTCTGCCTCTCTCTTTACCAGCAGCTGAGAAATCAGTCTTTACTAGAGCTGCTATTCATCGTGGTTATGGTAGGTCATAAAGCAGATGATAAGTACACCTTTAAAGTGCGGCCCATCCATACTATTGATGTAATGGTTGTTTAATGTCTGTGTCCACTCCTAGTTTAGTGTGTAAGTGGCTGCTGATTGCCAAACGCAGGCCAGGTCTCCTCCCCATGGACGTGTCTAGAGGCTGGCGTAACACAAGGCCACGACCTGGCTGCTTATACACCATCCATACCTTCCTTGTCTCCCCTGCTCCTCCCTCCCTGTCTCCCTCCATCCATTTCTTTGTTCTGTCGTTATTTTATGAAGTAGTGGGATGATGGTCATTTTGGGTGAGAGGTGGCCGGATCAGAAGGGGAGCGGAGTGTGCCGTCCATCAGACGGCTCGGCCCTCGCTGTCTCCTAATGATGATATCACTGGAGCCAGACAGGCAGCACACACACATTCATGGTCACACACACACACACATCTCGTGTCGCCTCAGGCTGCTTGTCTACCAGGCTGCACAGGTGACTCACAGTGGCCCTGATGTGTGTCACCGTGGAGTCTGGTGTCTGCATGAGTCTGGGTGTGTGTGGCGTCAGTGTGTGTGTGCGTAAGTACAGTCGAATGCATTGGTGAAATGGAGCGTGATTTACCCAGTGACCCCCTGGAGTGCGCCTCTCTTATGAACTCATCTGTGACTCAACTAATAGCTAAACCTGCCACCGATTTAGCTGCGGCCTCATCACCCCACAACCCCACTGCAGGTTTATTGAGGCACGACAGTGTCTGCATCACTCAGCTGGCATCTGGCGAGGAGTGGGTACTGGGTAGGTGGGTCTGTGTGCGCCCTCATGAACTCATAGTTTTTGTTGCCTTTGGGAGGCCTCACTCAGTGAAATCATGCAGTGTGAACATCCTTTGATGGCAGTTAAAGCCAGCGGACATGAAGGATCACTAATAGTCTAGAGCCCTCAGCACAGGACATTACTAATGAGTGATCAGTCTGTTTTACAGCCGTCTGGTGACAAGACATTCATATGACTGGAGCTCCCTGTGAGTGATATGTCTTAGCATTTTAAGCGATGGAATGGCAGTGACGTTAGATTTAATTGCGACACACAGAAGCATATTTTACTTTATGGCCTGATATTAGCGCTGTGCGTGTGTGTATGTGTGTGTGTGTGTGTGTGTGTGTAGGTGTGTGTGTGTGTGTGTGAATTAAATGGTCGGTTAAACTTGTGAGGGGTCAAAGTTCTGTCTTATCGTTGAGTGTGGAACCTGCCCGCCTGCTGTTGAGTGATGTTTATAGTCCTTATCAGGTTCCACAGCAGCCAAGTGAACACACACACACACACACACTCTAAACATACAAGCCTCTGCCCTCTTGATTGCTTTAGTGGCAGAAACTAAGAAACTACACACCCACATACACACTTCACATCCATGCACACAAGCCTCTTCCCTCTTGATTGCTTTAGTGCTTTAGAAACTGCACGCAAACCAAACAAACGTGTGTAGACACACACATACTCGCTCACACACATAGACACATATGCACAGTTCCTCTGGCCTCGCAGTCTTTTCCCACACTGATAGAGATCTGGAGCATGCCATAAAGCACAGTCTTGGATCACAGGGCACAACAGAGGCCCTCCTCTCCTCTCGCAGCCCACTTAGATCACTCACAACTCGCAGGGCTGATAAGATGACTGTGGTGCCTCCCATACCCCTCTCCAGCACCTCCCCCTCTCTCTGCCTCTTCTCACCCACTCCTCCTGCTCTCCTCATTGCCGCCTTGTCTTCACCTTTCTGCCTCGCCACCCCTCTTAAATTATTATATATTTCCACTTGCAAAGTCTATCATAGTTGTCAGTTCAGCTTTAACTGCACAATAACTATTCCAATGAATACTATAATAGCTATGAATCCAAATCACAGCTAAATCAGTCTTCTGGCTTGACATTATAGTGGTAACTTCAAACCATATAAAACAGTGCATCACCAGCTATAACTCTCCTGTTTCCTTGACCTCATCGTCACATGACCAGCATGACCTCAAAGAAAAAAAGTTTCTGCCCACACAGACCTCACCTGCCTCCCCCAAGTAGATTTTGAAGTCGAAATATCTCAGTTATTTCTATGATGTCATGATTTAATGTCCAATTAATGGATAGCAGTGGAAGCTGAGATTGTTTAAACTCTGTTCTGCAGATTATTTACTGGTGAGCATGTCCAGCCCTCTGCCGGTTGTAAATCATCTGCCCTCTCTTGACCCTCACAGCGCTATAAAGCCGCACTTCCTCTGGCAGGACGACTAAGTGGGCTTTAATGAAGCCTGCAGTGCAAGTTTTACCCTTTAAAGATGAATATTGTTTTAGTGTTTGTTTAGTGGGCTAAAACGGGTCATGTAAATATAGATATTTTATGTAATTCACACATGCACACACTTTCGTTAATTCACTAGCTCAGTGCTGTCGAAGCATGTGGATGGTGGGGATGATAAACTGCTATACAGAAACAAAGCAAGTGGTTTCTGTTCTTCTGTGATTCTTGCCCATCATAGTAGTTTGTAATACTTCTATAGATGTGTAGTTACAGACATGTTTAAATATTTCTACTGTGGCAGAAATGATAAAGTCTAATTCCGTTAACCTCCTGCAGATGTGTAACCATGACAGCTGTCAGTGGTTGTTATGAGTGGATGTGATCATCTAGTCATTCAGCAGTATGTTGGGTGTGTAGCGTCTTATCACTCAGTGCATACAGTACAGGAGTAGAAGGAAACGACTCATGCAATTATTCTCTATGGTCATTAACTCTGTAACAAGGTAATGCTGCCTATCAACTATAAAACACTCATCTTGTATATAAAGGATGCACTGCAAAGCACAAGTCAAAGTGCTGAAACGTCGCTGAAATTTCAAAAATAGCACAATGTTCTTTCTCAGGGCCTTGATTGGTTGGTCACGTCACAGCAACATAGACATGGTTGAGGCTTTGACTTGCGGCTTGCAGTTCATTTCAGCCACACATGTACGCACAAATCATTATTTCTCCGAACAGTACTACCTAAAGTCAGTATCACTAATCTATCCATATAACAGATTAACTGCAGTGATGGTCCTGTCTCTGACAAGTAATATACCATGGCACATTCACAAAAAGTTTTTTTTTATTGCTTACTGATATATCACAAGTGATTCAGCCTCTGTTCCTCTCAAGAAATCTTTTACATTTGCTGTTCTGAACACTTCGTGAAGTTCTTTCCCTGGAACAATCTCCAGGACAGGACCAGAGGGGATGTGTTTTACTTTGCTGCAGTTTGTGGGGAATTCAGAGGAGAAGAAATAGTTAGCCATTAATAGTCACCACAGTCAAACAAAGAAACTACAGAAACCTACATTTTATCCACAGAAAATCCAAGAGGAAAGCACCTCCCACACTGTTGATTGACAGGTGAGGTCTGAGAAACGCAGTGTAAAACTTCCCCTGCCCTGAGTGCTTAGCATCAAAGATGTTATAAAATCAAATCTGCATATTGAAATAACAATTCAGGTGACTCTTTTAAGTGTTTGTAGTGGTTGCGCTGGTCCTACATACACCAAACTACAACTATGTGCGGCTCCATTACTGCAGTGGACACGCCAGATGCAACTTTACTACAGACATACTAAGAACTCAAGATCATCTCTGAAAACTGAACACATTAACATCAATGAAAAAACGTGTAACTTGAACAAAGTAATGGAGTAATGGGATGAGGCAGCGTGTGTGGGAAAAGACTGGAGAGACGGGTGATCACAGTTAGGAATGAGCGGGTGAAGAAAAGGGTCAAATAAAAAGCGAATGACCACCCCGAGTTGATTGTGATGGAAGAGTGCGTGCGCGTGTGTGTGTGTGTGTGTGTGTGTGTGTGTATGATGAGGGGGAATCCCAGCGCCAGCCTCAGAGCCAGATATGGGAGTGTGGGAATGAGACTGAGGGCTGGCAGGCTAACAAGGTCTAACACAGGAGGGGGAGGCCCAAACCAATATGGCACAGAGACTGCTTATTCAACCAGCAGAGAGAGCCAGGACTGTGTGTGTGTGTGTGTGTGTGTGTGTGTGTGTGTGTGTGTGTGTGTGAAACCCTTGGCCACTTATCCTCCCCACTGGTTCAGTTAAATTGCACCCATCCTTGGACTTGCAGTGGTATAACGTACAGACCCACACACACACATTATTCTTCCTCCTGTCTCTCTCTCTTTCTCTCCCAGGGATATTTGTATTTTATTTCTGTGGGGGTATTTGGCGCGGTCTGTGCGTTGATGTGGAGAAGGGAGATTTGGACGAATTGTGGATCTGCTCTTGGCGCCTGGCTCGCACTCAGGATAGATGTGTGTGTGTGTGTGTGTGTGTGTGTGTGTCTGTGTGTCTGTGAGTGAGTGAATGAGTGCTCAGAGATGGTATTGTGCAGACACAGTGAGGAAACTGCCTCCATTAACAAGCCTGAATACGTTTACCAATATTTCATCCACTTGATGGTGGTGTTTGATTTATTGTGTTCCGGAAACCAGGCTTTAGAAAGTGGGCACAACCTTTGCAGCTTAACAGAAATACAGCTGTCTTTTTGTTGCCAAATAGTTGTGGTGTTACTAATAGAATGAGCACAAACTTAAGAAACACTGTGAGGAAATAGACATAAAAATCATCAACTAAGAGAATATTGCTGATATAATACATTGCGTATTAATGTATTATAACTGGCTTGTTGGCTGCTGAAAAGGTGTAGAGACTGGAGAGCACTGGCATGTTGCGGTCACCTCAGGCAAGTGGGGACGTGCCGCACAGGGCTGATATGTAGATCAGAGGGGCCCGGGTAGGAGCTGACCAGAGGTCAGCTTTATTTTGCGACACTCTGGATGTCGCTGACAGGAAACAGCAGATCTGCTCGTCTTCCTCCAGCTGGAAGACGGATCAGGAGGACTGCTTATGTCATCAGCAGTGTGTCTGAGAGAGAAAGTGAGTGTGTGTCTCAGCAGACGTGTTTTATGACGTGGGTAGGCTGGGTGAGGCACGGCAGGTGTACGTAGGGAATATTTAGGCCCTGTTGTGGAGGAGCACAGTATGTTTGACAGACATATCACTCTGTTAAACCTGCTGAGAAACAAAGAAACAAAAACAAAAGAAAAACTGAGTAAAGCCATAACAGTGTGCCACCATAGTGAAGGAGTGAACAAGCACAGATAAATCTGGGTTTCCAGGGAAGACAGACAGTGTTCACACTGCACACAATATGAGCTTTAAACAGAGTTTCGCTTCCTCACCTTTTGCACCAAAAACAAGAATAACTGAGAAGAAATATTTTAAAAAGAGTTTCCAAATAGCTTCAAAAACAAGGCCATGACATGGAAATTAACAAACCTCTATAGTTAAAGACCAGAATGTGGCAGAGGAGCAGCAACGTAACAGCCATTTGATAATTGTGGTCATTAATTGTGTGTAAGAATAACTTTCCATTATAACCTTTAAAATCATCTTGAATACAATTTATTTACTTATTAGGCAGGATTATTAACCTTTATTTATCAGACAGTTACAGACAGAGGACCACACAAAGCAATATTAAAGATGAAAAAGGTATAAAGTCTAAATACAGAACAGAAAGGGGAGAAAGGTAGCAGTGGAATATTTCACTGACAAGTATAAAGATGTAAATGCAGACAAAACAACAAAACTGATCTGATTTGAGACAGAAGAAAAGGGAGAACACAAGTCATCACTTGACCACCAGACTGGATGTAAGCTAGGAGCGTGCACAGACACAACATTGATGTTTTTGGTTCTTATGTGCAAATTTTGTATTTGCAAAGTGAACTTTCTACTTAGAGGAGACGGACAAACACGTGCAATTGATGTTGAGGGGGGGTTATAGTTTTATGCTGAACAATTTGTTATCTGTAGCAACTATCTGGCTTGTTGGCAAGCATCAGAGAAACTCCACAGCTCCGGATCCTCAAAGCAATGAAAGCACACAGAGAGAGAAGATGTCAGTGTTTGTGTCCTAGAGGAAGAGGCAGAGAGAGGGAGACGGGATACAGAGATAAACATACAGAGAAAGAGAGGGAAAGAGCAGCCTCCCTCCTTCTCGGGGCATCTTGGCTGTTCCTGATGAGGTTGCCTATGTGAGTGTGAATGTGTGTGTTGTGGAGAGCTTGGTGTTGGCATAGAAACTGTCTGCAGGAAGCGTCAGTTCCAGGCGGAGCTCCGCTGGCAGACGCTCTCCGCTCACTTCCTGTGTGCTGTGAGGCAGGCAGGCACGCGCACACACACACACACACACTTGCAATGCACACACACTCGCACAGGGTTGGAGCGGGGCAGGGCGCTCGCCTGGAGAGCGGTCCAACGAAATGGGAGAGCGAGGGAGGGAGGCATGGAGGGAGGGAGAAAGGGAGGGAGGAGGGAGTTCAGCAGAGAGCAGCACTTTCCCACAGTCTGGGGATTTGACACATGGCTCTCACACATTCCTCAGCCCTGCGGCCGACCGAGCATCGGCACTCAGGGAAAGGAGAGAGAGAGAGAGAGAGAGAGAGAGAGAGAGAGAGAGAGAGAGAGAGAGAGAGAGAGAGAGAGAGAGAGAGAGAGAGAGAGAGAGAGAGAGAGAGAGAGAGAGAGAGAGAGAGAGAGAGAGAGAGAGAGAGAGAGAGAGAGAGGAGGAAGGTTCCACCCTTGGCGCTTGCAAACAATATGGAGTTATGGAAGGCAGGGAGTGTATGTCTGTTGCATGTGCCCTGCATGTGCGTGTGTCTTAACATGTGTGTGCCTCATGCACTAGTGTTTAACTCTTTCTCAGCCATATTTGGCTTGTCGGACAAAATCAGGCTATGACACACAAACGCTGGCAGGCAGAGAGACAAGCCACCAAGCTGAGGACAGGCGTCTGTTTTACTGACCTACACCTGCAGTTTTCAGCCTGGCCAGTGCATAAATACATGAATGACTTTTTTTAGACACACTTGGAGCATTTTGCTTCCCAGTCTGTGTTAGTGCTGCAGGCACCAGCAGGTTAATGTGTTATGATTAAAGGCCTTTTGTCAGTTTATTTCTTAACTTTTTAGCTTTGGCTGACATCCTGCTGCACTGACATTGTCATCATTTAAGAAGCTTTATATGACATTTTAAACATCAATACATTTCTGTCAAATGAACTGTGTAGCCACTGTATAATTACCATAAATAATTGAGAACACAGCAGTTAGTAATTGTATTGTTGATGCTAGTGATATTCAGAATTAAAACCACCAAAGGCACTCTTACTGTACTTGTAGGGTAGCACGACTGAGACAATGTTCTCACTTATTCCTCCCCTTCTTCAAAGTAATCAGCTTAATAGAGACGTAATATTTGCCCCCTCAGATCCATAAAACAGTGATTGAATGGGCGTCCCTGTGTTCTCTCTGCATTGACACCATCTCATCCCTTAATTCTTCTCTGTGGCAATCCATTTAGTTCAGTTGATTATGAGTAAGAAAGGACAAAATATTAATATTGGAAAAGCAAGACAGGCTACACTAATCTCCATGAAATGTATAATAACAAGGGGGGAAAAAATAGGAATGTGGTCTTGTGGTTCCCGTCTCTCATTTCCTCTGTCACTTTCTCTCTCCCTCCTGTCCTACCTTGTCCAGTTTGGTCTTTGATGTTGAGGCTGTGGGTCCGTCCTGTCGCTTTCCCCCTTCACTTAACCCCCCCTCCCCTCCAGCCCCTAGTGCTTCCTTAAATAAATGTTCTGCTCGGCGGGATTTTAAAAGGAAACCAAGGTCGCCCTCCTTGACAATTACAACGCAGCCTGGGAAGAGTTGCTCTGCAAAGCTGCACCGGCTGGCCCCCGCCAACAGACACACGGACCACCCGTACACGCTCATGATTGAGTGTGTGTGTGTGTGTGTGTGCGTGTGTGTGTGTGTGTGTGTGTGCGCAAGCACTGGAGTTAAAGACCTGACAAGCAGGAAAATAAATGGTTGCAAGGGAAACCTGGTGTGGAGGGAGGTGGCATGAGGAGAAGATGGGAAGATGAAAGTAGGCAGGCCAAATCATTTCTTACTCGAATGCCCATCCGCTATGGAGGATCCCAAATTGCCAATTAGGATGTCCCTTCTCCTTATTCCCCCCTCCATCTTCCTCCAACTTTAAAGCTTGGGGTCAAAATTAGAACATCTGAGTCTCTAAATGGCTGTGTTTCTCATTTACGAGTAAATCCAAACACAGCAGGGAGGAAAACGGCTGCAGTCCAGGCGGTGAATGGCAGGCAGGCGTTTGATGCTGGGAAAGCGACAACAAAGCATTCCCGGAGGGATTCAATAGGGGGACGGACGAGCCCTGCTATTCCGCACTACACGCATGTGACACCTTGACACAGCAACTTCCTGCTAATTAAGAGCCGGCAGTCTCTTCCCTGTCAGCACATCCTCAGCGTGTCCGTGTGTAGTGTGTGTGTGTGTGTCCGAGGCTGGAGAGGTCAGCTGGACTGATGAGCCAGGTCAGTTCAGATAGGAAGGGATGGGTGGGAATGAACATTTGAGTTTAGGTGTGCGTGTGTGTGTGTGAAAACATTGTGTGACGCTGTGGTAAAGGCTGGTCTAGGTGTGGTGTGGTAGTTGAGTGCCTCTCATCTTTTGCCAGTTTTATGTGTGTGCGTGTCTTTTTTTGTCAATGGAGGCATCAGGAGCACAGCTGCCGAACAGCTTAGCGTGCTAATAAAAGAGAATGAATGATATGATGAAGGTGGGCTCTATTCCATCGTTATTCAGAGGAGCTGGAGGCTTGTTTCAGAAATCACCTGCACATTCACATGTCAGGGATCAAGCCAGGGATTCATTTTTAATAAGGCCTTCACTTTTTTCTGTGACAGATGCTAGAACATCATAAAGGAAAAGGGCTCCATGTGTTGCCTCTGTATATAACCATCTGTTACTGCATTGTAAAGGTTAAGTTAGAGTGTATTTCTACACTGCGTGTGTATGTCAGTGAGTGTGTGTACCTATGGTAATTCTCTATTGGATAGTCGAACATCTGTCATGACATGACATGAAATGTGTGCGTGCTTTTCAATTGATTTGAGCGTAATTAACTTTATATGCTACAGGGCAATTTCCACGGCAGACATTAAAGATAAAAACAGTAACCTCAAAAGAAATGTTAATCTTTTGTTTGTCATCTAAGTCGTGTTGTTTGCGTGTGTGTAGAAATGTATGCATGTGCAGGAGTGTGGGTGAAAGTGAGTGTTCATGTTTGTATGATGGGGCACCGCCCAAATGGCGAGTTGGGGCATCACATGGGCCCCATTGTACCCAAGTGGCGACTGTTTCCCACTGATGTCTGATGTTTTTAGAGGCAGTCGAAGTGCTCTTTTGTTTCCAGATGACTTGTCTGCAAAAAAACGTCTGTCCTGTTCAGCCGTGAGCATGAGCAGATAGCAATGGCGCAGTGAAGGCAAACGAATAACACACACATCTTCTTATGTCTTTAGTTTGGGGGACGCGGATGAGGAGGGCTTTGATGTTTCCTCAAGATGTTTTGTTCGGTGTGGCGGACGCCATGCACCACAAAACCGTTCTCCCCCCTGTGTGTGAAGGCAGGGGATTAGCAGTTCCTGGAGTCCTTCTAATGAAGCCTGTTTGATGTGAGGGCCCAATTACCGTACGGGGGCCTAGAGAAAGGGCGGGGTGTGTGTTTGTGTCGGAGGGTGAGGGTCCAGCCACTGCAACAGCTCAGATGACCTCGCCATCCACCCCTCTGACTCTCCATTACCCCATTCCCCAATTTAGCCTCCCCCTACCCCATATATTGTTAATATGCAGAGTAGAGTTTTCATGTTTGTTGTCCTAAATACATCTTTACAACTTCAAAGTATATATTTTGTATCAACTCTTCTGTAGTATATAGACAACATGTATAACAAATGTGGAAAGACGAATGCAGTGAAGTCCATTTTGTACTTGATGAAGCTGGTAAAGTACATAATCTAATAGTTTTGTATTTGGCAACACCCTCAGGACAGAACCATGGAGCCTCTCAAACCACAAAAGTGTTTTCAGAGAAGGATGCTGCTGTGCCATGTAGCTGCTCTGTAGAGACATTTGTGACTTTAAGAGGAAAGTGTAAATAGATGTTTTTTGTGTCAAAATAGCTAAATTTTTATCAAATTTGTCGTTATTTGGAGGCCATAGTTTATATACCAGCAATTTCTTCACTTTATTTTATTTTTCCAAGATAATCTACTCAGTATCAGTACTAGTTTCCCGGGAGTCTTGGTTGCATACATTAAATCAAACAAAGCAATAAAACATTCTGTTCCCAACTGGGTGATAACAAAACAACAGATAATAATTGCTGACCAATTTAACAACCATGAATCTAATTTCAAATTTAATTTAATCGCATGAATCTTTTACATAGGTTACTAGGTTCTTAAAAGTTTTCTCCCGCCATGATTATGATGCACCACGCGATAAGAGCTGATACTGAGTATGATTTGAATCAGATCCACTCAGGTGTTACATACTGACACCTGACCCGACTACAGTATTTTTTAGACTGAAACTAGACCTTCAGTGTGCTTGCATGTATTGTCTGCGTCTGCACCCCCATTGTGCCAACGCAGTGTTCCCATTGACATAAATGAGGAGACTGGTTTTGATGTAGTGCTAATGTGGGTCTGAGCAAAGCCTTAGTGGGGAGTAGTTCACCACTGGCAAGTACGGGAGTGTATGAGAATGAAAGAGACGGAGGGCTGAAATACTCTGCTGAAATGTTGTCCCGTCATTCAGGCCCATATCAAGAGAGCAAATATTTGGCTTGTGGGTAGGGAAGAGGTTGGATGTGTTAGCACGGGGAGTCTGGCGGATGTGCTGCGTGTGTGTTCTGATTACACTGAGTGAACATGTAGAGCGTGTGTTTGTCTGACTGTGTGTATAGGGACAACTGTAACATTTGTATAAGTTTGGGTGTGCGGCAGTGTGTGAATGTGAGCATGCAACCATAAATATGCTATGCGTGTGAGGATGTACAGGTTTTTTTCCATAAAGAATGAATTCCTTGCATGTGAGAACCATTTTGACAGTAGTTTTAAGAAACTGCCTCTCTCCACTTTGTTGAGTCTTTAACAGCTGTGCTTAACAAAGACAGACACAGACAGCACAAGAAACACAAAAAACAACCACTTCCTCCTGGATGTGTAGTTTGATACCGAGCAGTTATTTTGATAGACAAACAAGATGTTACTGCATGTCTACGATAACTCTAACATTATCTGAGCCTCATTCTACTGCCCAGATAACGTGTCACCAAACCCTGAGTTGTTACACAATCAGTTTCAAATGAAGTCAATTCTGATGTAAAACACACATTTTGTTAATTTCCTTTTATGTGACAAGGACAGATCACGACAGAAGATATGGTAAACAAGGGACTATCCTGCCAGTCAGAGCTTACTCATCGTCTGCTTGGTTGAAGTCTGGGAACCCGGTTCACCCACTTGGCACCAGTCTGTCCTCTTTTTCGCCACCGTGGTCACGCCAATGATGTCTGACTTCATCGGCTCCCTATGAATGTTGGATGAGCTGACGTCATGAAGACTAGTCACACTTCACACCTCAAATGTTACATCTGCCGATCACTTTGCGTGAATGAATGACTGAAACATAAGTCAGAGTAGCAGAGTGGAACAACATGTTTATCATTACTACTGCTACAACTCATTGGTGGAAAGCAAATGAGAACAGTACAGTTTTGATGTACTTCACTTGATTATTTCCATTTTCTGCTACATATTACTTCCACTTTGCCACAATTCACAGAGAAATATATTTTATACTCTACCACATTTATCTGACATCTATCGTTACTACTTTTCCAATTAAATTTTCACATTAGAAAACATGATAAGCTTATAAAATACAATGTTTTGCTATAGATTAAACCACATTTTTGGATTGTGATCCCTTAATTGAAAACAGTCTCTTGTTTTGGCCCCTTGTCACATTTTAGATGTCTATGAGTTGTTAGTAGTTCTACCAATGAGAGATATCACCTGTAAACTTCTTAGATGGTTTCATTAAACCATCTGAAGTGCATAAAGGTACATACAATTGTCCAATATTTTACAAAAAAAATAGAAGACAGAGATTAACAAAGAGTTTTTTCTTCTTTCCTACCCCTTTAATCATCTCACATTTATGATGCTATTCTTTGGAGGAGGCCCTGGACTAAACTACCTAGTAGTGAAAAGCAACAAAATATTGTTAACACATTATAGACATATTACATGAAACATGTTACACTACCATCAGTTCATTTGTTTGTGGCGGAGGTGGCTCTGGTGCGTCTGAAAGGAACAGTCTGTGGTGTGATGATTTGATAAACAAAGACAAGAGAGGAAGTAGATGACACGCACTCTGTGGCATGGCTGCACTGCTGGGTCTGTGAGGGTTAGGGTGGTCAAAGAGTGTGTGTGTGTGTATATGTGTGTGTATGTGTGTGTGTGTGTGTGTGGGGGGGGGGGGGGGGGGGGGGGGGGGGGGGGGGGGGTTGCTGCGTGCCAACAGGGTCCTGTTTGCATCTTCAGAGAGGCCCAGAGAGGCAAGATCTTATCTGGCGCGTGCCTCAGCCGCTGTTTCCCACAATCTGCATGCTCCATTGCCAGGAGGGGGGTGAGAGGGGAGACTTATGATTATGTGTGTGTGTGTCAGCAGGGGTCCCCTCCTGTCAACTTTACACTGTTTTGACTGCCATGACATAATGTGCCTCAATACAGTGACCCCCCTCCTTACTCACACACACACATACCCTCTTTCCGCTTTTTTTCCTTCTTCAAAGGTTCTGCACATCAACAAGGGCCTCCTTTTCTGTGAATGTCGCATATTTGGCTTTTCATCAGTGCCCCCATTCCTCTTTTCTTTTTCTAAAGACCCCCACCCCTCCCTGTCTTTTCCCTCGCCTATGTTTTTCACTTTGATTGGGGCTTTGCTAAGGATTAACCCCCCCAGTCCCCCACCATTACCACCATAGCGTGCTTTTCTTACGCTGTTTGCTATGAATGAGAAGTGTTGAACCATTACAGGACATATTGCAGAGATTAAACGACGACCTTGGCAGCCTTGTTGAATAGAGCATCTCTTCTGACAGCACATTTTGCAGGGTACACACATACATACATACATGTGCACACACTCACCTGCCTGTCTTATAAACAGGTGCCTTTTACAGTAAATACTGAAGCATCATGATTTTCATTTCCATCCTGTTGTCCTATTTAAACCGGGATGGGGGCCTGTTTCAATTTCAAGCACTGCTTACATGCAAATTGCAAATGGTGGCAGCTTCATGTTTCACAAATGATTGTCGCTACCAAACAGCCGATACATTTGTGAGTCCTGCAGGGCTCTCGCATGCTCACGCATGGGTCACAAGTATAGCGTTTGTGCTTATTAGTGAAACGTGTCAAAATTAGCACGAGAGGAAATGATCTCATCTGGCTCATCACAGCAAATTTGGTTGCCGTTTGTGGCTGCCAACACAAATGGTAACAAGAGGTAACTTGAAATGCCTTTGAAACCAAGAATTCAAATAACAAGGTGCATTCAAAGCGTGATATTCAACAACCTTGCCAGTATGATGCTTTACAACGGGCTGAAACAGTAGCATATACATTTTCTGTGGACTGAGTGCATCTTGTCAGGCTGAAAAGACAAGTGTAGTTTTACTAAAACATCTTGCCTGTTGCATATTTAACTTTTTTGGAATTATTATTCACCAGGCTAACAATTCACACATGTGCAGCCTGTAAGGTCTACCACATATCATTCAAATCCGCAGCTATGTCTGTCCATGTTTGTCCATGTATTACTGGCATTGTATGTGTGTGTGATTAAGTGTTTGTGTGGGTGCACATGTGGGTTTTGGACAAGCTTCCTGAGGTTAGCTGAAGAAAGCCTGGCAGATTTCAGGGAGTCACACCAGGATGAACCCCGAGCCCCCTTACATCCACCGCCACCGCTTCAAGGTTAGGAATCTGATGTGTGTTTGTGTGTGTTTGCAGCCGCCCCCACAGCTGGGAAAAGATCGATGCAGCCTCCACCAGCAGGCTCCTGGCCCCCGGCTGCTACTGTCTGAGAATGAGAGGCGGCAGGGGGTGTGGTGTGTGTGTGTGTGTGTGTGTGTGTGTGTGTGTGTGTGTGTGTGTGTGTGTGAGTGAGTGAGTGTTAGAGAGGGAGGCCGGATAGGAGGATGGAAGGAATGAGTGAGTAGCAGAGGAAGGGATGAGGGAACAAAATGAGAGGTGAGGAGGAAGGGAGGGAGGGTGGGGAAGAGACAAAATATGCCTAGGCTGGCTGACTCACTCCCTTCTTACCTCCCTCCCTTACTCACAAACACACATATGCTCTCTCTTGAGTACAAACAAGCATGGACAGACACACACACTCATGAACACACTCCTCTCCTTTCTCTGCCAAGCGCTCCTGTGCCCCTGCTCATCTGCGTGGGGGGCCCTGCAGGCAGTCTGGGCCCTTACGTGCCCTCTCTTTACACACACACAGATGTACACACACACACGCAGGCACACAGAGGAGTTGATGTGTAAGACACGCTCTGATCCTGCATGCTGATGATGAAAGACAGGCAGCCGGGCTCCTGTCTTAGTGCCAGAGGGCAAGACCTGATAGGAACCCGCTGATTCTTGATCCCCCTCCTCCGTCTTCATCACCATTGGAATAATTTGAATTTCACCACAGTTTTATTTTGCTTGCTGTTTTCCTCTCTCATCTTAAATGGCATCTACCCAGGTTCCTCTGTCTTCCATTTAACTGGATTTTGGTAGACGACCAGCAATCAGCAGGTCTCAAGTTGAGGTCTAAAGTTGACGATTTGAGTAATTTTTATGGAAATAAGCTGGAAAAACTTGTTTGCTTGTGCATAAACATACTCTAATGAAGATTCTGTGTGTATGTGGGGTTTTGTATTAATGCCTAGCTCTGTGTGGTGGAGTGCGATGCTTCATGTTTTTACGTGCATAGCCCCCAGCCTCACACCTGGCCTGGCAGGAGCTCTGGCCCCACCCCTCCTCCTCTGGTTCCTCCATTAAACCCACCACCTCCAACTCCACCCCCAACAACACCCATGAGAGGGAGGGACAGCACAAGACCCCTTCTGGGTTCTTCAATCACATAAACTGCGCTCTCAGCTCTGAGTAAAACCTGTTGCCCACATTCCAGTGCAGTTTAGAGAGAGGATGTACCATATGTGTGTGTATGGTGCAGATGGCCTGGGCAATGAAGGCATAAATTAGCTTGTGCAAGAAAGGGAGATCCCCCATTGTTCTGATGGATTGCACACACAGACACACACACATACACATGTACACAACCCCTCTGAGTCTGGCTCGAGCAGGAAGATCACACACTCTCTGTCACAGCCTCTCAGATCAGGCTGCCCAGAGCTTCCTGTAATCCCTCCTCTGTAACATTAATTATAAACTGGTGCTTTGTGTCCTGTGGACCAACCGTGACTTTCCCAGGACAATTAAAGTTACTCAGTAGAGGGGGATTGGGTAGAAAAGGAGGGAAAGGGGATCAGGGAGTGAGTCAGAGGATTTGACTAGAACTGCATCTAAGGACGCTGAAATGGCATTGGGTGAGATGGGAGTGGGAGTTTGGGGCTGGGCGTACAGGATGTCTAACTTCAGTCGGAGTAGGGATAAGTCATAGGCACTGGAGCTTTTATATTGTTCTGTAAGTGAGGCTTTTAGCATAAGCTTTGGCCCCAGAGTTGAGGGTTGAACGGGGTAGGGTCTGGGTGGGCAAATGCCTCACCAGGGCGGATGTGGATTAGCTGCCATCTCAGGGGAGTAATTGGCTGATGTGTGGGAAACATGACCCTGCTGTACTTCTCCATCCCAGTAATTCATGAATGTAATAAAAATGTATAAAGTATCCAAACATCTTTTTTGTTTACCACTTCTCATCAAAAACATCTTTCTTGGCCCAAGAAAGCATTTACATCTTTAGCTACCATGCCAAAAGGGCTGCACAGTTCAGCACTGTCCCTAGAGGCTTGCAATAATTTCCTGAATATCTGTCCCACTGGTCGCTGACCTTTAACAGGCCACCGAATCACTAAATCCTGTTTGACTGGCTTTTTACTTCCTGCTAAGCGTGACTTGCTCTGCTGAGGGTCACCTGTGTTGTGCTGTGCTGGCCTACAACAAGTGGGGGACAAAAGCATAAAGTACATTATGCTGCAGAACGTAGAAAAAGCCTGTTTTCAGAATGTGGCTGACCCAACAGTGTCCCTGCCCTGCCCTTTGCCTTCTGCATAGCCCCAAGATGACTTAACTTCTGCAACTTACTGTGCCAAAGGCAAACCCTTTCAAGTTGCTCCTGATCTGTTTGCAACAAGAGGGTTGATTTCTAGATAAGAGGAGGCAGGACAGTTATCAGGCCAGCCAGTGAAGTGGTTCATTTGACAGATGTTGTTATCCCAAATGGATCTGATAGGTTGCTGTTTAATCCTGTTAAGGCACCTTGCTTCGGGACATGAGCCCAGCTTCCTCAGTGACACCCTTTCTCTGAACCCTTGACCCCTCGCTGTGGCCAAAGAGTTGAACTACTGTGAGCCACGATGATGTATGTACTTGTCACCTCTGTCTCCCACATGTTCCACTCATATATGCAATTGTTCTGCATTAGTGATTTATTTTCAATGGCAGCATTTTGAAAAAACAACTCATCTGACTAACAGGAAGAATAATTTCACCAATGTGTTTTGTTGTAGGGCATCTTTCAGTTGTTTTTCCACATTTGGCCCTTTGTCGCTAGTTGGCCTAGTTGGCTGGTGGAGTAGCGACAGCACGCTCCTCGTAACATTCAGTACCAATGGAGGAAAAATAGATGTTCATACACTGTGAAAGCACGAGCAGGTGGAGGTGGTGATGGCCACATAAAGCATTTACTTGTGACACCAGCTGTGTTTGCATTGTGTCTCACACTTTACAGTTATGGTTGATGTTTTTATTATTTCACCATAATCACAATCTTTTTCTTACATAAACCTTACTCGTACCTGCCCCATACTGTAGTTGTGATGAAAAATAAATGTGGTGCCATGAACTACCATGAACATGTCTGGTTAGTTGACTGGCCCTGAAATTAGAAAGACCTGCCCTGGTTACAGGTTCAGTCCAGTAGCTGAGATGTTCTGTTTGTTCTTATGAAAAGTCTGTAAGCGGGTCATTGAACTGACCCTAAATACCTGTTGTAACTCTCCATGTGGATAAGCAAAATTATAAAATGGAAAGGAAAAATGTGAACGACCACACAGTGAAGTCAGAGGACAAAGCAGTAGGTTGAAGAGAGACCAGGACTACACACACTCCTGCAATCCATGTTAAGTGTGCCACAGGCAGAATAGCTGCATAACAACAAATGAGATGATCTTCTTACTTGGCTAAAGAGAGCAAGGACAGGTAGTGCCTCTGTCCACAGAAATATTTTAGAATTGTAAACAAGGCCTTGGCATAATATTACTGCTTTCTTGGTTGCTTTTGTTTACATACCCTAGATGCTTTGCAAGAAGGAGAGTACTGTGTTTTTTGTGTTTTTCTTCTTTACATCCAGAGAAAAGGCCTGTGGTCATTGTTGTTCATGAGTAGCTTTTTTTTCTTTATCTTTTGACCCTTCAGGAGTAAAGCAGTGCATCTCTTCAGTAACAGCTGACTGTTTGTGTTTGCCTCCAAGGACTCTGTGCCGTTCTAAACAGGATAATAGTAAAAGGAACAGTCCACACCGAAATGAAATGGCAATAATCTTCTCACCTCCATCTCACCTGAAATGCCTCTGAGGTTGGGAGTGCCACTAAACTAACAGAGAGTTAAGTCAGGTCATACTGCTATCTGTATCCTGCTGTGTTTTGGTTGTCTTGTGAAATTTAATGGTTAAAGTTTAAAGATAACTGAATTTAATTTCAAGTTAAACTATGCCTTTAAGAAGGTCTCCTACATAATGCTACCAGCCTTTGGACATGTTGACGCAGTCCGTTTACTTGGTGGCTTAAAAAGAATTTGTTATCCAATATGGATTAAGTTGAGTGGAAAGGTGTATGGGGTTAGCACAGTTTGGCTCTGCTGAATGAACATAGATTATGTACACTAGATATCATTCTCTTCATTGTTAGGCCACCCTGTGAGGAAAGTGGCACCTTTAATGGCCCTTGAGGAGATGTGGTGAGCAAACCAGCCCTTTTTAAATCACTGAAATTAACACTGCGGCAGCCAGCACTTGACTCCAGCCCAACCACTTACATGTCAATGGCCTTTCCCATAATCCTTTGCCCAGTGGTGACTGCGTGCAGGCTTGAGTGGGTGGAGAAGAGAAACTGATTGCTGAAACCAGTGTGAGGCTGAGAGTTGTAGCCAGCAGGCCTGCGATCTTACAGCAGCAGCAGCAGCGGCGGTTAGCTCATCCCATCGTTGAAAGCTGAAGCTCTCTCATGGTAAACAATGGAGCCCGAGATGGGTGTGGCAGCAGGGGAGATGAGGGGACAGATAGGGTGTTAAAGTGACATGAGAGGGAGGGACTTTGGCGGGGATGGGACAGCAAGGTGAAACCTGGAATGTGGTGGTGATGAGGTCATACCTGTGTGTGTGTGTTTGTGTGTGTGAGAGAAAGAGATGCCTCAGAGAGGATTCGGTTCACAGCCCCTTGAGGCCCCATCAGTAGTGATGTCATGGGAAACTATTACAAAGCCCATCTTGGCTGTTTGTAAACTCTCTCTGTTTCCTTGTTGAAATCTGAAGACCACATGAAAGCCTCAGTTTTGAACTCCCGAATAAAAACACAACATGTCTGAGAGCAATCTACTGTAACATTATCAGACCGGAGTAAAAAATACTGAGTGAAAAAGTACTTCAACTTGGACAAGATGTAAATCATTACTTTTCCTTTGATGTTCTTCCCGTCTCTTCCTCTCAGTCTCTGTCTCCTTCTCGTCTTCATTACTTATCATTTCTCTTGACCATAAACATTGTGAACTGATCCCGGCTGCTGCGCTGCAGGAACACCGGGGCCCCTTTCTGTACGGCGCGTTGAAAACAGATCAACTTGGAGGAGCTGGGAACTTGAAAGGAGGGAGCTAACTACGGGGGATAAACACATTCCTCTGCAACCCGGCCTGCTACCGTTGCTGCCGCCGCTGGCTGGTGGCAGTGCAGGGGAGTTCGCAGCAAGAAGCATTGTTGCCACAAAGCGAGGTGGAGGGGGGCAGCTGAATATCCCTGAGCTCCCTCAGATCTCACAGGCAGCAAGCAGCACTTGACCTTTCCAGCACTAAAGGAATATGACAGCCGTGAAGCCGACAGAGAGAATAGGGAGAGAGGCTAAGAGGGGGAGCGAGAGGCAAGAGACAAAAGCCACACAAAGTGCAGGCTGCCACCAAAACAGTTAGTTTGCAATCAACGTCAGTCATCCCTCTTGTCAGGACAGTTTGATTTCCACCTTTCAAATGAGGCGTTTATTTTTGGCCTGATAACAGCGCTGGCTAAATTGAAATTGGCAGCTCGACAATCTACAGATAATAGTCAACTACGCAGGAGATTATGTGAACAGCCCTTTCTTTCACTTTACTTGAGCCCCCACCCTCTCTCTCCTGTCGAAGACGAGAAAGGAGGAAATGAGGGAGGGAGCGAAAGAAAAAGGGCTAATCTTAGTCACAATCAGAGGAGGCTGAGAAGGCAAAAAAAAGGGCCTAAAAATGAAGGGGAGGAGAGAGAAAAGGGGGCGCGGGGAGGAAAAAATAGAGTAATGTCCCGGTGATCAAGAGGAGGGCTGGAGGGGCGGTGAGGTGGGGTGGGGGTGTACAGGAGAGGTGAGGATAGAGAGAGAAAAGGAGGGAAGGAGGGAATTTCTTTAATGTTTCTGGCAGCGAACCAGCTGAGGTCTCAAGGTTATCCTGGCTTTGCAAACTCCCACGGGAAAGGTGGAGTGCTGAGGGCCGAAGGGGGGGAGATGAGGGCTTGAGGTGGAAGAGAGGAGGGAGAGATGGCTGCCCTTTTTCTCCAGGAGGGAGGCTAATGCTCTGGGGGAGAGTAATCCTCGGGGCCCTCTTGTCTGATAAGGTTGGCCTTGGCCCAGGTAGGAGGAGAAAAAGGGCTCTGGGGCCTCCCAGGGCATGCTCGCAGACAGCTCTGCCCTCTGCCAGGTTACCACAGGAGCAAAACCTGATGAATTATTACTCAAGCCATTAGTTATAATCACATTTGAGTGATAACAATGTAATGCCCTATTGATTCCCACAGTGAAACTCTTTCTTAGCATTCTTCCCTTCAGGGAGGTCAGAGGTCAGGGGCAGCTATTGTACAGAACAGCTGGATCCAGTAGGAGTTAAGCGCCTTGTTCAAGGAGATTTTAGTAGGGCAGGGCCTTGCTGACAACGAGCATGAACCTGACAAATAGTCTCTCCAACCAAAAACCCTAATTACATGCTGCTGTGTTGATTTATTCATTTATGAGTATGTATTTGTTGTAACATCAGGCTTCCCTTCTTCCTCCATACTCTATTTCAAGACTTTCATACACCTGTAGATCTTGCCAATGCACATTTAACTCCTTCAACCAGTCAGCATCTTCAGTGAGGTCATTGTCCAGATTTAAGATGAAATACAGTTGCAGCAGCCATTGTGACAAGACCATCCAGTCTAATTTCCTCAAACACCACCACTGGAATTTGAAACAACTGCTTGGGAAGACAAAACAGTTGCATTCTGTCTGTACCCCTTCCCCTTTCCATTCCCCGCCAAAGTATTTAAACTCATCACCTTTATGCAAATACGAGAAAACCCTGAATTTATCACGTTTTATCTGGGTATGATGAGGGATCAGTGACTGCATGGGAAAGATCTGCATCGATACTCTGCGTGTTTGTTTACACTAAACTAGGCCTATTAGAGATAATGATTCACAGCATCAAGCTGTCAGTTTAGGGAGCTGAGTGTGTGTGTGTGTATATGTGTGTGTGCATGTGTGCCTGCCTCTTCAAAGGCTGGCCTTCTTATCTACAGTCAACAAACGGCCTCCTCAGGAGGAAATGGGGAGGCTTCATGCACCTGTAATTCAAATGTCCCAGTGCTCGCTGAGAGTAAACAAGCGACACTCAGAGATTTTCCCCCCACTCAGTTTTGTGTGGACCTGATGGTTAATGGATAGAAAAAGAAAGGGGCAAGCCTGTTCAATGGCTCAAAGAGAGACTTAATGTTTCAGCTGTGTGTTTTTTTTTTGTGTGCGTAAATCTGGAAACTGGCTTTGAGACAAATTGAAAATGTCTCACGTAGAGAGTGATCATTGTCCCCAGATCAGTCTTGTTTGGGCAGAGATTCTGCTCTGAGCAGCTAATAGTAAATGCATAGCCATCCATATATTCAGCCATTGGACCAGAACCTGTAGATAACCTCATCAAACTCAGGTACAAAATGTAAATATATGACCCAGTCTGACCCAAATCTGGTGCCATATTATCTTTCCTGTATTTTGACAGTTTGAGCTCTGTATACAAATTTGTCTACAGTCAGAACATCCAGTAAATGGTGGTTACACTGCATTTGCATGAGTGGCCCTCACCCCCACCCGCACCACAACCAGCAGCAGAAGCAGCCGTATTCCCAGTTTGCTCCAGCCTCAGGCATGCTTACCAGAGACTCAGGCCAACTCACTGGTCCTCTCCCCAACCGCTTCCTCTCCACCGCTGCTGGGTTTGACTCACCGTGACCTCTGACCTTCGACGCTACACCGCCTCCCCCACACATGCAAATAGCGCTGGTCTGCACCAGGAGGCATCAGAGAAAAGGAGAGGGTCGGATGGAGGGAAGGAAGAGTGACGTGGATGATGGAAGCTAGGGGGTGGTGGTGGTGAGGAGGGGAGGGGGGAGCAAGAGGGAGATGGTGCAAAGGCGAGTGAGACCCCTAAAGGAAGTGCGAGCATCTTGGTCTCTGAAGTGGAGAGAAGTGTAGGGAGGCAGTCGCAGCAGCCTAAGGAGGCTCCGGTCTACAGCCCAGCACTGAGGCCTTAAAACATCTCTCTCTGTTTTAGCCAGCCAAAACGGACCCCAGCGCCTGTGTCTGCGAGGCTTACAGTGACCCATGCTGATCTCTCTGTGTGTGCGTGTGTATGTTTGTGTGAGAAAAAGAAAGCGTGAGTACATTCACTGTACTTATTGTTTTCCTTGCTCCCAGGCTGCTCCAGGCACCTCACTTTGTGTGTGTGTGTGTGTGTGTGTGTGTGTGTGTGTGTGTGTGAGGGGAGGTAAGCGATGTGTGCGGCTGTATCTGGAGAGCCTCCAAACCCCCTCATCTCCTCTCCTCTCTCCTCCTTCTGTTCTCTCTGCTTGGAGGATCTGTCAGTTCTCCTTCTCTCTCTTTGTCCCTGCTTTGATCCTGCTCTCCAAGCCTTGGCTGGCCTCGCTAACAGCAGCTGAGCACAGGTCCTACTCCACTCCCACTAATAACACACATTCATGCTACACTGGAATGATGCGTGTGCACAGACACACACACACACACACACACACACACACACACACACACACACACACTCTCACTCTCACTCGCCGCTCCACTTACTCCCCCTCTCCTCTCTCACACACTCCAAAATCGGTAACGGCTGGCTCTGCTATCATTCAGCGCTTTCTGTAAGTTGTCAGAGCTTATCGCTTTCACACAACCCTCTGTTTGCTGTAACCCTGCGCTCACACTCTGAGCAACTCGGGTGATGGGTCACTCTATTTTGCCTGATGGTGGGTGGTGCTAGAGCCTCTAAACACAGCCATATTAGTGGTTTCTTGTAGATACAGTTTATTGTTTTTCACAGGCACATGTAGGCAGATGTGTTTTGCAGATTTGGTAAATCTTTATTAGAATGTAACTATATATATATATATATATATATATATATATATATATATATACACATTTGTACATTTTGTGTACATCAAAGCCTAACTTAAATGCATTTCCTACCTCATAAATCATTTACAAAACCACCTGTTATCATCCGACCAAACTTCCATACTTCATACTTCCATACTTCTACTCCGGAAAAAGCAAGTAAGTAGACCTTTCGGTAAGGTTACTTTGTCAAACTACTGTTTCCAAAATCAATAATGTACCTTTAAGCTGGACCAATTGATTTTAAAATATATAACAACACATGCAAACATTCACCAGCATCTTTACTCCTGCAGTCACTCGACCACTGTGTGGCAGCCTCTTGGGCAAAGCAGGCTGCGTCAACACAGTGCCACCCTCAGTTTGGCAGCGGCAGCCACATGACACCTCAAGGCTGGCCTTGATGCAGCCTGTCTGACTGCCTGCTTACCTCCCACTCTTCTTGCCAGCCGGTAATGAAGCTTAAATGCCTATACTGGCATTTAAGCTTCAACCCCCCTGAACACTCGCACTCACACACACACCCTTGTCACCCTTGTGGCACCAGGAGCGCCAGTTGGCAGCAGCACCGTTAACCAATGGCTTAAACATTAAGGCATGAGCAGTGGGTGACAGTGGGCCAGATTGTTTTGTGAGCGCAATATCTGACACTCTCACACACACTTTAGCCCCACAATCTCCATAATTGCATTATTGCTGCATTATTGCAGTGTGTGGAGGTCCATGGTCAAGAGGGCTCAATAAAGATATGAGTCCTGGGAAAGACTGTGAGCGGTGGAATGAGAAAAGAGGAAGAGGGAGATAAAACGGGTGAGGGTGGTAAGGGGGATTATAAAAAAAGAGATAAAAGTGGAGAGAGAAGATCAAGGGGGATGACGGGGGGGGGGGGGGGGGGGGGGGGTGCAAGAAAAACATGTAAAATACTCATGCTTGTTTGTTTACTGGCTGGACCATTGTCACTGGCTTTTCCTCAGTGAGGTATCTCTAAACGTGATCAAAAGCTTTTCCAACAGAGAGCCGTGTTCGCTGTTAGTCAGCCGGTTTCCCACAGATTTCTTGTGATAGAGGAATCGAGACACAGCAACAGGTAACACTCCGGGGACCGACGGCGGCCAGGTGCGCCCAATAAGATGTTCAACTCTTAGGGAAAAGGGAGGGACCGACAGACCCAAGGCTCCGTGACTCAATTCACCGCCGGAGACCTCTTGCAACATGAGCGTGAGAAAGTCATTCAGGCGGAGAGCGTTTCAAAACCTACACTCTGTCTGCTTCACATCAATGCATTTGTTTTGGAACTCTGTCAGTGGCATTGTGCGGGGAAAAATGACTCAGGTGTGCAGTTCACGACAATGAGACATGTTAGTGACGCGTTTGACAGAGACAGCATTGTTGCGCATGAAGGATATTTAGGATTATATCTGGTTTAGGCGCATGTACAGACCAGCCTCCCTCCTGCCAAAAGCCGAGTTTGCAATTACACACAAGACACGTGTGTGGTTTCACTGATGTCTCCACATGCCAGTTACTCATTCTGACAGTGCAGCCTAATGTTAACCAGCCATTTCATTTGTCTTTTTAGACTGAAATCTGTGTGAAATGAAATCGACAATAGCTTTAAAGTGGTATGGCCACATGAGAATAAAATGTTTGGAGTGACATAAGAAGCATAAATTAAAGCTTTAGCCTTCTGATAACATAATTCATCCCTGTCTGGCTGCTGGCGGTGATGTCATATAGTTTTCAGACGGTGTAATTTACTGCTGCATGCACAAGTGCAGGCTTGGAGAAAATCTAAAACCGTCTCAGCGCCTCTCTCATGCTCAGCTTATAGGATCTGGAGCCCTGTGCAGCTCCGTGTTGCCTATCAAATTCACGATCTTGCGGCCAGCCGCCGGCGACGCCCCGCAGATCCAGGCGGCAAGCCGGCGAGAGGAGCGCCTTCCCCTGGTCGCCTGCGCGCCACGTGTCGCGGTCTCTGCAGCAGCTGGAGGTGTGTGAGCTCAGCGGAGAGCCGTGCCTTGCGCTCCATACACTCAAAAAAAGAAGGAAGTAACGGATGTGTTAGCTTAACATAGGTTGCTTATTTTCATTACTTTTCCCGAATACACCTCCTCAAATTGGCATAGGCTATTTGCCCATGAAAGCCTCCAGAATTGCGCATGGTTCATGTTCTTGTTTTCTTATTTTTATTCGGATGAATAGCTTGAAAATAGTGGGAATATTTCCACCAGGAGAATGTAAACTTTTCTGCTGTGTCTCATAAACAAGCAATGATAGGATTAAACATAAGTAGTGCATGATAAAGTCGACTTCAGTCTTTTCTTTGTAGCGAAGTCACTGTTAGGTTTTTTTCTGAAAATTAGAATTCGTTATGTAGCCTAATAGAAAACACAAGTGTAATAGAGGAAGCAATGTGATTATCACCTCAAGGGCTCTTCAAACTTTAAACACCAACAAAAGACTACAGACAGCGCAGGTTCATATAAACTTCCCTGTTTGTGACCGTGTCCGTCAATAAACTTAGAAGACGTAATCATGGGCCCTGTTTCTTTCTGTCTTTACTGCTTGTCTGCTCTTACGTCTCTCCAACTGCAATAAAGATAAGGAAATGAAATTATGACCTGAAATCTGAAAAAGCCTTGAACGCTGTGGGGCGACCACAGGCGGGGAGGAGGAGGAGGGGGAGGAGGAGAAGGAGGAGGAGGCATCGGTCTGATCGTGTGAGCTCTCCGGGCTCAGAAATATCTCTGCTCTGGCTCACATTCCGATAAGGGAGCCCGATCCAGCTCTCTCTGTAGGCGTGGTTTTCCCAGGCTTTTAAAACAGCAGCTGCTATTTACCTTCCCCTCTAATGTAAACCACCGCCGCCGCCGCCACATACCCTCCCCTCACCCCTCCAGCCTCCTCCCTGGCCCGGCGGCCCCCCGGCAGCCCGGCGGCCAAACCTCCAACCACCGCACTCATAAAACATCCTGGCACGTGCTCCACATTCACAACACCGGCAAATGATTAAATGCCAAAATTTGTACCACAGAGTTGGGAACTGCAGTGGTAAATAACGTGGAAATAACGTTCCTCCAGGGATATAATGCTTGTGTTTAAGGCTGTGCGTATCTGAGGAGTTGAGTTTGTCCCCTCGTGTGGTTTTGAGTCATCTGAAGTTGTTTCTTTCACTAATGTCATTATAACAGTAACTATCTACTGCGAAAACAAAACTAAACTGCTCCCTCCGGTGCCTCCATGGCACATGACTGAAACTGATTGCCAGATAGCCTACCACTTCCCACTGGTGGTTTTGCAACGGTACAAAAGCTGTACTTTCTTTTTTCATTTTCTGTAAGCAGTTAGCAATTAATTTAAGACACCTACATCTGGCACAACATATACCCTAAGAGTTAGAAAGTAATTCTCGGAGAAAATGTAATCTATGAATAAAAGTTGATTTGATTGTGGGTGTTAATATGGGTGCTGCTGATATATGGGACACATGCATTATTATTATTGTTTATTATTATTTTGAAGTTACATGTAGATTAGTGGTATTTTTTAAAGAATGATTTTTTTTCTTCATTCTCTCGTCTGGCAGATGAAACAGTCCTCCGCGCGCTCCTGGTGGCGGTGCCCGGTCAGCGGCTCCACTGTTAATATGTAAACGGTACGATGATTGAAGACTGAAGGCAGTTTCCCCGGCTGTGCCCTGAACCCGGGCCTCGCGCCATTGGCCGCCAGCTCAAGCGGCCAAACAACCAATGGGAGGGCGCCGACCACGAGCCGTCCTCCCTCGGGCCGCGTGTCCCTCGCCCTGATTGGTGGAAAGTTACTGTGGGAAAGAAAGTTTGGGAAGTTTCACACGAGCCGTTCGCGTGCAGTGCGAGATATAAATACAAGCCACACGCGGAGAGCCCAACAGAGAGACTCTGCATCCGCTCCTGGTAGCCGCTGCCGCCGCGCATCGCTCGAACGGATTTTAACTTGATATCTCATATCTCAGGATTCTTTTTGAGGGAGAGGGGACTTGTGAATATTTCAAGCTGAAAATATTCATCGTCCTTTTTCCTACACCAGTGGATCGTAATTTGCTGTGGTTTTGTGGGATATTTCCGATAAAAAGATGCCTGCCGATATGATGGAAAAAACCTCCTCCTCTCCGGTCGCTGCAACCCCGGCGAGCATGAACACAACTCCCGATAAACCCAAGACAGCCTCTGAGCACAGAAAGGTTGGTATAAAGCATATATTGAAAAACATTTCTCGTCAGTGTCATCTAAAAACAAAAATCCTGAAACAATTCGTTTTGGACACAATTTTGCACAAGCTCCTCAACCAAAGCGAGGATTTTCACTTTTACGCACGAAACAAGAAAGAGAAATTTAACAGTTAATGTCATTTTGCTTTTATCTTCAGTCATCCAAACCAATTATGGAGAAGAGGAGAAGAGCCAGAATCAACGAGAGTCTGGGGCAGCTGAAAACTCTCATCCTGGATGCGCTGAAAAAAGATGTAAGTACTCACTCAGCGTCCTGGTTATTAATAGATCTCAAAACTGCCCCTGTCAAACAGTGGGAAAGTGAGCGCGTAATCCTAACCATGTGTGATTTCCGTCCCCTCAGAGCTCCAGACACTCCAAACTGGAGAAGGCGGACATCCTGGAGATGACGGTGAAGCATCTCCGGAACCTCCAGAGGGTTCAGATGACCGGTAAGTCGCATTTCCCGGACTAATCTGTCTCATGACTGTGCGTTTTAGAATATGTCTGGGCTGGTCCAACAATCCTGCTTCAAGACCCGCGTCTAAATTTTACACAACTTAAAAATAACAACATTGGTGTATTGATATCTTGACTTAAAATACACCTGTCTGTTTTCTCTGTAGCTGCCCTGAACACCGACCCCACTGTCTTGGGAAAATATCGTGCTGGTTTCAGCGAGTGCATGAATGAAGTCACCCGTTTCCTGTCCACCTGCGAAGGTGTCAACACCGAGGTCAGGACGCGGCTCCTCGGCCACTTGGCCAACTGCATGACCCAGATCAACGCTATGAACTACCCCAGCCAGCATCAGCACCAACACCAGCTCCCATCCACCGCCGGACCAACGCACCCCTCCTTCGGCCAGCCCATGGTGCAGATCCCCAGCTCGTCCCCGCAGGTCCTGCCTATGAACGCGGTGTCCTGTAAAGGAGGCTCATCGCCGGCTAGTTTACCTTCAGACGCCACCAAAGTGTACGGTGGTTTCCAGATCGTGCCTGCCACAGACGGACAGTTTGCATTCCTCATACCCAACGCGGCATTTGCGCCAAACGGCCCAGTTATCCCCGTGTATGCCAATAACGTCAGCACGCCGGTCCCTGTACCGGCTGCGGTTTCCCCCGGAGCCCCGTCAGGCAACACGGACTCAGTGTGGCGACCCTGGTGAGAAGTGGAAAAGGACCATAAAGACTTTAAAATGACACTTAATAGTTCTCTCTTTGTTCAATGTTAGAAAGTTGTTTTGAATCTGTTTTTTCTTGTAAAATGGAAAGAGTATGCACTATATTTGTACAGCCGACAAGGGAGTAAAGTTCATATTGAAATGAGATCTGTATTGTGGAAGTCCGTTCACTGCATTTTTTATATATATATTTGAGTTGTCTTTTTTTACTGTCATGCCAAAGATATGTTCAATGCTCTTATGATGTTCTTCGTTTTGGAAGACAAATAAATTTGTAAAGATATAAATGCGCTTGTTCCTGCGTTGTTTGTTAGGAAAACTAAACGTTATCTCCTTATTAAAGCGTAAAACGGAATATATTTGGACTTTCCGCCTGTTAATGTAGTTTATTTGGTACTTAAACTATATTATGTAGACTTGCTATGTGTGCAAACGCCAAACTGAGTGGTAGCTACCAGAAGCTTTTTCAGTTCGGTTATCTTCTTTGTTATGTGGACATTACTTTCTACTGAGTGGGCTAGTTACACATGAAATCAACAAGTGTTTGCAAACTGCAACAAGGGTCTGCAACAGCATCAGTGGAAAAAATGTATGGAAATTTATAAAAGGAAGTTGTGAGGTGGGAGAGACTGTCCTAACCAGTACTGTTTGGTTCGGTCTCTGCAAAAAGTAGTGCGCTGTTTATTAAGGGGCATGCATCCTGATAAAGTGTCTTTGAGCAAAAGCGCTGTGCATGTTCACTCCCTGTAAGTCACACTGGGCCAGACTGTCAGTAAATGGTTGGCTAATTGTAATTCTGTTATCTAAATAAGTGAGTCAGGCAGGAAACAGTGGCTCTGCCTGTAATTAATCAGACTCAGGAGCCTGACTATCTAGTGCTGTGTGTTAGGTTGATAGTCCAGCAGCTTCACCTCTTCTGGTGGAAACTTTGGGCTTTACAGAGGTCACTTGCGCCATCTGGCAGCGCAGAAGTGCATTGCAATCTGATTGGTATTTGTAAGATCAATGAGTGGAGCATGAATGGCAGCTGTGGGTGTGCATCTTTGATGAAAACGAACACAGCTTCTGTCTAATTTAAGAGATTGTGGAAATAAGAAAATGCTCCGATTATTATTGTACAGGAGTATTTTGTTGGAGAGGCTTGAGGTTACATCTGAGTGAATTAGCTTGCCAGACCAGCCATTGCAGGATTTGATCCAAACAGATGTCACTTGAATCTTTTGTTGATATGTTTTGAAAATATTTTATTATGACATGAAGCTAAATGGCCACTCATCAGTGGAAATGATGCAGTGGCCCTTTCCACTCAAACGTTTCTAATTAGGAGATTACTAAACTAACAACCAAGCAACAATTTGAGGTGATCGAGCTAAAAAAGCCAAGAAATCATCATTATGAGGATTTCCGCTGTTCAGTCAGCTCTAACATCTCCAACAGCATTAATCTCCTGACAGTACAGAGCAGAGAGGAGCCTCGGGCTGTGTCTTCAATCAGAGCTGAGGGAGTTCCTTAATGCCAAGGGAGGGGGTTGACAGCAGAAGGACACGTTAAACACCTCGCCACTGAGCCATGTGGTAGCGCTCTGCTCTGCCCAGGTGTGTGTGCCCCCTCCAGCTATCCGAGTGTGGCCCTTCTTTGAAGGGGGTGCGTGTGGGGAGGGGGGGGGGGTGCAGGTGTTTGCAATTATCAGTGCGCTAAGAGGCACAAAGTGTGGATAAGTGCCATCATTTTGAATTTCCATCACACCTTTTTACGGGGGGCCATGCATCCCTGTTTGATTGAAGCCATGTGTGTGCTCGTGCCTGTGCGTGCATATGTCTTGTGTGTGTTTGTGGAGGGTGCTGGGTGAGGACATGCCTGGCCAAAGGGCACAGTGGGTGAGGTAGTGGGGAGTTAAGTAGGGGAGGGGGGGGTTCAAGGAAAGGCCTACCACGCGGGATAACAGTCGGCCTCCTGTGAGCCAGAGCTTCTCCACACAAACGCACACAGTCACACACACACACAAAACGTTCCCATAGCATTCCAGCTGTGCTCGGACCAGTGTCGAGCTTCCTGTCCTGAGCCCTGGGGCCACAGCTGGACACGGGACGTCTGGGAGGCACGTGGTGTGACCCGGACAACACCCAGCTGCTGAGCCCTCCCCCACCACCAACATCTTCAGTGGTCTCTTCCCCTCTGGAGAACAGCTTTACGAGCCTCTCCAATTACCCAGTGCAGTGGCCGAGCTGCCGGAGTGACCGCACACATGTCACAACACGACCGGGGGGTTAGCTGCCATGCGTGTCCATTAACTTTTCCCACACTCCGCGTGCATGCAGAGAGCGAAAGGAGGGAAAAAAAGGCCCTCTGCTTCCTCCTTGGCTCCCTAAGTGCTAGCATATGTCCGCTCACTCTCTCATGGTTCCTCTTTCTCTCTCTCCCTCTCTCTCTCAGCCCGTCACTGGGGCTGTCTTTGATTGCAGCCCAGACAAGCGAGAGCTTTATGATTTAAGCCCAGGGCTTGCTGTACCAAGCCCTGGACTCATTTTGAAGCCAAACTCCTCTCCCCCCACCATCCCCTTGCACCCCCCCCCCCTCCTGCAGTTGCAGGGGAAGGCTGTTTTCTGGCAGGAAATGAATAGCTCCCAGATGAGCGCAGGAACCTGAGAGGTCGTGAGAAAGAGGCGAACCCCCCTCCGCAGGCCCAGCCTGCTGCCAGCCGCCGGGGGAATGTGGGAGAGCGCCTCTCTGACACACGCATCAACCCCTCTGCCCTCCACCACACCGCCTGACTGACTGACTGCCTGCCTCTGCGCTGGGCCCTGAGCCTGGAAATAGACTGACAGACAGGGCAACCGCCACCGAGCCAGGCAGCACGGCTTGTCAGCCAGGCAGTAGAGCAGCCAGGCAGGGAAAGGGAAAGCTGTGGGAGGGGAGAGAGAAGTGTTGGATCTGTGTGGGCGGAAGTGGATCAGTGTGTGTTTGCAGTCTGAATCCTCACCCAAGCATACAATACACTGGAAAGTTAAAACTGTAATTTAAGTTTACGTTAGACTCATGTATGACCCTGACTGGGTATTTGCGCAGATTATGTACACAGACAGACACATGCACACACTCAATCACATGCTTCCTTCCCTCTCTCCCAGAGGCTCACACTCATTCCAGAGTATACACTCACTCAGACAGGTGTTCCTTGTCAGGAGCAAAGGGTTTTTCCCTTTGGTTCCCTGTGTGCTGAACTAACATTTATTCCTCGTGAGGTTGACACTGTTATGGTTGGACGTGGTCAGAAGTTTAGCCACAGCTGTCCAGGCGTATTTTAGGATCTTTTTTTAATCATTGTTCTGCATCAGCGTGACATGTTGAGATCAACTAATTACAGAGTTAAGGGCAGCCATTTTATTTGCCAAGTGCAGTTGGCTCTAGAACATAACAGCTTATGTAGAACAGTGGTTCCCAAACTTTTGTTTTCTTAATGAAATGAAGCAATATCTACTTCTGACCCTCGTCACTGGTTATGACCTCAGTTTGGAGATGAGTTTTGAGCAGGTCAACAAAAAAGTTTGTTCAATTGTTTCGTTTGAAGGAATTTTACAGACCTGAAGAGGTGAAAGAATCCAGTATTTCACAGGGGGAAAAAATGATAGGAAAGTCAGACAAAATAGCCCCTAGGTTGGGAGCCAGTGATGTAGAGACATGTTACATCAGTTTCTAAAGAGCATAGTGAAACAGGACCACAGTCTCAGGTCAAAGCGGTAGTGTAAAACACAACACAGCTTATTGTCACTTATCCATAAAAGCTACTGTAGTCATGAATGGAATCAGGGAGTTGAGATGATGTGTAGGGCATACAGGTCTCACGGACCCGACCTCCACTCCCCTATCATTAGTTTATAACTCATCAAAGTTGTTCTGTCCTCTCTTAGCAGCGTACCCAGTGACACAGGACCCATCTAACTTTACATGGTGTATCCCCTTTATGCTTTATCCTCTTTATGCCATCTCCCAGTTTCGCTATCTTTCTCTCTCACACTCGTTCTTTGTCTCTCACACTCTCAGTTCGTGCGGGGCTCCTATGGTAACCTGTGGGCCCAGTAAACAGGACAAGCTGTCTACACACAAATCCCAGCAGTGTGCGTGCCCACTTTCCTTGGCTCACCCTGCATGGCAACAAAAACCCCACCAGAGGCTCCCACCACCAGCCCATTCAAATGTCAGCCACCTCGTTTGAAGTCGCAGACTGCTATGTAAATCCACAGTGTTTCTCACCAGCCCAGCCTCTCACATACACTCAAAAACAAGAACCCTAGCAAAGGTGGTCCTGTGATGCTGGATGATTGTTTCTTTTATAGTCTCCAGCCTTTAGAAGTAGTCTTTTTCATCCCTATAGCCTATCCTCCCAGTTTTGGTTCGTAAACATGTTGTTGAGGGGGTTGTTGGTGGATGGTTTCAGGGCATGGTGACTTGAGGAGAGCAGGACATGGCAACCATACGAAGCCGTCAGTTACAAAATTGGCACATCCCCCAACACTGGGCGGTGACAGTGATGACCCCATCACACTGCGCCTTTGTATGACCTGTCCTCCAGCTACTCTGGATCCCAAGGCCAATTGAGTGGGAGGGCTTCCCCCCTCAGACACCATCACAACAAACAAATAGACCAGACAAACAAGTTCCCACCACACTAACGTCCAAACAACTGCCAACGGTGACAGTTTGGTTGGTTTTGATATCGCACAAAGAGGTTCTTCATGAAGCACTTCTGAGCCTCTTGCTTTCATCCTTCACAGCCAAGTTTCCCAACCTCACGGTCAGGGCCCCCAACACTTGTCCCCAGGAAAAAAACGGGAAGGAAATATTATAATAAAGAATAACATCAATAATTTGAAATGTGTAAAATCTAAGTTCATATTATACATTAATACCACATTATTCAGTGTTTGCACAGGTGGTTTCAAGATGCTATTTCATATTGATTGGTTTGTCAGCGTTCTGCAAATACATTTTCTATACTTACTGTATGTGTCCCAACATGTGTCTTAGGGTCCTAAAGAGACATGTATCTCCAAAATGTCAACTTTAAAAAAAAAAACAGACCTGTTTTTTTAATGGAATAATTCATGCTTCCTTCAGTTTTGCTGAAACATTTTAAATCACCAAATTTGTGATTACATGTTTTCACTGGGCAGCTATGATAACTACTCCAGCGATGCTGCAGTGACCAAAAAGGGTGCTTGCCCTTTCTCTTGTCTGTCTCCACTAGAAGGTCAGAGGTCAGCCACACTTTACAAAGTTGATATTTTCTTGTGCATACAGTGCGTAATACTATGCAGTCTGAATCTGGTTATGTTTCCATATGGCAGGATGTTGAGATGATTTATGGAATCTATATTTTGTGCTGCTGCTGCTGTGTGTGTGTGTGAGATAGAGAGAGGTTACAGTAGGTACCTACTCTGAGTTCACCAACTACTATTTTCACACTACACCATGGTTTTTGTGTGGGGTTTTGTGTCTCTTTGCACATGCAAGTGAGGCTGAGATCAATTAACATGGCCCAGGGAGACTTGTGAAGTGCAGCAGGAGAGCGAAACACACCCCTAACACACTCAACTTACACGCTGTTTGGCTGTATGATCTACGAGCTCTGCCCTCGCGTGGCTGGTTTTATTTTCCTGCTTTTAACAGCCCCTCTGTGGAGGCTTGGGCCCCTCTGAGATGAAGGGAAAGAGAAACCAGATTTTTTGACCCTTGAATACATCAAACGGGTCCGGAGGTCCAGCTCTTTCTCACTCTGATGGAGCTGGGATGGAGTCAGCAAGCTTGCTGTCAGTAAATCAACACACTGGCTGTTGTTGTTGTAAAGTTATGATGGTGGTGTTAATGATGTAATGTTAACTTCAAGGCCACACACACAGGACCATGGGATACAGAGGTGGGAGGTGTCTGCACAGAAACTGATGGATTAAGTCTTGACTGTGCAAACAGTTTTGTTTGTGTTCTTTGATTTAATGGCTCACACTTCAGCATGGGAAATGATGGAAATGTGCTCTGACAGAAGAAACTCCTCCACAAATGAGAAATCCTGCTGAGAAACTTGCTGTGATGTGTTTGACTGTTGGGTGTGTGCAGTCTTTTAGACTGTCTGTAGTTCAGTCTGCTGTTTTTCCATACATACTTTTTTTTTTACATTGGAGTCATCACTTTCATGTACTTTTGCTTTTTGCATTGCACTGACAATGGATTTCCTTCCAATTCAATGTAAATGTTACACGTATCACAGGTCATTTGACTCAACATGCACACTATGTTACATTATTTCTAAATATAGTTAATATAGTCATATTTCTGGTAATATAAGATTGATTATCAATGTATATATATATATATATAGATATATATATAGATATATAAATTAGAAAACAAATCAATTGGGAGACAGCAGTGAGGTAGGACAAACATATAGAGCATGCACTTAAACCTTTGTGTTAGAATACAGAATACATGATTATGTGTAGTCCGTAAGTAGTGGAAAATTTCCCAGAGCCCAAAGTGACATATTCAAATTGCTTATTTTATCTGACCAACTGTGTGAAACATTTTAGTATTCAGTTTACTATCCTATATGATAGAAAAACATCAAATCCTCTTGTCCAAGTAGTTGGAATCACCAAATGTTGACCAATCTATTAAACAATTATTTAACAGACAGCTTCGAATCACAAGTATCCATTAATTACCCACTGCAGTTGCAGTGCAACAAGTAAACAATTTAAAACAGATGTGTTAAAGCCAACTTTTTCTGTGATTAAAAGTGTATGATTTTTTTTCAAAAAGTTGCTTTCTTTGCAGGGATTGCAGGGATGGCGTTGATTGCTGACCTAAATAAACAGCGTGAAAAGGTTTGCAAGTTGAGTCCTGTAACATGGGAATAAAATTGCTGCACGCCCACGGACAAAACTGCTTTAGCGGCTCTTCAGAGTCATTTATTACATATGTTAAAGAAATGACAAAATGGGGAAAATGTGAAAGAAAGGTTTTGGTCATCTTCAGCACAACTCTCTATGTTTTTTGCCCTTTTTCCAATGTGTGTACAATTAATGGTTGATTTCCTGTAAGAAACTTGTTGAACCTTTTGGCACACAACCCCCTTGATCTTTTTTCTTGATTTTCTTTTTTCTTGTGTTTCTTATTCATCTATTCTGTATATATGTGCACATTTATCCAGAGTAGCTGTAGTGACTTGTAATGTGACAAATTCTGTTCTAAAAAACATCACATTTCAGCAACATTTCAGAGATTCTCCACTCCTCACTTTCACCCAAAGATCCTTCTGGTGTTTCCTCCTTTGTTTCTCTTGAGCTTTAGTTTGGTCGCTGTTTGTTCCCCATGCATTTAAGTGTTTCACCACTGAGGTGCATTGCATCATGTCGGTGCTCAGAGACATGAAATGGCATTATCCCACCTCTCTCTCTTCTCCGTCCACGCAAAAGCAGCCTAAACTGTGACGTGGACCAGCAGTTAATCCTCTTTCCCTTTTTGGAGCCAGTGGCGGGAGCCGCAGAGGAGCTGGCCGCAGAGATACGACCACGAGACGCTGTAGACACAAAGCAAGCCGAGTGTGTGTGAGTGTGTAATTGTTTGAGGGTGTGCACAATAAAGAGTTTGTCCATGTCACTTAGAGTGTGTGAGTGTGTGATGGTGAGTGTGTTTGTGTGTCTTTGCTTGTCTGTCTGCCCTCCAAACACGTTGACAAAGCCCAAGTGTGGGTTTATACTAGACGGAGTGTGTTTTTCTAAGCTTGTGTGTGTGTGTTCCATGCTTCCCACCTCATCTGACTGTGTAACTTCACCTTTGTGGAGTGTAATTGTCAAACACTCCCACCAGACCCTGTTATCTCAGCTCCGGTTTGCATCATGAATGAGACAAATGCCTGTGTGTGTGTTGTGTTGGGGTACTGGCAAGCTTGTCATGGACATGTAAACCCCGGTTTCTCTGGGAAATGGGTCCAATGTGATTAGCCCGGACGCTGTAAAGTAGCCACCTAGAGTGGGCAGAGGAACTGAGACGTCAGAAGAATAAGTGGCGTGTTTCTGATGGTATTGTGTTGTGTGGTCAAATACATAAAGCATTCGGCTCTCTTTGTTTTCCTCAGTTGCAGCAGCTGTAAGAGAAGCAGCAGTGTGTCATCCCTGAAAGCTAAGATAAGTCGTTGAATGAAAAAGATGAGTGACTGAGTAAGACAGCATGGCAACTGCACGTTACAGGGGAGCTTGTCTGACAAACTTTAGGTCTACTGCCAATGCAGGATGTAGTGTGCCCTTTAATTTGTGTCCCATGACAATCAAACAGTTAATGTTGGCTATGTTGAACCACAATCTTTCCCAAGTATTTCATACCTTGTTTTAGTTGTCCAACCATAACAATACTTTATACTTTATTTGCCATAACCTCCATCTTTCTTTAGCATTAACTGTAATCTTGGCTTATGCAAAATCGTCCAGTATCAATGCCCCTCTCCTGCGATCGAGTTGTTTTATTGCTGAACAGTTAAGGTGATACTCTACTTCTATCTTTAGCTGTTTTAGCATGCAGGTGGACAGCAGGGGATTTGATTATCCTGGTTTGAGGAGTTTCAATTGCTGTGTTTTTGTGCAGCGTTGCTTTAAAACCCAGTGTGTCTTGGCTTTAGAGCAAATTTCCACTGTCAAAGGGCCTCCATGTCACTCCATAAAGTTCAAAGGTTAAAATTGTCAGAGGGTGCTCTTGGCCTTGTGGTCATTTGGTTTCTCACGGGTGATATTTCCAGTATGCAACAGGGAAACCCTTCCTCTAAATGAACTTACTTCACTTTGATGTAAAGCTCAAAGTAATTGTAACCACGAAGACGTTCAACACTCTATAACTCTGTAAACGCTGCAGTTTACCACTTCTGCCCATTTAGGGAGGAAAACAAGTCAAGCTGCATATTCAGTCCCAATAAACTTGTAGGTATAAATAGGCTGTGTGCATTGTAGACAGACTCTTACTTACTTTTCTACAACTCTATATTTAGGCTGATGGGGCTGATGGGGTTCTGCTCTTTTTAAGCATCAGAGCTGCACATCTCTTTTTTTCAGTTTCATTTGTCCCATGCTTAAGTGGTCCATTATGGTCGGCTGCTTTCTTTCTTAGAATAGTCATATTGTCCATAGACCTGAGCTGAAACTTTTCGATCCATCATAATTACTCTGTGTCTGTGAACACTGAGTGGTAGAGCCGTCATACATTTGCGGAATCAGATAATTTACACGATCCACTAATCTAAAGCTGGCACGTTCGCTTCCTCCTTAACTCGGCCAATAGGCATTAGTGTGATTAGCGTGTGGCATCCTGGGCTGACGATTTGTTCTGAAGATCACATGATCTCTCTCTCACACACACACACACACACACACATGCATACACCTACTCTGATTTTCCCACGTGCTCCACAGATGCAGCCACCAGTTGCTGAGCGCTCTCTCTTTCCCCCTGAAGCGCTGGCTGCATGCGACCCTCCACAGATGATATCAGGGTAATTGACAGTGACTGGAAATATGCAGCATCATTGAGCCCTGACCCGTGTGACTAACAGGGTTAGGGCCTCCCCCCTTCAAGACCGACCCCTCCTCCAAAGCCATCAGTGATATTCAATTTGTGTTAAAGCTCCCTTTGAGGGGCCCCCAGGGGCCCGATTTGATTAACATATTTTATGGTGAGCCCTTGGATGTAGCTGGGAATGCTTCAGGCCCTGTATTAATAATAGTCAGAGCCCATTATGGCTGGCTACATGATGACAGTGACAGTGAGGCCTGACAGAGGTTTATGGACACCTCTGTAGTGAGGAAGAGAAGTGACTGGTCTTTAATGGGACTGGGATTCCTGATTTTTGTGAGGCCTCTGTGTGATTGTGCAGTTTCATTGATGGCTCGGCCATGCCAGCTTGAGGCTAATCAGAAGTGATTCATGTAAGCGAGTCACAATGCTGCATTGGAATGAATTTGTTTCATCTACGGTTCTCTCCATCACTTATCAGCGGAATGAACCGCCCTGAAATAAATGGAGGCTAGACAATGGACGCCGTTTGTAAGGGCACTTTTCCCACAGTCCTATCTGTCATGAAAATGGACACACACTGACACAAGCACAAAGCAACAGACAGACGCATACTCGAACCCGACTTCCGAGAGTGTCTACAGTAAGGACATTCCTGCGCTCCACACGCCTCGATCATTGTCTGCTGCAGCCGTGCAGCAAACAAAAGAGGCGTCCTCTCTGCCTCCTCTGCCTCAATGCCACAGAGCAGTAAAATGTAACCATGTTACCCCATAAATGAGACTCCTCTCCCCTCAATTTTTATAGCTGGTTGATGGAATCTGTGTGTATGAGGAGTCCTTTTCATTGTCTCCTGTTAAAACCCCCAAAGTCCTTCAATAAATGCTTCCTTGACACAGTTTATTTCAATGGACCGGCACAAAGGAGAGCCCCCCTGTAAATCAATGCTTTTGTTTAAAAAAAAAATGCTCCCCAATATCATTCAGCGAGCCTTGTGATACTTATGCTGAAACTGTAAGACCTATAGAGGCCTACAAGATAACCCTTTTCTCTGTGTTTTAATTTCCCTCACACGAAGACAGACACATAAGCAGCCTTTGAAAGGAGACTGTATAGGTTCTCATATATGGGGCACCGAGGGAGAAATTGGCAAAAGCTTAAGTTTCGCCCAGGGCCAGTAATGGTTTGAAAGAATGTAAAGCCCATGACAAAAGCGACTACGAGGAAATTCAGGGAACAGGTGGTCATCGCTGCGTCCCCCAGCCTCAGCCCACAGACATGAAATCAGCCGAGGGGTTTAGATTTCAGTGATAAAGACCCTGAGGTTTGTTTGCTCTTTATGTCTGCAAAGATGTGTGAAAAGATGCCGGACCTCTAACCCCTCCCCAAGTCTCCCACCATCCTTGGGACTGGGAATAAGAGGCTAAGGATTCCAGCACACAGGAAATCGTCTGTCGCCGCTTGTTTGGGAAGGACAGATTGGATATGTGGGTGGAGGACAAGGCCTTGACTTTTGTTCTTCTTAGTATCTGTGGTGTTGCTGGAGTTCTTAAGGCTGCGGTTGGGAGGAAATGAATAAACAATCAATCCCGGTGGTATTTAGTTGAAGAGCAGGCATGCAATATAAAAAAGATAAGATTAGCTGAAACTTTATCTTAATCATCAGCATGGCGTATTCATTCCAGGTCCAAGCAGTGAGATACCTACTGTGCAAGTACTTCCAATTTAATTGAAAATCCATTTAGCATGTTGATTATAGTACCGTGGGATAAGAATTCCTCTTAAAACGATGCCTAAAGTACTCAAGGTAGTAAGAGTTTCCTGTGGACATGTAGGCATGGTCGTTTGTATTACACAATAGACACTTATATTTCATACTCGGTGGCACAGTTAATATGTCCATGTCAAAATATAAAATCATTAGTTGAAAAGCAGTTTTACTCTACAGGACAGGAGGTGGTGCTTCACGGTGAGCCACTGTAAAATCAACAGAGAGAAAAAGAACAATGTTGAAGTGAATAAAGAAACTGTAATTACACTCTAATACCTGCACATACAGGCTGAGACAGGCTGATCTGCCGGCCAGGGGACCATGCAGTGTTTAACTGTGTGTGTGTCTGTCAGTGTGTGTTTGTGTGTGTAACCATGTGTGTCTTCTCCCTATCTATTTCCATCTGTGTGTGTGTGTTGTAACCATAGGAGCATAATGACAGACGAGCGGGGTGGGGTGGGGGGGGGCAGGCTGGGTAATCAGGCAGCAGGCAGACCTTCAGGTGTGTGATAAAGTTGAGGTGGGGTGGAGAGGATGTGGAGGGGCATGAGTGAATTTCATGGTAGTGGGTGGGGTGTGTGTGTGTGTGTGTGTGTGTGGCTGAGTTCTGCTTGGGTGAGCTTGAAGAATGCCCATGTGGATCCTGGCAGGGAAGGAAGGAGCTCCTTTCATCATGTGTACCTCAGTGCCCCAAACCCCGCCCCAATTTTTCCTGCTCCATTTTCCAATGACCCTGTACCCCCCACCCCCCTCCCCATTTATTCCTCCTGCGCACTTCCTCCATTATTTGCAGGACACATTTTAAAAAAGAAATTGAATGCATGCTTTCCAGCTCATTCACAATCCGCCTCATCCTCCTCCCCCCCCGCCCTCCTCTCTCTCCTCTCTAACCCTTCCCTCCCTCCCTCCGTCTCCTCTGTAGCGTGGGAGCTGTCAGTGGCGTTTGCTCAGAGCCCCGGCAGCAGGCAGGTCCCTGTGCTTTAAAGGGCAGCAGCTAATTAGCCATAATGGCTTCCATTTTGTCCCGGCCTTGCGTCATGCCTTTGATGCCGTGATTGGGAGCACCCAGGGGGGAATACCAGACAATTTTCCATGTCTGATTTGTTTGAGGGGGAGGTGGGTGTGATAACAATGATGTCAGGGCAAAAGAGAAACCATGTTAGTGTTTTCCCACTGAGTGATATGGACTCTGTCCTTGTATCTTGAAGTGGGTAATTACTTCTCACGCAGTGATGGAAGGTGTGATTCTCTTTCTGCTGTAAAGGAGTTCAGTGAGACTGTTTGAGGCTGGGAAATGAGGTGTGATGGTATGAGAATTAAAGTATGTGTTTATACATGATGTCAACTTCTCTTTTGTGACAGAAGGCATTGAGCCTCTTTGATCTGATTTGCAGGGTTTGAAACTTTTCAGTGAAGATTTTAGTTACTGTATCCACATTATGACATGCTGACAAATGCCAAATGAACACATTGCATTTTGAGTTTTCTAACAACACCCATACCCCTTTTTGCAAGTGGTCCACCTAAGTTAAAACAAATTGACAATTTGTAAACATTAGACCCTTACAATGAATTTGGAATTTTGGAATTTTCCACTCATCCATCAAAACCATGAATACCACCTGTTTGGGACCATCCTGCAGGTTGAGCGTTGACATCTGTACTAACCAAGGAAACTTACACTTAAACCCTGAAACTGTCCCTTGCTGTCGCCCCCAGTCTCCTCCGTCCCCCATGGATCTGGTTGACTGGTGAACTATAGAGGTGGAACCCTTTGAACCTCCTCAACACATACACACACACAAAAAAAGACAAACACACATAAACACAACAATACACACATCACTGAGGCGCTAATGGTGCTTGAAGCCCAGCGCAGCAGTGCCCTCCCTGGGAGAAAGAGCAAGAGAGAGAGAGAGATGAAGGGAAGGAGAGGCGGGGAGCGTCAGGTTCCCCCTCTGCATCTCTAAAATAGGTTTATCTCTGCCAGGGAGGTGTCTCTTTGTATCGCCACGCCAGGGACTGAAGACGGAGAGGATGAAGGCAGCCAGGGTAGAGACACAAGAGCAGGCAGAGGGTGAGAGAAAAAGAGAGACTGAGGATGGAGGGGGAGGTGAGGCTTCGCTGGGATGGGACCACCTGCGTCGCCTCCTTTGCTGGGAGATTATGCGGGCACACAAAGCGGTGCTGGGAGGAGGGCAGGGGCACCGGGGGAGCCCAGCGTCAGGAGAGTGAGCAGCGTGGAAAGTGGAGTTGGCGTGTGTGCCAGGGGTCTGCCACATACTGTACCACCACCCCGCCACCCTCCATACCTCCCATAGGCTCATGTCTCTCAGGATGCCGCCTTTCCCTCTCCTTCTCCTCCCTCAGTCTCTCCCATATGGTTAAAACAGTGTCACGTGTGGCTGTAGCTCATGTTTACTGCTATATTACCACTGCTTATTCAACTACTGTAACAACTGCCTAATTGTGTGATTTTAAAATGTATAGATGAGAAAGTGGAAGCACAAATGTTTAATTTTAATGAGTATCTGGACAGTATAAAAAAGTTTTTTAACGTTTAGCGATCATCTGTCCTTCCTCAAGTTTACGTCAAAATGATTAGACAAGGCCCAAACAAGGCCTTCAAAAGGTAAACAAATTATTTTTTAGTTTTGGTGTTTTTAATTGAGTGGATGTTTCTCTGTTTCAAACACTGCAGTTGTTATACATTGAGTGAGTCAAAATGTAAAATAAAACAGACTGGCTCCCTTACCTTCATGTGTTTTGGATTTGAATGTGTGAAAGTGTTTTCTGTCCATGCTGTAGTTAACACGTTATCTTTGCTGGCTTCACACTTCTCATGGCTATAGGCTATTTGCATGGATACTAGAGAGCAGCACATTCCGACATGTATGTTTTCATAATTATGTATGAATGGATAAACTCAGCACTGAGGGTGTGGAGTTGCTGCATGTGCAGATTTCCTGCAGGTTTTCATGCCTCACTAGTGGATTTGGACACCCTTTGTGCTGCTGCCTTTCTTTTTCACATCTTTTCTATTTTCTTTTTGAACCTCCTCCACCAGAGCAGCTCATGGATACCTGAGCCCAAACATTTTTCTACAGTGTCCATTTTAGCGTGACCGTACAGTCTAGTCCTTTTGTGTATTTATTTATCTAAAGTCATTTTGGGGGGTCTTGTGAGAACAGAATACCACCCAGAACGGATGCTCACCTCGTGTCATTAGCCAAAACCCAGAATCTGAACTTGCTACTGCTCTATAATGGTTTTCTACTTTACCAGGTAGCTTTCATTCGACCTGCCTAATCTGGATTATTAAGAACAATAATACAACCAGGCAGAACAGAAAATATGCAATGTTTTGGGTTTTAGTTTCTGTCACAGAAATATTATATGGTTTTGTCTGTTATTTTCTTGTCATTTCTGTGATTCATTAGACATTATTATTATTATTATTATTATTATTATTATTATTATTGTCATTGTCATGTTTTTACAAAAACAAGGAAATTGCATTGTCAGCGAAAACTAGTGAAGTAAGGCCTCTCCCACTTGTTTTGTGAGACTTGTTTTTCAATCACTTCCCTCATAGAACTGCAATTCATCCATCACGGTACTCAGTGAAGTTGATATATTGTGGTTAAACTACTACGGCTCCTCCTCCCCAGTGTCAGGGATGATCCCACATCTGTGGACCAAGGTCCCGCAGTGGATGTTACCATCAATGATTGGTCAGTCCCCATTGTTTCAGGCACTGTCATTGGTCAAGATTAATAGCTGTTTCTGGTTAATTATTCCATGCCTGGGCATTGGTCTGGAGCTGAACCTCAGCTAACCCCCAACTCCTCCATCAACGTACAATGACTTCATTTGGACTTCCCCATTCACTGCGGCCAGCCCTTAAATCTAATAATTGTTGAGTTCTTTTTGTCTTTTTGCTGATGCGGGCTATTAGCGGAGCAGTGAGAGCATCTTGGGCCAGGTCTGGGCCACGCCAGGTTTGACAAAGCTATTCTGTAAAAGTCTTGCCCCCTCCCACCCCCGTCTTGTCGTCCGTCTTTCCCTTTCTAAGAGGTCTCTGAGGAACCCGCAGACCTCAGCAAATTCTCAGCCCAAGGTGAAGAAGGGAACAGAAGGAGCGGGAGAAGAGAGGAGGACCGACCACAGAGGCAACCTGTGCTTCTCAAGGTCTGCCTGAATGGGGGTTTTTAGGTATTCATTGTAGCCATCTCTTTCACCCGCTCTCCATTCTTCAAAGTGCTGGCGGAGCCCTGGCTTGGCGTGGGTCTAAGCTTGCATCCTTCCCAGCAAGAGCTCTGCGGGGCCACACTGATGTACTAATCATAACCCGGTGGCAGCAGCTTTGTGTGGAGCGTTGGGAGAACTGAGGACTGGCTTCCTGCCGCTCACAATCCTTTTGTCCCCCTGGAAAGTGCCGCGGCCAGGATTAAAGCCGGGCCACAATAGAGGTCACCCCAAAAATCTATCCCTCTCTCTCTCTGGGGTTTTGTCTGTAGGGAGAACTGGGAGGTAACAGGGCGAAGAGGTTGTGTTTCAATGGATTTAATGTAAACATTTAACTGATTTTATTATCCAAAGCAACTTATGAAGGGTGTAGGTGAGTGGTTAAGTGATCGCTCGCTTGCCCAGGAACAGCTCAACATATTGCTGGTGTGAAACCAGGTTACAAGCCAGTCAAGCCAGATTTTGGTATGTTAATGTGTCTGCAGCAGTGTGTATAGCCTACTGTGCATGGAAGGGTGTCTATGCCCATACATTTGTGTGTTTGTGTCTATGTGTAGATTCACCTGTGTGGGCATGCATGAGTGTTAAATGGAAATGCAGCTACAATTGACCACAGGTGCAGTACATGCTTGTTGAACTGCATCAGAAGCTGATTCTAATTTAGTATTAAGGCAATAGTCCTGTGACATTTTCATATAAATAAATGCCCATTTCGTAAGATCCCTTTAATGATGCACATCAGTTATTCAGTCTGTACAGTCATGAAAATCTTTACATTTTCTGAACAGAATCTTGCATCTTTAAAGCGGGATTACATTGCAGTGACACTGACTAATTTCTACTTCTGTGCTGAAGCTTCAGACAACCAAGTGAGTAGAAAACCTCTGGAGAATACTGCGTGTCTCCACCCACGCTGTCTTCTCGTTTCTCTACAGAGACTTACAGATATGTCATAAAAAATGTCAGGTGAAACAACTCATGATGACATTATTACGTAAAACTACTCGCTAGAGAGACAACAAGAAGACACAGTTCATTGTTGAATATGTGTTATCAAATAACATTTATCATAATGGGGGCTATAATGAGGTTGTGATGTTGTTTTTATTTTGTCCATCCCTTCTACACACAGGGGATTAAAGTAACAGAAACACAATATAATTCAAGTAAACACCACAAACAATTCACAAAAAGTATTCACAGTCTATCAAAGCCTTTTTGAGGCAGTTTTAACGGAACATTATATTCTTCATACAGGTAGTATTTATTGCAGGGCTGTTGGATGGATTGCATTATGTTGCACAGCTGTTGCATTTATTGTGTTGAACCCCTACATTTGCCATCAGTTTTATCAACACTGATAGTTGTTGAAGGATTAACTGCATACAATCTGAAAAAAAGGTGCATCACAAAATACTCACAGTTGGTTAATGTGTAATGATAACACCTTTGATATCTAAATGTACATTTTTCAGGAACTAAAAATAGCAGCTTAATTAGGTAGCTTGACCACCTTGCATGTTTGAATCATTCTGATAGCTTTTTAAAGGTGTCACACTGTATATTTAAGTGTTTTCTTCGCTCACAGAGAGCTTTGCAATCCTTCAGTTGAAGTTACATGAAAATCACTCAAATTGGAGCGCAATGACATTACATCTGTACACCTAATGAGACGTAAGTCAGTTATCTTTATAGTTTGTCCTAGTTTTCTAACAGCTCCACTGTGAAACGCGTGTGCAGTAGTCATCCCCCGTGACACTGACAAAGTGTGTGATCATAATGATGACCCTGAGGATGAGCCCACATTTCTCTCCCCAGCACGCTCCCTCTCTCTCACATCTCCACCATGCAGACCCCCAACCATCATGTAATAAATGTTCAGCGCCATAATCAATTTGCAATGCTTGGGGAGCATCTCTCTTGATTTAGCCTGTAAAAAAAAAGGGAAAGAGAGAGAGAAAGGATGAGGCAGAACACAGAAGACAAGAAGGATCCCTGTGAATGTGGCGAGAGCGCGAGGCGAAGAAGAGGGACCAGGGGGGTCTATTAGAGAAAAGACTTCCCATGGCGTAAATAGTATTCATGGATGACAGAGTGGTCATGGGGGATAGACGAGGGTCTTCTTCTCTGTGGAGCTCGAGCTGACTCATTCTCCGCCTGGCTTTTCTTCCCGACGCGGCTGGCCAAGGGGCTCCTTTGTGCCTTAGCAGCAGGTAGCAATGGAGTGGCAGGTCAACTCTCAGGCCAACACAGCTACCCTCTTCTCCCGCTAACCCCTGCTGAGTGTTTCTCTGTGCAAGAGTGAAAGCGTAATATTGTGCATGTGTGTGTGAGAGAGGAATTCACGGGAAACCACACATTTTAAGCCTTTTTCAAAATAAACTATTGCCACTACATCTTAAGCACATATTCGTTTTTATAACCTTTTAATCTGATCTTTTTTGATCTGGTGATGCACTTATTTTGCATGAGAGTTGCCTGACAACCATTGCCGTGAGAAGACAAGGATTCCTAGAAAAGAGGAAAGACATATTTTGATTACGTTTGCTTCCACCGCACATCTTTGACCCACAGCAGCCGTAGCTTTCAAATTGTAAGTTTTCCAACCTATTGGATGCTTTTTATCCCAGACTGTTTTCTTTTTCTCCCCATGGTAACTCAAACAGTTTTCCCAGTGGGTGGTTCACTCGGCCACGAGGCTGCAGAATGGGGTTGCCCACATAGCACACAGCCTAATCGAATAACCACCCCAGCATGGCGCCCAGCGTGAGTGTCGTCCCCAGAGGGGAGCTTGACCGGAGGCTGCAGGTACCTTTCATTGCTGCCAGGCAGGCCGGCTCCTTTCCCCAGTGTCCCGCTGCTAGAAATTTGTTGGCCCCCTCTGGGTTTCTTTCTGGGAGTGTCAGCTGTGGGGCCCCTGATGGGAGATTTGTTGATATGATAACTCGATTAGACTACAGGATGGATGACGTGGTGGCAGCAAGCCAGTCAGCAGCACACAGGGAGGTGCTGACTCCTCTCCTTAACCTCTCCTCAGGAGCCCGGCGCTCAGCACCTGCCCTCAGCTAATCAGCCTCTCTGCCCAGGATGGTGGCCGAAGGAAAGGTTGAGGTCAGGGCCTGTTTATATGTGAAGGATGGTGCAACCTGACATTTGCCTGCAGCTCTTTAGCCTCAGGACATCCAAAGGACTTTCACTCCTTTGGTGGCTAGAAAGTCATTGAGGACTGCCACTCAGGGAAGACATCTGAAACATCTTTGATGTCTTTCATTGAAAAATCCAGAGCAGAAGCAGTCGTTCAGTAAACTTTCTAGCTAGGTCTATTATGTAAGTGGTTACATTTGTAATTGTCTGTCATGTGAGGTAGGCCTCAGTGATTTCATTACCACTGGTATGTAAAATGATGCACATTTTATAGTTGAGCTCATTGTGGAAGAAATTTACTGTAATGAGGTGTGAAAATAATTTTAACACTCATTCATTCATAATTCCAGATCACTGCACAGGAGTCTTGTGATCTTGTTCAGCAGCGTCATCTCTCCACAATGGTGTTATCAACTGCAGCTCAGCTACATTTCACAGTTGAAATCAGGTGGTATAAAAATTCTCCAGGGTTTCATTAGCTGGGATCGCAGGGGCCGTAAAACTTTCCTCACAGGTTTTCACCACTATTAGGACAGCCAAAAACACTTTCAGATGCACAATACCTTCCCTGTACCTCCTCCAGGTTATTTGCTACACGGTGCACTGGGGCCACTCAAGTCAATTAAGTTCACATCTCCACTTTGGCCAAACAAGGGATTGTGGCGATATGAGGAGCGCTAAAGACCAACAGGAGCCTCCCCTTCCCAGCCCAGGCATTGAGGAGCAGCAAAAAGGACACCAAACAAAGGGCGGCCCCTCTGTGTCTCAATGACTCCTCTCTTTGTTGCCTTCTTGGGCCCCATAAAGGAAGAGGGACGCTCTTGTTTGCCCAGGAGGTGGTTTAATGGCCCTGGGTAGAACAATGGCACCACATTCAAGCCATCTAGAGGGGCTCATTATATGAGGCCGTCCCAAAGCGCGGGGTCCCTGGACGTTCCCACTGGAGCTCTGGGTGAATGGTGGCAATGGGCGGAGCAGGCCAGGGAGGGCATACAGGGGGGGAGAATAGAGACCATTGAGGTGACAAGCAGGTTCCATCTGCACCCAGTGCCTCCTCACCTTGCATCACGACAGCTAGGGGCCTCTCCGTGCACAAAGGGCAAATTTAGTGTGTCGGGGTGGCTTAAAACGTTCACTTTAGAAGAGACCATTGAGGGAAATATCAACACTGTAGACCACGCAATGGTGCATTCAGCCTCTCCTGCCCCCTTCCTATTGACCAAGTTCCTTTTCCTTTCAGTCCTTTTCTCCTTTTGGCTCCATTCAAGTCCCACTTCTCTCATCTCCCAAACTCTTCAGTCCAGGCCATTTTTCCCATACCTTGCAAAGGGGCGGATGACAAGAATTAAGTTAGTTCTGGCCCGGCCCAGAGGTTTTGTCCTCTCTGAGGGGTGGCAGGTAACTGCAGCCATGATGAGATGGATCATCAATCACTGGCCAATCCTCTCTGGTGATGTGACACAGGCACCAAGGACCCCAGAGGTCAACAGACATCTTTAATAGATAGTATGTGGTCAATCGCTAACTTATCAGCTTCAGGCTGTTGGTGTACATTGGAGAGGAGAAACTTAGTACTAGTGCCTTAAAACCTTCTCTGCTTCTTTCTAGTTTTGTCTAAATACTAGTCAATTTCTGCATCCTCTCTTCAGAGGTCATCCCGTGTATGACTCACACTCAGTATCGATGCAGTAGAAGACTGCTTACATCAAGTGGTTACATCATGTGATATAAATAGACTTAGATTTTCATCAGGCCAAACCTGCCATGTTGATTAAGCTAAACATGATGTTTATCAAACGCTGGCTTCCAGTTAATTTTATTGTACTGCTACAGCTCATTATCATCATCCCAGACCGAAAATAATGTAAAACTACAAAATCAATCAGAACTATGTTCCATTAAATTTAATGGCTTACTTCAAAATTCATCAAATTGCTTGTATTGCAATGCAGTTTTGTTAGTTCTGTTTCCTCTAACAAGCTTTACAAATAAACATCTGCATGTTCAGACCAAACAAAATAAATGGAGCTGCCAAACACACTTGTAGTGAGCAAAAATCTCCCTTAAGTCCTTAGATTTTACATATTAAAGGAAGTTTGATTGAACACTTAAAAAGTTGCTGATTTACACTCGGTTATACACATTCACATGTGGAAGCTGCCCAGTAAAACAACTGTCTTTTTTTTGGTCTATTTTTAGTAACTCAGCAGCGAGACAGCAGCAACTTGGGGTAAAGATCCCAAGGCACGTTGCCATGGACACCCTGGTGGTAGTTAATGGGAAGAGTAGAGTTTTCTTTAATCACTCATCTTTTCAGAAACAGTCCAGAAATGCAAACTACAGACCTTCTGGTCAGACCTCAACATCTTAATCAGGTGCCACACTGCTACCCAGTTTGTTTGGAAAACCACTAAAAACTACTAAAGCACTTAACTGACTGTGAATGATCACTTTTCAACAAACAAAGAGACAAAACAAACTCAGTATTAAAATAAGTTTACTTGTAATGACCAAATTTCATTTTCTCCAGTCTTTGTGTATTAAAATCAAAAGAAAGGTTGTGTGTCTCTCTCCAGGAAGAATCCAACTCCTCAAACACTTGCTGCTTATATATATTTACTTATATTCACACACCATTTTTATTACTTTTTATAATTGGCTGCTGTCATTGTTTGTTATGATTGTAACACATGTATTTTAGACCCTGCACCTCTGTTTTTTCATGCTTCTGTCACTGTGAACTGAAGCGCATTATCTGAACTCTCATCAGAGATGACACATCTGTCCATAAGAAGTCTATTCAGTGTTTGGCCTTTAATGATGAAAACGATGATTAAGCGCTCTGAAATAATTTCTCAGGACCCTTCAGCTTAAGGCCATGGGAACAGCGATTGCAAAGGGTTTGACACAATCGTCCATGTCTAAGAGCATATGACTGGGCCTGAGAAACGTTCTGTCTTTGCGGCCTGTCTGAGGGACAAGGCCTCCATGGTCGCCACACCACTCCTAGCCTTATAGTCTCCAGGACCGCATCTCCCAGACACCCCGCTGTGCAGTTAGCAGCTAGCGCCGGAGCTCCCACTGGGCAAACTCAGCGGGGGCCATGGGCGGCAGGCAGGCTCCCCAGGGGCCAGATCGCACCCATTTTGCGCCAGGCTTTTGTGTACGTGTCTACATATGTGTGTGTGCTCTAGAGTGTACATCTCTGCACACATACTTAAGATTATGTGTGTGTGTGTGTGTGTGTGTGTGTGTGTGGGTATCTGTGGTCCCATGAGTCTGAATGGGAGGAAGAAGTTTTCTACCAGATGCCTTTGCTCCCAGAAGTCTTAGCAGGGTGCCAGTGAGGTCCTGCTGGGCCACCACAGTAGGAACATACATCTCGCTGCAGGGGAAGGCCATCAGCCCTAATGATGAGACACATCAGTCTTCCTCTGCGCCTGGCCTGACATGCCCAAGTGTCTTGTTCATGGTGGCATATCCATGGTGAAAGAATGCATATGGTAGGGGTGCTTTATCAAGCCCTGTGGGAACCTGTGTTCACTCTCAGCGGTAGAGAGCATTTAAGACTGTTCAGCGCTGTTGGTGCAGTTTACTTGCTTGGCGGGAGGTTGTGATCTTATTTCCCTGCGCGTGGTTTCCCTCCTGTGTGCAATTGTATAATTAAGCCTATGTTTTATTTACCTCTCAATCACTATACACAAATAAATTGATTTTGAATGTTAATAGGTTTTGTGGTTGCTTGCAAACTATAAATCACTTGTCAAAACACTGGTGGTTTTAGCAGAACTGAGTTTGAGGGTTTTATAACTTAACCAAAAATACAGAGGCAAGGAGGGATAAAACAGCCTGAAGTGTTGGTGTTGAGTTTTAGTTTCAGAGATCCTCATGAAGAAAACGGGCAAAACAGGATGGCAGGTGTGCTTTGAAATCGCCTACGAATGCGACGCAGTCTTCGAGCCCAGAACATGGCTGTTTTTGGTATTTGAACGTTGATACCAGCAAGACTCTGCTTCCATCCAAAAAGGAGAGCAGGACATCAGAGGTCACTCTGTTCTGCCTCGCTAGCACACATCTCCCCCACTTTGCTTTCAACATATCCATCACTGGGAGCTATCCGCTGCTGCGGATTATATAATGACAAGCGTTTTACTTCTGGAGCTAAAGCACATCAGAAAATGAAGCAAACAGAGGAGAGAGATGAGGAGCAGAGGGAAGAGCACAGAATAAAAAGACAGGGGCCCATGAGTGGCCATGAATGACTCCAGAGGTTGTTTTTGCATTAAAGACTGCTTTGCACTCCCTCCCTCTCTCTCTCTCTTTGTCTCCATCTCCCTCTCTCTTTCTTTCTTGCCCGCTGTGTGGAAAGCGAGTGGTGCCTTGCTTGCCTCCAGCCAGGAGGTAAAACTGAACTGCAGAGCCAGGCTGCCAAATGATGAAAGACTCTGGCATCCAGGGAAGCTCTGAGCCAGGACCAAGAGCTCAGAGCGAGAGAAAATGCTCGCTTTTCAACTTAACACTTTTTTCCTACTACATTTCTTCTCTCTTGCTTTTTTTGGTGTCGGTTTTTCCATCATCAGGGCAAGCTTTTTTTTTTCTTCTTTTTTTATGAGCGCTTGCACCGCAGCCTTGGAGCAAGAGCTCCTCGTGGGAGACGGGTGGATGGATGGAAGTAGTGAGGAGGAGGAGGGCAAAAGGATGGGCAGAGAATTGAGTGTTTATGTGGGTGTGTGTGTGTATGTATGTGTGAATTGCTGGGATGCAGGGCTGCAGTCTGAACGTGGGTGTGCAGTTTTTCTTATCGCCGTCAATGCTACCATGCCCCACACCCCCAAACCCATGTTTAAGCACGGTGATTTAAATCTGTTTTCAGAGCTGAAATTAAAAAGTCTTCCCCAAAGTTTTATTGCCACATCACCCCATTCATAATGATAGCTCGTGAATATTTTTTTCCAAAAATACACAGGAGGTACAACGGTTAAATAACACGTCTTCTTCTACTCTCCAAGAGGTTTATTTACAGGATTTGGACACAATTTGATTATTCAGAATTACACTGCTACAAATGTGTTTTTTATTAAATTGAAAGCCCGTTAGCAGCATTTGTTGTACCGCCACACTAAATATATCTGTCATATCTCAGTTGCAATTTCAATGTGTTTCATGTTTTTTGAGACTGCTCCATTGGACCTATTGTTGTTTCTCATCTGCGCCCTCCTGCAGATCAGTGCAGATGATTTAACCTCTGTGGAGCTCTGTTAGTTCCCTCATGTTGCTTTGAAACCTCACATATCAGTCTTCAAAACAAAGCCACCTGGCATTCAACCTAATATGACCCACATTTCAACACAATTTCTAGTTCAAATCTTTTGAAATTTGAAATTTCACAAGTTTTGACGTGCAGTGGCATTTATAAACATGATTTGTTACCTTTGTTGTCTTCTCCTTCGCTTTCCCCAACATGGCATGGTCAGTTTTTGCTATGTGGGATGGTGAGAATTTTTAGACTTTTGCTCCAAGATCTTAAAAGCATTTACCTCACCTCTCAGCTACATCATGAACTGCCTATGCATATATACAGTTTTGAACTTTTGTTTTGGCTGCAGCCAATATAGGATTAGCATAAAAATGTGATTGGAATAGACACTTTACTTTTCAGTCAAAATTCACACTGCATGAAGCATTCTCCTGCTCTCATTTGGCATGAGACACTGAGTGGCCCAGCAGATAGACTAGCGTGTGTTTGTTTGAGAGACTGTGTGTGTACACCGTGGCTGAATTCAGCCACAAACACAGAGGAATCCTCTGATTCTCAGGTCAGGCTACAAGCGCCCTGCCAAGGCTCTGGTTCCCTACCATAATCCTGTCTCAAACAGAGGGGAAATGTGATGCAAGGTGTCGGCAACACCATCAAGATTGTATTTTTCTGCCTTTACAGTAAAGCTACTCCCTTCAAAATTCCAGCCAGGGGTGTAATCCTCCATCTTACACCATTCCCTCTATTCATCACACTTCATTTTTCATCCCTGTGTGAAGAAGGGAAGGTGAGGAAACTGGAGGAAAGACTTGACTGTATTTGTATGTGCAACAAAGAGGACGTTGCCAGCAACACACACTGAGAGGGGACTCAGAGAGGGAGTTAGAGCAGTTTACAGACTGTGTGTGTGTGTGTGTGTGTGTGTGTGTGTGTGTGTGTGTCTGTGTGTGTGTGTGTGTGTGTGTCTACATCTGCACAATGCAGATATACACACACACACAGTCTGCGAGTAAGCCTGTCTGCAGCTCCTTCACTATACTGTACCTTTCCTCAATCTGATTTAGTCTATCGCCCTCGTTCATGTGTTCATGGACTACAGTAAGCATAATTGTGTGTGTGTGTGTAACTCTGGTGCACGCATAAAAAGGAAAAAAGCTTGAAGCAGTGGCCAGAGTCCAGATCCAAAGCAAAATCAGTCTCATATGTGGAGGCTGTGTGTGTGTGTGTGTGTGTGTGTGTGTGTGTGTAGGGGGGTGAGCTGTAACCCGGGCCTGTTTATGTACCACACTATGTCGGTGGGGAGGCCTTAAATTGGAGCCATGCTGCAGGGGATTAGGCCTGCACTACAAAAAAGCACTGCTTGACAAGACCTGTAGTGTTGTAACCAGTCTGCAGAAGTAATTTTATTTTAAACAAGTCTGTCAGTAGGAGTGAGAGCAATGTAGCTTCCAATATAGATTAAGTAGTTTTCATTGATAACTGGACAAAAACACACATTTTTCAGAAGTTCACCACAATTTGAATAATTGACTGCCAAGTCAGATTTCAGTGTGAATTCACCTGGAAATAAAGTAAAGGTGCTCTTGAGCAAGTCACTGTCAATGTGAAGCTAATTATTTATGGGAAAGTATGAAAGTGATCAGCCATCTTTCACTGTTTGAATAAAGGTTAATTTAAGGATATTGGGTCATGCTGGTGGTCCTGGTGGCGTGAGGTGCAACCCATGTAACCGCAACAACAAAGCAAGTTTATGTCATATGACGTCTTTCGTCTCCCCAGCTTTCCTGTTTCTCTCAACTTAAACCGAAAGAATGCCCCCCAAATGATACGTATTATTTTCGGTGGGTGAGGTCTTGGAGTTGGATGTGGCGTGGGGATGTTAGTAGTGGTGGGTCAGATAATGTGTTCATGGGTTTGGGAAACAGGCAACCAGTCACCCAGCCAGTCAGTCACCAAGCCAGCCAGCAGAGGCCAAGAAGGATCAGTGCAGTCCTCCATGTGTGGCGGATGTTTTCCACAAGCCGAGCAGCCAGCTTGGCCGCAGCTGTCCAAACCGCAGGCCCTGGGAGAAGATGAGGAGGAGGAGGGAGGGCTGGGGAAGGAGGAAGGAGACTCAGGGGGGGCAGTGGGGAGGGTGGCGGGCTTGGCAAAGGTCAGACAGGCTGAGGCGGCCGGGAGTGTGGGAACTGTCCGGGAAGGCATGTGCGAAATGCTCCGAGACGAGGTATCATCTTACAGCCAGACCGCCTGAGGGAGAGTAGCGCTGTGTGCCTGCATGTGTCAGTGTGTGTGTGCGCAGTTGTGTGTGTTTATGCCTTCTGCATGCCTTTGTGTATGTGAGTGAGTGTGTGTGTACATTTGGGAGGCTACTGTGACTCTTGGGAAAAGAGGGTGAGCATTTTGATAGTGAGATAGGGAGTGAAGGAAGGAAAAATGGACTGAAACATGGAAAGAGGTGAAAATATCTCTGAACCCCCCCATCACACACACACACACACACACACACATACACACATACATAGACATACACACTGCTGTGAACATTCCTGCTATGGAATAGGGTTGTCTTTGAGTGCTAGTCATGTCAACACTAAAGACTGTGTACAGAGGTATGTAGCACATGTGTGTAACACGATTTCATGTCAGGGAAGCACCAACAATCTTAACTGCCCCGTCACTGAGAAATTGGCCCGCTTAATATTGCTGTGGTGTGGAGAAATGTATGTGCTGCTAAACCGTGTGTACGTTATGAATTGCTGTGGAGAGTCTCAGCGAGCTCCTCAAAGCTGCGGCAGTCAGATTCCCTCACGTTTTGGGGGAAACTAGCTTCATAATGTTCAGTGTTTGTCTGCAGCTGAGATATACTGATGGTTTTAATGAAACGCAGACATCCTCGGTTGAACTTTAGCTGCACTCAGAGATGGGATGAGAAGTTTCCACACACGAATGCACGTGTGCATGCACCCTGGCAGTGGTAGTCTGGCAAGCGTTGCTTGGCTTGGCTGAGCATCAGGCTCGCACACCAAGCAGGTGAGGTGAAGTCTGATCCTGCTGTGTAGATGCCTCAACATGCAATCCACACGCTACCCCGATCCTGCCCCCACCCTCACCCCACCAAAACCCCCCACACACACCCAACCTTCTTCTTCATGTGCCTGATCCTCCCGTCTTAGAAAAACTCAAAAACAGCCAAACAAACCCACACCTCAGCTGGATGAAGTTTCATAAACCATCTCAACTTTCTGTGTGTGTGTCTTACTGTCATAACAGTAAGTGTGTGTGTACCGCTAACTCCCACCTTTGTCTGCTCCTCCTGCTCCCATCTTTCACAGGGCCAGGCCTTTGAAGAAGCCTAATCCGGGTTATTTGCTTTCCCATGCTTGTGTCAGGTCCCGCTCTGAATTGACTGTGGAAAATACACTCAAGTCTGCCGGCCGCTCCCTCTGTCCCTGATTTATCCGAATAGGATGTGGCCGATGGGCGTATATAAAGCAGGCTGAATGGTGGGTAAATATGATCTCACCGCCACTCTTTTTATCCACAAGGCAACACTCTCACTGTTGCTCAAAAACCTTTATGTAGCCTGACATCCATTCAGGGCTTGTTGCATTCAGCCAGGCTCAATGAGAGGTTCCCAAAGAGCCATGTGCTCACAATGGGCCTAGTTCATTACAGTAAATAACAGTGGCAGCCGTCGCATTGTTTCGGCAATGCAAGTTGATTTAGCGTACTTAAATGGGTAATTGTTTTAGGCCCAGTGGAGCTTCCTCTTTCGAACACAGACTGGTGCGTGGTGGAGCACGTTCGCCACCCGCCCCCCCTCCCCACTAAGGAAGGAGGGAGGGAGAGAACAAGCATGCAGCTTGAGAGAAGGAGGTTTTAAGCTGTTTTACAGGGAGAAAGGTGAGGCCTGATGTGGATTGCTGGGCGAGAAAAAGAGAAAGTTCTGTTGCGTGTATGTGGCTAGTGTGCGATGTGAGAGAAAGTGTGTGTGGGGGAATTGTCTGCATGTGCCACATGTATCCAAATATATCCAGTATGCAGGTACAACATGTGGCGCCTAGAATATGCCTACTTGTTTGAGTGATATATATGTACATTTATATGTACACCAGTGTCCTAAGTTACTGCACAAGACATCCCTTTCATGTATGTGTATGTGTGTGTGTGTGTGTGTGTGTGTGACAGCCAATCTCTCCCAGTGTAGTTTCCCGGCGTTACACGCTAGTCATCCCTCTCCCACAGTCACGCGATGGCCGTCTGTGGGCGCCTGCCAAGGCCTCTGCGGCCTCCACAAAGCTGTGCAGCGTTTTCCGTTCCCAGGGGCCCTCAGAGCTCCAGCCTGGCCTCGGCGCACCGTGTTTATGTCCTGTGTAATTGCAGACCTCAGTCTGAGCAGGAGGCCAGCGTCTGTCAAAATAGGCATGTGTTCCCTTCAAGCAAGGCCTAAATCACATCAACTCCTGCAGTCAGACCGCGTTTCCCACAACCCCCTGCCTAACTAGGCTGGAGGCCCCCAGGCCTGCTGATTGGATAAAGGTGAAATTAAATGGAAATTCCACTATGAGCCATACAACTACCTCTCATGCACACCAAAACTATAGCTGCAGCACTCTAATAAGTCACCACACATTTACACACACACACGCACACATTACATGCACAAAAACACATTATTTCTCTTTCACAGCCACCAAACAGCCATGGGGCCCGTGCTTGGTCCCACACCTTCAGCAGGCAGTCGTGAAATGGGGCCCTGTCTGGGAACTGTTGGCAGGCTTGGTGGAAACAGCAAAAGCGTGGTCCTCGTTAGCTGTGATGACGCTAGCTAGCTCCTCGTCTCTGGGGAGCATGCTTTGCTGCTGCTGCTGCTACTGCCAGGAGGCTGGGAGAGGAAAGGTGAAACACAACCAGCTCTGGGGCCGAGGACCGAAGCAGAGGCAGTTTATTTAGCCTGTTACAGCTGTAAGCCGATTACATCTTCATAAACCAATTATTTGATAGCTATTTAATAAGCTGATCTGACCCCAGACAGCACCTAATTCTCTTGTTACAGTATCAGCAGCTATGACAACATCCAGTGACCTTGAGGTCACCCAACCCACTGACCTACTCTGACCAGGGAGGCCTGACCACATACTTCTCTTGACCTCCAGCGCGTCTCTCCCCTCCCACCCTCTTTCTCTTCCCCTGTTGGGAACCAGAGGCAGATCAAGGGGTGGGTGGAGTGATGGGTGGGGATGGTGACAGGAGAGAATAAGGAGAGGGGAAAATTCCTGAGTGCTTAAATCCCTTTACATCCACCCTGGAATCAGAGGATCCAGCTCACACTCTGCCCACACAAACCCAGCCCCTGTGACACTCCTGGAATGCTGAATGCGTTTTTTTTCTTCTTCACCAATTTAGGTAATTACCGCAGCGGTCACGGTGCTCAGAACAGAGACCGTGACCCTGGGCGGTGCACAGTGACAGCCCGTGTAGCTGAGGCGGCGCTCTGCTTTGTGTTGCCGAAACCAAACCTGCCGACAAATTCATCACTGACTTCCCTTTAACAGCCCATATTTGGTGGCTATAATGCCTGCCAACTGGTGTATTGTGTCTCATCAGGGATACCCAACATTCCCATAAAGTGTGTGTCCACCGTATAATGATGACGCACCACTGATCGTGTTTTATGTGAAATGTTTAAGCCAGCCCTTCGTTTGTAGTTGCTTACTTTATGCTTCAATTAAAACCAGGCACATATTACAGGAAGTTTGAATCAATTTATCCCTGATTTGCCATTGTGCAAGGATTCTTATTTTGAGTGTTGGTTGTTACAGATGTTCGGCACCTAATATCCATTAATGTAAGTAGTTCACAGAGAAAATAAGGACCTTCCCAAGCTGCTTGCAGACTCGTATCAGGGCTGCTGTAATCATTTTAAACCTGTCTGACGTTTGCACGAATCTGGACAGTTAACAGACGCACAACAGCCAATGAAACACTTGAAATGGCGACCATGAAGCTGGTGTAGCAAGTTTGATGAAAATGTGTTCACAACTGCTGAGGCTAAGTTGTCTTCAACTGTAAAAATGAAGCTGAGTCAGGGAAAACTCACCAGTCTCTTTTTTATTGTGATTGCGTTTGAGGAAAAGAGTGTGTGAAGTGTCTTTTTATGTGTGTCATGCAACCTAATTTCAAACTCTGTCAGGATTTTAAAACTCTTATCATCTGAACTTACTGACCTAATGGAAGTTCATGACAATTATTTTTGTGTACAAAGTCGTTCAAAAGCAAACACTGTTTGCAGACCTTCTGCAATCCACATATAGTGGTGAATTCTCTGTGGCTGAACATATTCTGTTGTTGTTTTGGCTCCAGGTATGAACCACCATAACAGTTGAGAACTATCTCTCTCACATCTTTGCCATGTCATCAAGTACTTAATAAGCACGGCTGTTTTTTGTTTGCGTTTTTGCAGACAGCTGATGTCTTGTTTTTTGACCCAGTGAGACCAGTTCATATTTGGATCAAATTAAGTAAACACCAGAACATAATTTGTATCAAACGATTCAAATTTAACAATTTACAGTGAACAGTCTATGAATTTCATGCATACATGGGGGCATGTACATTACAACACAAAGACAAAATTGATTGAAGATGTTACCATTTACAGAGCAGAAAGTTGAACATAATGCACTCTGTCTGTGTACGTGTAGGTCGCCACAACCCTTTTGATCAGGCTCAGTATCTGCAGTCAGTCCAGACTGCACTGCAGAGCCACAGAGGGGTGTACGATGTGTCAGAGGTTTCCGTGCACTCTGATATCACCCTTACACCCAGTGGCACTGACGTAAACCTTATATTAGCCTTGACAACAGCCACCTATAATAATCTTCAAAGGCACCAGTGGTGGTATGTCTGGAGTCCAACTCAGGCTCATGCCCCCGACCCCATGGCGGGTCCAACAACCCTCCATCTGTGTGGGGTTCAGGTTGCACTGTGTCCAGTAAAGATCTTGTTTCACTGCAGGTGTTCCATCAAAGTGCTGGCTGGTGCACTTCTGGACTCAGACTCGGGCTCCGTTAACTGCCTGACTGGCTGTAAAGAGCCAGCCAGTGATTATACTGCACGCGTGTGCCAGGGCACGATGATGGGGCCTCGGCTGTAAGCACATCTGAGCCATGTGGCCAGAGGTGTCATCCAGGGGATTCACTCAGACTACTTGAGGGTCCTCCTCCCTCCGCCTTCCTCTCCTCCTCCTCTTCCTTTTTGTTCCCCAGTGCTTTTAATTGAAAATGTATTTATTGCAGGGCCAGAGGCTGGACTGGGGAGAGGGAGGCGCTGCAGCTTATGAAGATGTGGCTGAGGTGAGGGCTGCAGGGTTTGGCTCCTCTTCAGCACCACCAACTCACCCACACAGTCAATTTTTTTTTCTCTCTATTTTTTGGCTGCTCTCTTTGTTTACTGCTCCCTCACGTACTTCTCCCTTCCAACTCCTCTCTGTTTGCTCGTCTTTTCTTTCAGAGTCTTGCCTTTAATTTTTGCCCTCCTGTCTCTTTTATCCTTTGTCTCTCTTTATCATTCTTGATTGGGCATGTATAAGGTCCATTTCAAATGCAAATGGTGCTGCTCGGATTGATAGAAGTTATGTGCTGCCAATAGCAATTTGTTCAAAGGAAGGTTTCATTCTTTTTTTTTTTGTCGTCTTGAGAGTTTCTGAAGTTTGTCTACAAAGATAATAATAATAAAGAAATACATGCACAGCACCAAAAAGCAGACAGAATTTGGCGATTTGAAAGAAATTGAAAATTACATTAATTTTATGTTTTGCTGTTCTTTACATGATGAACTGTAAAATTGCTGTGAAGAAAAATGATTGATTGGATTATTTTAAAGGACTTGAGATTTGTTTGTTAAAGTGTGCTCTGTTGTACATTTTAGCAGCAAATGTTAACTTAATAACATAACTTTTTATGACACCTGTTATACAAAACTACCTCTTTTTATATATGGATATCTTCATTCCAAGAAACCTTCATTCAATAAATGATCTGTATAAACTCAACAACACAACACACAACCCTTAATATAGAAGACTAGGTTGTTTTTTTTTGGGGGGGGGGTTCTATTAAGGAGTGTAGGAAAAACAGCCTTGAGAGTTGGTAGAAAATGTACCCCACATTATTTACACATTTTCTAATGAGCAAAAAATTGTGATGCAGAAATGGACTGAAAATGGACAGAAATGTATTGGTCAGATATATTTTACGGACATATTTTTGTCATATTCCTAAAACCTTAATTAACTTCTATCAATATTTTCAGCAAAAAACTTAAAAAGCTGCACAGAGGAATCTATAAATTCCTTTCCTTACAGCTTGAGACAGGCGTCCCTGCAAAAAGTATTCAAGAAAAACCTTATAGGCAGACTGACTGTATGACTGTATAGGTTGTGTATGGGGAATACCTTGTCCCTGGTGTCCCCTGTGTAACTAGACTGTGATCTCTGGTAGCCTAAGCACTCTACTCTCCTGCTTCCCATTAGACTGGAGCAAAACTGCAATTGAAAAACGGCCTTTCCCTCAGCAGACCTCTTGAGGGGCCCTCATAAAGCGTGATTATCTTTTACGAGTTCCCCTCTCATTCCCAGGTCTGCCTCGTTGGGGAGAACAGTGCTGCCACTGGGCCTCCCTGCTTTATCAGACCTGTGGACAGGGACGAAGGAGGGGAGCAAGAGGTGAGGAGAGGTGAATGAGGTGCTGGGAACCTTCTCCCCCCAAATCCTCTGTGTTTGTGTAGGCACTAGGTATAAAGACATAATCTGAAACATGTGTCATATGGGTTTTGGTTCAGTATGCATCTTGAAGATTATGCCCACAGCACTGTTTTCTTCCAGCATTCGATTTTTGCCAGGTTGGTAAAGTCTCAGTCGCAGCATTTGACACTCGCAGCTCCTTTCCTTTTCAGTGGTAGGAACTGATAATGTTTGCGGTTTTTGACAGCAAGAAGATATTCCTAGTAGAAAGTATTTGTTTTCGTTGTTATTGGAGTGAGTATGGTAAAAATTCTGGAGTGAAAGGTGTCCTCTAAACTCACTAATGGACATTTTTCTTTTAGTGTCTTCTGCAGTAGAGTTAAAGATATCTTTTCAATTTTTTTACCAAGAAAATGAGAAAAGATATCCTCTATGATTTGTATTTGTGTGTACTTGTGTGGTCTGCACAAGGAAACACCATAGGGCATCTTTAGTATGCCCTATTACCTCTCCTCCATACATCTGTCTCTGCTTTGACCCATTCTATTTCTAAACCAGTGAAAATCATCAGCAGGTTTGCTTAAGGAGGCACCAAAATGTGATCCTTTTCCCTTTTTTTTAACAAAAGTGTAGAACCATCTGAGGGGAAGGTTGGAAAATGTGTCCCTTTTGTAGAGAGGCTCTAGGATGGCGGATATGCGGGATGGCGTGAGCGTGCCTTGAAATCACCCACAAAGGGATTCAAGGCACAGCAGTAGCCTTTGGCTTTGGATGGTTATCACTTACATCCGCTGCCACTGCCTCCAAGACACGCTGGCTAAAACACCAGCACTCCTGGAATCTGTCAAACTGTCAGCTGCAACAGGAAAACAAATAGGAGGGAGACATGGAGTAATAGTAAAGAACCTTGAACTGAAAAAATCACCCCTGCAAATGGCTGATTGGTAGCTGGCCTAGGGTACGCATTTTGGCAGGCAGCAGCATGACAATGCCGTTTCTGAAATAAGATAGAGAGCCTGAGCTACGATGAAATGGGGGCCACTAGCATTGTCTTCGTAGCGATTCTTTGACTTCCCTATGACAAATCCCAGTAACACAGACACTTGGCAGACCAAAGTGGGACGCTTTGCGCTATAGAGGGCCCCTGCACATGAGAAGCCAAAGAGAACCTTTAAAAAACGAAGCAAGATGTAATGCAGCTTTTTTATGCTCATTCTGGGCCTGTGATAGCTGCAGTGGCATGGATTTGTATCCCAGCTACACTGAAAGGGCTGCTGAATTGGATGGAGCTTTAAAGTGAAGCAAGAAAGCTCTGGAAAATCGGCCCTCAAAGGCACATTTCAACTGGAAAGCGTTTCTTTTAAGCTGTCACTCCTTGGTAGGTGACAATCCTATTATGGCACCAACTTATTGTAATTAAGAGGGAGAAGAGATATATGGGCAAAAACACATTCATCGGACCACCTAAGATACAAAGAACTTTGTTGTTGTTCTGTGTTTGGGGGCAAACGAAGTGCTGAGCAGTCAGATCACCTTATTTGCATTGACATATGAGTGATGTAAACGGTATCCAGAAGCCAATTTTTCTTTCTCTCCCTGTCCCTCCATCCCTTCACTTGCGGGCACCACTTTAAAGAGACGTAATGGAAAATAGGTTTTTATGGCTTTTCTTCTCTCCCATTTTTAGAGGTCAGAGAAATTGAGCCTTCAAAAGAAAATCCAGGAGGTAACTATCCCTCACCTCATCAACACTTCTGCTAAAGCCTAAATACGTTTTGCACTGAAATTGTGCCCAAAGCCCGATATAAAGCAGCTAGGAGAGGATTGTGAGCGGCAAGTCCATATGCTGCTATTTATTTGCCTGATAATAAGAGGATTGCGTCCCTTTCTTCTTCACTCTCTCCACAATGGGCAGCTTTTGAAGCAGGAACAGATGATAGACTGGCATCAGCTACCTTTGTAGTAACTGAGAGATGTCCTGAAATTTAGGGCCGATGACAGTAATACAAAGCCCCCTGTGCATTGTGGGTAAGTGTGCACATGTGGTTATTGGGCAAGTGGCTGTTCCCCCTAGAGGCAATGAAGCCTGACCTCTGAACTCCCACACAGCAATGATTGTGACCCTAATATTTAAATACACCTTGATGTTATCAACAAACCTTTAAACTGAGAAACTATGCTCAGTAATTCTTCTGTGTTTTGCTCTTTATTTAACACATTAAGTATAAAATGTAAAGTATAGGGGTAGTAAGGTAAGTCTTGCAGCGTCTGTATCTTTGCATCTGATACCCCACTTTACCGCTTTGATCTCCATCCTCTGCTCCTTCTCTATGGACCTGTCTTGTGTTACAAATGATGGTGCTGAGAGGGTCAAAATATCAAGGGCCATACTGCTGACATACAAATTCATAAAGATACTCCTTCAGTGCGTCTCCACACCTCCAGCAGCTGTGTTTTAGGGCCGTCACTCATCCTCTGAGAGCTTGTCTGCAGAGACTCTGCAGCTGTGTCACAAATCCCCTCAACATCATGATTGTTCAGTGGAGAATTGTCCGTATTATCTTCATTTCAGGGTTTTCACATGTATTCAAATCAGCCTTTGTTTTGTTTTTTGGCAATGACAAACATGGGCTTGATGGATCTGGTCATTATTCTGCTTTTGAATGTATGAAATAATAATAAAAAAATGTATTGACAATTTCATTATGTGGTTACATCTATGGGGCAGATGTTGCCTCATGCTTTCTTCATAGACCAACACTTGCCTCCTAGAAATTACACATACTATTAATTTGTTTTGCCAATTATGTTTTGACAGGGAACGTAATTACTTGGATTATGGATCATGGATTATGTTCGGTGCCAATGGACATTATATCACAAAAGACTACTGATTGAGGGCAACTAATATCTAAATATGTAGTATGCACAGTGTAACCTTTCAAGAAAAATAAACGTATCTGGAAGGTGTAGTCCGAACAATGACACTTGAAAAGAGAGAGTAGTCTGAAGAAGATACCAGATTATCTTATTTGCAAATCAAATGTATTTTTGGTAACCAGACTAATATTTGATCATCCATCTAAAAGGTTGAAACTAGCAGAGAATAAATTCAAAGTAATTTGTTAATTCTGAAATGATCAGTTGTGCAGTCAACAGGGTGGTAAATTAACCCCCAACATGACCAAAGGTTTATGTTTTAAACATGCAGGGCAAACAAGACAGAGTCAGTTTGCAACCAGATGTGGATTAAGTCTCACCCGGTCCCTGAAATCTATGGGCAGCAAAATCTGGTCTGATGCACCTTAAACAGGGATTCAGACAGAAAACAGCACTGCGTTAAAACAGCACAGGGGCTGATATGGTGAGGGCGTGTTGTCTAAGGTACTGGTGAGACAATTAAATAAATAAGTTTAAAAGCTTATCAGACCCCAAAACACTGCACAATACTCGCAGGCAGGATTTTACAACTCTGGAAAGTTACCACAGCTGCAGTTACTTTATCTTTCATCTCGACAATCGCGAGGTAAACCGCAATATGTTGTTCACATTACAACGTAATCTACCAGGAATGTGCACTTGCCAGATGACGTTGCATTGTGTTGAACCAAAAACTGGTTCAACTTTTTTGCCGTACGATCCTGCGTTGGCACCACCGCTGCAGCGACGGACTGGCTGCAGTCTCATACCTTAACCAACCTTCTGGTCTGCTGGGCCAATCACAGCTCTTCAGCCTATAACCCTCAAGTGTCGCTAGTATGCTGCTGTCTGGAGCGCAGCTGCACACGCACTTAAAAAACACAAACACACAGGTAGTGTTTCTCACCAGGAGGCTCGCTGGCTCAGCTCCCCCTCTGTGCCTGTGAGTTTGGCCTGAGTGATTTACATTGTGTGTAAAAGAGGGCGGCTGGCTGGGTCTTAATGCAGAGCACCGTTAGGGAGGGAGAAGTGGCCCGTAATGAATTGGTGTTAATGAGCTGTTAACTCTGCTCCAGCCCAAAGCGCCACAGTAACCCCTGCTGCCTGGCTTCCAAGACAACACAAATATATACAATCTCACACCCACACACACGCCTATACACAGTGGAATGCATACGTTTGCAGAAAAACAGTTTTTCTGCACAAACCAAGTGCACATACAGACATCAAGTCACCCACAGACACACACTCACTCACTCGTACACATGTTCACTGTCACAGGCATACATGTACGTGCACACATACCTCCACAAGTACCCACCCACACACACACACTCTCCATCCCAACACGTACTCAGTCAATCAGCGTCTCACTCCCAGGCTGAACGGGCCCCTGGCTCAGAGGCAGTAAATCTTCCTGATGCTGACATGTACTTGTGGATGGCGCACACCCACCCGAGCTGCTGAGCAGATCAGAGTCAAATAACATTTGCAAATAATTTTCACTGTTTGTTTTTCCCTAATGGAGAGCCAGATGGACGGGGGTTTACCACATTTCACATGAGGTCAAGTGTCAGAAAGTATTTTGACTGTTTTTAAGTTGATTCCTGTGTTTCCCTTAAACTCATGTTTACCACCTAAATATACTAAAATGAATCATAGCAAGTATTAGTACAGAGGGTATACTTGCAGAGGGATACTTTTACTCTTTGTGAGGTCCTGTTGTTCATGTACCATGTGTCTCAGGATGTATTGGATTGTGCAACTTAATTTTGCTTTATTGTGTTTTATTATAGTTTCCAAAATTACCATCACTAATGTCCAACTGTTGTGTAGTGCCACATTTTTATTGATTTTATACTTTAAGGTCCAGTTATATTTTGCTTTCTGTTATAAACTGTCAGCTGCCTGCACAGCATGAAACACCACCTTTCTTTACAGCTTACATAAATGTTCCCCTTTCGCGCTATTCTATAAAAAAGTTGAACTGCTCTCATTTTTTGACAGTATGCTGCTCTGCCTCCAAAAAAATCCATGCACAGTGTTGTTCTACGTGTACTTTCCACTGTTCGTCTGCCTTCCATCAACTTTAAAAAGGTTGTGGTAGTGGCAGTCTGATAATGGTGTGAATAAATTCTCTTCCTTAGTCAATGTTTGTTGGCCTTGACAAGTGCTTATGAAATGTTCATAAAGATACTTTATGGTGCACCATTACTTGTCTGTGCTTCTGCACAAACACAATCAAAATAAATTCCTCCACATTTTACTTGGTAAATAAATGACTGTGAGCCGGTGGCTGTTGAGGCAGGATCCCAGCCTGCCCTCTGCCAGGAGGACAAAAGCGCTCTCTCTGCACCCGCACAAGGCTGACTATGAGCAAATCGTCCTAGTGCTGATGCTGAGCCAGATAAGCCTGCTCTATGCTTCCTCACTCTCTTTCTCTCTCTCTCTCTCTCTCACACACACACACACACACACACACACACGCCTGCTTCTGCTGTGAGAAACCAAATACATAAAAAAAGGAGATCTGTGTTTGCAGTGTTTGACTCACCTGAGGGTGTGTGTGTGTGTGTGTGTTTGTGGTTTAATGTGTGTGTGAGAGCATTCTGCTGTTCTTAATGTGCATGTCTGCGTACAAATGTGCGGCCCCACTTGAAGCCTGTCGGAGGTAAGAGGCCAATTAATGGAGGATGCTGTTAAGTGATTTTAAAGGCATCGCTGGAGATTTAGGGGAAGGAAGAAAGATGGCCGCCCGCAAGGTGCTTTGATAGTCCCTGACAGCGCTAGTGCTTTATAGCTAGCAGCTGGTCCAGGTGTTAGCCTCTGCCTGAACACATATACACACACATGCACATACACACCGCCTGCCTCATTAAGGTCGGCCCTAACAGGAGGGCTCTTTGCGGTTGAGAGCTGAGTCTGACGCAGTGTGTATTTTCAGCCTGTGTGAACACACGTTAAAGTGCTAGCTGCTTGCCTGGAAGGGGAGGAAGAGAGGAAAGAGATTGGGTTGGTTGTCATGCTCAGGCATTCAAATTGCCATTTGTTGTGGCATATAAAATACCCCCAGAAACAACAGGCGCGTTTATAGTTTCTCTTCCCAACGCTAGACACAGTTTTACAGTCCGATGTTTATAGTCATCACGACCACCAAATTTGTGTGTGTAAGTGACCCTTTACTGCGCTGTCTGTTTTTTCCTCCTTTCTTCCCAAACCCGGGTGTATTCTATTAGCTTGAGCATTGACCATGTTTTTACAATGTGGTTTTTAACGCATGCTGCGGTAGGAGGAAGTCCACACCCTGAAGTCCCTGGATAATTAAAGTGGGAGGGGATTGTTGCCGTGTCATGCAAAAAAAAAATATATATATATTTATTTCCCTTTTTTGTAATCTCTTAATTCTCTGAACTAGACAACAATGGGGAAAAAAAGCCATGCCTTAATGAAACAGAGTTGATGCAGTTCAATGAAACAGTGATTAAATGTGTATTAGGGGCACCTCATCAGCAAACCCTTTCCAACATGATGGTAGCAAGAGTGTGTGTGTGTTTGTGTGTGTGTACGTGTGTGTGCGCGTGCCCACTGGGGGGAGACCTCCACATGCAATAATTGTAATTTGGCAATAAGTAGCTTAACCAACTATGGGACGGAAAGGGGGGCAGGGTTCTGGAAATAAGGAGGCACCATGGGGGAAGGAATACAAGAGATTATCAGTTTGGAGGGTGCTGCTTCTCCTCGTCTCCTCACCCCCCCGCTATGGTGCTCTCTCTCCCTCCCAGAGTCCAACATTCACTTCAGGTCAGCCATATCTAATGTTACCGGACCTCTCCTGGCACAGGGTTACAGAACAAAGGTGTACCCTCCATTCATGTCCTCCACTCTCTCCCCAGGTCTGCTAATGAACATTACAGACTGGTTCACTGAGAAGCTAAAGTTGCTCGCCGCTGGCATTCACTCCCCCCCGTGGTTTCCCAGGAGGACCACAATCCTCAAAGAAAGTGTTTTCTTTTACAGGCCTTTCACTTTTTGGAGTGTCCATCCTCTTATCGCCCGTGTAACAGGAAATGGGATGTCCCGCCTTAACTGTGTTACTCCATCATTGTATGTAAGTGTGTGTATGTGTGTTAGGCTACACTCACACTCAAACACGCATTCCCCTTTTTCTCCTCCCATGTGGCACTGATCTGATGTTTTTTTTCAGTGTAAACAGGAAGCTGAATGAAGCCACATTTTTTCAGTCTTGATTAGTACATGTTGTAAAATCAGATACTTGCTTACTAGCGTGTAACTTCATTCATTCACCTGAGACTAATGTTACAGTTACAGCATCTGCTGCAGCTGGTTTTCTGTCCTTAAACCACATGTCCCTCTGTATGAAGGTGACAGTAAGTAGAGGGGACAAGGAAAGGGCTGTCTGAACCAATGTTCTGTTTTTTATACCTGTTTTATCATGTGCTCACCATCATGAGGAAGTCATCACCAATTTGTATGATTCTTTTCATCCAAGGAGCAAAAGCTCATATTGGATTCCAGTTAACGTTCATCATTGGCAGTGATTGACAGTCATCCCAAAATGTCCAGCCCAGTAACCCTAGGATTTTTTACGTTTGTATTTGACAAATCTGCAGGACACAATTTACAACCAGCGCTAACGTTCAGTGTCAACGGAGGAAGTTGTGTGCCCTTTATATAGCAAAGCCAAATGTACATTATACAATAGAAGACAGAAGAAGATCTCAAGAGCTTCAAAGTACAGAACAAGTCAGTAAATTAAGCCTAAAGTGAAATGAAGGTATGAGAGATGTTTAGAAATGAATAATGAGCAGCATATATCCAAGAAGAACATTTACAGGGATCATGGATTGTTTTGTGTCAAGAACACAGACTTGATATTAGAGATCACTGACAGGCATCAAGAGCTCACAAGGGGGGGAGGCCAGCTGAGTCCTGCTATGTACCTCTATATTGAGTCACCTTGCAACAAATTCCTCTGGTCAGGCGGATAATCGTAGTCACAGCATTCATACATGATTCTTTACTTATTTTCTAGTCTGAGGACATTACTAACATTTGTTAAAACTGTCACATGTGATGCAGTGCTGTTTTTAAAATCATTTAGGCTGTGAAAAGTCGTAGAGTACATCTGACAGTAAAGATGCTGAGTGTACAAACCAAACATAGGCTCTCTCACTGTCTGCTCAGACACCCACAGAACTTGTGCTTTGATCTCAGCATGAATGTGTCTATTTTTGTCACTTCAAAAACTTCTGACAGGAAGTCCAACCACGGTTATACATTTGTTGAGGCAGTGAGTTTTCGGGATGTGGTTTTTCTGGGGGATTTAGATCTCGGATGATACAGTTAGCCACAGACTGTCTTTGTTTGTCATTAGCTCCTTTTCTTTGATGGTTTTTGAATGCAGCGTGTTTTTGAACGACGTGAAACTGTATACTTACCCTGGCCAAGTTGAAAGCAGTCAATTATATCACAATATTATGATAATCTGACCAAAAACATATGTTATTGGAGAGACAGCAGAAGTATGAGACTGGGGGATCAGTATGCAGTGACATTAGAACTTTAATAGTCCTGATATATTTCAGTTTATATGCTACTGTACATTTTGGCATGACAAAAGACATTCTGCAGAAGCTTTACCACAGGCATGTCTCCCTATATGTAACTGCATGTGTGGGCGTGTGTGTCTGGATGCTGTATATAGAGGGGAGGCATGGTTTGACGAAGCCCTTGCAGACATGCAGGAACATGACACATAGTTCCTCCCGCGTATCCTCACAAACCACAATGAAGCAGCATTAATGATAAGCACCTGGATTCCCACAAGCTCCCAGTTAGGCCCAATTGGCGGTAACTAATAAATTGGGATGAGTGGGAGTTGGACTGCAGGGCCCAGTGAATGAACCCTTTTCACATCAGGATGCAAAAGAGAGCCCGAAAGAGAGAGATGAAGAGATCCTTTATACTGGCAGTGTGTTCACATGAGAGGAGACCACACGCTTGAGAGAGAATGAGATAGAAAAAGAGAGAGAGGGACAGTGTCTTTCCCAGACAGCCCATGAGAATCCAATACACTCCCACGCGTCTGGGCTTGTGTGTGGCCACCGCACACACACACACACACACGCTACACGCCACATGTGTCCGTGTTCATCCCCTCCTCATAACATCAACCCTTCGCTCTCTCAATCCGGGCCACACTCCCCGCCGACTTTGATGCGTTTTTTACTCGATGTGTACGACAATAATCTTTTTCACCCCACCAAAAGAGCGGGCCATGGGAAGAAAGGCCCTGCTCTCGAGGCTTTGCTTCATCTTTTGCCCCAGCTCTCCAGCGAGACAAAATCGCTTCGCCGGCACCACAGTGCGGTTCAACTGCAGCTGAAAGGAGACGGGGACCAAATCCCTCTCATACACAACAAAACAACACTGTAGCCTTTTCAGTGTGACTGCCCACAAGGAAAGGGCCCTTTCTGTCGGTGGCGGACACAGTGTCTGTCTATCTATCCACTCCCCACAGATGTTGACACTGTTTGTTGCGGGTTAAGATGCCCTCTAAAGACCATTGTTCCCCTTGTATCTTCTCTGTTATTGAGTTTTTCCTCTCTTTCTAGACGACGGCCGGAGGTAGAGAGGGGAGAAAGCGGTGAAAGACCTCCGGATGGCAGTCAGCGCTCCGGGGGGCCTTTCTGCCCAGGGAGACCCCGGCAAAGGGCTTCATTGTGGGTAGCAGCAGGCAGCCACCGAGGGCTGTATGCTGGAAGTATTGTGTTGCTGGATAGACCCGAGTCCCTCTCCAGAGCAGGGTCAAAGGTTAGCCCCCCTGTGGGCTGCTCCATACCTGCCCTGCCCTGTCTCCCCCTTCCACTCTCACAGGCACAACTACATACAATGGAAAACAGTCAACACACTACTAAGGAGACTCTTAAGATTGAGAGGTAGCAGAGCGAAGAGACTAATTCAGTGCACTCTCCACTTTTCAATGAATAGGTAATTCGATTAATGGGCCCATGAGAGGGAATAACGAGCACGGCAGGTCAGAGGCTCTTCTCTGCATTTTACAAGGCCTTGTCTCAGCACTTCAGCAGGATAAAAATCTTATCACACACTCAAAACAAAAACCTTTTGATGACATCTCAGCTATCAGCATTGTTGATGCGGGTGTGAGTCACAAGGTGGTGTATGTATGTGTGTGTGTGTGTGTGTGTGTACAGGTGATTATGTGGCTGTGCGTGCGTGGATACGTAAGTAAGTGCGCTTTCAGAGACAACGGGATGGTGAAAGAGCAGTTCAAACATTTGGATCTATGCTGAGCCAGATCCCGCCCCTATGGCCTTATCTTGACACCCCTGTGCATCCAGGGAATGTTTGCTCTCATGCCTCCATGCACCGTCAGCACTTCAAACACAAACATGCAGCTCTGCTTATTGGACTGCCCTGCTGACTAACTATGGTATATGAAATTGGAGTTGCTGAAAAATTGATCTTGTTTTTGACATCCATAGCTGGGTGTAACTCTATTTCAATGCAAATCCCACCTTTGTTTTTGGATGTCATTGGTTTCTTTAACTGATTCAATATAAATTTGTAACGTTGCATGTTCTATTACTGTTTGGAAAAGGTTAATGATGGTGCATGAAATGTTGTGGATTTCTCACATTATGGTTCCTTACAACAGTGGTTCCCAACCCCTGGGCTGCAGACCACCAGACCTCAGAGCATCTTCTACCAAGTCACGAGAAAATTATGTGATTTCACAAAAACTGCTGAATCATAATGACACAAATTTAAAGGCTATAATGCCTATTACCCCAACAACAATGCACATTTTGAACTGATTTGAAAATAGAGCAAGCCCTCACTTCCCTTTCATGGGGGATCATATTAAACCTTTATGACAGGTTGCATCCCTTTTGAAAAGCTGTATAATAAATTAATTTGCTTCCTGATGATCAAATCCCCTTGAATTCTCTTTTATTTCTTCCACCTTTTCTTTTCAACAGTTCACATTTTTCCATTGGTTTCTTCAGTTGTTAACATACTGTGGTTCAGTTGGACAAGTGAAGGTGCAGAATAGAGAAAGTGCTCTTTTCTGGACAGAGATTCATTTAGCCACAGCACCAGTGTGCAGTGTTTATGACAGAGGATTGATGCCGGTAGTCATCACCGATTGGTGCTGTCAATGGTGATGTATGAGTGCGAAGGGGCATCTCTGACCTTAGATTAACAGTACATTAACCCTCTCCCTAGGCGAGGCCAGCGTGCCTCTTAAACCCTGACCCCCTGTCCCCTCACACCACCACAGGGGGTCCGCAGTCACCGCTGTCCCCTCCAAACTCTGCAAGACGCCACATTGTGTTCCCTCTGGACTATTGTGTGCAGGGCTAAATAATGTGCCGTCTACGTCCCCCTGTTCTCGTGCTTGCTTCCAGGGAATGTCCAGGGCTGCAGGGCTGGAGTTGTAGAGTCCAGTTTGAGTGTTATCCCAGAGGGGAGCTTGACTACGAGCTGCAGGTAGCTTTCATGGCTCCTTCCCCCAGTGTCCTGCTGCAAGAAATTTGTTGTCCCCCTCTGGGTGTCTTTTTTTGGAGTGTCAACCGTGGGGCCCCTGATGGGAGATTTGTTGATATGATAACTCGATTAGGCTCCAGGATGGATGACATTTTGGCAGAGGGCCAGTCAGCAGCACCCAGGGAGGCACTGACTCGTCTCCTTAACCTCTCCTCGGGAGGCAGCAATTAGTGGTAGTAATTGGTGAATTAGCAGTGTTGCTACATGTATTCTCTACTTCCCTCTCGCTCTCTTTGGGATGTGGCTGGACTGGAGGCCAAGCAGCTGAAGACTTGTGCACCTTCCTCAGTCAACAGTTCTGCCTACATTCATTTCTGTGCGTTCATGGCATCATTTCTCCCACTGAGCACCTCTGAAAACACAAAGTGACTCTCCAAATGTTCTGTTGCTGAAAGGAAGGTTGGCCATGGTCACCGCCTTTTCTTAATTCTCACTGATGCCATTCTTTATGTGGCTCCGTGCCTGCAGTTCAGAAGAGATAATTCAATTAATGCAGCCAAGGCCTGCATTTAAAAAACCTCGCCTTTTTGTCTGAGAGATTTGCATCATAAAACTCCGCCACACAGCTGAAGGTCCTCTAACATTTTATGCTTTTGAAATGTTAAGATGGTAAAATGAAATATACATTCACTTTCAAACAAGGCCATTACCTCGACAACAAGATGTCCTTATGGAAATGTTTAATAACTGCACAATGTCAGTTCATTGTAAAACAGAAAGGAGTCTTTTGGGATTTATAGATGTGTATATGTGTTACATTTAAGTTTTGTTCCCTGAAATAACAGTGAGCAATGGCAGGAGGTGACTTTCACATCAAAGGTCTGGTGGAAACATAAAGAGTGATTTCTCACTTATACAGCTGATACATTTTCACATTTGACTAATGACTAAGCTGCCAAATTGTAATGGCCATGGTTTTTAGGTCCCATTCACAGAGATGAATAACAGAGATATTTTATTCAAGTGTTTTTAGTTTATTCAGCAATACCTCTGTTTATTTTACTCGAGGGGCAGGATTATTATGTTGATGATTACTCACAATGTACTACTGTAGATATGAAACTTTGAAGTTTGGAATGGGTCCTGGTAGATAGTTTAATTTCTCGTTATTACATTAAGTTAGACAGATGATGCTTTCAACAAACATCAGATATCACTGTCATGTTACTGATGAAGAATTTGCGAAGGAAGAGGATGCAGAGAAGTAAATACTTCTAAATCCTCAAGTAAGAGTGCAGATATAAGTCCACTCAATTAATCATAACTGAAATCTAGTAAATGTGTAATGTTCAGTTGTCTACTAACATCTGTGATTAGTATTTTCCTCTTCATCTGATGAATGCTTTGAGTTTTTTTGTGTTTTGCCATTCTGAAGCAGCCACTCAGGTCTGTGGAGCTTGTCGACTCTGGTGACCTCTGACCTGTCATGCACTGTGGGTTTAGCCTGACGTATTCAAGGTGTTACCATCTGTGCCCCCCCACCCCACCACCCCACCCCTACCCCCAGCCCTCGTCTCTCTCTGCGGACAAGTCCTCTGTGTCCAGGTCCACTGGGCTGGAAAAGTTGCTTACAGTGGACTGTTTGTTTGGCTTTGTAAATGTCTCAGCCCTGGAGAGAGAATGGACAGAGGAGTGGCAGGGCTCCTGCAGGACACTTGTCTTGTGTTTTCTCTCTTTTTTTCTTTTCTTTTTGGTTAACAGTGCTCCAGAGGGCTGCGATTCTCTGAACCTACGAGTTAACTTGTAACCCAGTGACCTCTGACTCTATGTGTATCCAAACTTAACTTGTCTGTGTGTGTGTGTGTGTGTGTGTGTGTGTGTGTGTGAGTAACCAATACATTTCACATCAGAAAGACCAGTGGTGGCTAGAAACTCTAACAGATTCAAAAACATGTCATCATTACAACAAATAATAATATATGATACATTCATAACAATCTAAAAACACACATTTTCATGCTTTAGTCATATTTTGGACCACATAAGAATTCAAAACTTAAGCCAGATCAGTAGTGCATATTGATTTATCGTGTAAAATATACAGTAATCTTTAATCATGAAAATTCTCTTTAAAACAATTCTTTGTACACAGTTAATGTGCAATCACAGGAGCATGGGATCTATTTTAAAGAGATCAGTTTACACACAAACACAAACAAGAGATGATAAAAAAAACAATGAAAACACTAGAGACCATCTTGCAATGGGATCACACCAGCCGCGACACCTGTCAACATGTTGACATCCCGACCCACAAGTACTCAGTAGACATTACTACATTATTACATGAGTACTCAGTACTCAGAGGTCAGACTACATCAACATACTAACATTCTGGGATACAGTGATCCACAACTTAAAACAAATGTGGGGCATAAATTGCCCCTTCCCTACTTCCTACCCCCTACTTTCGTCACCCTTTGCTCGGACTAAATTATGGAAATCATCAGAATATAATGGAAACATCTTGTAGTACAGTTACAAAAGGTTGGCAACACGTGCACAATACAACTCTGTCTGTACATTGAATGTTTAGCTTGTTTTAGCATCTAGAAATGCATTCTAATATGTGAAGTGGACTGAACAGGTCTAATCACTGAGGGGATTGATTATCTGGTCAGCTCTATGTCAGTGGGTACGGTATTATAATATTTCATTATTATTACAGATGCATTCATGTTTGTAATATTTTGAACTGGTCTCTATATTGTTGGGTAGTTTAATCTATTACAAGATAACTCATCTCATAAACTGTAAAATCTTATTCTACAAACTAACAAGTGACTTCAGCTGTCAGAATAATGTAGTGGAGTACAAAGTACAATATATAAATGTAGTGGAGTGGAAATTTAAAGTAGCATAAAATGGAAGTACTCAAGTAAAGTACACGCAACTTGTTCTTAAGTATATTACTTAATTAAATGTACTTACTTTCCACCACCAGGGTGTGTGTGTGTGTGTGTGTGTGTGTGTGTGTGATTCAGATGTGAGCAGGGCTTTCAAGAGGCCCCAAGCAGCACAGGGCCCTTCTGAACGGTGAGGTGACTGCTGAGTGCACCTGATGTGACGTGATCTTGTCAAATCTCCCAGAATTTAGAGCAGCACCACCAGCAAATGTGCAAATCCACCACTGTCACTTATTTTCCAGCCATTTGCATGCCTGAAGTTTCCCCAAGCAGCCGCAGCATTTGCTGTGTCAGCCTGCTGACGTGGGACTGACACTCGAAGTAGACTGTTAAATTCAGAAACATCTTTTGAAGGGAATTTCAATGACCTCTGTGTGGTTTGAATCATTTCTGACGATCAATGCACACATCAACAGCTTAACCAGCTAAACCATGTCCCAAAGCCTTAACAGATGGCGCTGTGGACGTTCTCTGTGAGTAATGTGTCATCCTGCAGTAATGACACCACAAACAAGACAAGTTGGCCCAGACACTGAACGTGCAATCAATTTATTCATATTCATCATTCCTTCTCCCAAAGGCACTTGTTTTGTTTTGACATGCTGATAGCGAGTGCATATTTTGCTCCTCTCTGGCATTCATTGAGTCTTACAGTCCGCTGTGGTATTGGTGATGTATTTAATTGCACACAGCACATGATGCTTCTTGGGTGGCAGTACCAGGGACCTGGCAAGGTTTGACTTAGAGTGTCATTGGAGACGAGTAAAAAATATCACTCTCAGTGGGAAGACACTGCCACCTAGTGGACAAAAGGCTGCACAGGCTTTTGTTGCTGAAAAGTAAATATACAACAATTATTATACAGTCCTGCCGTCTAAAAGGTTATTCTTTAACTGCTCATGACATTGATGAAACTGAAGGAGCAACTACTGTTTGGCTGGAAAATATTTGATTCAGAGATCTAATGAGGAAGAGCTTTACTGTCATTACACACTGATCTACTGTTTGTTTGGTAACACTTTATTTAGTGGAGGATTTATTCCTGTGTAATCATTTATGAGGCATTAAAGTACGTAATAGTAATGTGTAATTAATGTAATAAACTCTTCCTTTTCATAAAGAATAGCAATCCTTTTATTTGTCATAAAAAATGCATACAGGAAATCGGGTATTGAAATGACTGGATAATTGACAAAAAATACCATGACTTTGTGTTGCAGATGCAAAACATTTTCATTTCTGTAATTATTGACTCTGGACAAGTAAAATCTGACAGTGAGTTGTGGGGAAGAGTGATCTCACAAAGTAAGTAAGTAAAATAAAATGTCATTAGTTTCTGCATAATACAACTTATTTGTGTATACATAAAGTCAATCATATACGGTGCAATCACAGTGAAATGTGTGTAAAAAAAAACTGTGTAAATGTAAACACACTCAAAAGCCCAAAACACTACAGCAAGGTTTGGAGAAGCAGTGGTGTAAAGTCAAAGTCATTCATAATAAATGTTCTACAACATGATATAAAACTGTTATGCACCGCTGTAATGGTTTTAACATTTCATGTTATGACTGCAGTAAAGTGCATCAGTGAAGGGCTAAAGTTCATCAGAAAGGGCTTTGTAGACCAAAGGCGATTTCTTACTGTTAGCTTTAGCTCCTCAATTTACCTTTATTACTTATGACTGGACTCAACCTGTGACTGTGCTTTATTTAGGGTTTACATATACAAAGATTATATATATATACACACAAATATATATATATATATACAAATATATAATGTTGAACAAAAGAATGTAAGCATCAAGCTCAGTTAGTTAGTTTGTGGTTTTTACTGAAAGCAATTGTGAAACAGTATTGGACAACAAATTCAATGCTAGTGATTACAAAACAGGAAACAATATCGTAAACATAAATATTGCATCACTGCACAGGCTATCTGTATCTTTCAGAATAGATTTTAAAGTCCTTTTACTTATCTACAAAACCTTACATAATCTAGCACCTTTGTATATCGTGAATGCCTTTCATTTTATGTCCCAACAAGACCTCTCAGATCTTCCTTTCTTTTAGAAGTTCCCAAAGTGTCCCACAAGAAATCTGATGAGGCTGCTTTCTGTTTTTATGGCTCTAAACTGTGGAACACCCTCCCCTTGCATCGAACAGCAAACTCCACTGGAATTTTCAAAAAGAAATGCTTATTTTTTTTATTATTGTTATTGTGTATTTTTGTATGAAGCCCCTGTCAAAAGGTTATCACTAGGTTTCCAGGAATAGACTCTCTCCAGAATGCTGCTTTTACTGAAGTGCCCTCTTGTGGAAGAACTCAATAATTGCATGCATGTGTAAGCACATCCATATATACAGTATGTTAAGGTGAGGTGTAGGAATGCAGTGTAGATTATCTGTGGCATTAATTATTTTCATCATTCTAAACAACATATCCAGTACATGAATACATTTTTCTCATGTTGCCTGAAGCCAATGACTGCCTTCTCCCATATATTTGAAAGCATGTGAAGCATTAGTTAGATCCTGTTTTTTTAGTCCATATTAGATGACACTTCATCAGAGCACTAACTGTGTCTTCATTTTACAAGATGCTGCAGATATTTGCTATGTTGATCACCATGTCATACTGCCATGTAAAGAGCTAGACCTACCGTATGAAAAGAGATATTTTTTCAGTTTCTCATCCCCTACTTGTATGTCTCATACACAAATACACACACAACATAATTGCAATCATGTTCTTGGTAAGGTCAGTCAAAGAATTAGTAAGATTATATCAAGGAATCTGAATGATTTAATAAGTTTTGTAAGACTAGTTTGATAATAGTCACATCAGGCACACTGCTCAGTGTTCTCATTTTCAGGGATTTCCCAGTTTAGAGGTATCATAACAACTCCAGAAACCTGTTCTGTTGTCTGGTTAGCTTGCCTCAGTTTACAAAGACCCATGGATCAGTTAACATGACTGTGGTATCATTAACGGCAACCTCACTCCCACTACAAGCAGATCCACCACACAGCTGATTATCGCTCTTGAAATATCTGATGCTTTTTCTTTTTGGGACATTTTAAAGTCTGTGTAGATGCTGTACTGCATGAAGTCACTATTCTTACCCACATTTATGTGTCACTTTATCATGATTCATGTGCTGTATATTATTTCATCTGTATGATAACAATCCTTAATATCAGTGACATGAATCTGAGCTGGTTGCTTTACTGTATATGCATATTAAATTATTGTTTCACCTGTTTGATGAATGTGAAACATTTTGTACTAGAAAAGCTGTTTTTCCCCCTTTTTGTATATTGAGTTACAACACCAAACAGTTCTAGCCTTAATTCCTATGAGTTGTTTGTTTTTTTACATATTAAATATTCCAGATAAATTCCATAACCTTTTTGTATTTTTCCACCACTCCCCCATGTCACAGCCTTTGTGAGGAGACAAAACCTGGCTGAAATGTAATATCTATTATTCCAGGTCTGGTCTATTGTGTGTGGTTTAAAACTGGGGCATTATGATGTTTCTTCCCAGAAACATTTGACTTTCTGCTCACTATGGCAAAGAGGACAGCTTGTTTTGGGGCTCTGCAGTTAAAAAGTTGGACCATAGTTGGTTTTGGTCGCTTGCTTTTCTTACTGCTTCTTGGAACTGTATTTGTTGGTAAGAAATTTACACTTTTAAATAAACATTTCCTGCAAAACATGTTTTGTTGTTTGATAGTGCAGAGTGCTACACAGACTCTTTGTGATATTATAACACCAAAACAGTTGTTGTTCTCATAAGAATATCTATTATGTAAATGTAATGTTTGACAATAATGACTTTCTATAAGTGTCACAATGACCATAAAGTTTTAAAGAGAAAATCCACCCAAAATACTGAACAGCCATTTGTAATTTAGATATATTTCTGGGTCAAACAAGACAAGTTGTGTTTTACAAAAGGCAGCATAGTGGCAGTTATCAACACACCCGATAACTGTCAACCATGTAGCTATCTAAGTCCAAACCCAGCTGACTGATATGGAGCTAACATCTCTCTTGTGTAAAAACGTTGTTCTTGGAAATGGAAACCACAAAATAAGGTGGAAGCACCCAAGTTAGGATGTAGAAAAGTGGGAACATATAAAAGTAAATACTACATTTTATGGCACCAAAGAAAATCCTGGAATGCAATGAACGACACATCATGATGTCCAACAGTACGTGTAGTGTAGGGCAGACTTTGCTTCCTAATAAAGCTGGTCACCTAAAAATTGTAAAAGTACCGTCACTGCTATAGTCTTCTTATCAGTGTGTTGCTTTTTTCTCATCTAAAGTTTAAAATGTCTCTGATGTTTCAAACATGCCATTGCCAGGTTACAACAATGGTAATCCATACAATTATAGGATTGGAGATACTGTTTTGCAGTGGTATTCTGTTGGTTTAAACTTCAACAAACAAAATGTCTCAGGTTCTTGGGGGGAGTCTGGGCCATGGAGAGGAGGACCCACCTCCAGGTCATTGGAGGATCAACCACTCCTGCAGCATTCCTTCCCTACAGGTTATCAGTGTTTCTGTGCACTTGACTGAAGAGGAAACTAGGTCAAGTTAAATATTAGTGTATTCCATCAGCACAAACATTATAAATGTTCCGTTGTAACTATATTAAAACCAAAAGACAACAATTAAATGTCCTGCCTTTTCTGTAATATATCCACAGTCTTGCCAATGCCACTGCAGATTCCACCTGACACCAACATGACAGAAATCAAAGTCAGAAGAAGAAGAAGAAGCTCTTCCTCCGCTGACGCTGAAGACTCTGTTTTGCCTCCAAAGATCCTGACAGCCTCTCATCTTTCGTCTCTCAGAGATCTGGTGTCAGACAAGAAAATCACAGGTTGTGCAATCGTACCACACCTCCTCTCTCAACTCAAAACATCATGATAAAATCAAAAAATGTTATCTGTGACCTTAAAATGAGTTGACCTGGACCAAGTACTGTTTGCAAATATGTGTTGTTGTGTCAGATGGGTACAGAGCAACATCATCAGCACTATTTAGCATTTAAAAAGGAAATCCTACACTAGTGTTTGCCTACATCCTTTAGATAATTTAAAACTGTTAGTCAATAGAGAAAAACAGTATCTGAGTTGTATCAACTCTAGCAGTGATTAAATAACACCCCAACCAAACTCAACAGCTGCACTGTGGGTGAAACTCACTGCTTCTAAAAACTAAAATAACATTTCCCGAGTAAGGTAAGGCATTGAGTAACAGCTTTTCTGTTTTTGAAAAGTATTGTAGTAGTTTGCAACCTATGATATGAGTTTTTGAAAAAATAAATTAAAAAAAACAAAGATATGTGTTTCTGAAGGTTGATAGACCTACTGGTGCTGATACTGTTTGTTGCTGTTTGTATGATTTTTATCTGACATTCGACAACACACTGAATCAAAAGCATTGTTACTCTCCACTCTATAGGTCAAAACACTGCACTGTACATATATAACCTATAGGGACAGACAGCGCGCCCTGACAAAAGTTTCAACCACAAGATGTCAGCAAAAGAAAAAATCTCAGCTTGTGTGCTACTTTTTAAACTACTACGCCAAAGCTTCACTGTTTCCCATAAGGTAGTGTTGACTGTGTGGGCGGGAAAGTCTGAACAGTATTTCTACATTAACAGACTTATCTTTATACTGCATTTGCACCGGTGTCAACACAGGAGGAAAGGAAAAAGGAAAAGCAAAAACAAATGTGGGTTGTTGAACAGGTACAGTAACATTAAAAATAGCAGTGTGTATAGTTAGCCATAGGGAGGTTAACCACAGCCGCCCACATCCCTCCAGTCAGTCCGTCATGGGACACTAAAAACCTTCTCTAGGACCAGTGAAATTATGTTGTGTGTGTCTTTTGTTGCATTTCAATGATTCATTTCTCAAGGAAAGGACATTGTGTTGCTGTGTGTATGAAATGTGGTCTGACTTGAAACACTGGGATACACAGTATTGCCAAGTGAAAAGATTTATTTACAAACATAGTAATGCAGAATTTGATGAAAAACAAAAAACAGAAGTTTTCTGTATCTTTTGAATGGTGAACATCCTCCAGCATACTAGAGACAAAATGACTGGTTGTTAATTAAAGACCAAAATCACTCCAATACATCAGTCAGTCCAGTTTAACCCAGATTGCAACAGTTATTTAGCCCGGGTCTAAATACAAGCTTTGCAACAATGATGGCACATGCAAACTTGTAGAAACCACTTCAGTTGCCTTGCCTTGATATTTTCACTATAATGCAATTCATATGAGAACCTCCCTTTTTTTGCAGTTCGCTTAGGTCTTCGAGTCTCCCTCACTGGTCCAAGTGAGCTTCTTGACCCTCAGCTCCTCCTTTCCCTGAACAAAGAGGTCAGTAGCTTAACCAACACATTCAAATACTTTTAAAGGCAAAGAGATGTGAATTGAGTTCTTCAAATTGTTAAAAAAAAAAAAAAAAAAAAAATTAAAAAAGGGCAACAGGGATCACAGATATTAACAAGATATTAACCTTGTGGTATCTGCTCTGCATGTCATTGAGAGGGATTACAAATATGATCAACTACAAAAATAAAACTGTTCACCGTTAATGGTAAAAGAAAAGACTAAATTGAATATCAGCAGTGTTTATTGTGCATAGAAGACATGTTAGACATTAAATACACAGAGAAGCAGATATCTCAGTCAGTCAGTTGGAGAGCAATGACATGATGAAGCAAGTTCAGTTTGAAGAAAAGCCAAACAACAAACACACCACCCAACTAATCAATGTTCAGCCAGTCTAAAGGACAAAGGCCAAAACCTCTGTATTGGTGTTGGTCTGACTTCATAGTTTATTATTTATTCATCAGCAAACAATGATTCAAGTCCACACAGACTAGGTGCTAGTTATCTAATTTGTATTTCAATTCATGAACTCAGTGGCATTTTGAGACTGACAGCACCTTTTAATTAAAGAACAGGCATGGGTGGATTAAAGGATTAGAGTCTCAAGAACTCAACACACTGCTGATGTAGTGGGGGGTCTAAGAGTGATTTTACAAAGAAGCCAAGCATCGCTGAAGCTATTTGAACAATTATGTAGAAAAAGCAGGTCAGACAAGTGACGCTCTCGTCTTGAAGTTGCTGCTTATGACTGTCCTCTCTTTGTTTCCTCTTTTCTTTGAGAAGCCAGGAATCCACAACATTGGAGGGACGGCAGGACTCTTCTCCATGAGAATAGTAGGAATAAAGAGAGTGACCTCCGCACCCTGATTTCATCATCCACAGTCCATCCCAGGATCTCTTGGATTGTTTCTGAGAAATTCATGAAATGATAACTATTCTGTTTCTTCTTGAAGCCCATGCTGCTGATGTTATATGATCTTGTGTAGTACCCGTTTTCTGTGTTTAATTACCTATTAAAGATTAACTTAATTATCTTGTAACTCTGTCTGTGTTGCATGCGGTGACTGACAGTTGGCCCCGCCCACTAAAAAGACCAGCCAATAGAAATAGACGCTGAGTCTTTATCCCCACCCTCCCTACTGGAGTTCCTGGTGACCGTGAGGAAGCTCTCTCTGCACTTCACCGGTCAGGGAGGTGGTTGTGAATGGCTTGACGGCTCATTGTAAATAAAAAGGATCCGCGCAGCCGTAATTGCGCAAGGATGGCAGACTCGGCCTCCCTGGAAGACACGCTGCCCGAGGAAGAGAGGGAGTTTCTGAGGATTATAGCTTTGATCGGAGGCAAAGAGAGGATTTACGTGGTGAGTGATGCATGTGAAAGTAAAGAGGTGGACGGGGACGACGCTGGAATATTGAAGGAGTTCCTCCGTGACATGTTTGCTGGCAGCCTGGCGAACAGCATGGGACAGCCCCACTCCTCTCCGCCAAGCAGTCACGGCGACACTGCCAGTGCAAACCACATTTGCTGCAAGACAGAGACTGTTAAGAGCAATGAGATACCTCTAACGACGAGGCACAAGGATTTGGATTTGAGAGGGTGTCCGGTGGGAGAGGACAGCGAGAAGGAGAAGCGGCCAACGCTCAATGGCAACGTTCAGAGGACAGCAACGAGGAGGGCAAACATTTACAGCCTAAAGCGAACCATAGACTCTCCTATCATCATATTCATCTTCAGACAGACATTTCTCAGCAAAACTTCAAACGAGCTGTGCTTAAAAGAGATCTTGAAGGACGTAAAGGCACGTACGAAACATGCCAGAATCGCCCGACCAGCTCTGATTGGATTAATACGCACCAGACAGGAGAGCGCCGAGACGCGTCAGTGTGCGCAACTCCTGGAGTGTCTGATCCGCTCGGTGTTCCACAAACATTCACCAGAGACAGTGTGGGTCGGCTGTTTCATCCCGAAGACAGAAGACAAAATGCTCATCATCAAGAAAAACGCCTGCAAAGTTATATACTCATCTCAAACAGCAGGTGTTATGACATACACTGTCCATGTTCTTTAGTATAATGTAAACTTATTGAGTGTTTTCTGTTTGCCCAAACCCAAGCATTTCTTTTGCTCAAGCACAGAGGTCAGCGAGGCAGATGCCTATCAACATGAAGTTTGAACCCAAGGCACCATGCAGATTTGATCATGCATGAAATATTAGATTGAAGAACTACAATATGTAGAATGGATTAGATATAATACTTTTCCTTATAATAAGATAATTGTAAACTCACTAATGAGCACTGTCACAGTATAAGTCCCTGCAGGGATATTTGCAGGAATCACTGTAGTTAGTGAACTCCATTATTTAGGTCAATCCATGACATTCACAAGACCACACATTTCTGCACACATTTTTCTTCCCAGGGATGGCTGCAAAGGCCCGGGAACAAAAGGAGCATTCATGAAACAATCAGGCCCTTAGATAATCTGCCAAATTGTTAAACGCTTATTATTGCCTTTCAGATAATACCAGGGATAGAGGGAACCCGCTTTTCTGGCCATTCCAATGTTTGTTCTGGTCTCAGAGAAGAGGAGCCAGAGGCCAGGCCAATGTCTCTTCCACCAGCAGGCAAAGAGGTAGCAGCATCGCCTCAACGTGCAGTTTGACTGAGCTATACAGGCATTTCCTTTCGCACTCTTCTTTTTGTCTCGTTTCTTTTCTCAGGGGACTGGAGCTGAACCTAGAATGCACTACATGAGCAAAAGACATGGAAAAAAAGCAGAAGACACTGGTTTAGACTCAATATGCCAGTATGCAGTGTGGCCACAAAATATTTAGCTTTTTGGTAAAACTTTTCTCTTAGTATCACTGTCTGTCCATCTTCAAGTTGTAATGTACAATAAAAAAAAAGAAAGAAATTGTATGCAACAAAAGTAAATTGAAACACTTACAACATTTACAATATTTTCTGGATTGCATTGGCCATCAGATTGACAGACACCTTGTTTCAACACTTTTCGCATATATAGGGAGCAGAGAAATACTTACATCCCACTGCAGCCAAATCGTATCATCATATTAATCATCATTAAACTCAATTGCACAATAAGTAACAATGTTGTCGTTGTTTTTTTTTCAGGTGATGCTGGAAGTGTAGAGGAAAGCATCCCTCTGAAAACCAATTCCTTGTCAGCTCGACCTCCTGTGGAAGGACAATCGGCTGGAGGAGACTGCTGATGTCACGACACATGACCCGTGACTGAAGGCATATCACTGTAGACAATCCTGTGTATACTGTGAGAGAAAAGTTGGCCTCATGGTGCTACAGAGCCTTACTACATGTTACAGTATTTTTTCATGGTGCTCAAAATTCCCACTGCTGAGCCAACATGATTCTTGTCCTGAAGCTGATGTTGCTAAATAGTAAAATCTGTTGTTATCTTGCTGATTTATACATTGTTTTTGATGTCACAAAAGGATTTTCTGTGTATGCTTGGGGCTGATTCAAGTAACTGTTGATCAGGTAGTCATATGAACTGTATCACATATCTAACATCAGTTTTTCCTTTTTTCTGCATATATGCCTAGATAGAGATTTGTCTGTTATTTTAGATTTTGAAAGTGCAGTATGGTTTACAGCAAAAGTACCCCTTCAACATGATGCATAGTCAAGTACAGCGCTGGATTATCAACTGGCCCCAGAACCCAAGTATTTATTGTATTATTTGTCATCTGGTTTGTGCTTGAATTTATTTGAGAATTAATATATCGCCAAAGCACAACATCAACTGACATAACAAAGTCCTTAAATAGGGTCCTGCTTCATTAATAGGAGCCCAGCAGCTAGTTTTTTCCCTGGAGGCCCCCCAGCAGGTTAATCCAGCCATGTTCTGGGAATGTTTCACTTTCAATTATTAGATTTGCGTGCCTTAGATGAGTGCTATTAACAATAGCATTATTTGTAACAGAAATTAATGAAACAACCTTTTATGTATTTATGTAGGCTATTGGTCTCTACATGTAAATAAACACATTTAAGCTTGTGTGAGTGTGCAGCTCTGTTGAAAAGGTCATTACTGCCTGCTAATCTAATATTAATCAACAGACTTAAAATAGGATATTGGGAGATTTGATTGGCAACTGCGTATGCATTCCTTAATCAACACTGTACTGTCATATATTTAGTTATATCACTGGCATCACAGACACATTACACCTTTGATTTCCATGAACGTCGTTTACTCCATAAACTGTACATAGACAGAGAGGGAAAATAACTGATTCACGATAGGCCACCATAGAAAAGCCAGTCCATAAATCGGATACTTTCATTTACAGTATGTCTATAATTCCCTTTAAATGCAATGAGAACTCGTAAAATGGTATTCTACATCCTTATAACACTACGAATGTATCCAACCTATGAGCATACAATGGATAATTTTACATCTCTGTATATTTTAATCAGGCTTAAAAGAAGCCAGCCAACATGGAGGTCCTTTGAGAGGGGTCTTGCGGTACTGGACAAAAAGAAGTTAGCAGCGGCTGCGTTTGGTTCCACTGCTGTGCATTTTCAGATACTACAACTCTTTTATTTTCTTTATCTCCCTAAAAAAACGCACGGAATTTCACCGTCGAACCAGGATCGTGGGGCTGAGGAGGGAATAAAGAGCCAATCATGATAACATCTGCCGGTAAGTCGTAGAAAGTGTCCTTATTTTGCTAGCCATAATGTAAGCTATCTGCCATTGATTTAGCTGAGTCACACAGCTAACGTTAATGTAGCAGTTGTCAGTCAGCCGTTAACCGGTGATGGCTAATAAATCCACTAAAATATTTTCCAGGAAGGAAGAACCCTTTGTAATATGTCTTTGGTATAATTAGGCCACGATTTTATTCACTGTACAGATGTTAAAATATATTGGAATTCGTAATAAGTTCACATAAGTTGAATGCTAACAGTCTTGTACTAGTCCTTGTCACACTGTACAGGATCCTAGCTATTCAGCTTTGATAATAAGGTGTTCAAGTTCATGTTTATATAAACACAGGAATGATTTTTCGTCTTGGAAATACTTCCTAAAGAAACACCTGTTTAAATTATTTCATCCTTTTATATTATTTAGTCCCTCAATACGTCCTGCTGTCAGTGTAACGTAAGCTAGCTAATTGTTCAAAACAGGTTCAGTGTTGACCATTGAACTTGTTCTTTCTGCTACGTTTTTAACATCTGAATTACTTATCAGCTGTAGAGTTCGCTAATCTCCAGTTGTTTCATTAAATATAGTTGGTGTCCGAGTATTTGAATAATTCCACTTCAATTAAAAATTGTCTTTTTGAATGGGTAAACTTTTATTCAAGTGCACCTGGCATCTGAAGTCTGTAAATGATGAAATGATTATGGACAAATACTGCATTTGATAATATTATTATCAATGTGTTAATATGTCTATGTAATTTCCTAGACTGCATTAAAATATAATATATTGCTTGAAAAAGAAGGTATATGAACTTTATGAATCTAGCAACCACTCAGTCAGTTTTGTTTATCTTTCTTTTTTTTTAGCTGGAATTATTTCACTCCTTGACGAGGAGGAGCCACAGCTCAAGGTAAGAAGTGGTTTCAGAGTGCTGGACCAGGTGCCTGAAGATGGCCAACATGCATACAGTGATATTCTAATGTCATGTCATGTCAAACTGCATTCAGAAGTTCACGTGTTAGGACATTGGTTCCACTTGAAATGTTTCATAAGGAGCCAGTGGTAAAGCTTTTGGCATGCATGTGATACACTAAGCAGCTGTACAGAAAAGGAGGCGCATACAGTATGAGGTTGTATAGTATTTATTGATCTCTCTGTCCTCCTTGTTTAATTGGTTTGACTTCCAGTGCATGATGGGCCATGGGATTTTATAATCATGGTCAGCTTTATTAAGTGCCACTCTTCTACATTCTGACAGTGTAAGACTTGAGTAATGAGATCAAGTTGAAGCTCTATACTGACTGTACCTTGAACATAGCTTCCTTCATGGTCCCAAATAATGGAAGAAATTGCGTAAACTAAGCTGGATCTCATGTAATGACAAAATTACAGTGTGACAAAAGTTACCACAGAAATATTATGTGTCTAAATATCTGTTTCACTTGCAGGAGTTTGCTCTTCACAAGCTAGACTCCATTGTGAATGACTTCTGGGCTGAGATTTCAGGATCAGTAGATAAAATGTAAGTACTATTGATGAGCTTGAAACTGTAACTAACATAAGAATTTTACATAAGGCAGCAATAACTTGGCTCCTAGTTTTATTCCTTCTATGTCTCTAGTAGGGAGAAAGATTCACTTTAACTTAAAGTATACTTGGTGAGCGACAACAAGTGGTGACACGTTCAAGACAGTATTGACACACTACATGCAGACAAAATGTAGCAGGGTTTTCCAGTGTGCAATGTGCCTTATGATGACAAGCAGAGTACTGAGTGTTCTTCCAGCGTGTATAATTGAGTAGAAGGTTTCTTTAGCAGATCTCTGCATCCTTCCTAATTACAGAGTTTGCTGCTTTGTGGCAGAAACTGCTCTGTGGGACAGAGAAAAGATCGTTTGATCATTTACGTTCAATAAGGATAAAATAAAGATCTCTTGCCAGTCCAGTTTTATGTAAGCAACTGTTGTGTCCTCACAGCGAGGTCCTGTATGAGGACGAGACATTTCGGAGCAGAGCATTTGCTGCCCTGGTGGCCTCTAAGGTTTTCTACCACCTCGGAGCCTTTGAGGAATCTCTGAACTATGCTCTTGGAGCTGGAGAACTCTTCAATGTCACAGATGACTCAGAATATGTGGAAACTATCATTGGTGAGTGATCAAACAAAAACACACTCATTTACCTGACTTACCTGCTTCATTAGTGATTGTGTAACATTTCTGTTGTTTGGATACTGATGTGACCCTGATTTTTCTTGCCAGTGTGAATGGAAAAAACACATTTCTTACTTCCATTTTACAAACCTACCAGGGCTTTCTGGCAGAGAGAGCCTATAATTGACATATGGAATAAGATATTGACTTGAAGTATGTAATTGAATTCAGAGGTGAAATGGAGCCCCTCTTTTTCATTTTTTATGTTTGCTGCCAGCCAAATGCATTGACCACTACACCAAGCTGCGGGTGGAGAATGCCGAGCTGCCAGAGGACGAAGAGAAGAAAAGCATCGACCCCCGCCTTGAGGGCATTGTCAACAAGATGTTCCTGCGTTGCCTAGATGATCACAAGTACAAGCAGGCCATTGGCATCGCCCTGGAGACCCGGCGACTTGACATGTTTGAGAAGACCATCTTAGAATCGGTCAGCCACTATTGTCATTCGCTGCTGATTTGAGATTAGTTTGTCATATCTACTGCTAGCTTTAATACTCACCAGAATAGCATAGAATAAGTCTTGCACAAGAGTCTAGCATGATAATGCCCCAAAACAGAATTTATGAGAATCACTTTATTCAAATACATAAAACATTTGTCTTGGTGTCACTGACTAATTTCACAGTACATAACTGAATTCCTTTTAGATTTTGAATACTGATGTTTATTATACAGAATTATTTCTTCTTTGTCATGAAATGCGTTGATAACTCTTACTTTTTTTTCTTCTCTCATTCAGAATGATGTGAGTGGCCTCCTTGCCTACAGTCTGAAGGTGTGCATGTCCCTGATGCAGAACAAGAAGTTCCGCAATGAGGTGCTGCGGGTGCTGGTCAAGCTCTACATGAACTTGGAGAAGCCTGATTTCATCAATGTCTGTCAGGTAACAATCAGATCCTCAAAAACACTTTATGCAGCATCTCTCTGACTAATCTGCGTTCATCAGCTTTATACTCAAGGTATGAAATGAAAAGGCATCTCAGCTATTGACGTGCTCCACATACTATGCAACAGTTGGAAGCAATGCTATATATTAATCATATGCGTTTCTCTACTTTCACGCTGTGTCGGAACCTAAAATCCCTCTCCAATAATTTTTTATCCTCACCTCTCTAGTGCCTGATATTCCTGGATGACCCGCAGGCTGTGAGTGACATCCTGGAGAAGCTAGTGAAGGAGGACAACCTGCTGATGGCCTATCAGATCTGCTTTGACCTGTATGAGAGCGCCAGCCAGCAGTTCCTCTCCTCGGTCATCCAGAACTTGCGGACTGTTGGAACACCTATCCCTGCCGTCCCTGGCTCTACAAACACAGGCACCGTGCCCACGCCAGACAAAGACAGGTGGGCAGGGGAAGAGAATAAGGACCCGCTAATACCTCGGCTGAAGCACTGTATCTCGTTCATGTTCACAAAGGCTTGGGGACTTTTCACTGCTAAGGGTTCTGATTTAAGCTTGAGAAAATGTCTTTCTATGAGTTACTAGGAAAGTAACCAAAACTTTCCTAGCATGTCCAGAAAAGTTTTATCCAAGTCTGCAAGTCCTCAGGCACTATGCATTTCAATAGGAGTGTTTAGTACACAAGTTCAGATAATTCTGAGTCAGAATATTTATGAATGAGCCCTATAAACGTTGTTCTTTGGTGTGTGCATCTGTTTTATAGCATTGGTTATACCCTTTGAAAATTTTAGTTTTAATTAACTCTAATACACATGTACATAGGCATATTTGAGTCATCGAGTTAGTTAGTTGAATGAAATTATTCAACATTGACCAAATTTATTTTTTGTTCTTTACAGTGATGCAATGGAAACAGATGACAAGGCTGGCAGCTCCCCGGCTGGAAAGCCGGCAGAAACTGTAAGCTGCTGTTTTGTACTGTAGCACTTTTGTGATACCAGGTGTCAGTGATTTCTAAATAGAGCAACTTTGTTTTGGTTGATCATCATATTGCTTCTCTGTATTTTTATAGAAAGATGAGCCCAAAGACCAGAATGCCAAGATGATCAAAATCCTTAGCGGGGAGATGGCCATTGAGCTGCACTTACAGTTTCTAATCCGAAATAACAACACAGATCTAATGATCCTTAAAAACACAAAGGTAATGAAGGCTAGCAACAAGATGAATGACTTGGAGAACTCAAGTCTATAAAATGTTGTTTACATGTTCAGATGAACTGCAGATTGTACAAAGTCACTGAATTTGCTTTGACAGCTTCCTCTTAAGCTTTTCTATATTTTTGTTCCCCGTCACTCCAGGATGCAGTCCGAAATTCGGTGTGCCACACAGCCACAGTAATAGCCAACTCTTTCATGCACACGGGAACCACAAGCGACCAGTTCCTCAGGTAATCGTGCTGTTAGAACGGAAACATGTTTCATAGATTGTATGGAGAGATTGGTCTAAATGTCACTTCTTCTATGTTTCTAAAATTTTTGTTTGACTTGTAGAGAAAACTTGGAATGGCTTGCAAGAGCCACCAACTGGGCAAAGTTCACAGCCACAGCAAGTCTGGGTGTCATCCACAAGGTACATTTATGTGGATGACTATGATGATAATATAATGCAAATAAAAAAACATACCATTTTATTTCAGTTTCACTTTTGAATATAACATGCTGTGTTTTTCAGGGTCACGAGAAGGAAGCTCTCCAGTTAATGGCCACCTACTTGCCCAAAGACACCTCCCCTGGCTCGGCTTACCAGGAGGGAGGAGGCTTGTACGCCCTGGGACTCATTCATGCCAACCATGGCGGGGACATCATTGACTACCTGCTCAGTCAGCTCAAGAACGCCAGCAATGATGTGAGTTTTTTGACATTTCCTTTGGAAGTAAGCAGCCAAATATATACTTAAATGTGACTCACAAAATGATTGCTGAAAGAGGAAGTAGAATCTGTTTTGAACCAAGTAATAAAATAATATAAAAAATGTAGAATTAAAAGCCTCACTTAGAAGTTTGTAGTTGAGATCAGCAGCGAGTTTAAGTGACTGTAGGTTTGTTAATTTATGTTTCAATGTTTCATCTCTCATGCTCTGTTTTCTACTTCTGTTTCACAGATTGTCCGTCATGGTGGCGCCCTTGGCCTTGGTTTGGCTGCGTTGGGCACAGCCAGACAGGATGTTTACGACCTCCTCAAGTCCAACCTGTACCAGGATGATGCTGTTACTGGTGTGTAGGCCTTCTACTAAATCTCAACAGAAAGGTTTTTTTCTGCAGCGTGGCTAACCAGTTTTTGGACCTCAATCCCCTGCTTACTAGAACTGACTACTTAAAACTTAAAGCGTACACACCTTAACGAAAATTACAAAAAAATAATGATAATAGAAAAATAAATTCTGATACCATTTTGATTCAGGTTGCACAGAAATATTGAAACATATTGTTAACAAATGAGTGATGAAATGCTTGAAAATGACAATTTTATTTTTGTGTGTCATATAGCTAAATTAATATAGCAGCAAAAAGGTGTCTACTACATAGATATGCAGTCCTGTTAAATATTACTGTACACACAACTTTTTTTTTAAAGAACAAAGAAAAACAAGCCATGCTGACAATATCATGTAACCTCTCAGGTGAAGCTGCAGGCCTGGCCCTCGGTCTGGTTATGCTGGGCTCCAAGTCGGCCCAGGCCATCGAGGACATGGTTGGCTATGCTCAGGAGACACAGCACGAGAAGATCTTGCGTGGTCTGGCAGTGGGAATTGCCCTGGTCATGTATGGACGCATGGAGGAGGCTGATGCCCTCATTGAAAGCCTCTGCAGAGACAAGGTAAGGCTGAGGAGCCATCAGTAAGCATGTCATGTACACCATGAGATCAGAGTTGTTTTATTTCCCAACAACAATGAAGGTTGTAGTACTTTGTTTTCATGGCATTGGTGCAGCTTACGCATACAGTAACACAATACATATGGAATGACATGAGCTTCATTAATCCCTTGAGAAGTGGGGAGGGTATTAAAAATAATCTCAGTGCATGTTACTAGGGCATTGCTCTCCATAAACCTTGCAAGTACAGTTCCAATGTTTGATGTATGTATGTATGTACTTTTACAACCCTGTGTTGTGTGTGTATCCCATGTCACTCATGAGGCTCTTCCTCTGTACTTTGTGCCAGGAATCCTTCTATAAGAGCTAGATGTGGGAAATGACTCAAACTATGTTGACCGTAGTTGTGGATCCAGACACAAAGTTTCAAAGTTCTGCTTTCCTTCACTGTTTATGATAGGACCCCATCCTGCGACGCTCTGGTATGTACACGGTGGGCATGGCTTACTGCGGCTCCGGGAACAACAAGGCCATCCGACGCCTGCTACATGTCGCTGTAAGTGTTTCCTGTTTGGCCCTCTACACATTATTTCACTGAAATGGGTTTATCATGCTGGCAGCTTGAGATGCCAACAGCCAGGGCTGCACAACTGTGGCTGGCATCACAATCCATGTTAGTTTAATACTGTGATTATGATTGTTTAAAAAATTTCTATTGGAGTGAAATATTTGTTCATGCTTAAATCACAAGATTCACATTCAGCTTTAACATAGTACGTTAGAGTTTTCCTATTTGTGCCTGAAGCTGTACTAAAGGTTAATTTAGCTCAGACATCTTTTATTAAAACTAGTACTATTAGACCCACAATGAATTCAGATGGTTCTAATAGTTCTAATATTGCAACACTTCATTTTAACAAGGACAAAGACTAAGATTATGACATTACAGTTTAAAGAGTTATGTATATACATCAATCATTATGCTTAAATTTGCAAAAGCTTCGTACCTCAAAGGTGTGAACAATTGGTTGTCCTGTAGGTGGCACCTTATACAAGCTAAAGTTAATAGATGGTGTGATAGTAGAGCATATTCTTCATATTGTGAGCCATAAGAGAGCTACATCATAATTGATCAATCATAATTTGACTGCTTTGCTTGTTTTAATTAAGGTGAGTGACGTGAATGATGATGTCAGAAGGGCTGCTGTCGAGTCCATTGGCTTCATCTTGTTCAGGTAAGGACCAGACTGAATTACCTGAGCTATGAACACGGTTTATTTTCATGTACCAGAGGGCTTTCTCTTTGGAGCCTCACGGTCTTGGCCAAAATTCCAGTTATTTATCTGCCCCTACACGCACACACACTGCTTTGTCTTAAGACAAAATTAAACACTGCATTTGTGTAGTTTGGTTAATTTGGTTGAATAGAAAAAACTTAGACATTAACTTCTGAAATCGATTGCATTATACAATATCCAGTGTAATCTCCTGGGTTGTGTTTATCACAAATATGACAATGAAATATTTTTACTGTTTCCTGCTTTCCGTACAAAATGTAAGTCTTTTACTAATTTGTGCGTATTTGATAAGGACCAGTAAAAACATTGACATAGCACTTTTTCGTGAACCATTGACATCCAATTGTATTATTTTAAAAATGAAGCATTTGTTTTTTCTTCGTTTCTGTTGCCCTAGGTCGTCTTTTATCTTTTGAGTTTTGTATTGCTGACAAGATGTAATTTGACATCAACGTCTCCTTTTATGGTGTGATCGGAGAATTTAGATGCACAATTGTCTAGAATTTAAATGACTTCCTGGTCTTCATGGAAGGTATTCCTCTGTCAGAAGAAACTGGACGTACTTGTCATTGTCATGCACACATTTTCTTCCCTGGCTATTTATAGGGATTAATCCCTCCTTATACCGACGTGAATTTACCAATCAGAAAGCAGTGTTACACAGAGCACCTAGCCAGTGCACAAATATCAGGGTGTACATTTTTAAGTCCAAAAAAGGCTATGTGATATTCTGCGTGATCTATTGGCAGCTAGATAAACTTGGCGTAAATCTTCACTGTTTAGAAAGACTTCTGAACCAGAACAATCCTCTTCTCCAACTTCCCACCCTAATGGATCAAGGATAACACTGTCTACTCTCCCAACATGCACACTTACACACAAGAAGGACAGCTTTAAGTTCAGATGTCTTAAGTCTCTGCTATTCTTCTAAAATCCAGAGTTTCTGTTCATTAACTATGAGACAGGGTCGATCTAGGCAATAATAAAACGGTGACACACTCTTAACTCGCATACCAAGCTCGTGGAGCCTTATCCACATCTTGTATTTCTTGCCACATTGATCAAACACTCTATACACTATATTATTTAAATAGGTTTAATTTAAGGTTAACTTTTATGTATTTGGATGTCTGCAGTATTCATGCCTACAAAAAGGCTACAAATTGCAATTATAAAGGGACTGTAAAAAATAGTGCTGAGTACAATGACCCACAGTGTCCTTGTCGTTATGTTTTGATGCTGTCTAATTTACACTGTTTATTTGGCTGTCCTGTTGGTTGTGCTTTGGTCAACGCTGGTTCATGAAAAAGTTTTACTTGCTGATAAAATGAAATAAAAACATATGCTAATAAGTGTGTAGGCCGTGACAGTAAAATAACAAGGATGCTCAGAACTGGTGCAGTTTTCTTTCAACACAGAAAATATTTTATTGAACACATTTTGGTTTCCATTTAATCTGGATTTTGTTCTTTCTTATATACAGTCTTTTTATTTGGAAACCTTTTTACCATATTAAAACATCAGGCTGAAATACACATAAGAGTGCTTCCCAAAGGTCCAGCAAATGCAAGAAGTATCATTTCAAGAGTGCAATGCATTAAATGTGTCTGTTGCAGAAGAGACTTGAAAGGTAGAGTTGTGGTTGTTTAACTAAATGTAAGCATGTGGTCTGAGATGGTTTACAGCATATCTAGATAGCCCAAGTTGAAAGGATCATAGAGGATATCTTTTTCTGTCTTTTTTTTTTCTTTTTTTTTTTTTAGTTGACCTGTTACAGGTCATCTCAAGGTTAGTTTTATAACGTTTGAAAACTCAAACTCTCTTCTGGTATGCCACGAACTGTCTTGCTGTTTTTTGAGAATTCAAATAGTTAGTATGGCTTGTCTTAAAGGCCCATTGAGTAATATTTTGACTTCATATTCACATATAATGGAGTTCAGGGTGAGGAGAGGAGTTTGACTTATACATAGACATTTTGTGTCCTAATTGGAAATATTGCTGACATGAAATTATTTGTCAATCAAATTGAGAGTAACAGTGGATTCAAATCATGCATTTTGAGTATTTGTTTGGGGATAGATAAATTTGCACCATAAATCTGATCCACTGAAAGTGCTCCCTTTTTTTTAAATTGGTCATTTGTCTGGTTTCTCTATACACAGCTTACGTGTTCCTCCTGCTTACCACCTTCATTTTCAGTCAGAAGCATTGTGTCTAACACAACACCACTGGATGACTGTACAGGTGCTTGCCGGCACCTCACTGGACTTTGGTAGCTAACTGCTCCAATGCCATTCCTCATTCCCCGCTTCATGATGAGTTTAGAGTTTTCTGCCATGGAAGATCTGAATGAAATCCGTGTAAGGGTCCGATCTGCATTTGATGCCCTTGGGTGCCTTCCTGGCCCATGGCTAGCATAGTTTTTGTAATTACATGTGATGTAACGTGTGAACGCTTGCCTGAAAGTTTTGTTGAATAGGGTGTAAACCAACGGGTTGATACCGGACGACACATAACCCACCCAAACAAAGATCTCCATGAGGCGGGCAATTACAAGAACGTCACAGCTGGTGCATAGCACAGAGGTGATATTAGTAATGAAGAAAGGGCACCACATGACTACAAACAGGAGGAAGACGATGCCTAGCACTTTTGAGGCGCGCTGCTCATTGCTTAGAGTCTGCATTGACTTCTTGCCCATTGTTGACATTCTTCGAAAGGACATTTCATCTCCGATAGGAGAGTTTGCTGTGCCTGCATGTGGTTCTTGCATCCTGGTAAGTCTGCTGTCCAGCTTGTTCATTTGCTCAACTTGAGGTGAAGTTGCAGTCTGTTCCCTTTGAAAAACTGTGGAGACTGTTGGGTAGCTAAAACGCTGAGTCACCTTTGACCTGAGCAAATAGACCTTTTTACGCAACACCTGGACAGTAAGAAGGTAGATGACTAACATGATGGTCAGAGGGATGAAAAATGCCACCAAAGAGCCAAACATGATAAACTCCCGAAAGGTGTCTGTTTTCAGCAGGCAGGTGTGGTTACTGTTAAAGGTGATGTTGTTGGGAAGATGGTAGGTCTTAAGCCCCTTAATCGGAATCGGGATTGCGATACCTGGAAAATAACAAGAATAGTTAGTATCTGTAAACATTGGCAATTATCTTCTTTTTTGTGTAATATTGAAGAGCATTTGCTTTTGATGGGTTTAACAATCATTTCATGAGTATGGTAGTAGTAGAAATGGAAAAGATTTGTGTTTAATGAAAGGATAGTGTCACAAATAAGGCAAGTTCTGATTGCAGGATGTTTTTAAAATAAAGTAAACAAATCACCTAGGCCTGCCATGATCCCTCTTAAACTGAGCACCAGTATACAGTCATGGTTAAAACTGTTAAGTTTAGTGTAGTGCTGCTCCCTTCATTCAATCTGATCTTCTGGCGTTGGTCATGAAATGAAGCTCAAATGAAACCAAACCCATTAGTCAAACAGGCTGTGCTTTTAGTGGTCTGAGTACTGGGCATTGAGCACTGAGCAGTCATGCCTCAGTGGATTTGGCCTATGTTTTACACTCTAGTGTTAAACATAATGGCCAGAAGCTACTTCTTACTTTCTTACTGGAAAGCTAAAATGATTAGCAGATGTTGAACAATGAACCTCAAAAACTCATACAAGAGCTTTGGAGGATAATGCAGAAAGATGATTCTTAAAACAACAGAGGTGACAACACAGTATGATTCTTCCATCACACCCCTACAACTCCTCTGTGAATGCTTTCTATTCCTAAAACCTCCATTCTTAAAACCGTAAAGCACTTTTTCACCGAGAGACCCATTTCATTATCTGTGCAAACTTGTGGCCTTCTAGTCTTTACAGTTGTTACCATCCTTTTTTTCAGCTTATGTTTAATGTTCATCAGCTTTCTACATTGGCGGAGATATGAAACGAGCTGCCTTTCTCTGAAAATGTCCCCTTCTATTGAAACAACCCATTTTCTACAGCTTTGATGCCATTTTTGATGGACACATTTTAGCTGTTGTTGTTGAGATCAGGTAACCATGTTTTTCTTTCAGGTAACAAACTGTGTTTGGGGTTGCTGCCTTATTTTATATACCTAATTAGCCACAACAATAGTGCAGCTCTCTTTTGATGCCATATTGCCCTTTGGACAAACTCCAGGTACTCATGAAAATTGACTGGGTTGTCCCCTTAAGACATCGTCAGTAACATCTCTAAGATTCACTGTGACTGTCACTGTGTAATACTACTGTCCCAGCCTCTCAACCACCCCCATCTCCTTCCTAAATACACTGTGCTGACAGGTTTACTACTCTACTTTTATTGCATCCAGCAAATATTTCTGGGTCTATGAACCAGGTCTGCCATGGATCTAATGTCAAGAAATCAGACTGTTCCTGAGAAATTATTTTATCAAAAGTCATCAGACTACTAACTACAGACTACTTCAAAGCTGTGTAAAATCTGTTAAAAGTTAAGGAAATCTGAATTGATGTGCTTACAAATGGATATGAGCCACACCAGTGCAATCTTCACCATCGCTTTGGCTCTGGATTTGTACTGGCTGTGTTGGATTGGCTTCTTGATGGCAATGTAGCGATCCAGTGAAATGGCACATAGGTGCATGATGGATGCAGTAGAAAACAGCACATCGAGGAACAGCCAAATGGGGCAGAGGGGCTCCGGAAGAGGCCAGTCAGAGTCTAAAGGGAAGATGAGAAGGAAATTAGTTAAGTAAGACAATAAACTTTTGTCTTGCAATTGTTGTTTGTTTGTTTTTTGGCACATCACTTATCTGTGGTAGTGTCGCTACAATTAGTAACTCCCTATAACCTACTCATGTGGTATAATCCATTTTCAGTCCAAAAAGAATTTGGTCTTGTACACTAGCAGTTATGGGAGATGTACCACAATGGCAAAGGATTAGAAGTAGCGCTCATGCAAAAGATTGGTGTTTGTTTATCTCTGTGAGGAATTACTTTACTGGAAAAAGGAGGGTTCACTGACTGTTTATGGAGCTAAAGGCTCTTTATGTAGATGTGCCGGACACTATGCTCAACAGTAGTGTTTATTTTCATTTCCAGGCATAAAATTGGCAAGTAATTGTTCTGGCTTTTGTCCCGTCACCCATTACCATTGCAAATGACTGTTGTTGGAAATATTCCTTTACATAATTTTCTTTTGTTAAGCCACCCTCCCCTGCTTTTCCTTGCACCACTTTCTTGTCACACTTGTGGGAATTTCTGAGTCATAGTTTTGATGAGGTTTCATCTGGAAGGCTTATTCATTGACAAATAATTCACTTGTTTTCAAAGTAGACCCTCTGTACCTGTTTGGTGAAGTGTTTAGTCCCATGCCAAATGCAATAAACAGTGTAGCTTGCGAGGTCCAAGTAGCTGTAGAACATATTTTTATTTTGTGTAATTGGATTGAGAAACTTTGAATGAGTAAACTTCGGTGAACCCTCTGCAATTGACCTCATGTCTTTTTCACATACAAACAAACTTTTTCTTCAATGGAGTTTGTATTAGTTTTATTGTCTTGTGTTTGAAGAAAATGTTACTAAAAGCCTCTATGCATATCCATAGCTCTTTTAAAAACCTTGTAATTGTTGCAGAAAATAAACAGCCAACACTAGGTATTTGTGTTTACATTGTGTATTTGAGAACATACAGTAAGGAAAGAAAAACAGCAACGCAGCTTTATTGTTGTTGTTTTTTTGGTTTGCTTTTGAAAATGTCCTTGTTCCACCAAATGCCAGCATATATAAATGGTTTCACAGAGGGTACTGGATGTCCAGCAGTTTCTGGTTACACAAGTCTGTGGTCAGTGCCTTACATAGGAATTTATTGTATTGTTTTTGTTACATTTGTTGTTAAGGACAAAACTCTTCCACACCATTATTTCTTATTTCATAATTTGTTTGTCACTTTTGAACGTAATGTGCTCAAGTTAATTATCAAAGAAGAACAGTATGTATATTTGCTGTTATCCTCCCCAGAGATGCCTGTCTGCTGAAAACATTCTGTTTGCTGTGGTATCCTTATTCTTTTTGCCGTATTTTTGTTATTTTATATATATATATATATATATTTTTTTTTAAATATATTTATTTATTTATTTTTTGGTGGGTTGTGTTTAATCAACCAAAACCCATTGTAATATAAGCATATAGCACATTGCACAGTACAACAAAAACCTCTGACCCATAGCTCTTTAAAGAAAAGAGAGAAGACAATAGATAGAGAGAAAATGTATATTTAATACTGCTAGTAGAAAGATGAAAACTTTGACTCAGACGGCAGTGTAATGTGTTGAGAGACGATGCCTTACAGGTGCAACACTTTAGGAAGCAACACCAAATCATCTGTCCTCTCAGAAAATTCTTCTTGATAGTTTTTTTTTTTTGTCACGCAATGCTATATTTTAAGTTTACAGCAGTGTCTATTCACACAGCTCACACTTTTAACAAGTAGATCTCTTATGTGTCTCAAGGTGTTGCCTGAATGCTTTGAAATCATCTGTCCAGCAGATGTGGAAAATGACTGGCAGTCCTTACAGGTGTAACTGTAATCCAGTCACATTCTTGTCTTGCTCTTTTAGGTTTAAATAGAAGATTCTTGAACTTTGCACGGCCACAGAGCATTCAATATTCTTGACAGGGTACACAATTAGCTTGATCTTTTATCAAAACCCATGTCTCTGCCGGCCTCATGTTGTAGTTTTTGCTGTATCGGCATTAGGGAGTGTAAAGCAGTGATGCTCTGCTGGTTTAACCTGTCTTCAGTTTATTCATGTGTCATGTGCTTGTGGTTCATTGGTGTATGCTTTTTCATGTCTATAGATGTTTTTCCTCATTATTACTGATGTCTATATTCCATACACTTATCCTACACATATGAGAAGTGTTATTGACTCTCCTGCCCAGTTGGTGTCAGTTCAGTGCACCCACACAGCATTCACCTCACACTAAACTCCTATATCAGCCTACATTAGTTTCATGTTTTACCTGTAAGACCCATGTTTTTAATGCGTTCATCTATCATGTGAAGACATCAGATTTCCACTCAGTCAGAGAAAGTAAAAATGTGCGTCCTGCTGTCAGGCGCTCAGTCACACTGGACGGCAGCAGAGGAGGTTGTACCAGCGTCTGTTTTCAAAGTGGTTTCGCTGACCTCATTAACGTTCAGCGCCCGAGCAGAGCATCAAACGGCATTGCCCTGCCTCGCTCTGCCCTTACCATCTACTCTACTTCCATCACAGTTAGTTTTGTGGTGAGTTCATTTTGAGACCAGACTTGGTTTGTAAAGAACCCAACCGGTTCCCACCCACCTACAGTCTGGTTCTGCTCGAGGTTTCTGCCTCTTAAAAGGAAGCTTTTCCTTGCCACTGTCGCAAAAGTGCTTGCTCATGGTGGGAACTGTTGGGTCTAATAAAATAATATTATAAAGAGTACAGTCTAGACCTGCTCTATTTGTGTCATAAGATGACTTTTGTTGTGATTTGGTGTTATAGAAATAAAATTTAATTGAAATTGAATTAAAGTGTTCAGCCTGCTACGCTGTGGCTCCTGCACTGCTCTGTTTACAATGACTTTACTAAAAAAAAGTGCTGTGAATCGACTGACAAAATCTGAGTCGACTCGGGGTCTTCTCAAATGATTACTTGAATCATAGACCTTTATGGGGCAGTCCTATTATTTACCAATTATCACATGTAAGAGAATACAATCACTTTCAGTCGTCGATTGATAAAATCTGATAAAATCTGATAAAATCTCTACCAACCCCAAAAAGGAAATTGGTGTATTTTAAATGAAGCTGTACTTTTCTCAGTCAGAGAGATATGCACACTGTGCACACATGAATGCTTTCACGCCTTACTATGGTTCTCAAGGATTAGGACTTTTTATCAGGGCGTGAGATAAACCCTTGTATCTGAATGTAGACAGCATGTAAGCAGGGATAGATAGATTTAGTACAAGCATAGATGTAATAGATGAATTGCATGGCCCTTACTTACTAAGATAAGAGAGACAGAAGCACCTGCAGGCCAGGTCAGTGTAACACATTCAGCTCTCATGCAAAATGTAATTTTTGAGAGAGACAAGGTGATGGCCTATACTCCACTCGTGTGTGTGTGTGTGTGTGTGTGATAATTATGTCATAATTATGTCATAATTATGATCTGGCTCATTATCCTCCAATTGAATTAATGGCGAATAATAGCTTGGCTGTAGCTCTGTGGTTTGTAGTTGTTAGTTGTCAGTTCATATGCAGCTGTGTATACACAGCACTGTCACTGGAATTAAAATAAAACCGTTTTCGTTAGCGTTTATTCCTATGGGTAATGATCCCCTAGAGCAGTAGTTCAGTCCAAGCCGTGCAACTGCTGCCATAGCACTGTCAAAGGATGTAGGATGTTTATTGTCCACCATCTCGTTATATTTCATCTCGAATAATTTGTTTAGAGATGGTCGTTGAGATTTTCATCTAGTGCTGCTCACAAACTATTTTTATCCTCCCTTGTAAGTACGCTGGCCTGTTTTACCTGTTGTAGATTAGTAAGGCTGATAAAGGTTAAACACAATTTTCCAATGAAATGGGGGACTTTCCTTGTAAAATGTCTGCAGCTGGTTATGCCCCCACCCCACAGACACACACTCACTCTTACACTCACTTTAAAACATCATTGTCTTGAACGTTTGCTGGGTTTTATATGTCTTGTACCCACGGCTGTTTAAAACTGGTCAGCCAATAGCGGTTCAAACATTTCAAACCTAGATGTAATGTCATTCATCATTTGGTCAACATTTCATCCAAACTGATGTGGGTATTGAGCAAGGCCATGTTTCTTTCGGTAGAGTCAAGTATTTATTATTTTTGTATAGTACAGGGTTGTGTCAGAGAAGAGACAGACTAACAGACTAACACAAGAGCCCAAGCTGAACTTACTGTAGAGAACAGTGACGAGGGCAATGGGCATCACTAGGACTCCCACCAACAGATCAGCCACAGCAAGCGACATCAGAAAGTAGTTGGTGGCGTTCTGCAGTTTCCTTTCGAGTGACACTGCAAGAATGACCAGGATGTTTCCTCCAATTGTGGGGATGATGACCATGACAATAAGCAGGGCCGCCCATTGCAGCTGAACCCCAGGCGCTTCTCCTGACTGTGAGCTGTTGGCTTTGAGCGGAGCCGCGACTGCTTGAGACATGGTGCTGCAGAGGTTACAGCAGGCCTTAGCGTGGGTCGGGGCTCTGATCTTTCTGGTGTTGGACACTCGGTCAGCATGGTCACTGGGTCCCACAGGCAAGGACACAGGGTAGGGTGGGACAGCTCAGGGTCAGTGCACAGGATTCTTCATCCCTTGTGCAGTGTACTGATTGTCAGCTATTCCTTTTTGGTTTGTAGAGGATCCACTGCTTTGAGGGGACAAACAAAAACCAGATCCAACACTACGAACTCCAATACTGGCAATAATCCCAACACGATTAGTAGTTCCACAGTGAGATGTTAGCAGGGGTCCTCACTTTCCCAGGCAGCTCTCGTCATCCACTGCGTCCACTTTAAAGAACAAACTGGTCTGTTAAAGGAACAGCGATACCTTGTTACCCGATTGCTTTAATTTGTCTGAGTGATGGCACAATGACGTTTATCTTAACAAATGAAAAGGGTCTTTCCTGTGTGGTGACCATTATTGTTTCCACATTATGGCAAAGAAATTTAGTTGGAAAATATAAGGAAAAATAACATTTCCATATATACATGATTAAGTTGAAAAACAAAATCATTGTTATTCATTGAAACTAGTACATTAATGTGTGAAGATGTTTGATTCAAGTTTTTTCAGTGTATGAGGTTTTAGAGGAAAGATACACAACTTGTCACTCTTTACAGTTTAAACTTACGGTACTTATTAAGTCTACAAAGATGTACACACCTATGGATTACACAAAATCAAACTTGATGAATATAAAAAAAAAACAACAACTGTCAATTAACATTATTGTGGTTTTGCTAAAGTTTCTTACCTGCTCCAGAAGGTAACGTCTGTTGTACATTTAACGTCCTCGTTGATGTTTCTACTCGGAGTATTTTTCCAAGCCACTACATGTTAACTTTCATAAACACTAAAGCAATGTTTTGTGCAGCTTAATGCCCAATGCATTTAAATCTTTGCACACCTCTTAGTTGAATATCTTTTGTAAATCCCCGTATCTCATCTTTATATTCTACCCTCCCCAAATAAGAACGTGACGGAGAACACCCTCCCTCAGCGGGCAAAACCTAAATCTGTCTCTGTCTGAAGCAGTCCATGATGTGGAATTTGTTTTTCTTCCACATGTTGGAGGAACCCCCAGTCTTGCTTCGCATCACCTACCGCGATCACAGGTTTAAAACTTTCAGATGTTGTGGCTCCTCTGCCTCTCTCCCATTCCCACTCGCTGCCTCTTGTTCACAGCCTGTGATCAGCTCGCACTCTCTCCCGTCTTGTTCGCTCTCTCACTCTTCCCCTCCCTCCCCTCTGTCTTGCCCGTGAGTCAGACTCTCTACAAAACAGATGAATTTCTTCGTGCTGGCAACATGCCAGTGGTTCTGGGAGGTAATTTCCCTCAACACAGCCGTCCCACTGTTTATATTTGTCACTTTCTGTTCTCTCCTCCTTTAGAAGCAGTGGTGGGGGATGTAGTAGTGGTGTATGGGGTGAAGCATTCTGTGTGGTTAGGGTTAGGTGCTCGAAAATTGTACTTGTACCACATAGCTTTGTCATTTCGTCCCTCATAAGCACACATTTTCAGGCTGAGAAAGTCTTTTAAATACAATCTCATTTTCTTCTAGATAATTAAGTTTGAAACTTAAACCCCATTTGTTTTTTCCTCTCTCTTCCTTACCAAGTCAAAATGCATTTTCTCTCAGTGTGCACTCATTGTTTTGCTTTTAAAAGCAGATGCTAGATATTAAAACATGTAGAAATTAGCAATCCCTGAAGTTTACATTAACCAGATGATGAGTGATTCTTCTTCACAAGAGAAATGTGAACTCTTTGTGTGAAATCTTCACATGTGAGAAATACAGCCAGTCACCCCCCCACTTGGATCTGTTTACCCTTGGGTCTCTTAGCAAAGAACAGTCCACAGACCAAATGTTTTAGATGAAACATTCTCCCTAATTCACTTTAGGTGCCAATACCCCCATAAGATGTCCTATATGGGCTCCTTTTGGCCCTGCTTTTCAAATAGGTTTAGTATCTTCGGCCCCAGGAGTGCTTTTATACTGTAACTCTGTCTCCCTGAAGAAAGAGAGTGCATTTTTAATTTGTGACAGCTGGTGTTTAAGCTTGATCCAGTGTGACTATTAGGAAAAATCTGACTTAAGCCAGTCATCCTCCACTGTCTCTTTCTCATTTTCTTACAAAAGACTGCTGAAGGTGTGCTTCTAGCAATATGCTGACTTCAGCTCACATCACATCACACGCAGGCAAATGTTTTGAATAATATCCAATCCATGCTGGCTCAGATTGCAACATTAGTTGTTATCAACATATTTTGCACACTTTCAAACAGACTCTAGCAATCAGTAGTTATTGTACTTGTGAAACTTTTATTAGCATTAGGCTGTAATATGTTATTGTATGAATCCATAATTTGAAAACAAATTCCTTTTTTGCTACTTACAGCTTCTTCCATGTTTCCCCTTTGCCAGACAGTGGTTAATTTTTAATTGGATTTAAGTGTTAAGTACAAAAGCCATGCAGTCTCTTGGCTTGTTTAATACAACATTGTCCAGGTACTTTCAGTATGTATTTGGGTAACTGGTTGTAACAGACAGTAAGCATCCTAATGAACTCTGCTCTCTTACAATGTGAGTGCATTAGTAACTGCCACAATCACATTTCATGTGGCAAAATCAATCTATAATTTGTTTAGCTAAGCTGTATTCCTGCTTCTTTCGCTGGCCTTTCAATGTGTGTGTTACTTCCCAGGATATCGCCTGGAACCTTTCGACAGACGGAGGGAATTATTAAGTTGCAGCTGTATCAGCCTCTGCCATTCACACAATAATAAACGTGAGGCATGCACATATGGTTATACAGTGGAGTTTATTAACCAGTGGAGTAAAAGTCCCAGGCATTTTTGTAACCTTTTAACTAAATATTTCTTATTTGGCATATATGACCAATATAATCTTGAAGCATATATTTTATACAAGGATCGGAGTACAGGAGCAACACTGTACACTGCTGAAGGGTTCATTGTGTTCAGGAGGAAGAGATGGTTATCCTTTTCCAAATAATTAATATTGGATTTTTAGAGACTCAAATGTCCACAGCAAGCTGAATGTGTTTGCAAGCAGTACATGTAATCAGCGTCTTAGATAGAAATATCTGTTTTATTATCTTTTCTTATTTATTACATATTTCAAGTATAAGAGGTTTTTAAGTCCACTACACATTAAGAGGATATCTAAGTTAGGCTTGAAATAAAGCCATCATGGCTTCACTGCCTTTTCAGACTAAACAAATGCTGGATATTGATTTCTTCTTTCCATCTGAGTTCTTCCATTTTGCTGGTTGTTGAAGGTAATTAGCTTTTACTTTGAAAAGGTTGAAAAGGCTTTAGATTAAACTATTTGAAAAAGCTACAGGAAAGTTTTGCCTCAAGCTACCATAGTCCCCGATCGATTTCAAAACTTATCGTGAATTAGGTCTCTGTGTCTAGTTATTATAAAAACTCATTCAACTTTTGATGGCGAGGTTCATACTTTTTCATCCTGTGGATAGACAGCACACACTGCTTTGCTGCAAAGGCAGGTATTCACAACCTACATGGTGATCAGGTCAAGTCAGTTATACTTATGTAGCCCTAAATCACTAATTTGTCTCTGAGGGCCTTACAATCTAGTCTGTATCCAAATAGGGACTGATGGGCATCATGAGACTACCAGAATAGACTTAACTCCATCCCCATAGGTGAAATTGAAAGGTGATCTAGATGATCCTCATGTAGTGTTTGAGCTGAGCTTCTAATTCCAAACAGACCAGTGGAGATAATACTTTGAGATCATGCCACTATATCGATGCACAGGACTAAACATAAAACCCAGGGAAGCTTATTCTTATTTAGACATCATTTTCAGGACTTTATTGATTTTATTGTATCGGTTCAAATCAGATAGAAAATACAGGGATTTGGGTTAAGCCTCTGTTTACCCTCCTTACTGTACATTATGAACATTCAGGCAGCACTATTAATGGTGTGTTGAATGGAGACAGAGGGACTTGGACATCTTGGCCGGCTTCTATACTTTCATGCACCATTGAGAGGCCAATATAATGTCTCTTTAGCTCTCACAATAATGCATTTAGTTTTTACGGTTTCTTACCTTGCTGTGTTTTGAACGGTTTTGTTAGGTTTCTTTTTTCTGGTTCAGTCCAATAAAACCTGAGCTAGTAGAAACAGTTGTCTTTGCTAAAGCTGCTGAAAGTTGTTTTAATTTGCTTATAAACTGACAATTGTGTTATCATTATTTGTTTTTACTATTACTGTTTTTTTTTTAGTGTTTATACCAAAATTTTTGTGTTTATTTTCTGTTTTGTTTAATTTCTCAACATTGTATCGCAAGGCAAATACACGAACTAAAACCAGCTGTTTTAAAAGCTAAGGGCCAAGTACAGCTAGGTGATTTATTTTTTGCTTTCTTTTATCCGATCAGTGATTTTTATGTGTTCTGTGTAACAAACTGTGGCAGCCTCTTCAGTTGCAGTGAAGTGTCGTTGGGACTGTACAATGTGGCATTTTAGTGAGGATGTGTTCAAAACAAACCATAGAGGTTTGGGCTGCTGATTATAACCTTTGCTGCTTGACTGGACTTTGTTATTATCTTCTCTTATGCTTTTGACTGAATCACTCCCAATGGCCATCTTAGGCAGACCAAAACCTTTCTGTGAAGTTAAAAGGCACTGACTAATCTCAACAATCAGCTCATCTGTCAGGCCCAGGCAGCGCTGGTGTTATCAACATCACCATTCACAAGCATTCTTGGTTATAAAACAGATTATTTCAACCCTGTACATGTTTTTTTCTTCTTCACATGGGTGCTGGGCATTTTCACCTGGTGACCTAAACCTAATACGACTCTACAGAGACTCTACGCTAGTTAAAGCCTCCTAAGCTGTGCCCTTATTTACCAATTGAAGGGTATCTCATTGTGACTGGGGAGAAAACAACAGCACACTTTAAATGTGAAGAAGTGTTTCCCCCTCTTCCTAAGACCCTAAGTGCCTAATAATTGTGTGTGGTCCTTATCTTAGCAAACCTTTGACTCATAATACTTTCGTCATATAGTCAGCAGCACATAATGTGGAGTGGTCTTTTGCAGACGTTACTCATATCTGGATGCTTTTTTAAGTGCATTTTTCTTTCTACTACAATCCCATAATCTAGACTATTTCAATTGAATAAGTTGTTTTTTGTAATGAACAGTTAAAAAAAATAGACGTATTCTTTGCACATTTTAATAAGCATCTCTTAATCTTCACTTCATTTTGCCAACAGTTTATACAGTACAAGAGGTGGAAAGAAATCTTTTAGAGCCACAGCCTTTGCCATTGTACCTCGAGCCAAACATTTGGCTTAAATGGTTTGGCTCAGTGATTTCTATTCTCCCTATTCCACAACAGCTCCACTGGGAGAAAATGCATAAGGACTTGGAGAGTTTTCAGAGACATAAATCAAAGCCCCGCATTTTACACCCATGCTCTTTCTCTTTTCTTGTTCTCTCTCTCTTTCTTCTGTCTACACTTTGTCTAGCTCTGTCTCAGAAACTTTTAATTTTCAAACTCTGTCTCTTACAGTTTCCCTTTTAATATTCTTGTGGAGACAATTGGAATATAAAAAACCTCCTACACATATTGTGCCACAGCCAAACAAGAGTTGTGATTTCTCAAATTGATCTTTAAACTAAAACTAGTTGGTGACATTTATCCTTCACACTACTGTAATATTTCATTAGAAAATAAATATATATTTTTTAATCATAGCCCAAGGTATCATTGCTGGATCTTTCTTTTTATAGTTGTATATAATGCTCACAGTGGTTAAGATGAAATCCACATTCTTGTCCTCAACTCTGTGTCGTTTTAATGGTTAAATTCATGGACCTTTTCTTGACTCACTCTTAATTTCTCGTTCTCTCTCTGTCTCCCTTCAGGACCCCTGAGCAGTGTCCCAGTGTGGTGTCTCTTTTGTCAGAGAGCTACAACCCTCATGTGCGTTGTGGAGCTGCCATGGCTCTGGGCATCTGCTGTGCTGGGACAGGCAACAAGGTGAGTGCAGTTTCAAGATGTAAGTGATGACTTCTTAATTAATGAGGTGTCAGCACAATAACATCTACCAGAGCATCCGACTATCTGTGCTGCACAAAGAGTTTTCCTTAAAGCAGCCAATTCATGGCTCCTCTGAGAGGTTCATGTTTGATGGGCGAGTACAGACTCACTTTCTGTGGCCCCTGCAGAGGTTACTGAGAAAAGACTGTTACTTTCCTCTTGTCAGATGTAATGATCCCATCAGAACAAATTATGTTATATTTTATTGTTATTATCCCAAGCTGATCTTACAAGTCTTGTCTTCCTTTGAACTTCACCTGCTTCAAGACAATTTTCAAATCATAACAGTTTGATTACTGTATATAGTGATTAAAACATAAAGTAAACAGCTATTTCACTTGTAATCTATTGACATTTATTTTAACTGTCATGGAGGGTCAACACTGAGGAGCACATAAATTGTGGAAAGTTCTTTGGAGATTTGCTGATAAAATGGTCCAAATTGGCACACAGTCATCGGGCTGTACCCTGTCATCGCGTTTGGGTTCACTGAAGTCCAAAAAGGAGAGTGAAGAAGACAGAAGTCGGGGGGCTGCCAGTTCCCGGCTTGTCTTAACTATGTGGGCTGATCAGTCTCAGGTGGCACAACCCAACTAGAGTCATGGCTCATTGCATCCTGAGCCTTGAAGCACCAAAGTGAATGTTTTGGACCAGATCAGGCCGAGGCATGCTACAGAGCTGATCAGCTCCAAAGCCCCTCTGCTTGGTTTTTCCAGAACAAAACCTCGAGCACATTAGGTCCTTAGTGAGAGTAATGATGTTGTGGCAAGAGAAGTGGGTCACCTTTTTAGAGGGAACACATTCCTTTGCCATCATTTATACACCTTGGGCTTTGGATATTTTTACTGGACTGGTGCTCCTGATCTGTTTTTTGTGTTTTATGTAAAAGAACTGCACAGGAAAGCTGTTTTGACCTTTTGTGTAGTTAGTTTGATTTATGCTGATTTTTTGCCATATTGAAAATCGTAAATACAGTTCAGCTTGTTTCGTGAATTGGATGGAAACGTTGTTCTCCAAGAAATATGTGTGAAAACAGACTCTCAAGAACCATTTCATAGTTTCAGAATACTGTCATATGATACAGTTTTATAAATATGTATGAAAATGGAAATCATGTCGTGGTAAAGTGGGTTCTGCACTGTTCCATTTATTTACACAAGCTTCTGGCCAGTTTTTAGCAGTACTGAATTGAATATAATTTAAAGGTAAACTCACGCTGAGGTACAAGCCTGAAGAAAACAGTCCACCACTGTACATGGATTAAGAGGATCTTAAGCAACCACATTATGTGTCGACCTGCTCTGCTGATTGGGTCTGACAGTAAATACCCTCAATTAAACCTATCAGGAACAGGATGTGGTCGACTGGTGTTGGCTTTACACTCTTATCATCCCGGCACACGGCTGTCTCAGCCAGCTGAGCCGAGAACACTGATGAAACATGGTTTATTTTACCTCCACTGTCATCATCCTAGTTTGTTTCTCTTTCCTCGGCGGAGCTGACGCCTCCCTCCCAGTCTGGTGGTGTGGGTTACAGCCATTACTGCTCAGCTGAGAACAGAGGAGAGTACAGAAATAAAAGGAGGAAAGAGGTGGTCCTGCCTCATTTTATTCATTCAGAGTGCTCATGGGAGGAAGGCTGGGCTTGTAACTGTTACTCAGTTGTCCCGGGCAACCAGATATGGATGACACTAATGTCATTAATTTGTGTGGTCTGGTTGCCTCTGTTGATTATCCGTTTTCCTGTATTTAACCAAGCAAAAGTGCCCCTGTTGCACCGATCTGCTCTGCTGGGAATGGCAAAATGCGTATGGAATAAAAACCATCAAATTGTCAGTTTCATGTCCTGTTGTTTCAATCTGAAACAAGTGAAACAGATTTCACTACTACAGGACTGCGGCACAATTAAAATAAGTAATTAGAGGGGATTACACAGGACATCTATCACCCCCAATTTAAACCTAAAAATATAGTAACCATTCTGCCAAATTGAGCAACCAAATGAGGATTTCCAGCCTTTCAACCCATTTTAAACCTACTGTTGAGCTGTGGAGGGTTTGCCCTTGAGAGACTCTAAACTAGAGAAGACCGCCCAAGGTGCCATTTCCTACACATCTTATTCTTAAGTAGTCAGAAGATAATCATCACTCTCTTCCAACAGATGTCCCACTGAGCAGTCCTGAAAGATCAATTTCTTCATCCACTTTACCTTCCAGGAGCTTCTTTTCTTTCTTTTTCTTTTTTATACATCAAAGAACAACTTTTTCCTCTTCAGAAAAATATGATCAGTCATTCATTGCTACCTAATTTGGCCGTAGATTATTATTTACAAGCCCCAGAAGGGTTGTGCATCTGGTAAATAACTATTTACTGAAAGTACATTTAATTTCGAGAAACATTACCAGCTTTTCTGTTATGCCTTTCCCTCCACAGGAGGCCATCAATCTGCTGGAGCCCATGACCAACGACCCAGTAAATTATGTGAGACAGGGCGCCCTCATAGCCTCTGCCCTCATCATGATCCAGCAGACTGAAGTCACCTGTCCCAAGGTAAAATGTTTTTATTTTCTTTGACTCGGTTATCATTAACAAAATTTGTTTATAGCCAGCAGTGATAACAGGCTTCAAAAACATCAGTTTTGGTCTAGCAGACCTTTAAAACAGCAGAGAAAGTTCCTTTTCAGTGTGAACCAGTTTGTAAAAACACTGCTCTGTTTCTTGTCTTTATGAAACAACGACATGCCTCAGTGACTCTTAAAATCATGCTTAATACCACTGAGACCAGAGCTTTTGCTGAGTTAACAGTAAGGGGAAAGAAAAGGGGAAGACTTGACCAAAAGCAGACAGCATCAGGACCGTTAGAGGGAAAGAAATCTGTGTTACGGAGGACTGGAGAGTGACTAGTCCAGGCATAACTGCACGCACTCACCCTCGCAGCACCTCATACTTTGTCATAGACTGTTAAGATTTCCCAGACACATTTTCAAAGACTCCTCATCTGCACAGCAACAGTCCTTAAAGCTCAAGGCGGTATGCAGGATTGTGCAAGAGGCAGTTTTTTTCAAACAGTGGAACGTCAGGAGGTATTGCATCCTTGACTGTTTATTTCAAAGTCCCAGTCTTTGTAATTTCTGCTTCACAGTTGTAGACAGATGTCTTAGGCCTCTAGTTTTAAGGTGGTAAATTGGCCCAAACTGGCCGATAACTACCCAGCACAGTGTTTACTCAAAGTACACTCTGGCTATCGAGATATGCTGTTAGTGCTGGGACACATACTATACCACCATCATGCTGATGTGGCTTTGTTATGAATATTATGCTGACAGAGTGCAAGTATGACAAATTGCATTGCAGCCTGTGACAACCACTTCAAACATATACCTTCCCCTTAATTTGTAGAACCTCTGACAAGGAGGCACTGACTTTCTGAAAAAAGTACAACCGTACAGCCTCTCTGCAGTATTTTAAAGCCTGAGGTGATTCTTAGTCATTAATTGCATTCAAAAAATAAAGTAATAATGAAAAACTAGGTTTACTAAAAGGCATATTGGTGCATCTTGTTGCCATCTGAGTTGCCATGATTTTGTTTAAATGGAGAAACATTGGTGTAAACTATGGCCATATAACATGTTAAAGTTCACATTTTGGCAATTTTATTGGATTCAAAATGTCACGTTAATGTTAATAAAAAGAAAATTCTAGTCCCTATTATATACTCTAATTATCAAATTTAAAGAAAGGAACCTGTCGTTGATCCATAGTATCATAACACAAATAAAATGCTGTTCATGGCCATTAGCGTCACACCAGTAATTATATTTTGTACATTAACATATTTTCCTCCCCTCACTATTTTAGGTGAACCAGTTCAGACAGCTTTATGCGAAGGTGATCAATGACAAGCATGATGACGTTATGGCCAAGTTCGGCGCCATCTTGGCCCAGGGAATCCTCGACGCAGGTTAGTGTCCAAACAGAAGGGTACGAGACATATTTACCTGACAGGCTGGTAGTTAGAAATAAAGTCTGTTAACTGGAAAGACACCAGCTTGAGCTCCTCAGCAGGCAATGGGTTTAACCATGTCTGTCACTGAGCAAGAGATCAAACCAGTATGTGGTCCCGTCTGCCTCTGAGCTTTCACGCCTCAGGGCGATACGAAAAGACCCAAATTCTTAATTACGCTAAAAGAAGTGAACTGCTCTAACTGTAATGTGGGTTTGTGGTTTTCTGTCTGCGTGTTTGTTGTAATTTGAGCTCCTTTACACTCAAGCAAACACAGAGTAACCTTCTTCGGTTGACCACCCGTGCACTGTGTCTCTGGAACAGATCATCCTAAGGTGCATTAGCGCCTGGCGTTCCTACCTCAGCACTGCTCTGCTCTCAGCCATATGGCCTGTTGGTCTCCCTCTGGTGATTACTGTTTGTCTGATAGTCTCTGTGTTTGTGTGTCTGTGCGGGTGTTTGTGGACACAAGCATGCGGCGTGTGTTTGTGTGTGTGTGAGGTCCTAGAGAGCTGCACATCATCACATGGAGAGCTACACACTTGCACACAGGCCGAACACACCCCATATTCACATGTATATACAAACCCTCAATGCAGGCAGGAGCAGAAACCTATTTTCTGGCACTAACATAAAACCTTGTGTGCTAAGCCAGAAAGAAACCAGTTCTGTTTACACACTGCTGTCTAAATACATGCTGTCTATCAGGTGTTGCAACTTATACAGAGTGAAGCCTATCTCAAGTATTTGCACCGTTACTTCAAAGGATAAGTGCAGTGTATGTGTTTTTGAAATGTTGTGACTCATGAACGTTTTTCATCAGTCATAAAATTGCCTATCGCTGGTTATTTTTGTTCTTAGCAGATTAGCCATCCTGATGATGGGCATATATAAAATCAGGCACATTAACTGTAATAAACTCAGCAAACATGCCAAGATGACCCTGCGTGAGACCATCCAGAAAAACCCTGACCACAGGTGTCATTTTCATACCGCAACCCCCCCCCTTCTGCTCTTTGTGCCAAACTCCAGCTCTCTGTGCTTAACCCATGTTTTCAGTACAGTTCGGTGTGTAGCTTACAGTTTAAACACATCCGGGCAGGAAACGCACCACTGCTGTTCAAATGTCAGACATACTCAAGCTTGTGCGGTGTGAGTGTTTTAGTACTTGGTGAGGTGAGGTGTTTTTTTGAGGTGCACGGGTAATTGTATTTAATTTGACAGGCGGAAGTGATTTAGAGCTCAGTTTCATGATCACTGGTGCTCATTACACAGGAAATGTCTGCTCGTACTCTCACACTCTCTCTCACCCCTACATGTTCAGCCCCCATTTACAGTCTTTCCCTCACTAATCGCTACAGTCTATTAATTAGCTTTAATTATTATAATATTTATATGTCATTATAAATATGTATGTCATCCATGTAACGAAACATGCCCCTTCTTTCTGTCTTACTGGTTTCAGCAACACAGCAAGCAGGTTATTGTTGATACTGTCATGATATTGTCATATAACACCTTTTGAGGAATCAAATCACTGTCTCCCTCACCAACAAAATTTGACCCACCAAACTAAGAGTTGGCAAAAACAGCGGGTGGGGGGCGGGGGGGGGGGGGGGGGGGGGCACTAGTCAAGTGCTCTCAACGTCTTCTCAAGTTTTTAAGAGACTCTTAAGCACAAAGTTGTGGTGCAGCGAGCAGACCTCGTGACTCATTCTGGCAAACGTTCAATCCATGAGAGTGGAATGGTTTCAGGACTGGTTCAGATGTCAAGATAAGGCCCTGTTATTAAATCATCTCAGAAAACAAGTAGGTATAAAGTAAAGCAGCAGATGATTTAACTGGTATTGTCTGGGCAGGTCAGATTTTTAGTTGGAAGGACTACTCTCTAGTAGCCTACTCTTTTTAAAGGAAAGTTTTTCTTTTCATCCCTATAGAAATGAATTTATCCTGGTTGCCTCCTATCTTCTCTTTCTCCCCCTCGCTCTGTCTTCAGACAAACTGAAATTGACCCAAGTTTCTATTTGGTAGAGAGCACACTTTTCACTAACATTCACTAACATTACAAGATCTTTTTTGTCCATGTTAAAATGATAAACCAGATCCTAATACAATATCTGTAGCCTGCAACAATGTTCCAGTTATCCAAAAGGCTCCCTGACATTTTTCTTGATGAGATAAATGTTGAATAATGTCCTTTTGCAGGAGGTAACGGAGCATCTTCTTAACCATGAAACATAAAGTCTGGATAGAAATTGATTAAAAACAGATTAACTCCTTTAAAAAAACATTAAGATGAAAAATTAGCTCTATATATTCTGTAGCTACTTTAACACAGCTGGGAAAGGCATCTTTTATTTTTGGGACAGCTGACACACCTCTTGTGATGTAGATGAATTATTAATCTCCTGTGTAGCTCACATCTAATAATTATGAAGGAAGTTTATTTTTTAGATTTAAATGCAGGATGCTGTAGACAATGCATTCCTGGGTTTAATTGGCTCGCCAGTTTGTCCCTGGTAATATAAATCCTGCCCTGGGATCAACAGATCAGACAGGTTGAAGCCAAAAGACAACCTTCTCAGGGTGGTGACCATCCTGGTCTGTACCCTCATTAACCTCCCACTCCCTCGTCATATGATTATTGTGCCAAGTTGAAATGGGTTTGTTTCATCATGCAGGTCTGTGCCATAATACTGAAACCCTCTCTACCTCCTCTGCCCTCTGTTGTCCAGGTGGACGTAATGTGACCATCTCTCTGCAGTCCAGGACGGGTCACACTCACATGCCGTCGATGGTCGGCCTGCTGGTCTTCACCCAGTTCTGGTTCTGGTTCCCCCTCTCCCACTTCCTGTCACTGGCCTTCACACCAACTGCTATAATCGGCCTCAACAAGGATCTCAAGGTACTGAAGTGGTTAGGCTTAGTGTGTCAGAAACAATGTGTGTGTGGGTAAGCAGCCATAGAGGTCTGAAAGGTCTCAAACACAGGTCTGAAAAAAATCCTGAAAGATTCCTTTCAGATGTTCAAAATGTGGCATAAAATGCAGAAACTTCTTGTTTTATTTGGCGTCCTTTGTCATGTAAGAGGGCACTCCATGATAAGCACAAACCACTACACCATGCATTATTATAAGTGGATTATCCTGCATATACTTATTATACTTAGAATATCACAATGTGTATTTATATTGTACAAACTTTGCTGTGTTAATGCTAAAATATAACTGCTCTGGGGGAAAGTATAGCTGCTAAATTTGGCTACTGAATTTGTATTTGGCACTGTGTTTGGTGCAGAAAATATTTAGCTTCTTGCCTTGGCAACAACTGTCACCAGCAGCTTATCCATAACAAGGCCCTCCTGACTCCGGGCCTGTTCTGGCCTCCTGCCACTCGCACACTGATGCCAAGGGATCACTGTGACATATTGGGGTCTTAAACAGACATTAGATGGGCATTATCTCTTCATTGCTACCCGGATTGTCAGCACCTGACACCAGGGAGGCCTATACGCTTTTTGCGTATTGTGTGTAGACTATATGCGGCACCCTGCCAAGGCTCGTCAGCACCTGTTTAACTACGCAGCAGGAGTTTTCAGTCTTTGAACGTCCTCGTCATTTACCAGTTTTCTTTTTTAGCAACAAATCTGTAGGTTATCTTGAGAAGTCACTTCACTGCCTCGCTGCTTCTCTTTCTGCCTCCATACTGCAGTGAAACGGCTGAATAATGAGGTGATAAAAAATATGAAGTTCCCCCTGGTCACATCTTGTGCTGCTCTGTTGGACCATAGAGACTGTTTAGTCATTTAGTTTCAGAACAGTGTTCTAATTCGAAGGCTCACACTAAACAGAAGGCACCTGCTGATGCTGCTCTGGCTGGAGATCATCCTTTATGTTTGTCTAGGTAAAGTTGACAGAGCACTTCTTCATTTTTACATAAGGTTAAGCCTGCAGCTAAAAGGTCAAGGTAGCTGTTGTAATAAGTGCTGCTTCTTTTGTCTAACCAGTTGAATGTAAATTTCACTTTAAAACCTAGCTAAGCCAAGCTCCTTCCAGTGTGTCTGCAGTAACAGCATTTTAATGGTTCCCTTTGGAGCTTTTGAATTCCAGTAGTGCTATGGAGCTGTTTTTCCATGAGTGGCTCCACTGAAACATGTTCCTACAGTTCTCTGTGCATATCCTGAGATAAATGACTGTTTACTGCTGTACTGTAAAATAACTCTACTCTTTTTAACTAAGAACACTCAGCCAGAAAGACTTGTTTGTTGACATCTTTGTTGAGTTCATTCTTGGCATTGGAAACAGTTGACGAAACAATCTCACCTCATGGTCCATTTAGGCACACAAAGTGATATCAGTGGATGTTGGTCTGTTCCCTCTAAAGTGGATCTGACAGGTAGTTCATGTTCAGGTTAGGTAAAAGTTACTAAGCATCTTCTCTTCTTCTGTCTTCCTGTTCAGATGCCTAAGGTGCAGTACCGTTCCAACTGTAAGCCCTCCACCTTCGCCTACCCACCCGCTCTGGAGGTTCCCAAAGAGAAAGAGAAGGAGAAGGTGAGAACTGAGGCGCCACAACAGATCAGCTTGTTTTGCTTTCCTTTTTCTGAAATTATTAGTTGAGGAAAGCTGACCTCGCCTCATATTGATTTGTGAATAATTTTGAACCCTCGCTGTCAGACTCATCATTTTCTTCGCCCGTTATATTTATTGTTTTAGCATCTCTGGCCTATTTTTCTCAGTTGCTTCATTTCACAATCCTAGATGCTCTTGGAGAATGTAATGAAAAGACCAAGCAGGGTTTATTTTGTGGTTGACTAGTTTTGTACATTTTAAGCCGTGTCTGTAGAAGGTCTGAGTATCTATGGTATTGTGTTACATTGTGGAAACGTCTCTGTTCTCTCTCTCTGCATGGCAGGTATCCACCGCTGTTCTCTCCATCACAGCCAAAGCCAAGAAGAAGGAGAAGGAAAAGAAAGAGAAGGAGGAGGAGAAGATGGAAGTGGTGAGTGGAAATGCACAGCCCTCCAATATCCTCTCCTCCCTCATAACTAATAATCTTATTTTATGACCTCGTTTGTTCTCACTCCTTCCATTTTAAAAGGATCCTGTACTCACAAGAACATGTCTACATTGCAAAGAATTTAATTGTGTTTATTGGTCTGCCGAAATGAAAACAAATGGACTGTTTTTGATCCTTTGACCCTTGCAGTGTATTTGAAGTAAAGTTCAGAAGACACATTGTTCAGGGCTTTGAAGTTTTCAAGAATTTGTTAATTTATTGTTGAAGTCCCAGACTGCTTTGAAGGTAGGGAGATGCCTTATAATATTCAGGTGTACTATACTCTGCAGTGCATTATATCTGGTGTTATTTTTACGACAGAACATTCTTTCAAGTAAACCACATGGCAGTGTTTTTAGTTAAAGCGTTTCATTCCACAGCATTGGTTTCTCACCTCCTGGTATGCAGATAAAGTCACAGCGATCTGGATACTTAGTTGGGTATTAGAGGCAGATCCATCCACCCAGTGTATACAGTCTCTTTTGCGCTTTGACACAAACTTAGCTTTTATTTCTTTTCTCAAAGTCTTTTCACTCACCCACACCCAATGTTCAGAGCCAGTATAACTTTCATTGGGCGTTAGCAGCATGTTGGATCCGCTCTGCCACGCTACATCTCAGCTCTGGTGCTGAGAGACGAGCTTGGAAATGTCCAGGCTGCTCACATCTCAGGCTTTTGATTTTATCTGGCTTAACTTATTAAGAAGGCGGTTGAAGGGGAGGTATCCACTCTCACTGGGGTCAGATGGTTCAGAATGACATTTTATAGAGCTGACTTTGGTTTTGATCATTTTATTTACATTTAGCTAATCTATTCTGCCTTCAAAGCTTCACTGTGGTATCTTTTTATTTCAACACTAAATATATCGATGATAAAACATGTTGAGTAGAATGTTGGAAATAGAAATGGTGGGAAAGATAAATGGGTATTTATAAATAAAGTGTTTGTTATGTACAATATGATAAAACTGTAGCGCTAAAACAATTGACAGAAGAGGATTCAACAACTATTTTGATAATTGAATTATCATTTAAGTCATATTTAAAATAAAAATAACAAATTTGCTGATTCAGCAACTCTGTATTTTCATTTTGAATTGGGTAGACAAAATTTTGAGTGCATACATAACATTTAATACTTACAAGGCTGAGGATAAGAATATTCACATGACATCAGTGACTGAGAAACAGACAGCTGTTGGTGATGATAAAAGTCTAAACAGGCCTGTTGAAATGCAGATTTCATCAGTAAACCATCAGAGAATAAATCTACAGTTCACTCCTGAAGCCTCCCATTAGAAACTGAGACAGAGGAGCAAAGACTGCAGGAGATGATGTAGTTTGGTCTTGAAATACAAAACTTTTTTTTTTTATTGCCAGCTCCCTTGGCACCTACTGTTCTTCAGTGTCCTTTTTTATGGGTTTCCAGTGTCTGTCTGATAGCCCCACAAATCACTGACCATCAAGGTCGCCAGAGCAGGAAAGGACTGAATCACAACAGAAACCAGAATTTATTGCTCCATAACTCCACCAAACTGTCAAATAATGTCACATTTATTCTAGAAAAATAGATTCTGGTTGTGGTGTGATTATGGTGGGCTTAAACTGATCATAATTGTGGATGATCTTTTTTTTTTGTACATAAAAGACGGGACGGCAGCAGATTCAACAGGGACAAAAAAAAATTACAGATAAAAGAACAAGTACGCAAGAAAAGTAATTCCAGTAGTCCTGATGCAGAAAATGCTGCTTTGTTGCAGGAGGTCCAGGAGGGGGAGAAGGAGAAGGAGAAGAAGGATGAAGAGAAGGAGAAAGAGAAGAAGAAGGAGGCAGAGCCAAACTTCCAGCTCCTGGAGAACCCGGCCAGAGCGATGCCAGCTCAGCTCAAAGTCCTCAACATGCCCGAGACCTGCCGCTACCAGCCCTTCAAACCGGTAACAACACGCCTCTGTCTGTCTCAGTGTGTGTATGTGTGTTTTATAGTTAAAATTGTGAAGTTAAATTGAGCAGAAACTCCAAGAGTTCTGCAAAGGAGGCAGTCACAGTAAAATAAAATGTATAAAGTCAACTGAAGATTATATTGTTCAGCTTTCACACCAGTCCAAACAAACCGAACGGACAAATACACCAGAGATGGTTCATACCGAATGGGTTTGGTGTGAAAGCACCTTACATTTACTACTGATGATAAGACAGCTGAAAAATATGTTATAACTGAACCTGGAAATATGTACTTGACATTATACATCAACCAAATAGACCCAGATATTAACATCAATAGTAAATGTCATGTTTCTAGTTCTTCTGCATCAAAGTGTAAATGCTTCTTATTAGAATCACTACGTATCAATGACACATAGCAATCATCGAGGGAGAAATCATCACAGAAATGTTTCATCTGGAAGCCGGGTTAGATACCATGGCTAGGGCGGAAAATAAGGTGTTAAATGTACTTATTTTTTATTGTTCATTGCACCATTGTATCTAAGAATTTTTGGGAGACACCTGAAATACAATATTTACACACATAACATCTGGAATGTACTGAACACTGTTTTAATGATATATTTGATAATGTTTAAGTATCTCAGAGGAGATTTTCCTTTTTAAAATAAATTGCTCAAATCAGGATCTAGCCTGTAGGTTGATTTTGGCCTACGTCGAATGTGTCCAAGACCAGAACCTCCCCTCGACAGGCCTATAAACCAGACGGCTGCGCTCCTGCTGTAAATGTTAACAGTTTTCCGCAGTAAATGGCAGGACGACGTGCAGTCGCCCAATGAGCACTCACCCCAGTCCTGTAAAGAGGAAGTACTGTTTGATTTTGTGTCCAGCGAGCTAAGCTCAGTGTATTACATTGTACGACGTTTTGTATCAAGTGCCAAAATGGTGTCCTTGCTTGTCTAAAGTTTTGTAATGCTGCTTTCCTTTTATGGGTTTGTTTTTACATTCAAAGACGGGTTTAGGAAGTGAAGAGGTTTTACAGACTTATCTTGAAATCTGGTCAGTGTCAGGAGGTTTATTGAAAGCCTATTATGTGGATCAACTTACATTAATATGCAGTTTCCTGCAGTACCCTTTCATTTAGGATGATGCACCACATTACCACAAAATAATTACTAATTACTAACTAACGTGCACACAATCCACGGAAATGGCAGGGTTCATGGGGGGTCCCTGAGAGAGTTAATCTGGCCCTGGTGATTAGTTAGTCTGTAGCACTCTGTGAATGCTGAGTTCAGTTTCTTTCCATCTGTTACATAAGCATCAAGTTCCTTGTCAACAACAAAGAAATACAGAGCAGCTTGTTCTGTTGACTTTGAGCAAGGATACTTTTAACATAAATATCTGTAATATATCAGCAAGCGTTGACGCTCGGCCTGATTTTTCCTGTCTGTCACCAGCTCCATACAGGCGGGATCATCATCATGAAGGACACCAGCGAGGAGGAGGAGGAGCTTGTGGAGCCCGTCTCCGCGCACGGCCCCAAAATCGAGGAGGAAGAGCAGGAACCAGAGCCCCCCGAGCCCTTCGAGTACATCGATGAGTAGAAAGGCTCTCACGTCAAAGGTATGCTCACAGAAATCATTCCTGAGCCGTGTTACTCATTCATAACTGAAGCAGGCCTGAAGTGTCTGCTGATAGTCACCACTCTGGTCTTGTTTCCACATTTTATGGCACAGAAAACATGGCTGCTGTAAAACTGTCTGTCCTACCTCAAATGTTTTAAATCACTGGATCTAAACTTAATGGTCTACAGGGCTCTTAAGTGTGATTACATATGACATTTTATTTCTTTGATGTCTTTTTAAGAGACATTTTGTCCTCACAGAGGTGGGAAGACCTGAGCCTGCCTTAATTTCCAATGTATTTATAATTTCCTTCTAGCACATCTTTAAAAGTTAAAACTAGCAGACACAGAGACCACGACAGCATTCATTTCTTAGTAAATCAAACTACGGGACAGAAGTGTGATAGCGTGGCAGGTTGCAGTGTGAAAGACACACCTAAGGTTATACATTATAATACTGTGTCACTGATCTCCGGACACCTCTGTGTGACTTTAGCTGTCAGGCCGTTTTCATAGGAAGTAACGTCATGTGATAAGGCACAATGCAGGTCTGTGCTGTTGTTTCCAAGCCTAACCCAGTTTCACCCGTCACTGACACTGAGGAATGTAAACACTGCTGCCATCTCCAAACGCCAGCTGAGAGGGCAAACCTTCCCCCTGCACTCGCCCATGAAGCGGGATGCTTAATGATTCCTGGCTGCTTGTTGTGTTTGTGTTGGCTTGGTTGCTGCCCGCCTCCCATGTAGGAGCTCGCTGTTGCGTGTGATGAGACCGATGAGGTGTCAATGACCAAATTAGGGCCTCTGTGAATACTAAGTCATAATTTTATGAGGTTCAAGTGCTGTGTGACAGATTAAACACTGCAGAGATCATTGTCAGGCTGACTTCACGGCTGAGCTTTGTGCGCCAGAGACGGCGGAGCGGTCAAGTGGTTAGAGTCACCAAGTCGTTATAGAAGGTCACAGGTTTGATGCCCAGAGAAGAAACGTGTTCAGTCACTGCATGTTTTCTGGTCCTTAAGCCTCTACATAGTCATGCTCCACCAATTTCACCACAATGTGTCTTCTTTTTGGATTATTAAAATGAAGTAAATTACCTCTAACAGTTGTTTTTTTTCTCTCCTCAGGCATCAGGAGAAGTCTGATCCCAGCATGTCGGTCCAGCGTCTCCCCCCTCTGTGCATCCATCTATCCATCCACCTCCCTGCTTCACTTCCTCTTTTACACGTTTCTTTCCTGTTCTGGCTCCTCATTTGTCAGACGGGGAATGTTTTACATTCTCAAATTGTATAATTTTCTGTCCGTACAATAAAAATGATGTATATTGGAGACTGGAGAGTGTGTGTGTTTATTTGAGTGGCTATTTCACCAGGCGTGCTTTGAGGGAATTTCTCTAATCCCATACATTTAGACTGGTTTACATTTTCAGCACTCAGCAGCAGCTGCTCCAGTCTGCCCAGCAGTCCGCGTCTTCTGTATACATACTAAACAACTCTGGGTGGCAGGGGTGGGGGGGCTTCAGGAATATAACTTTCTGGGTGTCTTGAAGGTCAAAAATCAGGAAAACTATAAAAATCTGCCCATAAGTACTAAAATGTGTATGATCCATTTGGTCTGTTTACTTCTACTTCAGATTGATGCAGTTGTGTTACTTTTGTCCACTGAAATAAATGTTTGTTTCTGCAGTTCTGATTCTAAGAATACAAAGTTGTGTATGTGTGTTTGTGGTCCTTTTCATAAGCACATATCATTATCACTCCAGAATAACTTTCTAAATTTTTAATTGAGCTGGACTGGCTGTGAACTATTTTCTTCAGTGCTTGTTTTTGCTCCATTTGATTTGAAAACAAGCCATCAACTTTTTCAAACTGAGTCATTAGTGAGCAGTTTAAAAAAACAAAACCAAAGCGTCTGTTTTAAGTAACAGTTTTAATATAATAAGTATAAAGTATTCCGACCCACATTTTATGTTGCGGTCTTATACTAAAATTGTTGAAATGTATTTTGTCCCTTATCAATCTACACTCAAATACCTCATAATGATGAAGTGAAAAGAGGATTTTAGACAGTTTTGCTATTTAATAAAAAGACAAAACTAGAATATCACATTGACATCAGTATTCAGACCCTTTGCTATGACACTTAGCTCCGGTGCCTCCCATTTCTCTTGTTCATCTGTGAGTTTCTACAGCTTGATTGGAGTCCATCTGTGGTAAATGCAACTGATTGAATGTGATTTGGAGGCACACATACCTGTCTATATAAAGTCTCACAGCTGATGCATGTCAGAGCAAAGACCAAACCATGAGGTTGGAGGAACTCAGAGACTGTAGAGACATACTAGCAGCCAATATCTGTGTGCTGCTTCAGCTTTGACCATTCTTTTAATCTGTTTCTTGTATTGTCCTGATCATCAGTATATTATTACACATTTAAACAGTGTATAAGAACCAGGGCATATCCAGAAGGCCTGTACAGAATAATGTTAATTTGTTTGGTATATATATATATATATATATATATACACCCTGAAGAAATGATCCAAAATGTGCACCAAACAGCTAGAGGAATTAGCATAAGATAGATGTTGACTGAACTGAAACCTGTGAACTCGGTGAACTCGGCACACTGACAAGTGAATTTTAGCCATCAGATGTCTTCTAAATCACGAATCATAAAACTGCTCAGTGCGACTGATTGCCTGTGAAATTTAAGCTAATTATCATTAGACTGGCTTCCCCAGCTGGAATCATCAGAAAATTGGGGTTTTTTTCTCTTTCCTGTCATAGAATCATATTCTCTCACTCTGAAATTTCTCTCAAAGGTACGATTTCACTGCTGAAGTTGTGTGATGTCCTTTTTATTTTGCTTAATAGACACTGAAGCGAGAGAATCAATTTGAGTATTATACATCCAAAAATCCAACGAACCGCCGAATTTTGTTTTTGTTTTGTGGTTTTTGGTCCTCAACCCTCAAGATCAAGTTTATCATCTTCAAGTGGCCAGTTTCCCCAACCTAAGAGTGATTATATTTGGTAAATGAAGCTTCATGTGGAAAAGTGGTTTGGGAAGCGTTCAAGAAATGATAACACAGGCAGTTGTTTTCTGCATGAAAAGTGTTGGAATGCCGCTCGTTTGATTTTTAATGCGTAAGACTGGTGGAAAAAACATCTTTGCCGTGAAGTAAGTGGTCGTCAGAGGTGATTTGCTGCTCGTCCACTCCCATCAGTGGACCAGCGTATGTACATTTTGGCCAGACATTCAGTCTAATCAACTCCTCCCTTCACATTCCCAGATACTTGGTCATGTGGACTGTTTAACAACTTTATTGACTCCACAGTCTTTCCGCATCTTTCCGCGTCTCCAGGAACTGAAATTGCGATGCAGAACACACACACAGAGGAACACACTCCTCTGAGGTCTGTCTGACTTTGACCTTAATGACCAAATCCATCATCGTTACCGCTCGGCATGTGATCCAGTGAGGTGAGGTGGAAGAAGAAGCATCTGCTGTTTGACTGATGCGCAGCTCGACGTGCTCCGTGCAGGTCTGATTGGACACTGACGTCTCTAAATATAGAGGCTGTTGAGTCCACAGCTGAGGGATGAACTTTCTATTACAGGACCACATTCCTGGAGATGTGGTAACCCCATGTCGTCCCCACAGGAGGGAATGTTTAGTCACACTGCAACCCCCCCCCCCCCCTCCTCCTCTCTCTGCTTCACATCTCCTTGTTTCCACAATCTTTTCCAGCTAAGAGCTGAGGTCTGCTGCGGCCTCCACTTCCCGTACGTCCTGGTGGGACGGGTCGGACGAGATGTAGATTTGGAAAATCTGCCTCTGAACATAACCACGTGTCAACATTCATACTCTCACATTTTTCTGTGCGGGAGTGGACTTCCTCCTCATACCTCTTCTCTGAGATATGAATCAGTACTTCACAGAAGACCCTCGCAAAGCTCTCCATTGTTTTCACACTTTTCTTACAGCAAAGCATCAGTTTGGAGCTTCGTCTTGTCCATACTGTACTTCTGCTTTTAGCATGGTGGTCCTGGATGTTTTGGTGCCCTAGGTGAACACCCCCAACAAGTAATTTGAAGTTTTTTTTTTTCGTTTTTTTTGCTTGTATATCCACAAGTTTTCAGCACTGCAGCCCTGTTTTTAGTTTTAGGTCCAAATTGAAATATCTCAACAACTATCGGATGGATTGCTCTGATATTTGTCACATATATTCATGGTGCCCAGAGGATGAATCCTAATGACTTTGCTGACTTTTCCTCTAGCACCACCAGCAGATTGACACTTTTGGTTTTTAGTGAAATATCTCAACAGCTATTGGAGTATATGAAGTGTCATAAAACTTGGTTCATGGTGCCCCTCAGGATGAATTGTCATCACTTTGGTGATCCTTTAACTTTTCGTCATGAGGTCAAAAATGTCCTTTGTCAAATTGCCTACTTAAGTTTACAACCAAATAGCTGAAAACTATCCCCATCAGCCTCAGCTGGACTGTGTTTCGTGCTAATTAGCAAATGTTAGCATGCTAACATGCTAAACTAAGATGGTGAAAATGGTATACATTATACCTGCTTAGCGTCAGCATGTTAGCATTGTCATTGTGAGAATATTAGCATTTAAGTCAAAGCATTTCTTTAGGTTTTGTCGAATTTGCACTGTATACAGAAAACAATCGATTACTTTTGGTAATGTCTAAACATGATGATTTTGAGACAAGATCTGAAGTTATAATGCACATCTTGTTTTAATAATTTCTAAACTAACTTATGGATGTTCTCATTCAGGCAGATTTACAATAAAACAAAAAGTCTGATGGTCAGTGTTTTGTTTTCGGGGATTGAACCTGTGACCCTTTTCTTAGAAATCCATGACTCCAACCTCTGAGCTTGGATTTGTGCTTTTTAGGAAGTGTGAAAGAAAGGTTGCAGCTCCAAATTCCCTAATGAGTACAACTGCGGAGCACCGTACAAGGCAAAAGGATCCCTTGGTTGCATCCAGTCCTGAGGGCCAAGCTGTGGAGAAGAGATGGAGGCAGGCGGCCAACCAGCAGCGACTAATGTCTGTCAGTAAACTGACAAGCCTAACATCAAGAAAGGAGGAGGGCGATGGTTTGTGTGAGCAGACGGAGCATGTAGTCACCGTCTGCGGATGCAGAGATGGTGGTGACTGTGTCGATGAAAGGATGGAGGGTCAGCAGAGCTGCTAAAGCAAACAAGCGGCCCACCGGAGAGCTCATTGGTCAGGTCAGCGAGTGTGTGGCCTGTGGACGGGGTCGAGGGCTCAGAGAGTTTTTGGCTGGACTGGCGGACCAGCGAGTGATGTGCCGGTGGTCCATGAGAGAGCCCTGTACGGGGCAGACTGTTCTGTCTCTGCTGCGTGAAGGTTCACGCTGAACAAACTCAGGATGTTGTGGATTTTGGCCTCAGCGGCCTCCCGCTCGAAGGTGTCCTCCTCACTCTGACGGTGAAAAGAAAGAGACCTCCTACAAGGAAGCAGCGTGGACGAGAGTTGATATAAACGGTTCCTGTGATCCCAGCTGACTTTTAATCAATCATTCAATGTTTTTTGTATTGTGCTTGCTTATTCCTTTTTAGTCAGCGTTCATATGCCACAGGTTCACTTTTTGTGAACTGAGCTGGAAATCATCATTGAGCTGAACCTGCACTGAAACGATTAATTGATTACTTAGTTAGTCATTTGACCAAAAATCAACTGCAATTTTGAAAATCAATAAAACAATTTTCTTTGTTTATGTTTGCCCTTTATTTATCTAACATTGCCATTTTGTTTCTCCATGTGATCATTTTTCTATGGTTATTTCTATCTACACTGCACATATGACATCTATAGTATGTGTGTCCATCCTGGAAGAGGATCCCTCTTCTGCTGTGTTGCCCTTCCTTTCTTAATTATTTCAAGTCATTCAATCATTCTTTGTTTCCAGCGGAAAAATGTTTTTCCTTCAGGTATTTGGTCATAAACCAAAGTATTGAACAAATACAAAATCACCCTGATGATGGCGCTAAATGAAAGGTTTTTACAATTCATCCTGTGGGGAACGTGAATGTGTATCGAATATCATGACAATTCATGCAATAGGTGTTATATATTCAGTCTAGTGACAAAACACTGCATGGCTAATAATCATTAGTTGCAACTTTACACTGGACACAATTTTTGGTTGAAGTTTAAAGAAATTTGTTAAAAGAAATGCTTTAATGCTTTAATAATAATTTGTGCAATTGGTTACATGTCTTGTTGAAACGTTTTCGATTCAGTAGTGAGAGAGAAGTTAGTGGTTGCAGCTTCTTCTGCTGCCTGTTTACCCAAACGCTGCCCCGGTGACTAAAGTTTACTGTGTTGATGTTCACGTGGGCCCTCTGAACCCAGATAAGGTGACTGATGTCAAAACAGTCTGAAGGGTTACATAATGCTCTTTGTCGTCGCTGGCATCCGTCAGCAGCAGCTGGGCAGGACGAGTGGCCGGTCTAAGCACCGCATTTAATCCCTGAACAACACTTCAGTGATTAACTACCTTCTTGAAGCCTCTGAGCTCGGTGCTTGAGTTCCACAGCTGAAGAGAGTATGAAACCTCGACACTTTGTGTTGACGACGTGAACTCGTGATTCGAGGAACTGTCCCGAGACACAAAGTTACAACATGAGACTGTGCAGAGAAGAAAAGCTGGCATCAGTGTAACAAACTGGTATATGAGATCAAAATGAGACACATTTCACATATTTACAGCTTTATTGGCCCAAATACTTCATCACTAATCATAATCTTAATGTGTTTCAAAATGCTTGTCTCTGGTTTAAAAAAAAAAAAAAGCTGCCTGTCTCAAGTGACAGCATCGATTAGATGATTAGACGATCAGTCGATTAGTCATTAGTCAATTAATGGTTAGTGGAGTACAACCACAGTCTTGTTGGTGCTCAAGGGTGCCACAACAGTAAATGTTTAGGTAAGAAAGTGTTGATAATTTGCTCTTCTCTCACATGGTTGGTTGCAGCTGTCTGGTTAGTGTTAAAGGATGAGGCTGTTATTGTTCTATATTTTTTTTATGTAAACATATCCCCTAAAATCACCAAAACAATGTTTTAGTCCATTGCTCAGTACTTTCCGTCTGTTTTTCCCATTGCTTCTGACTGAAGACATAAATCTTTAAAACCAATATATAGTTTCACATTTAAAAAAGTCTCAGTCATTTCCTGAAACAGCTGGGTACTGTAGTTTTTAACAAACACTACTTAAACAGGAATAAATAGTTCATTTGTTGGGGACTACTTATGGTGGATTAATACACATTTTGTGCTCTAGTGCAGGGCAGCGACCCGGTACCGGTCCACACAGTGTTGGCTACACAAAGATGTGATCTGACAAGAACTGATAATCCATCCAGCCCCCACCACCATCACCGCCAACACCTGCCGGCCAGATGATTAGGCACAAAAATGCACATTCAGTTTAGCTTCCTCTCTTAGCATCAAAACTGAATATCCACAGTCTGTCTATCAGCAGTGGAAGCTTTACTGCCCCTCCTGTCAATTTACACAAGGGTGACGTGGAAACTTGAACTCCAGTGTATATACGGGGAGTACAGTGTGGACTTTTCAGAGAACTAGACATCTTGTGTCCAACTTATTTGCATAGAAAACAGAAATTATTTTTCATGTGTCTTAAAACATGTCTGGAAAGGACCTTTTAAAGAAGACTCTGACTCTCACCTGCTCTAGTCAGTATTTATGGTAGCAGGACAGTACAGTGCCCCTGCTCATGGTAATGGAGGAACATGTCAACCAGTGAGACTCAATGATGTGTGTGTGACAACAATTGAGCTCTATGGCCAAGAGAAATAAGCAGTTTCAGAGAGTTCATTGTTCATTTTGGTCTTTTAATGGGACTTGTTGACAGTAAGATGAATCTACAATATCATCTCATCCTTTAAATGCTCAAATGTCTCATACCAGCAGTTGTTTATGGAGAAGAGTGTTAGTAATTTACTCTTCCACATGTTCCCAGCTGCTCTGGGAAATTTAAACAGCACTAGTCTGTTACAAAGGTCATTCATCTGACCTTTAGGCTCCCACTGTCCGAACACTCTTTGGATAAGAAGAGCACAGTTCCCTCTGTTCCCTGCAGCAGGCTGAGAGGAGGTTTCAGGTCCTCTGGGTGTCAGAACAGCTGGACACCAGACCTCCTCAGCTGGGGAGACCTGTTGGAAAGGCTGACGGCCGACAGCTCACCGCAGTGTAGAGCACTGCTCTCTGGGGAGGCTTCACTCAGAAAAAAAAAATCTCCACAAAATGGAAGAAGAAGAAAAAAATCTGGAGGCAGCTGGGTCTGCCCATTCTGGGAAAGCGGGCTGGAGACAAACTAAACAAGCATTAGTTCTGGAGAACGAAGCGTAAGATCAGCAGCCTGGTGAAGGTGGTGCATGGTACAACATGTTGCTGCACGTCGTCTAACACCTCAGCACACCACCACCTTTTTTCCCCCCTCCTTGTCAGTGCGAGTGTGGTGGAGGAGATTGTGGTATGAACGTGCGCTCACAACACTGAGCCTATTCATGCCGTCTGTCCATTCATCATCAGCATTTAGAGAATACAAGCAGAAGTGTTTGGATTCGCAGCACAAGGCCGCTCCAAAATATGAAACCTGAACCTTTCTGTTCAGTGTGAACACAGGAGGAGTAGATATTAGCAGCCATGGCTGAAGATGAGGAGGCCAAGACGGTGCTGTGTAGCATGCTTAAACTGAGCAGTACGTCTGACTCTGCCGTCTCTTTTAAATCTCATTTTACTGTTTCAGGCTGATGTGACAGTGACAGTGGTGGAAAGTAACTAAGTACATTCACTCAGATATTGGACTGATATTGTACTGTAATCAGCATGCTGATTTTTGGAGTTGATGTTGCAAAGTCACATTTAAAATCTTAAGTCAACGCTGACTTAACGTATGAATGCATTTATTTTTAAATCGATACCACAAACTAACGACTACAAATCTACAAATCTAAACCTCAGACTGACCTGTGGAGTCCAGCAGGCCTGTTCATGCGGCCTGTTAACAGTGTGCACACGCACACACACACACACATTCCTGTTTATCTGAAATGACTTGTGACCTTTTCTGCTGACAGCTGGTTTTGCCTTCACGTGTTGAAAAATGAAGGTCCTCCCTGAGTCAAACATGGACGTAAATATTATCACTGTTCATCTTCCTCTTTAAAATATTTTTCATCAATACAATTTGCTTTGATTCTTCAGTATCTTTGTCAAATAGCAGCGTTGAGGCAGAATGAAGGAGCTTCCCCCATCAGGTCTGCACAGAGACAATATCTTCAAGTCTGCACACAGTGCCGTGTTAACTATTAACATTTTCCTTAAAGTACAGCATCAGTATGTTGAAGTGAAGCAAATCAAAGGTTGTCGCTTTATTCAAGAAAATTTAGACTTTGGTTTTAGCATTGGAAGTGAAATGATCTCATCCGACTGGCGTTTTTTTTATTTGTTTGAAGAAAGTAAGACCTCAGTCATCGCTGGACTCGGTGACTTGTTAACATGAATATGTTCTGTAGTTTGGTCCCTGGCAGTCTGAGCAGCATTAATGGAGCTTGGCCCTCTTGTGCGTTTGTTCACATGGTGTTTTTATGGAGGGAAACGTCTCCAGCGGCGGCCCTTCATTTCTCCACAGGCGAGCAGACCGCACACTTCCCGGAAAAGGCCCGGTGGCCGATTCACAGAGCGAAGCCTGTGAGGCGGGCACAGCGGCGGCACATCCTCAGCACCTCATGACCTTTGAACTCAGATCATATATAAATTTATAATAAAGTATCATGTGAAGGCTCTGTAGCAAAACTGCATGGAGCAAGTACTTTATGTTTGTGTATTTATTTATATTTCTTTCACCTATAATTGGCATGTGTGTCTTCTTACTACCTCACCATGGCAAACATTAGAATTGCACACCATGATTTGGGGAGAATACATCCTATTATTTTAAACACTGACACATATCAATATCAGCCTTAAAAAACCCAGTATCAGTCAAATTTATTATTCATATGCCAAGTTTCTGACATAACTTCCGGATAGAAATGTGTGAAATAATGTTTTTTCTTCTTTCTGAAAGTTAAACGCAAGTTTCAAAATGGCCACCGCGGGAATAAAGTGAAAGTCTGTTGCAGCCGTCGACAGTAAATCCACAACTGAACTACATATTTCCAAACTGTCTTTATTTCCTGTCACGCTTTACCTTCATCCGTCTTTGTCACATCACAGTTCACACAACGTTTTGAAGTGTGACGTGAGAAACACACACTCTGCTTTCAGAAGGTGTTCTGTATGTTTAACATGTCCGGCAGCACTGAGGTGAATTATGATCATGCTATCACTGTTGAAAAAGCTACGTGTTTTCAGGAACGTTAGTTTAAGGCAGACTAAACACACACGTTGGCCTGCTGTACACACACACACACACACACACACACACACACACACACACTGAGACGGCTATAAGTCATTTGAAGTAGTGGGCACTACTGGCCTGCACGCCTCTCATTTCAGCAGCAGCAGAAATAAACACGCTGTAATTATTAAAGGTGGAATGGGACTGCGTAATACATCCATGGATATGTATCAAGACTGGCACAGGGACAAATTCATGACTTCAAAAGTGTACGTTCAAGGACGACATGAATATGTTTTTAAAAAAAAAAAAAGAAGTTTCCATCTCAGTTTAGGGTTAAACACAAAGTCTCATCTGCGTTTAACATGAGAGCTTTGCAGGTTTAGTTTATTTGTAACAGGTGGAGTGATTAAAAATGATAAACTATAAACACACAGAGCAGAAACACTAATGTTTAAAGACAAATACTCATAGTAGGGTTTAGGTGAGGTTTGAAGCCAGCGTCTCAGGTGAATAAAAACCCCAAGAACCAGACTTAGATAAAGTTGCCTTTCAGGATCCCAGCTGCATCTTGAGGTTGTACAGGTCAAGAGTCTATCCTCCCCCTGCTGGACGGACAGATCACACTTCTGCTTTCTGCAAACAACCCAGTAAAAAGCCTGAGGAGTAGTAATGAAGGAGGAAAACACAACGTGATGAGCAACAAAATAAAAACATCAACATCATCAAAACTTTTCCTGCTAACAAAACAAAGAAAAGGTTTAATCTCTGAGCAGTAGCATGGGAGCTCCTGTACCAGCGAAGAAGACGCTATAAAATAAATATTCAATGACAATTTCTATTCTAAACCACATAGAAGCACGAGTGTGCATAAATATATAAAATAGCTTTCACATTATCTGCACTGAAGGACATTTGACATTTGATTTTAACAAGTTGTTCCTCTGCAAATCTATTTCTTATGACAAATAACTGAAAATCATTGAACCATATTTAAAAAGATCCAGATTCAGGGTGTTTGTGTCTCACATTAAAGTTTACTCTTTGACTGATGCCCTCACTCAGTAGGATGTACAAAGGCAAAGGGAAAAAATAGCTGAAATTATACATTATGAGCAACAAAAGCGTCAGAGCTTCAGCCGAAAACACTCTTCACTTTTCATTACATTGTGACCTTATTAATGATCTTGTTTTTAAAAAGCTAAACATAATAGGCCAATTCTGTAATATTAAATCTTTAATAGGCCGAGTGTACAAAGGCTGGCTCATGAATTACTGCTTCGCCTCGCTCTTGAAAAACTCATTTGTGATTAAGAAGAAACACTCGGCCTCTGAGAGGACGTGGGACTCCTTTATGGCCTAGAAGCCTTTTTGCCTTCAGTTATTTTGTGTGACTGTGTGTATTAACACTTTTCATTTTCTTGATTCCTTCCCTTGGATACAATCTTCCCGTTTGCCCTGATAGAAGCAAAAATGTAGATGTGATGTTCGACTGGGTCTTGGCGTGAATGTACTTTAGGGTTTTAATGAATATTTGAAAAACAAATCAATGACAAAGCACTTTAAAATGAAAAGAAATGAGCAGCAAAAGAATTTCTCTTTGGCTTCGCACAAGCAACTGAGCTGAGATAGATGTGATACTAGCTCCATATCGTATTTTGAACGAAACCATTTACGTCTGAAGTAAAATGTGCAGTCACATTAACACATCCTTGAATGACTTTAATGAAACCAAATGAGGCAAAGTGGTTGAAATTAAACGTTGAGACAAAGCAAAAGAAAAAAAGACTCAACATTCAGTGATGAATCCTCAGTCCATATGTATTGAAGTTCTTACAGGTAGAATATACAGTACATGTATACTGGTATACAGAGGTATACAGACAGGCAATATAAAATGGGCTAAAATTACCAAAGGATACAAAGAACAGCATTTACAAAAGCTTATTTAATGATTCAAGTACCACTAACATTATACTTCAGTTCTCTGGAGAATTCAAAAGCATCTGTACAAAATGTACAAGAATTGTATCCCATGTTGCATCTGCCAAAGGTTTCCTCTGCGCTTCAGATTGTATCTTACTATGTATCATATAGAATTTTTTTTTTAAGACACAAACCTACAGCACATAACATATATCTATGAAATTTGGAGGACTTACTTCTGGACTTGAAAATGTTGTCTGAACTAAATAAAAATAAAAAGTGCAACTGTGTGTGTTTCCAAACATCTGGACATTTTGCAGACTGTACGTGCAGTATTTCTGTAACACTTTATTTAACAGGTTAGTCATTTCCAAAATAATTTCCTAATAATTTCTACTGATCACAGGGAAAGAGAGACAGTGTTCAATTGGCACACTTCCATTAATTAAGTTCAATTATCTGCCTGCATTAGCTGAACATGCAAAAATATTAAATTTGTCAACAGGCAAGAATTCACAGGAAACAATGCATACACATAATCCAGCATTACTGTTTGTAATTGTAAGCATTTTTCACTGGTGTTAGAGCTGAAAGCGGCCGTTCATTCAGTAATTTTTTTGTCAGCAGATAAGATTTAAATATGTCAGGATTTTAACTTAAAGTTTCCAGTATCAAATGAACATTTACAGGGAAAATCCTATATTCCCTATAATTAATACCAAACTACACAGTTCCTTCCATGAAACATCCTATGAAATTGTCAGGAAATTCCGAACCTGTAAAATACAGTGTTACTGATGTTTCTAGGACCATCAAGAATAAAATGGCCACATATACTCTATAGGTCCATACTATTATAGAGTTCTTTACCTGTACATCTTAACTTTTTAATCTCATATCAGCAAGAGACTGAATCTAAAAACTAACAATCATCTCGACACCACTGAAGCTATTTTAATTTCACAAAATCACGCTGACGTTGAAGGGCTGATTGCTTCACCGACACGTTCTGCAGCTACTGATGTGGCGACAACATGGGGAAGAGGAACGTGTTCAAAAATAACTAGCATTTAAAAATCAAAAAACTGTTGTCTATTTAACATTACACATGCATCAATAACATGTTTACTTCCACAATCACTGTACATTGTTTAACATGTCAAAGTCTCACCATCAAAACTGGTAAACATCAGTGGCGTTTTAAGACAAAAGGGATTTGTGCAAATAAGTAAAAGCATGTTGTCGTATATACGCTGCCGAGAGTTCGCTAAAAGCAAAACTTTGATACAAAAAAGATAAAAAAGATCCTGTAGCATTTGCCTATGCTCATAAAGAGAATCCTATTGAAAAGAGGAAGCACTTAAACATTTAAATGGAGTATTTAACAGTCTGTCATGCACTTACCTCTTCACAACTCTTAATATATTAAAAAACAGAAATGATCTTCTGTCAGCAAGTGTGACATTAAAGATTAAACTCAAAATAACTGACAGCCTTGATGGCAGCTCTACATTCAGACTGAGTCCAACTATCATTTGATGTTTTTGTGACTTTGTAAATCCTTTCAAAGGCTTGAACACTGTACCATTCACTTATTGTAATAGATCCTACTGGGAAGCACAGTTTAAACTTAAAAAAGTGAGGTTTACTGTTCACTTGAGTGAAAAGCCTGTAGTTTTCAAATACAGCTCTAATCACAGCTGCAAGTCAAATTAATACAATTTGATGAACAGGAGCTTCGGCCACGTTAGATATGGTGACATGGTTCCAGCTGTGGCAGCACCAACCGGCCTTAATGCTCAATGATGTTGGAGGGGAAGTGGACAGCGTCTTTCCAGACATGGTTTTGTCTCTGACTGCTAGAGGACGGCGTTGCTGTCGTGTCAGGGTTTCTGCTGATCGTACTGCTGGTAACGATTCAGCTTGTCCGGGTCGTTGGAGGCCATGTGGGTGAAATCCTGGAAAATGTCCTGGTAGGTTTCATCTCCTGCACGAGAAGCAAGGACACAAGACATCAACAATAACAACAAAGGCAAAACATAAAAGTCAGACAGAGTAACGGCTCCCAACATCTGTTTCACACAACTATTCTTTCTGACTTTTTTTCTTTAGAATCACAGAACACTTTTCAGGCCAGTAAAGATCTTTCAAACTAAACAATCTAAGAGGGAAAAAATGTCATGACAAGTAGATATTACTTCATTTTAAAGGAGGTGGGGAACCACTGAGATGGAGAACAGGGCTGCATGATTAACCCATCCTAAAAACAGTAACTATCTCTTTATCTCGAGCTGTGGCACAGGAGCATTACGCAAAAGACAACAAATCATTTAGTAACACACACAAGTATCAAACTAAAATGTTTACTTTTGTCAGAAAAGTCAGAACTTTAAAACAAGAAATTGTGCTGTTTGCATTTGTCAGTCAGAACGGCATGTTGTGATTTTAATGGTGATGCTGGTGTAACAACAATCCCTGTAAGGATCCCTAAGAAGAAACTCATTACCTCTCTCCCTTTAACAGGTCAAAGACACTTCAGCACCAGATCAGAGTCTGAGCCCACCCCCTCCACCCCCCCCCCCCCCCCCCTCCTCACCACATCAACCTGCTGCAAAGTTCAATAAAGTATTACTTCAAGTCATTAAGACTAAACTGTGTCACAAACAAAATAATAATAAAGGAAATCATTAATGTGTCGTCATGCAGGTTAAGGCAGGATAAAACCTCAACAGAGTGGACGGCTCATGCACAGTGACGGTATCATCAGAACAAGAATGAAAAAGAAAAAGTTGGCCATACCTGTCAGAGCGTCAGCGCAGCTCGAAACATGAAACAGAACAACGCAGAGGCGGAAAAGATGGGGAAGAACAGAAGAAGCAAGAAGGCAAATGTTTGAGGAAAAAACGGCCAGAGTCTTTAATTAGCAACTGGAAGTCGACTCGGAAAGAAAAGACAAGCCCACAGAGAGTCATTTTTGTTAACAACTGTATTGTGTTTAAAGTGCAGGAGTTTATGTACAAAAATACAGTTGTGTTGGCTTCAGCACCCCCAAAGAAAAACAAGAGAACAGAGAACAGAAGAAAGGCACAAACTCTGGGGAGGAGAGTGAGAAAAGAAAAGCAAAATACTGAACGGAGAGAGTGAATTTACAGAGAGAGAAATGGATGAGAGCAATAAAGACGAGAGAGAGAGAGAGAGCCTCCTCCTCTTATAACAGAGCAGCGGTTCTCAATCTGTTCGAGTTTTAAGTGTAAATTTTCCCTTTTTTAGGTTTTTAATTAATCAGAATACTACAGGAGACAAATACTGAATAAAGAAAAATATATTTATGAAAAGTATTAAAAGAATTATCATTATGTTTTAAAAAAATAAACATACTTCCCCTCAGATTTCATAAATCAATGTTTAAATGCCCACAAAAATCTCAGAGCAACCCGCAGGCTGAGAACCGCTGCTCTGCACTGCTTATACACTCAATCAGGTAGAAACACTTGAGTCGAGGGAGCCGTAATTGTAATAAAAAAAAGGGGGGGGGGGGGGGGTTCATTACTTTCATTACCCCTGAATATCCCTCATCAGTCCCATCATTCATCAACTGATTGGAGGCGCTGATGAAGAGGCCGTCGGGTATCAAAGAGGACAGCGATCTGATGCCGACAACTACGCAAATCGTCTCTCAAAGCAAGACAAACTGGAGGATCAATCAGCGACTGGAAGCTCGTACTTCAGACTCTACTCTGCTCCTCCTGTTCCTCTCATGATCAGTGTTAGTGTGTCTGCTGTTGACCTTTAAGGCAACGACAACCAGCAACAGCTTCTGTACCATTCCCTGTCAACAACCATTGCACATGAAAATAACAATAAGAAAAAAGAAGAATTACGTGTCATTCTTTGTCATTCAGGTCCAAAACATTCCTGACTTATTTTTAAAAAGTGAAAAATCACCACGGAGGATATTCCACTTTTAAAAAACCCTGCAGCATTCAGGCTAATAACAGTCTGGCTACCTACAGCAGCACATGTAGCCCTCAGTATAAGATGCTTTAATCTTTTAGGACAAATGGACGCCATTTCTGAGCCTAGCCCTCCCTCTTGTGGTCAACACACATAAATGCAGGACTCCCTTTTTTCCCTACAATCTAACAACCCCTCAGCATCTACTCTAAAAGGACACAAGAACTTCATTTAACTGTGAACACAATCAGTAATCCCTATTCTAACGACTGGACGCATCCCCCCACACTGGTCAGCCATTCAAAACATCACATACTGTTCTGCCAGCACCAGGGGGCGCTGCTCTTTCACTGTGAATTAGCAGAAATGACAATTTACTCAAAGTGCTTTGGTGCCCTCCCAGGATTTGGGGCTGCATGGAGACGTGGGATGAAACTGGGGTGCGTTTCAATTATTCATTCACCATCAATAAAGTGAGCTTTGCATCTGTAGCCACACTCTTAGTGAATATCTACTTCACTTTTTTTTGTAAAGCTCCCATATGATTAAGATAAATATAAGCTAGGACAAGCAGGTGATACAAATCTATACATGGTTACATGGATATTATTCTAGACTATTGCACTTGTTGCTTGACAATAAACCATCCTCAGACGGTTTGTTTATATTTGAGTAAAAACCCACTAATATTCGATACAATCAATGCGATGGCACTAAAAGGCCTTCATCATCTTACAATTCTGGATTTCCCGTGATTACAGGAGCAAGCACACATAACAGACTAATAACAAGACACAATATTGTCATCACAAGTAAATACCACACAATCAAAAAAGAAAAGCAAGGATGTGAACACAGAGCGCCCTCGTGGCACTCACCCTCTCACCTCTGCTTATTCTGTCAGACTATAAAGAAATGTACGTATGCACATCATTTACAAATGTACAGAGAGTATACTTATTACACGGTTCCTAGAATCATCTTTATAAAAGAAAACTGTTCTAAAATAGACTTTTTTTCTGACCAGGCATGTCACTACAGCAAGATGCATTATGTTTGGACAACAAACATTTCAAATAAGTAAACAGGCCTTGAAAATGGTTAAGACATAAAATGGGAACCATACAATTGCAGGAAAAAAAAAAAAAAAAAAGGTACAGTAATTGCATAACCATTAATAGGAATGTGCATAAATTACTTCTGACAGGTCAATGAAACTCTCTCTCTCACACACACACACACACACTCACACACACACTGCGTCTGTCCAAACTGGTCAGATGATAAAAAAAATATCATTCAAAAGTCACAATTATTGCCAGATAGTGAAAACTGCCGTCACTTTGAGGTCCGAGTGTCACTGGATACTGGTGGCAGTTACTGGGTAGCTAGTTTTTTGCAAAGATACTGTGACTGATAGCAGAGACACAATACTAAAATAAAATGTATTTTAGGCCCAAAAAACTAATTTCTCATAAACTGCTATAAATTACTGAACACCTCTTAAATAGAGGGAATCAGCACAAGTGGAATAATTTAAAATTAAAGGGAGGACGTACAGACAATCTAGTAAAAAGTGAAACTGTTTCTTTAAATTTTGTGCTATCAATCATCTTACATTAATAACAGTCACTTAATTGAAAATGTGGATGTTCCACTTTGGAACAAAACTCTTCGGTAATGTCCAGAGTTGATGGCTTTAACCCTGTCATGTTGACACAGTCTAGCACCTCACGTTACACCACACCAAGGTGGAGCTGGTCCGGCAACTGGCAGGAGCTGGGCGGATAAGACAGTGCTCGCACTCACAGGAGCAACACTGACAGAGTTGGGCTCAGTGGATCAAATTTCCCCCAACCTGGAGGTCTCTTAAAAATGAAAAATGTGTCCAATTTGTAATCAAACCACTGAGAATGAATTATCTGGGTTCATTTGCAGTTTTTCAGTCAACTGACCCCAACACTGAAACGTGGGCTTCACATTTCCTCTGATAATGTTGCCCCTATGCTTTAATAAGAGCGGACAGTTATTAAGTTTCGTCCAGCTGCAGGCTAATAAACTCCTGCATGCACTTCCTGTACTGCATCTCGGTGGGGCTGTTGGTGTTATATTGACCTGACTGGCTGTAGGGCCCCTCCGCCTCTCGCATCTCCTCGTTCATCTTGGCCAGTCGCAACCTGGGGAGCGGGCCAAGAAACAGGAAGTGACACATTAGCCACAGATACAGTCAACAATCAAACTCTTAAACATTTCCCTCTAATGTCAGTTGTTGTATTTTTATTTTTTTAGTTTATTGCCCAATAAGAACCGTTCCCACAGAAATACTGATAAATAACAGCACTCTCACAGGCCACTGTGTTACATCCAGAGATAAAAGATCTGATAGAGCAGTGACACCTTGTGGAAAAAGTTGTTACTCAGTGGTTAAAGCAGACAGTTATACTGGTTTAGGTTTTGATAGATGCTTTTAGCTTGTAATAAAATCATGAAACAGTTAATGCCACACAAAATATGCCTTTTGTTTGCAGTTGTGTAATGGGCGTGATAATGTAACATGAGTCAGTTCGTTTTTATAAAATAATTCCCTACAGGGTGATGAGTGTGATCTCTGCTCTGCGTCTGGTTCTTGTTTCATCCTGTCAGGGTTTATTTAGAAACAATATCTAAAAGGTTAAAATATTACTATTTCAACTATTACACTGACTTTCTACATTTACCAAGCTTTTTTCAGAAGCTGTTACAACGCCTTAAAAAATACACAAAGTAATTAGTTTCACTTTCCAAACCAATTGTTCACTATTGGTGTTGGATAGTTGTGCTGGTTGTTTGTGTTGAACATGGTGGAAGCTCAGACAATTCTCCCAGAATAAATATTGGTAAACACAGAATAATAATAATAATACCAGTAATAATGATGATAAGAATAACACTCACAGTGTGACGATGTCTGCATTGGCCGCCTCCACAGCTATTGTCAGGGGTGTCTTCTCGTCAATGTCTGCAGCATTTTGATTTGCTCCTCGTTTTAAGAATAAACACACTTGCCTGAAACAGAGAGAAACGTGTCATTTTTTTGAGGTCACACATAATCTGGATTGCATCTCACTCTTCGAAGAGCCCTGTTAATATTCTCAGAGTAAAAGTTTGGTGAAGTAATAATGATGAGACGTGTAAGACAAACCCTGTGTGTCCCAGCATGGTGGCGTGGTGGAGGGGTCCTCGGCCCTGAGCGTCCTGCTGGTTCACATTTGCTGCATTTTGGAGCAGAAACTCACAGGTGACCAGGGAACCCTGAAATGAATTCATGTAACACGTTATATTACTTACCAGAGACAAAACACACAAGAGTTATTGTGTTATAAGTATCTCAAGATCAGTAATTCTGTTTCACTGGCAATTTTTTGCATACATGAAAACTATATACCATCACAGATATGCAACACTTCATTACCTTTCTAATTATAACTAAATCAATAAAATCTACATAAACTAGTTTATTAAATTAGTGAAAGTGTTAATGTTCCTTCAAACTCTCCCATCAGCATAATAAATGATACTGTGCTGGCTGGATTATCTGTAACAATGCTTACCCCCTGCACCGCCATGATGAGCGGCGTCCTCTTGTCGTCATCCGTGTTGACCCAGTTGACCTCGGCTCCGTGGGCCAGTGCCTCCGCCATGTCCGGCAGGCTGCGGGCACACGAGGCCCAGTAGAGCTGCAGACCCGGGCTGTACTCCTTAGGCTCGTAGAAAACCATCTCCTTACAGGGTGACGGAGGAGGCAGTGTGGCAGGCATGGCCATGGGTGGAGACTCAGCAGCATCTGAGAAATGGGAAGAAAGTTAACCACTAAACCCTCTCAACAATAAGTACAACAATAAGTATATGAAATGTCAATTCCTCTGTGCATTGTAATCAGTTTTCCTGCCTTGCCTTGTCCCTCTGACGCTTGTGCAAGATGTTGCTTTTTAACTGGGGTAATATGACGGTCGCTTCAGATTTAAATAGGCAGGGATGTAATGACAGAGGAGTGTGAGTGTTTGCAGTTGTGTCTTACCTGCATCTGTCAGGCTGTTATTGGAGGGCGTGTTGGCCAGCATCTCCCTGCTCCCATCAGCGCTGTTCTGGATGCCGCTGTCCGCACTTTTTACTGTAAAACAAGTCTGAATGACTACTTGTGGAACAACACACAGCTGTCATTCACTGAGTGTATAAAATAGAAGGAGCACCTTCCTGCTGATTGTTTTAAGTGGTGGAAAGTAAACATATTTTGGCAGATCATCACACACGGCCTCCTTATGTAGCTCAACAGAAGCCTTTTGATAAATGAGTTTGTTTTTCTGTAACCAACCAAACAATTTTTGAACATCTACACAGTGTGATTACCAGAAACAGCAGGTGGTCCTAATATTTTCTACAGTAAGTGTACCGGATGAAATCAACAGAAAGAGAACTGGATGACAGATCCCCACCTTCACCTTATGTTTCAGGTCCCTAAATACCAAAAATACGATGAAACAGATACAAATGCAAATACCAGACACTGACCAAAACCATGTGTGAGAGAAACACTTCCCACCACCGGGGGAAAAAAACAAAACATGGTACGCTCTGCAATGCTCTTAACATGACGGGATGGTCCATTAGAAAGGTCTGGATGAGGGAGGAACAGACGAGTGGATGAAGGGTTGTTAGTCCACAGCCCCAAAGCAGTGAATACAAAATGGACAAAGGGGGTGGAGAAGCAAGCGAAACACTAAGCATTTAGTACTTACTGCTCCTGAGCTTGGAGGAGTTGTCAAAGTAGGAGAAGAGTGAGTCAAGCTCGTCAGGACAGAAGAGAGAGTCGCGGCGGGCCTCCGAGCCGCTGGCAGCTACGTTAGGGATAATGGGAGGCGAAGGGTGTAATTTGAGTAGCAGGGTGGGGAGTTTTAGGGTTGGCGGTGAGAGCAGGGGTTAGTCCAGGAGCACAGAACAGCCAGGGGAGGATAGAAAGAGAGAGAGAGAGTGTGAACAAGAGATTGAGGAAGAGGAGAGAGAGGAAAGCTGGGTGAAAGCAGAGAGAGTTAGACTACCAGCTCGGTCGACACTAGAAACGACAGACTACGAGAAGCAATGGGAGGCAAAGAGGGCTTAGACATATGCTGTTCACAGAGAACACACAGTATGCCAATGGGTGGACACTTCTCCACGGCAGTGCAAAAATCACACAAAGCATACAATAAAAAAGGTGGCCACAATCACAAATGACACTGGCTTTGCTCTATGGACGCTGTGTAATTTTGTTTCTAAAGACGCACTAAAAGTTCTGTTTCTGTGGTGGTAAAACAAAAACATCTAAACTCTGAAATCCTGTTGTATTTCTTTAGTAACCAAAGGAAATTTAGAAATTTAGAAGAAATGAAAAAGGAATTTGTAAAAATGTATTTAGACACTGAGAAAACATCCAACTTAAAATAGGAATTTTATATAAAACACTGCTCATCATCTATAAATGAGACATCAAAAACTACTGATCCAACAATGCCCAAGCCTTCATCAACTGACTTTTAATATCTCAGTTTTCAAAATGTAAACGTTACAGGTAAATACTGTATTAAGTCCTGACACTTTGTTGGACCTAGTGGTCTTAAATCCATCCAGCTAAAATTCAGTACACTTTTTAAAGGGAATTTGTGCGATTGCCAGACACCATCCAGGTCAGGATCAATGTCTTTGGTTGAGTTAGTTTGATACTATGAACCATCCGTTATTCATTAAGTTCAGAGATGAGGGAAAGGTTACAGAAAACACAAACTCTTGGATCGAAGGTGTGTCATGTTTGTTCTTTTTTTTTTTTACTGACCCGACTGTCCGGAGACGTTTGAACCAGGTCGGAGTTTGGGGGTGGGTGGTGGCGCTCTTGGGGGCAGGTGGTCAGAGCTGCTGCTCAGCCTCTTCTCCTGTTTGCTCAGAGAGACCACTTTGTTGCGAAGCTCCTCGTCTGACGGCCGGCGTACAAACCGGCGGTCCACGTATTTGGCTTTGATGTAGGCCTCCACCTCATGTCTGTTGGTAACAAGAAGCGCAGGGTTTTGTTTGTGAATAAGGTGAGACATTTAAGCTGGCTGTCAGGCTACTGCTGGCAAATGTTTACTACAGTTTATCTACTCAAAGATCAGTTTGATGCAGAAGCTGTACACCAACTGCAGAATTTATCACAATGAAGCCAAAGTCAAATTCTAGTCTATTAAGTTTTTTGTCAGACACAGAAAAAACACTAAATACCAGGACACAAATCAAGTGAGAAAATAATATTTATGTATCTACATTCCTGCAGAACTTACAAGTAGATATTTTGGTCTGAAAATACTTCTGTACCTTGGATCTCCTGGCTGTGGTTTTCTGGCTCCGAGCTCCTCTCGCCGAGCCTCATAGATCTGGTTGATCACTCCGTTTCCCAGTTCACACATCAACTGTGAAAGACGTACAATGAAATTAGAAATAAAAAAAAATCCATCTGGATAATCAACCAGGCAGTGAAATGTTTAATTCAGCTACACCTTCTACAATGATTGTCAAGCATATAAGAAAACAGATTAAGAAAAAATAAATGTGTGCAGTAATTTGTTTTTAGAACCTGATTAAAACTTTTATGTACACCAGTTTTTCCACACTCACCTTTAGTAATTCTGGCTCCCATGTATCCAAAGTCAAAGACCGAACTTTAGAGAAATGTACTCCCAGACTCCTGCAGAAAGAAGCATTAAGAAAGCACAATGACATTACTTGAAGACCATTATACTTTTCAACACACACGAGGGCAGTTTAAGGTTTAGCCACAAGGTGGAAATTGGGGTCTGCAGATTCATGGGTTTAATCACAAAAACCCAGAGGTTTTCAGATAAACATGCAGTACTCCAACAGCTCTATGCCTTTGTTACCATTTTGTTTATATTATTAAAATGATATAACTAGAGGGAAAGTGCGAGAGTGATTTGCAGAGGTCACAAATGGGGACCTTTGACCATAAATTTCTGAACCCACTCTGGTCCATTAGTTTTTCAGATTGTAGTGAGGAAGATAACCTGAATCCCTGGTGATTATTGCTTCATGGATATCATGGGACTGACCTGGTCACTGTTATGTAAATTAAAATTTGGCCTGAATGAATTTAATGTTTTACTCTGGCACAAGTAATTAAAGGCCGTCCCATCATCCTGAGCAGACTGGGTGTTCATAACAGTGAGTTTACATTTCATAAATCCCTGAGGACCAACATTTTGTACAAAGCCTTCACACGATGACCCTAATGGAAAACATTTTCCACAATTATGCCACCAGGCAATGACTACTTTTAATCCTTTCCAGTTTTCACTGAACAAAAATGAACTCAAAATGAACTGTATTCCTGCAAAGTGGTTTATAAACAAATATATTCTGCTGATATTAGTTCCCTCAGTTTATTAGTTCCTCTCAGTTTCTCCTTCCTGGAATAAACTTGAACTTAAAACAATTTCATGTAAAAGTTAAGGGCTAGTTTCATGACTTTGTATCTTAATTCGTTTTTTTTCTTTTTAGTCTGATATTTTCTATTTTTTGCATTTTCTGTCTCCTTCACAACTCTTTGTTATTGCAGGTTCTGCTTTTGCTGCCATTCTCATGTGTCTAGCTGTCCTTAACCTCAATATATTATGAGGATTACAGTACTTTACCTGTGGATACCAGAGCACTGTATGCAGAGGGTGATGCCCAGATTGATGCTGGCCCAGCGGGGGTCTGGCTGGCCACAGTCGCAGCAGCAGGTGTTTCCTGGGATGGCCAGGACCTTCTGCAGGGCACTCTCTCCTTTCAGTGATCTCTCCTTCGGCTCCCCACCTGAGTCCAGGCTCCCTGTCGACGTGGATGACTTCCTATCCAGCTTCTGGTATGAGAGAGACGGGGGAATGCACACAGACAGAGGGATGGTAAAGATTTATTAGGAGACAGGATGAAATTAAATGAAATTAAACTTTGTCTCTGTGGTGTAACTGGGGCATTGAGGAAAGGAAACTGGTGTTATATATAAAAACACAGGTTATTAAAGATTACTCATGATGTATTCATTGATTTATTTATCTAAAGTATTTGTGAATCCCTTCAACTATCCACTCAGTCTCAATGATTTGTTTTTACCTCGCCCTCATCTCCCTTGTCGCGGAAGGCGGTGGCAATGCTGTTCTGGACGGCTTTGATCCAAGCCTGTCGCAGCTTCTCTGAGTCTGCCTGCATCATACAGCTCCTGTTGGGACACAAAAGCATCACACAACTGTTGAATGTGTGTGTGTGTGTGTGTGTGTGTGTGTGTGTGTGTGTGTGTGTGCATATGGTAGGAGGTGGGTACACTGCTTACTCCACCTTCCCACCTTTAGTAACATATTCCAGTGCTCATTAGACTGACAGGGAGGGATACTTCACTGATTCAAACTTACTTGGTGGGTGACACCACTTCGAAACAGAAGCGACGCTCTATGTCCTCACAGTGTTTGACTGTACATAGTCTCAGATCTTCCACCACCACTGTCGGGTTGTCCTGAGGGGACAGCACAGCAGCGTTGGTTAAACACAATACACACACAATGACAGACAGCGCTGGACACCTAAGATTTTCCATATAACATTGTAAAAGGTGTTGCTTATACTTCTTTTATAACAGTAGTTATTTCTCCCTTAAATTCTTATATATTTTCTCCCTTAATATTTCAAATAGATTCAGCAACAAATAAAGCACTAGAAATATCTAAATGTTTGCCAATGTTTTCATCAAGCTCACTACCTGGGTCAATTTCTGTGACTATATCATAGGTTGATGTGGTTATCCCCTGCAGTCAGGGTGTAGAAAAAAAATGCAAAAAAATCCCTGCACGGCACGGTGCATGGAAATGGGTCACAACTGAGTAAACTGGCCAATTGTACTAATAATAATCAACAATATTTGACTATATTTGATCTGTGAAACAGCTTTGCACAGACATGTTTCTCATACTTTTCTTCAACATAATGGCTGCATCTTATTAAACAATTACACACAGAAATATATCTTCACATACAGCTGTGGTTTATCCTCCACTGAATGTCTGTTTTGAATACAGCATCCTGTTAAAAATACATGACTGTGTATTTGTGCTAGAAGTCAAACACATGCATATTTGATTGTGGTGCAGGGAGTCACTTGACATACCTTAAATTTCTTCTGGTAAACTAGCTGATTGTTCTGGATGGAGAACCAACGCCTGAAAGGAGATCACGAGAAAAACAAAGTCACACGCAGTTTCCAGTGACTCCAAAAATAACACGCTTTGACATGGTAATGTCTAGAGAGAGAGCTGATGATTAGAAACGTTTAGTCAGTTAGAGTTAGGGTTATGCTAGAAGTAATAATTATGGTATTCTAAAAATACCATAATACTATACATTTTGGAAGAAAGAAATCTGCAGAATTTAGTCAAAAAAACAATAATTCATTACATCTTTCAAAAACTACATTAATTGCTTTTGTTTATATTCACTAAATAAAATCATGAGAGGAGCAGGAATTCCAATCAAAGCCTCATCTGCACATGTCTTCTTGAGGTTCGTTGGGTCCAGAGGTATAAATACAACCTGAGTAATATGAGTCAACTTTAAAAGAAAGACGTCACGGGTTGGTATGATTGTCAGGAATGGTATTTTCACTTACATTTAATTGGTCAACTAATGTACAGCATTAACCTCTTCCTGCTAAATCCAACCCAATTATATTCTTGTGACCATGATAGGAAAATTCTGGTTACTTGCAGAAATGTTAAAATGTAAAGCACCTTTAATATCTCTATTCTAAATTTTGATGACGGTGCTTTACATCCATGATCAGCCCACCATAGCTATTCCTTATCATAAAATTGAATTTTAAATGTATTCATAAAGATGGTAATTGAACTATGTCTGTCGTACCTATTCCACGTCTTGAAGGCGTTGCTGGCCCTCTTAAAGAGATAACCCTCCATGGCGATGCCGTTGTCTGCATCAACATTGTACTCCAGCTTGGTGTCGTCATTCGAGAAGTCCTGAACAAAAGAGACAAGGAGAGAGAAAGATGGAAAGAATATCAAAGGGTTAGGAAATAAAGACAGAGAGCAAAGACAGAAAAGGTAAGAAAACATTTCCCACATTATCAACATTTAAAATGTTGATATTTTCCTTTGATCTAGTTTGATATTCTACTTTGATTTAGTTATTTTTTCTGGGGTGAGCAGTGACTCAGCACTTTTCACAAATAAGGGCCATTAGTCTCACTTGTGTTAAGTGACCTCGTACAAAGCAGCACTGCAAAGCTGCTTCTCACACTGACCTGAATGATGTTTCACACCAAGAACCAGGCGAGACAGAAACAACATGCACAGCTGATGCTTGCAGAGTTATAATCTACTCCAATAGACTACATGTGTTGCCTGAAAAAGGAGATTAAAAATACATCTACAAGAAATTCTTCTAACGTTGAGTTATACGCCACTTTACTGAGATTTGTCTTCACAGTGTCAAGGCTTCAGACTCTTTTAGTTTCTCCTTCATCCACATCCACCATGTCCAGTCTCCCCATTACGCTATACTTGCACACATTCATAAAACCATAAACAATCCCTAAATGAAGACTGAGGCCATATCAACAAATCACGGAGGAATGAAAAATGCCCTGAACAATGATATCATGAGGTATTAAGCTAGATAGTTAATGAGTTAGTTATTGTCCTCTAAGGAGTAAAGTTGCAAAGTGAGATTTCATGCTTCCTTTCTCTCACTGACTCTGCTGCTGCTGTAACCCAGTCTGGTGTTTTGTCATGGGACTGTCCCTGCGCCCGGTCTAGCTTTAACTACCTGAGCTGCTGCCACACTTTCCTAACACCCTCCCAGCTTTCTCAGCTTCAAGTGACATTGAACACCATAATGCATGTGTGTGTGTGTGTGTGTGTGTCCTTGGGGAGTCAATTTACACTGGGTGTCACCATGTCCACAACCAATTACTGCTCGAGGTCTGTTATTGTAATGAGCTGTGGAATCATCTTTGCTGTCGTCCTTCTAGAAACAGACAGGCCGGTCTGATTCACCTCGTCCTCCATTATGAAACCTATTAGATGTGCTGCTCTGATCATAATTCTATAAAACCAACTAATTGAAATGAGCTCAAATATTGAGAGCAATATTTACTTCATACAGTAGGTTTAACTTCAACTTTAATGGTCAATGGTCAAACTACTTTTTAAAAAGCACAAACTGCCTGTCACCAAAACAGACTATAGCATAAACAAAAATATACCACAGACAAATCCTTGTACAGTAAACTTGGTAAGTAAAATACATCAGCATTGATAATTATTTGTGCTGAGTGGAAATGACCTCAGTCGTTCAGCAGGTGGTGACAATGGCTACTATTTCCTGTTTACTTCCTGGAAAGCGACCAAGCTAAACATGCACATAAAGAGAGGACAAATACGTAAAGATTCTATAAATCCCTATTCTTGGTGGAGGAAACTATAAAATTGGTGAGAGCTTTTGCATCCTACTAATATTTTGACTGCATTCTGAGTCTTGAAATTGACTGAAATTGAGGTGAAAGCACGTAGCATAAAGTGTATTCAGACATTTACACTAATCTAAACATGTGTGCTTCATGAAACTTCAGTCTGACAAGCAACCTAAAATCTACACGTTGCAGACTACAGTGACACTCAACAGTCTACAGGTATATATACTGTATGTGTGTTTGATGTAGAAGTATAATCACTGTGTGCTTCAACATCACTTCTCTCAGTCTCTCTTTAATTCTATTGCACGTTGTCTGCTTGTGCATGGATGTTGCCTAGATGTAACCTGAGCAAAAGCTTAAGATACCATGGTGTATCAGATGGATGCACACACAGACAGGCACAATTTTCCAGCATGACATACACTAGGACAACAACACAGGTTATTTTGGATGCACAAGGGGAACAACATGTGTCTGTATTAAGCTTCTGAACAGAAAGACAATGGAAAGTACCAGTACAGGCATTCAACAAATCACCTTTTCCTAGAGGTGGGACAAAATTAGCCTCAGGAGAAGGGCTACACAATTCTCACATTTATTCTAATAACTAGTTTAAGCTAACAATGTACAGAAAAATAAGTCACACTGATGCATTATGAATAACTCAGAACCTCAATATGATGACACCACCACTGACCTCTTTGATACATGTGTGTCTTAATTCACACATGTACATACACACACACAAGCTCAAATATCCATACAACCATACACAATCCTAATTAAGACAGAGGCCAAAGAATGAAACACATATAGTGCAACACTGTTGCTGTCATGTGAAAACCTTTCTGGTTCTCTTGTTTCAACTATGGGTTGAGACATTTCTGTGACTGCTTGGGCCTGGGAAACCATTTTCAACCCTGTTACATACATTTAAAAACAGGTAGTGGTCAAACTATTGGTCAGGCTGTTGTTTTTCGTTCTTGAAACATTTTAGAGATGCAAGGTTTTCGCCTGACAACAGAGATATGTTCACTTACTATCCAACAAGCAAAAAAGTGACTGCAAAGCAACAAACCACTCACAGACATCAGACCAGCAACCTGAGTTCATTGTAGCAAACTGGCACCAACAATGAGGCACTGAGATAAACATGCTGCATAATCAAGACACTTCAACACAAATGCATGTGTAACACTCTGAACAAACAGACCAAGGTGCAAAAAACTACACAAACACTGCAATGCAGTCTCTTAGCGTGTGCAGGAGAGGAGATGAGAGACAGGAGCAGGTAGGGTTACAAAACGGAAGTCAGATGGAAATCAATGCGGTAACTCTACGTACGGAGGTCGACCTCCAAGCGCAAAAGTTGCGGTAGTCAGAGTCGAGCTCAGTCACCTCCTAAAATGTCACACACAGCAAGAGAACAGATAAAAGAAATATGTATTTCCATACACACAGGAATTTTAGATATCATGGATTTGTCAAAATAAAAACTGGCGTACAGACAAGAGAAAACACTCAAGCTAAAGAGGCACAAACATAAACACAGACCATTACTATAAATAGCCACAGGCACGGAGACACTATCGTATGCATGGACACACACATACTCTGACTCAATTTTCCTCCTTTAGGTGCACTCACCAGATACCAAACATAGTGGAAGCGGCTGAAAATCTTCATTTTTCATAGATCTGATGGAGCGTGAGCCACCTTGTATGTGTGTGTGAGTGTTTCCCCGTGAGGCCGATGAATATTCGCTATCTCAAAGTCTCCCTGTGTAGCATCTCGAAGCCAGTCTGTGACTCTAAGCAGCGTGGCCTGTCCCTTCAACAAACTCTCTCCTCCTCCTCCTCTCCTGTGGCTGTGTAAGTCTATCAAAAGTTTCGTCACTGCCTCTACTGCTCCTCCTCCCGAGGCCTCATGCGCTAAGTGAAGGTCACCTGTGTCTGTGTGTGTGTGTGTGTGTGTGTGTGTGTGTGTGTGTGTGTGTGTGTGTGTGTGTGTGATGCTTGTGTGACTGTTGGGTTAGAATAATCAAGTGGGCCGTGCAGAAGAGCTCGGGCATCAAACATTTATACTGACTTCAGCTTAACAGACGTGCATTCAGCGTTTCCCCTCACTCGTGTGTGTGTAAATAAAGTAGTCAATCCCTTAACCATGCTGAATGTCTGTAATGTTTGAGCCTTTAAAATGTGTGACTGTTAAGAAATTCTGGCTTATTATCACAGAAAAACAATCAGTCCATTTTAATACCATAGCTAGTTCAAAACCAATGACATTTTGTTTCTTTACGAGATAAGACAGAAAAATCATGAAGTCAGCAGCCTGTCTCTCTCTCCTGCAGCACCATTGTGACACTGTCATGCCCTGTGGTCACAGTGCAGCAGCTGAATAATGCACACAGGGAGATAGGAAGCATACAAACACAACCTTACGACCCCCTCTAACTCTCATGAGGATAGAAGGTTTCATTAATTCAATGATAATGGGAAAGGTTTATAATATAAAATATCCTAAATGTAAAGGTTTCAGTGTCAGGCATACAACACATAATGACATTCATTCATTAAATACTAACAATTCACCAATGACTTAACAAGACTTCTGGCTTTCAAAACTCACCCTCTGGCTCACACTCAGGTATAAAAGAAACATTCTCTGCACAGTGCCCAGTTTCACAACACTGCCAGTGTGCCCAACCTTCACACATTTTTCAACTTCTAAGTGATGAGGATAGCACCACAAGTAAACGACTTGCATCACCAACGCTGTTTTGTTAATGTTGATGCAAATGAGCCTAGTCAATAAGGCTGATATAGATCATCAGATCAGTTTATACTAATTACACTTCATTAAATCAGCATTGTATGTTCTATTACAAGGTGGTAAAGTAGCTTGATGGGTAACAGACCCAATCATAAAAGGCCACAGATATGGTCCCTGGCACAGCGAGTACAAGTCCATATACAGACCTGAGAAAATAATGCTAAACCCCAACCTGGTCACTCACTTCAAGTCCGCCTAAGGAAGAGTATCAGCCTAATATTACATTAAATAACATTTGTGAACTCTGACCTGCAACATTGGGGAAATATTAATGTTGGGGATTTTTCATTTCCTACATTTCTTTTCCACTGCACTTGTAGGACATCATGCCCATACTGAGTCTATTAATATGCTTCACTTCATTCAACTGGACACCTTTGAGAGAGAACACAGAGATATGTGATAGAGACCATCCTTCTTGCCCTTAGTAAGCAAATACCAAACATACTTTAGTTGGTTTAACATCTGTAAATAACTGAGCACAAGACAAGCAGCATGATACAGAGTGGAAAGTCTTGGGCAATGAGGCATAATGGTGTCAAAACACTTAATTTGATTAATGAATTGAGGGTGACATATACACACATTAACTGCAAAAGGCACAAGGACACGCATGGCACCATCATGCAAGTTGCCAATTTAATGTCATGTCGAATTAGCTCGCTTGTCTCACTACAAATGATGTGAGCTGCAGAGGAGGAGTCCAAGCAGTTACAGCTAAGTGTACAGTATCTATCCAACCATGCAAACATGACACAGAAATGACAGTGAGGGGAAAAAAAGGAAGAGTAACACTGCTTACCTGCAGAGCAGCCTGAAGTGAGTAGAAGAAGAAGAGATGGGGAAAAGAAGAGCAGTAGTAGAAGAACAGAAGAGACAGTTGGTTAGGAGTGTCTGTGTATAAACAGCCAGACGAGAAAGAGCAGTGGGAGCGAGACAATGTAAAAATAGCATCTAGATAAATTGAGGGAGGGGAGGTGGAGGATAGGTGCTCAAGGACAGGCGGAAGTTGGCACACGTACCATCACTGACTGAGCAAGAGGGAAGAGAGAGAGCGAGAGAGGACGAGAGGCCAAAGAAAAACACAGAGGGAGAAGGCAAGACACAAAAAAATACAAAACAACAGACAAACGAAAGGCAGACAAATGAACAGAGGCCCAGCAGCTGGGTAAAGAACTGGCAGATGTTGTCTGGAGTTAATGGCGCTGTGTCATGTACAATTAAAGCTAAGGGCAATTAATCACCACCACATATTGTAACATAACACCCTACATCCTGCTCAACTTTTATTGTTGAGGGTTCCTAGAAGAGATCAGTGTGTCCAAAATGAACAGAAAGCAGAAATGTTTTTTGATATCTAGGAAACGTTTAGGGGTAAAAAATGCTCTGACAGTTTTGAGTACCCAATATCTGTTATTGCCTCTTTATATGTCAAAACCTGTGGTGCACCCTTCTAGTAGGCAACACATCAAAAAGTGTGACTCATTGACCAGAGATGGGAGAGTACTGAAACCCAACCTTGTTTGTTTGGAAACAGGTTTCCGTCAGCCGTCAATAATGTATGGGCGTGTGGCTGAGATCATCCTTAGGGATCACCTTACCAAGGCAACTGCAAGAAATGTGGGTGCTTTATTTGATTCTGGCCTTTGTTTAGATGAGGAGGTAAAAAAGGTAGTTCAGTCATGTTTCTTTCAATTTTAATTGGTTCAAAATGCTGCTGCTAGGATCACCGCTTCAAGAAAATGAGATCATATAACTTCAATTCTGCATTGATTTAAAAACATTATTGTTGACCTTCAAGCTTTTACATGACCAGGCCCCTAATTATATCAAAGATCTACTAAACCCTTATGAGCCTGGGCGCCCTCTTAGATCGACTCAGATCTGCTCAGGCTTTCTGGTCATTCTCTGGGGCCGAATGGTAAACGAGGGCTATCTGGCTTTTGCAGTTCGGCCCCCAAACTCTGGAGTGACCTACCTGCTGAGATTAGGTTTGCCAAATCTGTCACTGCTTTTAAATCTCTTCTTACAACATTACTTTTTAAAAAAAAGCTTTTATCTCTGAGTGAATTTTATTTAATTTAATTTTATCTATATTTTATTAATATTGTTTTATTGTATTTTAACTTTATGTGAACGTTGTCAAGAACAGCTGTATATAAATAAAGTGTATTATTATTATTATTATTACCCCTGAGGACAGAGTACTACCTCCATTCATTCAAATAATGTACATGTACAGTAAATGGCTGAAATCAATGGCTTTAGTATATGAATGCTCCCTTGGGCAAATTATTTTATATGTAATATCTCTTTCAATAGCAAATAATTGATTTGTCATTGGAATTTTATTCAACCAGACAATATAATATTATAGCCTGGTGGTACCAACTGAGGGACGTTGTGATTAGTGGGTAAGAGCACCTGGTAGTGGGGTATAAGGTAAGTCCTGTGAGATCCCAGCAGAGTGCTGAGGGTTTACTTTTAATGGGAGGAGGCCTGAGAGTAATAAGAAAGGCTTTGTGACCAAATGCAAGAGGATCTACCAGCCATAAAGTTACAACACACGCAAGAGCACACACAGAATATATGAGTGTGTGTTTACATTTCAGTGTTATTCAGGTTGCTATGCAGAGGAACGCAGGATAAAGTTGTGATGATTTTCATTCACAATTGCGCACTTACTTATGTTGTATTTTAGTTTGCATGTGCTTTGTACATTTGTGTTTAAATTTAAGTGAAGATGGGACCATATTGAGTGAGTGTACCTTTTGCTGGATGGTAGAGTGTTTCTGCTCCATGTCCCTCTTCTCTTTGGCAGCATCCACCACCAGCTGGTCCAACTGCAAGAGACAGAACAACTGATTACTGAAGCTTACCAAACCACCTGGTCACACGTATTTAAATCAAAACAGCATGAACAAATTTTCACAAACACATTTTTTGAGGTTTTTCTTTTCAGAAATGGCATTTCCTGTATTGGGTAAATTCAACAGGACTTAAACCCAAAATGACCCAACAAATAATTTCATTCTTATATTCAAAATATGAACTCATCACATTCTTTCTTTTGATTTATCTCACGGAATGATAAACGAAAAAGCAGGTAAGAACGGTAGGTGGTCTGACAGTTTTCCAATCTAACGCCATTAAAATGAAAGACTTTTTTTGTCAACTGCACTTAAAAAGGTGTACGTATGTGTGCACTGATGCTTCTTTATTTCCTTTTCCAATCTTGAGAGCATAAACAACTTCTCTACAGGCCACATTGAGACAAGACAGGCCTTCTCCTCTAAACAAAATGGACCGTGCTTCAGAGGATTCATCATGTGTGAAATTGGATGGTGGATGATTGATTCTCCTCATCCCCACGAGTAACCATCGCATGTAGAGAGGAAAACAAAGGATCTTTTGAGCAGAGAGGAAAGCAAGAAATGAAAAATGGACTTCAATAAAATGCTGGAGGTCATAGGGTGATGCCGAAAATATGCCAGTTTGCCTTACAGCAGTGAAATTCAACTCTGTGCCTGTTTTTAGCCTGTTGCCACAATGTGACCTAAATCATGTCTCGAGCCTCAAACACAAAAGGATCAGTATCTGCATCTTAAACATGAGTGTTGCATGTTTACTACAATTTAGCCGTGTTCATCATATGCTTCTACTGCCTGTGGTGACTTTGCAGACGCCAGTTACTGTACCACAACTTCAAGCTAAATGGCAAATCATACTAAGTGGTTAGAGAGAAGCCAGTGTGTCAAATGATACAGAAGAGGGCGGAACATTTAACTTCCTTTCTGATGCCGTAAAGTTTTGCATTGTAGCTTTTAAAAGCTAATATTTTCAGTAAAATACCATTATACTTACTCTCTGCTTAATTGACTTTCACAAAATATATTACTTTTGAGGAAAATATGAAAAAATGCTGCCACTGGAATGATTTTAGAGACAGCATTTGAGGGAGCCGGGTCTTTTGTTTTGTTTAGAGAGGAAATGGGTGGACAGCAGAGGGGCAGGCTGATAACATCAGATGGGAAATGTTTTCCCCTGTCTCACCATAACAACTAGTCCAGTCCAGTCCATGCCGCCTATCTGCTTCTATCTGTATCTGCAAGGCAGGTGTGTGTGTAGCTACCCACATATTTTGTGATAGTGACTCACTTTAACTTTAACATCTTATCTATCTCACTATGCAGTCCCCACTGACGATGTCAGCAGAGACAATTGCCTCAAATGTTTCATTCTGCCGGCGTTTGTTGCTTGCTGACCACAATGAGGCATTTTGGTCACTCGGCCTTCTGCTCACATCTGTCTCGACATGTATCTACGATGACAAACTGCATGATTCATGGAAAAGATACAAAGCATCCTTTTGAATGATATATTCACTCTACATGTGTTCGACCCTGAGGCTTTGTGTCATGGAATGAAATCAGCACAAAATCTTATTTTTAGAGGCAGTCTAGAGACTAGGATGGAAAAAGTAGCATATTTAATATGAATCATACAGTGGTCATTCATTCATTCAGATGATATTTCCGTATTTTAGTGTCTCATCATCCCCCTACTGTATCAGTTACTGAGCTGTTGTCTATAAGCCGGCTCATTAACAACAGCCACAGGAACATTACTGTAACAGTTTAAGTTTTAATTTTCAGGTTACCAAGTAAAACAACACTGTTGGCAATATCATGCAAGACAACTATACGTCAGCCATTTGTTTACCTCCCACCTCTATCATCTCACTACTTTAATTATAGAATAAAATACCAAAATATACTAGTATTAATTTTCCCACCCTTGATCACTTTCTCATTGGTAACAGGGATCAAGTCATATTCTCAGACCTGTTGACAGCTCCTCCACACCTCCCTGCACAGCCTCTCCACTTTCTTCAGCTTCATGATGGAGAGAAGAAAAGAAATACAAATCCACAATCCTCTTGTCACAGCTTCCCACAGCTTGGGCCTCTGATCTTCTTCCCCTTTCAGTTTTGCACTGCTCCAAATTCAGTGGGACAAGCTTACAATCCAGACAACGCAGTTACACTTCAGTTGTTCATCGGTTTCCCTCTATCTCTCTTTCCCTCCCTCTCCACGATCTGGTTTCTAAAACAGTCTTTTGCTCTTCTCTCCCTTTTTCCTCACACAATCCTTGCAGTCTTTTGAGTGTTGAGGGCTTATAGTCCATGCCCTTCCATTCTACTTCAATCACTTTTTGCTTTGAGAAGATTACATTCTGCTTCTTATCCCTTCCTAAAATCTGTTTTTCAAAGTGGGTCCTGTCTTCCCCCTTTTCTTTTCCCGGCACTCTTTGGTTCTTTCTGTCAACTTCTTGATCGTACCGACGTCAGATGGTTCAAACTTCAGAGAACGAGTGTTAGAAACCACAGTCTCCTCTCCAATCCAATTTAGAGGTCCTGACTCTTCAGATCTGGCTTTAAAAAATTGTCTTTTTTTCCATTTCTCAAATGAAAAAAAAAACCCTGTTTGGTTCCTTTTTGTCAGTTTTCTGTTGGTCCAAACATCAGAAAAACATGTTTACAAGCTACACTTTTCTCTTCAGCAGTTCCCTCTACTCTCCAGCTCCCCACTCCATGGCTGGACTCTTGTCTTTCTTGGTCTTGCGCCCAATTTTGAGAAATATCATCCTCTCATTCAGCTCTCCTTCTGCTCCAGCCTCAGAGTTTATACTCCACAACCTTCAGCATCAATCTTGGGTTTCTTTTCTCAGCTCAGCTGACTGTCAACCCTATGAGTCTGACTGTGGGAAAACCTTTTTCCAGCCCTCTGGTTGCTTTCTTCCTCATTCCTGCTCACTGTAACAGCAGCTTCACTCTGATTACCATCTTAAAGCCACATTCGGGCCATCCTCTGGCTGAGAGGGAAGGCTCTGTTTATCAGAGGATGCACACAGACACACACAGAGCTGAAATGTGACGAAAAGATAGCAGCAGGCAGACACACACAAAGAGGAGAGAGAGGTCGTCTGGAGGTGAAGGCAGAAGGTCAAAGTGCAGTTGTACTGCTTCCTAATGATGCCAGTGTTAACCCAGTACCACTTATGTACACACTAAGAAGATGTTACATTTCAGAGTCATCACCTGAAACACTCCCTCCCCCAAGCTCTAAATGAACAGGAACGCTGGTTAGGTAATCGAACCATATTGTCCTCGTCTAATAATAAGTGTTTACCCTTGACGGTGCACTGGTATGTAAACTCAGCTAACATTTATTCCGCTACTTGGCTCAAAATAGATTCATGTTTGTTTATGTTGCAGTCGCGAGTTTATACTGTATGTTCTAATAACATTGCAAGTGTTGTCCAGGACTAGCGTAGCGTTTATTATTACATTTTAATTAAATGAAAGAAGTGAAACTGAGAGCATAGAGCATGAATAGTTGTTTTGGCTGACAAAGTTAACGCAGCGTTATATAATACCTTCTGACAACAAATAAATGCAATAGCGGATACAATATAAAATTGACAAATTATAATAAAATATATGTCTGTTAGTTCAAAAAGATAAAATAAGATAATCCTTAATTAATCCCTCAGCAGGGAAATTTGCATGATGTAATAATAAAAAATGTAATAAAATGTAATAAAAAGATAAATAAATGTAATAAAAACTGTTTTACACATATTTCTTATCTTATATATTATTACATCAACAAAACACGAGTGATACAATGTTGAGTAAATAAGTAATATTGACCAAGAAAAATAGATTTCTTTTACATCATCACTCATTATTGTTATCAAAAACGACATGTCAAGTTTTACATACAAATATGTTTAAATACATGTTTATAAAATTATGCTTACAAAATTAGCTTATCACAACAAGTTGAGCAACAATCTGTCCATTTAGCAAGAAGACTTTAAATTTAGCTGGTTGCCAAGTGTTCAATTTCAGCATTTCTGTAGTTCATTTCCTCAGAGAACACAAAGCACTGTATAACTGCTGCTGAGGCTTAGTGTTTAAGTGACTGTCAAACGTCTTGATGCACACAGATACTGCATGGGTGACTGACTGTTTGTGTGTGCATACTGTAGCCTGTACCTGTCCTCCGAGCAGTTTCATTAGAGGTTGTAGTTCACTGAAGAGGTCATATCCTTGGTGGAAGAATGTCAGGTGGGCGTACATGAAGGACAACATCTGTGGATGATAGTGAATATTCAGAGAGAACATCAGGCTGCTGCACAGATCATTTGATGAGTAAGAAAAAGCATACTTACTGATTTCAGGATTTCTGATCTTCTCTTGGATTGTAGCACATTGATCTGTAACGAACAAAAACAAAACAGTGAAAAGTAGGAAGGGGTTTTTATTATTGATGCTTTTCAGTAATACTGAAATAAGAAAAACTCAAACACACAAGAACACATGCAAAATCTACAGTGTATATAGTATCATATAGAGAAAAATGCACTGAGAGAAAGACAGTGGCAGAAGGGGAGAGAAAAGGAGAGACAAAAAAGACAGAAAGAAAGAACATAAGACTGATGGGGAAATGCGCTAAGATGCTGGAGATTAAACAAAAAATAACTTCTTAAGAAGAAAAGGGCAAATGAAAGAAATTAGACAAGCGTGAAATGAGTTGAACTGAAGTAGAAAAATCCCACCATCACCCCAAGCATTACTGGACAGCAGTTCCTAGTACCGGCACCAGGAGGAGCTCCATGTCTCATGTTTAACCTAAGGATGCTGTCATAGTCTGTGTTACCTATCATCTACATTGCCCTGCTACATTCATTGTGGCCTTCTGTCTCTCTCTCTCTCTCTGTCTCTCTCTCTGCTTGTGTGTGTGTGTGTGTGTGTGTGTGTGTGTGTGTGTGTGTGTGTGTGTGTGTTTGTGCATGTGTGTAGAAGCCTCTTCCTCAGCTTCCTTCAGCTAATTACCACTGTGCCGCACATCTGGCAGGGGAGGTTATCTTAGGTTAATGTTGCAACGTAGGGATAAGTTATGGCAGGTTGTAAACACAGACAGTGGTGCTAACCAGCTTCATTGTGACTGACTGGAACTAGGGTTAGACTGACTACTGGCTGTGTGACAGTAGAGTCACTGACTGAGTGTGCTGGATGCATTTGGCTACTACAGAAGGCTTTTTTAACACTCTGCCTCATGCTTATGGATTAACCAGGGTCCAGTTGTTTTTCTTCTTTGTGGTCACGAATGTAGGGGCACCACATTTCGATCCACTGAATAAAAGTTCAAATCATTGTTGTGGCCAGCATATTTAATTTTTTTTGCCAAGGCCCTTTTCCTTGGCAACACTAACCACACTAGTGTTTGTACACAGATGTAACTCCCACCCAGGAAAGGAAGCGTATTTTTCCGTCTCCTAGCCGCAGTGGCTGGTGCATCACAACTTTTACAAGCCCCCTCCTTTTCTCAATTACAGTCAATTAGTAGTTTTGACTGGAGTAGCACCTCTAAACGATGGTTGTTTAACCAGCAAAGTGCAAACACAACTGCCACAAGCAAAATTTATGAGCATTTGGTTGGTAATCGGTTGGTAATCGGTGTGGTAATTCCACACTTGTAGGACTAAGTTTGAGCAAGATTTAGGCTTAAATTAGTCACTATTCAGGCATGGGAAATTTCAGGTTTGTTAAGTTCTGCAAACATACTCCCTCCTTTATCTCTGGTGTTAATTGCACTTCCGCTTTTCTGTGCTATGTGTGTATTCAAATTTTAGGCATTGGTTTGTTTGTCAGTGGTGATAACATATTGGTCAGGATGAAGTGAGACGGCATAATGTTATTACATGTACATGTTTTTTCTAGGCTTGACCAATAGTCAACATGACAAACCCAGTTCAGTATTTTATGATCCAGCTCTACGTGGCACAGCATGATAAAAGAGACTCCATTCTTAAAATGTTATGAATGCAAGCCTGGCTTACAACCTCTCTCATATATTTTCCTCTCACTCTACCATCTTGCATGTCACTGTAAACTGTACACTGTATAATTAAGCAAAAATGCCACAAAAACAATCTAAAAAGAACAAAAAAATAAAGCTGAAATCTGTCTCAAATGTTTCCTGCAAGCACAGCTGCAGAAGTTAGCAGCATTTAAAAAGTGCTGACAGCACTACCCAAATGTTAAACTTTAAGGGAGACCTATTTAAAATCAGCTGTGCTAGCTGCTGGGCTTATAGATTTCCTATAAGCAGACTAACAGGCAAGATAAAAACTCAACTAATTTCTCACAGCCAGGCTTCATTTTATGAGAGAGTGATTATGCAGTGGGCCACTGGAGCAGACCGCCAAACCTATTTTGAAACCTGCTTTTGGGTTTTCTTTTCAAAATCTAATTTTGGAGCAAACTGTGCCCCATACAACAATGTCTGTTCCTTTGGAGAGAGATTCAATAACAGGGCTGGCAGCTGCCTTATCAGAAAGCACAAAGCATTCATCATCAGTGCTACTGTGGCCAAGAGGAGAGGCCTAGGGCTCAGCTGATGTATTCAATGATACATGAGCAGATTTTATAGTGAAAGGTCAGAGTACAAGACATCTGTGTGAGTTTGACAGAAAAAAGGTCAAACGGATCTAAACAGATTGACAAATTTAAGTACAAGAAGAAGGAACATGTTTGCACAGAAGGAGATATGCAGTGTTTTATTTCCTTCTGCACAGACGATTCAACTTCTGAAAAGTCTTAAGATATCTCATTAATGAAATTGTAAATTTTGACTCATTTTGAATTCAGTAGTTTTTCTTCAAATGTTGGATATAATGGGGCAGTATTCTTCAAGTACTTTTAGACCTGAGAGTTTTATTTTGAACAGGGAATACAAAAAAAAATTTTCTGTTGTTTTCTTGTGTCCTTCCTCCTTCTGCTTTCTTCTGCTTCTGCTAGTTCTCAAATGATCTTACCTAAAAATATGAATAATTTCTCCACCACAGTGCTTCTTCTGTCATAGGAACAATGTGCAATAATGTTTTTACTGACCATAACCTGTCAAACTATTCAATTGATTTTTCTGTAGTCACTTTACACCAGCCTAGGGGCTAATGTGAGGCCTAATGTGAAAATGAATATGAACTCCTAAATATGCTTCAATAGAACAATGAAATATATAATAAGCACGTTATTAATCCATTTATGCAAATGCATATAGATGTAGTATGCCACTATATACTATCACGTCACTGTTCACGGCAAGACAAAAATCTAAAACTACCCTCTTCTTCAGCTAGTCCTGTCAACACTGTTACAACTACTTCTCCTGCTGCTCTCTCAGTGTCCTGTTGATGCTTCTGCTACAACTCTTTTTGAGCCAAATCCACTCTGATGTGGTAAACTGGAACATGACAGGTGGATGAGTTTGGGTGTTTCACTTTGGATGTAACAGAATGAAACACAGCTGCTGTTCTTTCTTCTCTGTGCCACATCAGCATTTTCAACCTGACTCAGCATTTTAAGTTCCATATCCAAATCCATGTTGGCTTGGCTACAGTGCACAGAGAAATATTGTGCGTAACGGTGTGTAGCTGAGCTTCTCTGTTAAAAAGCTGCATGTCAGCAATCTACTGCTGTAAATAGTCCGGTTGAAAACTGAATCACTTAAACCCAATGTATTGTTTCAATGCGCTGCAAAATGTGGACTAAAATGAGACTCCGCATTAAAGGAATTCCATGATTACAGCATGCACTGTAATAAAATCAACAATATAAATAAAACACACTCATGCCACTGCTTCTTGAAATGTGCAGCTAGTCCACCGTTTCTGTGCAAAATAAGACTTCTCTTCTTCTTGACATCTCTTGCGAGTTTTGTTGATACTTGTCACTTACAGAGTGCTATAATTTAAATCCCTAAGTGACTTTTTGTACCTGTAAGACGTAGTCGAGGACGATGTGTCGGAAGCACTTGCGTGTGGCAGTGAGGATGTTGGTGGCCTCCTCCACCTCATGCTGCTTGTTGCGGGGAGCCTGGGCGTTCTTGATCAGTGCTGCCTCTTTTTCCTCGCTCACTTTGTCAAATTGCTTCTTGGCTTCTTTGAACTTACGAATGTCACTGGCAAAGGGAGGGAGGGGACAGAGGTTTACAAACACATTCAATTCAGGGCTTATTGTACAATAATTTATTAGTATGTGGGAGTGTAAATGGGGAAATCAAGTTTAAGAAAAAATTAGGTTGTGAGAATAAAGGTTTTACAAATTAGTTTTTCCAGTCTTTTGCTGTTGATCACTAACCTAAACACTAAAAATACGCCTTCTTACCTGAGCTAGGTGGAAATAGCCTTAGATGGTGCCACAAATATATAAAGTAGTACAACAACAACACACAATTTAAGGATGAAGCTTAATGGGTTTGACAAACTCTATGACCAAGGTCAAATAAGACATGTCCCTTTGTTGTCTACAATCCTGTGAGGGGAAAGGTCAAATGTTAAAGAAAGCAAAGTTATCTCAGGATACCAAGCAACACAACCACGGTCAGGCAACAGGAACACCCAAAGGTTAAAGGTGATTTCATAAATCTTGGTCAGCTGGAAATCCGAGAAGGTCAAAACAAATTAAATCATTTGCTTAAACTATTTGACCCAGGTCTTGTGTTCTGGCCATGAAAGTGACTGGACAGAACCACTTATCTTGGGGAGGACAAAGTACTCAAAAAAAGTTCTTTGGTGTGTTTTGAGAATGAGAAAGTGAGATTAATATTTGATTGCTGCAAGGTAGTGAGTAATTATGATGGAACGTGTTTCCCGGCTTTCTCTGAGAAGTATGGGTGCTGCTGATGTGGGTGTTCAGTCTTGGTATGCCAGGGGCAAAAGCTGCTAATCCTTATAATGAAATAAACCTATGCTTCATGCACTTATACAAGCAGTCTGGAATTCAGTGCTGTATTAGGTCTTGAGGGAGATATGAGGTCTTGATTTGACTAGAAAATATTATTATATATACATTATTATATATAATGTAATTTAATGTCCTTACATGACCTGTCTGGATACTCGCCCATCAAATATGTGACATCCCTCCAGCTTCTACTTTATGTTCAGAAATGAGTAGGCCTTCTGTATTCAAAATCCATTACACTTTTCCTCCTACATGGATTTAAAGTACAAGTATATTAAGTTCCCATCAGATATGTCCAGTGTTCCTTATTTTAAGTTGATCTGGATACAAGCAAGAGTAAAATGTAAATGTGGCTTGTTCTCCAGAGAGACGACACAAAAAGTAAATTTAGGCCATTCTTCAGGAGCTCAGATTGCTCAGAGATATAACCAGCTTTATTTGTCTTTATTCAGTTAATACTCACTCTTTGACAAATGTTTGAAGCTGGGTCTTGATTGATCTCTGGGCCTGATCGAATAATATCTGTGAAGAAAGAAAGAAAGAGTAAATGCTCCTTTCTGTTTAGCTTATCTCTAGTTAGTGGAACAATTCAAGCATCTTAAACATCTTAAGGCACTTCTCTTAGAAAGCAGCAAAAAGCTGATGAATGTATTCACTTTCCAGGCCACAGGATGTTTTGCAAGTCAGCATTCAGCACCTCTGTTTGGGAGGATTTTTGTTAACATCACAGGGTGCAATTAAGCTGCTAAATTTACACAAACAAGCTCACTTTGTAAACTCCCCTCATAAAGACATGAACACGAGAAGTGACGCAATTTCCTTATTCTTGGTAGTGCACGCTTTCTAAAAAATGAGCTACTAAGCAAAAGGCCCGACACACACATTCCCTAAATCTATCTTCAGTGCAATTTCAGACAAGACAATACGCAGAATGTGGCTGGGAGAGGCTACCAGTGACGAACAGATTGAGCACTGTGTTTGAGAGGATCATGTGCTGAAAGATCGCTGAGTGGCAAAAACCTATCTGACAGTCAGCTGACGTGACCACAGTCCCCACTGTTGAGTCACAGTCGCAGGCCTGCACTGTGGCTCCTGGAGGCTTTCAGGGGTCTAGTCAAGGAAGCTAATAAGAAGAGAAAGACCCCGCTGTTGAGTGATGGTTTTTGGGATACTAGTTAAGATGACATATACAGTATCTTACTTGACCTGGGAGTGTTACAGTCTGGCTTAAAGGTGGAACACAGACTGTCTATAGAACCCAGTTCAACCAAAAACTAGCCAAAATCTCTCATTGAAATGATACATGTGTAATGATTGTAAACAGAAATGTTTAACGTATTCATCCCAAGGAAAAAGTTTAATGCTGCTTTCAGTTTGAACAGATACATGAATAATGTTAAATTTATCCATTTAGAAACATTAGTTTTCCTAAGAAAAACATGACTAAAATTACAGATTAATCAGCTTTTTTTTAATGAATTTAATGAATCCATTAATTGCTTGCCTTATAAATTGGCAGAAAATTGTAAAAAAATAAAATAAAAAATGAAATGCCGACAATTTCTTGGAGTCCAAGGTGTCAAATTCAAAATTACAATGGCATTTTGCTAGAAAAATTACTAAATTATTATTTGATGATAAAAACAATAGTAGCCAATTAGTTTTCTGTCAATCTACTAATAAATTAATAAAATAAATACATCTAAATAAAAGTGTCTTTAACTTATTTTACCATTCTCTTGAGCCACTAAACGTGGTGTTAGTGGTTGCATTAAGTGATTAATTGTATCAATTAGTGATGGACAGAATAGGTCTTTTTAACATGTGTAATTAATAACAATAATGACTGCATCCAATGTAGGTGTGCCAGTGACAGGTGCTTTGTGTTGTTGTGCATTCTGGGACACTTTAATGGCTTCATTCATGTTGTTAGTTACAGTACATGTATGCCTTTCCTGCTATGACAAGTCAAAATGTCTTCCATGTGTAAAGCTTATAAATAAATGGTTGAGTGTTCATCATTCACATTTAAAGTTGTTGAAATTCATGATCTAAACAAATAATTTTAGGGATGCACAGGTAGCGCAGGGGTAAAGTTCCCATCCACAACCACAAAGACCGTTAAAGGTTCAAATCCCAGCAGCAGCACCCCCGGCTTAGTAGTTTGTTCTAACATGTCTCAGACAGTGTGATGCTGGCTGGGAACTCACTCTGAACATGTTATGCAAAGCTAACAGAAACAAGACATGACAAGGGAGATCAAGAAAAGAACGTCCACTGTAGAACAAAAGCCTGTAGCTCACCCCATGCACCCTTTCTGTGTTTGAGGGATTCTTAATGAGAGGCCAAACAGAGGAAAGTTGTGTCTCCATTTCTCAATGTCAGTGTCATGCCTACTAGAGACTGCCAACTGAGGAGGCCAACAAGAGGACAAGAACAGCCACATAATCAGATATGTCCTACTGGGCTCCTTGGAGAGTTTAGTGGGGGACAAGAGAGGATAAAGCAATGGATGAGGTGTCATGTTTATTCATTGTCCAGGACCTAGTGGTTAGAAGTGAAGTGCATTAGATGACCAAGCTGTAAAACCTGTAAGGCCAATAGAGTACTTATATTAATCTGAACGAAGCCTAGAATGGTTCATCTTGTAGTTCAGCTGTCTCCAGGATGACAACCGAATCGTAAAAAGTTGACCATGACCATGTTTACCTCAGTAACGCATTATTTATTCCAACAGATAAACACTCCACAATATGGGAGGCAGGGAATAGATCATTTGAAATCCCACCTGGAAGTTTTATTATAGCCATTTTCCTCTACTTCTGAATAAAGCATGAAAGCACTTGAAGGTTAAAATTGCTCAACACCACCCTGACATTATTGCTAATCCTCTATAAAGCATTTCTTGTACACTCTCCGCTTCTTTCTCAAACTAGTGGCCATCCTCTCACAGACCCATTTCCTCTGTCTTGGAGTCTGCGGCTGTCCTTCCCAGCAGTAAATAAATGCTCTGACAGATAAAGAGCTGTTCCAGACTGTCAGCCCAGCTGAGTTTTGTCATCACCCAGCTGTTAAGAGAAAAAGCATCACAATACATCCGGTTTCACATGGCAGTGATAGCATACCGTGTGATAGTTGATCATCTCCTGCAGGCTCTCAGCAAACTTTGTGAGACTCGACTGTGGAGAGGAAAGAAGGACAGCCATGAAGGCAGGCAGAGACAGAATGTCACCAGGTATTCTTATTACAATAAAGCACAGACAATCACACAATAACAATGAAAACGAGGCCTATATTAAGACAAGGTTCCACAAATAAATAAAATGTGATGAAATCTAAAGTGCTCCTGCATGCGACATCACAGACACAAACTCTTGCGTCAGACAGGTAAGGCTATAAGGAAACTGTGTCTGTTTTTGGAGACACAATAGCACTTTGGTAAAGAATTCCTTTGGTTACGTTACTCCCTTCAAATACATGCCGTGGCTGAACTTCAAACCCAAGGGAGAGGCACTGAGCAAAATACACAAAGGCAGACAGGAAGTGCTTGCCTCGCCATGCAAAAATCATATGAGAAAACAAAACAAAACAAAACATCTGACCTCGGCAAGACCCAGCGGACAGTACAAGGTTTTACTAGGCTTTTTTAAATTAAGATTTATTCTGGCAATGTCATCAACTCAAGGATGAAAACACTTTACTTAAAAAAGACTAGACAAAATGGTAGTGCGTGCATACAGAGAGGAAGTACAGGCCTCCTTATATCTGGGAACTAGGAAGAGGTCAGTCATGGTTTTACACTGTACAGGTTTTTTATTTTACTATTATTAAATAACTTAACTTGATATTAAATTATATTAAAAATGCCAAAAAGAGGCCTGCCCCCTCACATGGAAAAAAAGAAGGAAACAAGCCCATACTGTGACAGTACAAATGCTGGTGACAATCTATGATTGAGATGGAGCCAGGTTGTGTTTTTGTTTACCTCAATGACTTCATCTTTGGTGGACTGCTGGGCTAGCTCCCGGATTCCGTTAACAAACTGCTTGTTGGCTGCATTGTAGGCTTTTCCAGCATCAATCATCCCAATACACAACTTCACCAACTACAGAGAGAAAGACAAAGAGGCAAATGCTTAGGGAGAAAAAAAAGAGAGGAATTAAGAAATGCAGTAATAAGACAGAAGTGGAGAGAAGATGATAACACTTGAGTGAAGAGAAACAAGAAATGGTTCTGGTCATTTCTTCAGGGCATCCCCTCTTATTAAAAACACTTGAAGTTTGCTGCTAAAAACAGATTCAGGAATCGTACATATATATTTGGTGGAACTTAGTCAGTTTCTTGGTAATTAACAACAGGCACTTTCCCTTCTGACTCATTGAGGTCAAAGATAATTCCAGGTTATGTAAACTCACAACAAATGCTGGCCGTTCTCCATTCACTCCCACGCAGGAGATGACACACAGCCTGAATGTGCCTCTGCAGCCAAAGCAGCTAAATAACTCAACTAAAAATGCTAATCTTGAGCAAATTCTTAATAGATTATTAAGTGATCAACAGTCATTTAATAAATAAAAGCTGATAAAATACAAAATGCTTGTTCCTCCTTTAGGAAAGCCTTATTTAAACAATTGACGTTGGGAATTCTGCAGCAAAACAAGTTAATTAGAGACTTGAATCAGAAATGAAATAGAATAAAAGTAAATTATTTTAATCATATATCAAACTCCTCTATAGAACGCAACATATTGATTTTTCATTTAGTCCCAAACATATAACTGTCTAAGACACAAAGTTCAGATGGTAGAAGATAACTTTAGAAGTGACCCATTAGGTGCACATCTTTTATGCAAGCAACTATTAAATATCAACTATTAAAATCTGCTTTCTCCACTGTACCTATGCTCTGTTCCAGGTGGACATACACTGAGTTGCCAGTTTGTTAGGTGCATCCAGCTAAAACTACTGCAGTCTAATATAACAGCCCTTATTTTGTCCATTGCATTTATATCAATAAGAGTAGACTAAATGACAAATGTACAATGCAACAGCACCACAAACTGCAGCTTCCAAAATGACAAACAACTGAATCAACACCTTTCTAAACATTTATGACTTATGTTTTAACATAAACTGAACATAATAACCTTCCTGAAGGTAGGATTTGTTGCAGGATTGTTGTATTAGACTGCCTTAGTTTTAGCTAGGTGCACCTAATAAACTGACAACTGGGTGTATTTATAGTTATATGAGATACAGAGCAGATTTAATAATAATAATGGCACAGTTAAAAGTCTGTTTACATTTCACAACATGGCAGTGTGTGTACATGTCAGGCAGGTAGAGACCTACAAGAAAAAGTTGAACCCTGGTCTCTCGACTCCACCCATAAAAACGTACACACTCAAACACACATACACACTATCCCAGCCATACTCATGCAGGCAAACACACCCACTCTCCAGCAGATCCTTCCTCTCCAGAGCAAGAGGGGAAGTGAGGCTGGGGCTGAGTCACAGAGGTGGGGTGAGGAGGAGGGTGGGACTCTGCAAGACTGTAAGTCCAGGAACAATGAACTGGGATCTTCCAAGGTCTCAACCTCAGCTAGTGGACATACTCTCAGCTCTGCGGGGATCCGCTGGGAGATTGGTTTGCTATCAGGCCAGGATACAACTACAGATTAACACTAGTTTGTTTGTTTGTTTGGTTTATTAGTTTAGTCTAGTTCATTTGAGAAAAGTAAGCAAGATGAACTGTGATGCAGCTCACTTGGAGTGAGAATGTAATCTGAACCAGCTACAGGAAACAACACCAAAAGGCAAGAATTTATTGGCATTAAAAACAAGGGTTCCCATGTGAGAGTTAGCCGTTAGTTAGAAAGTCAAGCATAACAAAAAGAAGCCAAAACACACTCTGTTTATATTCAGCAAATCACACTATAGATGGCAAACTATGTCAAAGACAACACAAGATCATCCTGATCTTACTATCATTTATTTAATGTTTATTTGTATAGGAACAAGTATGTAGCATAAACCAATGCCACACGCATTTATAGCCTAAGCTAATTTGCAATGCCGGTCCCTAGATGGGCCTTTAAAATACATAAACCTCAACAACAAATACACAAGAAACAGTACAAAACAAAACTCAGAACACAGACAAAAAAATACAAGACACAAACTAATACAATAAAGCCTCATATCATTCATGACTACATGACTCAGTTTGAGTTTAAAATGATCTCAGTCAGGATGCAGTTTGAGTTCTGTAGATACGGAATTCTACAGACAGAAAAAGCTGTTCGTCCAAGTTGTTGTTGACACCACCTAAAACCTAAATCTCTAGTATTATGGCACCCAAAAGGTTTTTTGGGAACAGAACAGATTCTAACAGTCACCATTTTTATGATTTTGATTTAAAAAATTTGATTGTTAGATTAAAAGATGATTACATGCTACTTGACAAAATACTCATAGAGCGAATTAATTAGGCACAGGTAAACCACCATTTGGCTGGCAGTTGGTGTTAATTTCCCACTGTGTTGGCAATGAACAGAGATGTGTGATCTGCTCCAAAATAACTTGGTAGATCTGAAACACTCAGTGAGTAAATTGTGCAATTACAGTAAATACTACGGTATAATGGGTGTCATACCTTTGAAACACGCACACACACCCACATATTTCATCAAAGTGCAAGCAAGGTGCACAGTGTCTATATTAGAGTCTTCTCAAAAGCAGTCTACCAGGGGATATACTGGGGACAAGGCCAGGGACAAACCTACAACTTTCCACTTACAGGACGGCCTCCGTAGCTGCCAGTTCACACAGTAGAACAAATGAACAATTAAGCGATGTTTTTCATGGGTGGTACTCACTTTGTCCAGCTTGGATTCCAACTCACACACATCCCCCTCCACTTCCTCTATGGTGGCTCTGCGGGGAAAGAAAAAAAAAAAGCAATTGAAATTAAGTGTAACCATGACTCAATATACTGTCAACTTCACTGGCATGGAGAGGCATTCATATGTTGAAAACAAGACAAAAGACACACTGCAGGGGAATCCTTATGAAAAGAACATGAACTCCCTCTGTACCCATTTGGTTTACCACATCATTACCATTTTCCCCACTTAGCATCTGTCCTGCATCCACTGTATACAGACTAATGAAGTAAGAATGTTTTAAGATAAAAATAAAACATGTCAGCTTACTCTATATTACACTTTCTTCACAAGCGAAGGCATTTAATGTTCCACATGACAATACTCGGTAAGTACACATAAAAAGCATTAGAGCAACATAATTACCACTGACATCATATCTTGATTACCAAATTTTTCTGATCATAGTCTATGATTATGGGACAAACATTTGCCCGACTGTTGCATCCTGTGTTTAAAAATTGTCAAGTTGTTGATGTAACAATTCAATGTCACAAGCATGCCCATATTCTACAATTATAGCCTCTGAAAACTGCAAGTGTAAGACGTGATATCATACCCTCTTACAGTACTGACACAAGCACGTGCAGAAACATACACCATTAGAGGCAGCCAGACTGAGAGCTGCCATTTTGGGTAATGCCGCAGGGCTAGAGTCAGGTCTGGCATTCTGCCCTTCAAAACGTGACAAGGCACAGCTTGGTTCTCCACAGGATCAACAGCCTATGAGCATGTGAGTGCCACGACAGGGGAAGAAGAAACTCACAGACCTCATCCCAGCACGGGCTTGGGAATTCATCTGCGCTCATTTTTGATAATAATCTGAGCTGTTTACCGTTACTGTGACATAACTCCAATGTAGGAAAGGTACACAAACAGCTGGTGAGTGGCTCTACTACAGTAGAACATTTTCAGCAGAGGTAGAACACAATAAATAAGATAAGAACAACCACGACTAATAATGTATGAAGATACTTTACACTACTCAAGTATACATTAGCAGGAAAGATACTTGCTGGGCTTGAACTCAGGTGCACATAATAATTACAACACTAGGGCAGTTCATCACCTTAGTAATTATTACTATCCAATATATATGTTGGTGACTTCAGCCACATTAAAAAGATTTAACTGTGCTACTTTTCCACCCTATTAAATTAAAAACATTGTATTAAGTTCATATAATTCGAGCTGATAGAAACTGAATGTATGACAGAACAACTTTACTATGGTGTTTAGTTTTTAGTTTGGTAATAATCTGCAGAAAGGCAAGTTTACTCTCTACAGAACAGGGACACAGGAATAGTTTCCATCTACTGGTGCAGTTGGAGCACTCTGTCCTTTTCTATCTATCATTTCTTGTAAAACGGATTATCTAGATTTCAGGCTAATTATGCTAATGCCCTCAATGTAAATCGCTGGAGATAAGAACATTAATTTAATGCTTTAATGTAAATGTCGTTGCTTCCATTCAAGGGAAAACTCTCGTGATGTCGTGCAGTACTGTGTGTGTGTGTGTGTGTGTGTGTGAGTGAGAGAGTGTCTGTGCGTCGTGTGTCAGCCGAAAGCAAAGGGATTATGAGTGACACCCCGCAGTAGCAGTGGATGGCATTCCCCAAACACCCCCCCAGCTCTTTGTCCTTCCGTATGGTGTCATACCAACAGCTGCCAACATCTGGTCACTGTCAGGGAAAAACAAGAGGCTGACTGAGCTAGCTGAGTGCTTTCAACTAGAGGTACTAGGATGACAGATTCTTGTGTACATGTACAGATTTTTTTACAGTATGTATGCAGCGTGTTTTATACTGTATACTGAATCTAAGGTATTGTATTGGCATGTGAATAAAAGGTCCTGGGAAACATAAGTAGTCTTTTGATTTCACTGTTACTTGACAGAACAATGACTCACTATATGTCATCACTCCATTTACAATTAATCCACCTAAACAATACACACTAAGCACCAATATCTTCAGCGCTGGTGCTCCATTGCTGACCATGAGCTCAAACCTAGCTGGCTGGTTAATTCTTGCCCTGGCTGAAATGGATCAAAAATGTTTAGTCGCTGGCTATGCCACCTGAAGCAGGAAATAACGCAGTGTTGCAGCTATGTTTAATTAATAAGAAAAGCATGCACAGGTAGCAAGTTGAGTTGTGGGGATGCTAAAACCAAACTGTTGATCATGCAGAAACTGACATGATTTGGCTGAATACGTTTGTTGCTTGTCCCTTATAGGTGCTAACCCTACACTGCACAAAAGATGAACTGTATGGCAAAATAAACTTTACTCATACGAACCTAAACTTAAATAGCATAAACTGGTATCAGTTTAATAAATCTGTTATATCTTCTATGCTTTATAATTCAACAAACCTAGTTGAAGAGAAAAGGCAACATGGGAACAGTGTCACAGAGTTGCATCGTTTTCATTTTTATGAGATTCTGTTAACAAACCAAACAGTGGAATGAACTAAGGACTTAAGTAGACATGGAGGGCAAACTCAGGGTCAAAAGCAATAAAGATCTTGCCTCTCTCACACGGATACATTAATCCTGGTCAAAAGCTAAAGAGCATGTTACAAGCCCTGTTTGCCTTTGTCAGTTGCTACAAGTCCATTTCTTTGATGAATCACCCACAATCATGACTGTTTTGCTGACTGGCTCTAATGTCTAACTTCAAGAGGCCTATTCTTATATTTTTCTATATTTATACACTGGGCATTTTGCTGGTACAGATGAAATGAGTACCACAGTGGTGAGTACAAGCTACGATCCTTGGCCAGCATTACCAGCAAACAGAGGGAAGGGCCGAAGCATTCACAGAGTAGCATGTCCCAGATCAGTCTTCCCAGGAAGATTTGGGTGCAATCCTAAGGAAAACCATAAAGGGATATGGCAAATACACTGATATTAGCCCCACACAAAAGCCACCACAATACCTTCATTAAATCAATCAAAAAAAAGCTCTCTGATTGATGAATGGAAGCACGGACTTGCCAATTCTTCTCTAATTATCAATTTATATTTCTAAATATATACTGTAAGCATTTAAATCTAAGAATACTCTATTCTTCATTCTCTCATCATGCCTGTCCCTTTGTCCTTGATAAAAGCAATTGACCTTGTTTGCTCAGTTGTAGCTGCTCAGGGGCAAACAACCGGACACCTTCAGTGGGCAGCTCTCAGATGTGAATGTGTTTAACTGAGTGAATTGAAGGGAGGATGGCCTGGAAAAGGTCAGACACACTCAGTCATCTTTTCCTGGAAAAAATAATAGTTTAGAAAAATTAACCTAACTCAATCCAGTCAGTCACTCTCTGGCTTTCTATGCAACCACAAGAACATGACTATTTCCTTCTAATCTCGTAACTTGAGCCTGCAGGGTGAACTTGTGAAAGTGCTGACAGAGGATAAGGAAAGGAGGGGCCCTAGCAAAATGAAAATCTGGGCCATTGCCTCACAGCTCTGACCTTGGAGCATGTCCAGCCTGAGTCTGGATAATGAGCAGAAGAAGAAATCATGAGAGAGCGAGAGACACAGACTTTTAATTCTCACACACACACACACACACACACACACACACACACACACACACACACACACACACACACACACACACACACACACACACACACACACACACACACACACACACACCTTGAAAATATGTGGTGATATAGACTCATATAAAACATGGCACTGGTACAAGACAAAATACATTGCAATTACATATATCCTTGTGCAAATCACCCACACACACACTATATATATATATATATATATATACACATCATTGAACAACGAAGCACATATAAAAAGGAAATCACATGGTTTATACAAACAACAGACAAACAACCTTTAAATCTCTTAATCTCAAATTCTGAGACCATGATAACAACGAGTGTAAGTATTTGTAGGTAAGGTGTATTGAGGAGGAGACATCAGTAATGAGTTGATGCATTGGTTTGAAGTGCTGAATCTGAATTGACTCTTGATATCCAAACTAAGGGACAGCCTGAGAAAGTTTGGGGGGTAAAGAAAGCAAAGAGTCTGCTGATGGCTGCTAATTTTCATGCTCTCTGTCAGTCAGGGCAGAGATAGAGCCATCATACATTTTCGCAGTTTGAGAAAACTACTTTCTTATACTAGTGCTAAACAAGGCAATGAATGGGGTGAATAAACATTAGGGTTAGAACATTCAGACACACTTCCACATTCTCAACATTGCATTATGGTTATGTGTCAATAACCTTGCATCTCTCAACAGCACACATAGTGGAAGGTGGAAGGAGTAAATTCTAGCAGAAAAGTAAAAGGAAATAGCAACATATGATTACTAGCTTTTTCACTAAATGGAACGACATAAATTAGGGAAGTAAGACATCCTGGATTAAGTGCAGTTTGGGTGTGAGTGTGAGTGTGAAGCTGGGGCTAAATAAAGAGAGACGTGTGGTAAGAAGCAGACTACAGCCCATGAAAAGAAGAAGAAAAAACGTCTGCCTTCTAGACCACATCAGTGAGAAAGAGGCCAATTCAGCATCACTAAAGGAATGTTTGGGTCCTACTTCGCTTTAAGTTGACCAAGATCACGCAAAGGGACACTAATCCACAGTATACACCAGATAGAGGTCCACAAAACTGTACTTCCAGAAGAGAAGCCACCTGCTTGGATTAAAATTGTCTGGCTAATACATTTTGAGATTTGTTAGTTCTGATATTTGCACCACAATTAGCTGACCGTATTTTAATGAGTACCAATATCTCATAATATGACACTACTACCACACTTCTTTAACTGTCACTCAGCCTTATTGACATTATTATACATGTAAACTAATAACCTATCAAGAGCTGCCAGCTACACTAATTGTCAACATGAAATATTCTACTTTGGAAAATCCATTAAATGTGGATATCTGAGTGAGAATCTAATCAGCTCTACATGGTGTTAAAGGAATAACATTTTATTTAGTTTACATTATGGGCTGACTGAACCAGTTATCAGTGCTGTCATACATAGAAATATGTTTTTGATTATTTTAGTTTAGTTAAATGTCACAAAATCTGTGAAAAATGCTCATCACAATTACCCAGAGTCCAAGGTGACATCTTTAAATTGTTTGTTTTCTTGAACAGTCCAAATCTCAACAAGTCAACTTCCAATTATATATATAAAAAAAAAAAGAAAAAAGAAAAGCAGCAAATTTTCACATTTGAGAAGCTAGAACCAGCAGATTTTTGGTTGATTGTTCTTGATAAATTACTTCAAGTATAATCTATTGCCCAAAAAGATCAGCACACAATACCACCTTAAATTGTGACTGGTAGACTCTGCAGCAACACAGGGTTGCCCGGGAAACCACTCTGTGCATGTGTTATTTTAGCTACTTTGAGTAAACAGCTATATAAAAGTTTTATTTTAGTAGTATTCTTACATTGCCAACAACCAAAATTAACATCATAAATAGACAAAGCCTTAGATCCTTTCTGAGATACTAACCCTCCACCTATTAGTCAGAGCTGTGACTACATACTGTAGTAACATCTTCCAAAAAAACAAAGACGGGTAATTCTTTTGCAGTGATTCAGCGACCATGATCCAAAACAAAGAGTGCCGCCTCTCTGGCTCTGTGTGCACTCTGCATGCAGGAGGTAGGGAGGTAGTTGAACAGGTTTGTCGTCCACGCTGCCGACACAATAGAGTCTTCTGTGGGCCTGTGGCACAGACCTCCTCAGCACTTCAAACACATACGCTGACACTCAGACACCATCTGCTCTTCACATAGTTTCACTTTCCTCCTCAAATGAAGATATTTTCAAAATAATAATACAAATGCAGATGTTCTGCTGTTTAGGGATTGGCTGGTTTGACTGGAAATCTGTTTCCATTGGACAACATCTGAACAGCTACAAACGTCATATACAGCTTAAACGATTGGTCGATTAATTGATTAGTTGATCGGACAGAAAATGAATCTGTTCCAGCTTCTCAACTGTGAGGATCTGCTGCTTTTCTTTCTCTCATGTGACAGTAAACTGAATATCTTTGGGTCATGGACTATTGTTCAGACAAAAAAACATTATGAAGACTTCACCTTGGGCTTTTGAAAATTTCGATGGGCATTTTTCACAACTTTCTGACACAACAAACAAACAATATATTGATTCATCAAGATAATAATTAACCGATAACGAAAATACGTTTTAGTTGCAGCCTTGATGTCATAATAAATGTTCTGCCCCGGTCCCAAATGGAGTCATTTAATGTTAAGTATATTAAGTATCTGCCAGAGACAGTCCAATCCCATATTTATATTTCCCAACATAATCCAGCTGAAAACTTCACAGTTAGCCCAAAGCAGGCTGACTTCAAAATGACTATAACTAATCCCATTTAGACATGTCTGACGGTTGAATAGCTCTGCATTACAACTTTCCTTTGATGTTTTCTAATTATATTTCATATTTGTCATCTCTTCTTCCCTCTGGTGCTTATGCCGTCAATAATGTTTGAATATATAGAAAGAAGATTACACATGATGTTTGCTTTTTTGTTTGTAAATGAAATGAAAGTGGACCAGTGGGGATGAGTAAAGTTTATTCCACTGAATTGAAGTGACAGTGGTGGTAGTGGCGAACAATTCAACACTTTGAATGTGTTACTGTGGATGGACATGCAAAGAATGGGGTGAGCTTCAGTGCTGTGACGTAGATCCTGTAATTGTTAGACAGTGGGGGAGGGGGGGTCCCGCTGCGGTAAAACCCACCATTAGATGCACAAGCTTCAACAACATCAACAAGATGAGGTCATTACTTAAAGATGAACAGTTACACAGGCTCTTGGGAAGTTCTGCCTGTTGTTGTTATGATGAACATTTAGGCCAATTACGTATTTCTTAAACACGGTCAGCCCTGTCTTACACGAGGAAACACAGAGTGAGGAGAAGGTGGAAGTCATAACTACAGCGTTTTCAGTGTCTACAGTAAAGATTGATGAGTGACTGTGAACAACAGGCTAATATATTAATGTGTTCACACATTTACTCTGTAAGAGAGGAAACTTTAAATATTATCAAAAATGTTAAACAGGAGTAACTACCTTGACAGCTATAAACTAGGGGTGCAACTAACCATTATTTTCATTATCGATTCTTAATTAATCGAAAATAATTGATTAATCATCAGAGATGTCAGAAGTTGGTGAAAAACTCTCTTAACAATTTCCAAGGGGATGTCCTCAAATGTCTTCTTTTGTCCAACTAACAGCTTAAAACTCTAAGATATTCAGTTTCCAAACAAAAAGAAAACCCTTATATTTGAGAGGCTGGAATCAGAGAATGTTTGGTGTTTTCACTTTCACAATTACTTACATGATGAATTGATTACCAAAATAGTAGCTGAAGCATTTTCTGCAAATTGTTTCAGCTGTCAGCGCTCTGATCAAATAATGGTACAAATAATAGTTTAAGTATATCATATTGCCGATATTTTATTTACTATGCTACCCCATACCTACTGAAATACAACGGTGTCTAGAATTACGAACACAGCAGGAGTACAGTCAATCCTCACATTTCATTACCAGTTAATTGCCTTTATTAATAACCATTTAAAAGGAAATGGAGCGCAGCTCAATTAAATCAAACTGCAACAAGCCCAGCATGCTAACAAGCCTGCAGCCGGACTCCCATGGGAAACTAACCAGGGTGTTTCACAGTATGAACACTCCTCATCAGGCTCTGGGATCTGTATTAGAGGAGACTGCCAGTTATCTGCGGGCTCTACAGCTGCTGTCAATGACTCAGGGGAAACTGCAACTGGGGCCGTTCGACCAATGACTTCATGTCATGGCACTCAGCCGAGCTCAGAATCAGTAAAATCAATCAGGAGAAAGCAATCTAGTTATCATGATTAAGAAGCAAGCGAAGACAGAGGAAAAGGTTGCTGCTAAATACAGAAATTAGCTCACTTCTAGTCAGTTCATATCTACCAGATATAAAAAATATTTTGACCTCTTGGTGTAATGCTTCCTTCTGCAGCCCATTTAGAATCGGACACTGTAACATTTCAGTTCCACAGATGTTCAAAGTTTTATTCAATTAATTGGAAATGAATCATTATTGTTCTTGAAATACCAATACAAACGTACTGCTTACTTAATATGAAAACTATATTGCAAATGTTAGAGTCCTCTGGGACCTTGCAGGACAGAAAGGCAAATTAAATATGTAAAACATTTACTCCTAATACATGTGGGGAGAAAAGCCACGGTCCTCTGAAGGTAATTTTCAACTCCCATAGTTGAAGAGGAGCCAGGAAAGGCTGAGTCTAATGTCTATTCTCAAGTGGAAAACTAGGCTACTAGGGTTTACTGCCAAAAATACATAATTTTTGGAGTAGTGAATCTCTCCTCCAGGCTGAAAGCATGGTTTATGACCAAAGACAGCTTCCCAACTAAAATGAGGATGAGAGCAACAAAAAAAAAAAAAATATGTAGGGTGTGCCAAATTACCACTTGAAAACAACCCTCTCCACATTTGGGGGCTCCATATTCTCTGGCACAAAGTTGAAAGCAAACACCAAAATGGAAACAGATGTTGAGCAAGCGAGAGCTGCTCCACACTGGTGTATATTCTATGTTTTCATCCATTCTGTCTTTCTCTCCCGCTCTGTCCTCTTCTCTGGCCAAACATAACGAGTGGGGGATGGAAAAATAACAGTAAAACAATGGTGGTCGAAGTGGAAAACTGTGCTGTGAAAGTCTCTGATTAGTCCCAGCCCATCAGGATGAAGCTACAGTGGACTTGCAGTCAGGAAACTTTGAGATGAAGGTCAAAGGTCACTAAAAATATAGATAGAGATGGGGCTATGTGCTTAGCTGGACTCCTGGTTGCAGTGGACCATGGGAAGTGGCTTCCTATCACACTAACACGATCAAACACAAACTGGAGATTGTCCATAATTTGGATATTCAGGTGGTGTAGTTATCCTTTAAACTACAGAGACACATAGTAAAACACTGACAAAAATAACACATACTAGTATTGTGATTGCTTTTGCACAATGGTACATTTTGTGTACAATGAGTTGAAAATACTGTACAGAACTAAAGTGGTTTGTTTAGTAAAAACGGTGAACCATTTTTCACTAAAAAGAGCCTACATTTGGAAGCTGCAGTTAGAGAGGATGAGTAAGAGTCTAGTCTGGGGTGGGAACGTTTGGATAACAATGCAGTGCGAGGGAGAATACATGATGTTGGGTGATAGGTACTGTTGACTTTCTTTTCAAAATGTTCACTTCATCCAACAGGAAACATTTGACGCTAAGGAAACAAAGGAGAGGCAGGAGTACATTTCATTTGCAGAGACAAAGGGTGAGCTACTCCATTTTAAGGCAACAATCATTTGATCTATAAATGTCAGAAAAAAGTGAAAAAAATAATACAATGACATGTTTAAATTGCTCATTTTGTCTGACCAACAGTTCAAACCCCAAAATGTTCAGTTCACTATCACATAAGACAAGAGAAAATGTGAAAATCCTCACGATTGAGGAACTGGTACTGGTTAACGTTTGGGGTTTTTGATTGCAAAATGACATAAGCTATTAATTGATCAAATTAGTTCCCAATTAATTCTCTGCCAATCCACTAAAGATTAATAAACTGTTTCAGCTCTAAATTGTCTACAATCATCACCCAATTAATTCTCTGCCAATCCACTAAAGATTAATAAACTGTTTCAGCTCTAAGTTGTCTACAATCATCTGACCAATACATTTCATATGTGCAGCTGCACATGCACATTTTTTTTTTTTTAAAAGGTCCTGCACACCCCACAGGTGCTTTCATTTCTTCAAGCTAAGATCCACCTGCTCAGGATGAATGGGCAGAGCTATGCTGGAATAATGCAAGGTCACCAAAGGTCCACCCTAACCTTTTAATATTTCTGCAGCCTTCCTTCTTTCTTTCTTCATCACAGAAGTAAATCAGCTGACTTAGACATCCAGTCATACTGAGGTGTAGCAGTTTCCTCAATTCGATACTGGCCATTGTTGACTTACTATTTATTTATTAATACTCTGGGATCAAGCCTTGTACACAAATTACTGACTTTCAATAGGGAAGATGTATCATTTGATGTCTATGGGAAAAGGGTATCAATACTGAGAGTCATTGGTTAAAGGTTTCAGTTTCAGACAAACAATGTATGTTCACCACAGCCTCTGTCTGCGGCCCGGCTGAAGTAGTTTCCTAGCTGTGTTTGATAAAATCTACATCACTGACACACACAGCTTCAAACTGTCTGCAGTGACTCAGCGCTCTCTGTTATCGGAGATCAATCAAGTCTGAGTATGTATGATGATGATGATGATGCAAAGGAAGAAAGAAAGAGTACACAGACTAGATGCAACCAGAACTGGCATTCATACTAACTGCAATGCTATAAAGAAAAACTGGACTAATCAAATAGCTTGGCTGAACATACCCAATTTAGTATAAAGTATAATAATGACTGAGATCAGCATACCCCGGCAGTCTTGGTAATACACAGTACGTCACTAGAGTGTTAGACGAGCCGACTTCAAGTAACACAGCTGACTGGGACATTTTCCTTTATTCTGCTGCTCTGAAATCCTCTGATTAAAAAAAACTGTTCCATTCTTCTGCAAACAACTTTCTAACATCTGTTCCTCGTTTTTGTGAGAGAGGATGTTGCAGCAGCAGCAAAGGGAGCGGGGGCTGAAAGAGGAAGGAGGGAGACGATTTCTCCAATCTCTGGAAAACGAGTGAGGAGGAAGTTGAGAGAAAACATCCCAACATTTAGGCTTGATGAATTGAAAAAAAAAGAAGAAGTTGTGAGTGATGATGTTAGAAAAGACACTGCTGCCAGGAATACATCATATGAACACCCACCACCTGACAAAACTGCTGAAGAGCTCAATTACACTTTGACATGGACCCAACCGTTATTCAGAGGTCTTCTCTTCATGCAAATACTCACTAGTAAGTGAAATAATAAAAATGGCTGATAGTTGAAGGACGTACAACCTAATGTGGTTGGTGGGAGAAAAACTGTGAGCCCTGTACAGCTCAAATGATTAAATCAAGTAGTCGAATGAATCAGCAACTATGGCACTTAAGTCATTCTTTAAGCAAAAATGCATCGGATTCAGCCTCTTAAATGTGACTATTAGCTGCTTTTCTTTGTCTTTTACAATATCAAACTCAATAGTTTCAGGGTGTTAGAATATCTGAATATGTCAACATAAGCTTTGGGAAATTGTGACAGGCAATTTTATAATTTTCTGACATTTTATGTCCCATACAATTAATTGATTAATCAGGATTATAACTGACAGACTAACCTAGGATGGAAATAATTGTTAGTTGCAGTGTTGCTAGTGTCCTGTTCTGGCAGTATCAGCTGACAAAAGTATATAATTCCAGTTACATAAGGAAGAATGGTACAGTGTGATGTCCTTCACACAGTGAAAATTTAAAAAAGCTGGGATGTTATACAGTGTCGTACTGTGTGCTTGAAATTTTAAACAATGGCAAATTAAGGCTACTGGCACAGACAGTGACTTCCAACATTCATTTTTAATCTATATTCCCATCTTTACATAATTTATACACAGAAAAAGACTCTAGAACAGCTTGCTACTGCTCGTATGAGCTTACCACACTGGTCAGTGAGTTTATGTTTGGTTTCCTACCCCATCAGGCAGCCTCCCCGGCTGGCCCCAGCTTTCTTAGAGACAAAAATAGAAAAGTAGCAGGCAGCAAACAGCTAGCTAGTTACTGATGATTAGCTTAGGTTAGCAGACAGCTAGCTGGTTACTTTTCCCTGTGATAAATAAATAACCTCTAACCAGGACAAAAGCCTGGTTGTCATCACTCACCTGAACCGTGGGGAGTCCTTCAAACATTCCTCGAAATCCACAGTTATCTTCATTTTGCCGCAGTGAGTAAAACCGCAGACTTGCGCTCTCTTTGATTAAAGACAGTAACTAATCCAGGCTGAGTCTTTCTAGCTAATTAGCTTGTTTGCTAACGTTACTGTACCTCTGTCCGACCAGCTGGCTCCACTCTGTCACTGCTCTGCTAGCCAGCTAGCCTCAGAGGCCAGCAGCTACGATTAAAAAGTCGCGGCAATGCGACCATAAACGACTGTATGTTGAATGTATGATTGCCAAAAAACGCTACAAAAGTATTTCAGACGCAGCGGTCAGTCCTGAAGACAGAAAGTGTCGTCCGGTAGCTAGGTCATAGCAGCCAGTGGGAGAGGAGCTTTTCTTCAACGCACATACTACAGCCTCACACGAAGATCGTCTAAACTGGGAAAAGATGCATCACTATCCACCGCGCATGTGGCACGCTTCTGCGATCCAGTTTAAGGGAATGGCCTGAACTCTGGTCGGTTTATTGGTTTTTATAAAAAACATTAACAGAGAAAGAGTGGTTGTCACTGTTAATATAACGTCATAATACAAAATGATACAATAATACTGATGAATTTAATTTAAAAATAAGGGGGAAATGTCAGTCAGTAGCACACTGTGTGGGTAAGATTGCACACAGAAAATCACATCGTAGAGAGAACAGAAAGGACCACCCTGCCTGTGAGTCTATTTTATTTCAATTTAAGGAAATAAAGAATGTCTGTAATCCAACGAAAATGAGAGGAGGAGGATTTTAACCAAGATAAACATCTGGCAGAGTTCACATTCTATAATTAAAAACCTACACATTTAATAAGATTAGCCCAAACATTTTAGACTCACTTCATTTAAATTTCCTTTAAGGCCAACAACATAACGTAGAAGCTTTCTTGGCACTGTGGAGAAGGCTTTGACACAGCATTAAATGCTCAGGATGAGTCAGCTGATGATCACTCCTCAGTATAAGTAGAAATGGTGGGTAACAATGTTTATGTTGTTTTAACCATCCATGATTGGGTCTGATGATGAAGGCTCGATGTTCTCAGGAAGTTATGTTACACTGTGACTGATATAAATAGTTTTATGGGAGCTATATTTTCTGTGGTTTATCATCTTTATTTATGTTAAAGTCTATGTGTGTGTTATGTGTTACACCTTCTCTATCTGTTTGAAGGACAAATTTCCCCATAAGGACAATAATGTTGAACTAACCCAGAAGTGGGATGGGATTTTCTGTAGCATGTATATATAAAATCATTATTATTACAGCTTAATTATTAGCTCGCTCAATACTTCCATGCTTTGAAATCACCTGTGAAAAATAATGTTCATTCTGCTGGAACAGATTAACCGGGCGACGAAAACAAAGTAAGAGTGATCCCTCTGCCTTTTCCTACACGATCTTAGTGTCAGTTGACAGGCGCTTCCTCATCCATTGAAATTAGCGTTGACGCCGCCAGGACGTCCTCCTCATTTCTTACTCCACTTTTTCCTCACTCTGTGGGTTTCATCAAACAATCACTCCACACGCACAAAATCTCGTTGTAGTAAAACGTTAACAAGACAAATACATTCATCATTTGACATTTTATCCAAGGGTGAAACAAATATGTCGACCGCTTGCGTTGAAAACGCTGTTTTGCTGTTGAAGGAAACACCAGATGCGTTCATTCTTAGCTGTAAACCCACTCTAGACCAAACATGCAGGATAATCCTTGCACGAACACGGTCTCCTGCTTTATCCTATTAGAATTACTAGAAATCCTACGGGAATGAAAGATGCGATGGGCAACAGCGCCACCTGGTGGCAAGAGAGAATCGCTGTTATTTAAAGTGACAAGTGGAGAAGGACTTTTTACTCAAGTAGCCTATACATATATTTTTGAGGTAGACGACTGTTATATTTAAGTCAGACTAAATTAAGATTTATAATGGAGCATATTTCAGATTTGGAATGGTACTTCTATTAAAGCAACAGATGATGATTAGTTGAATAAAACTGAATGTGTATGGATTTGACTCATTTACGGATTAAAAATATGTTGGTTTATTTGCTGTTTGGCACATGATGACAACAGATGGGAGGTCTAGTTCACTTATAGTAGCTTGTCATTTTCGTCAAGAGAAAAGGAAAGGAAAAAAACATCAAAACTGGAAAAAAGAAAAAGTAGTTTGCCATTTGTTCGGGGAGACAAGCTGTGTGATTCCAGTCTTCTGGAGGCTTTATTCAGGCAGACGGTGTCAGAGAGATACCTGCACGGTTGGTCCTGATCTTCTGCATCATTCAGCTTTAAAAGGTATCTGACTCTTCACATCAAACATAAGCCACAACAGTTGTTGTTCCTAACAACATTTGTTTAATGACAGGAGACAAAAACAAAACCGAATACACACAATCTGATGATTAAGAACATGCAAACTGGAAATACAAAAACACATGGATTTTGACATCTGCGTCATGTTGAGACAGACATACAGTGAAAAGTCATGAAACTGCTTAACAGTCTGTCATCCTTAGAAAACAAACCAAACAGGGCAGAAGTGGCGCAAAAACAAAAAGCGAGACGGTGGACACGTGAGGAAAAAGAAAAACGGCACAAAAGTAAACGGCAACATAGAGCATAGCCAGTTCATTTTACACACATGTACATAAATACATAAGAGGCACATTTGACAGGTAATAACCACCGACAGGGTGATCACGTCAGTCATGTTTTGGACGATGTTGTCCTTTTGTCTTAAGTGAGAAGATAAACCAATCATATCAGCTTCTCTGCTGTTGTCTTTTCTCTACAATAAGCATGTGATAATTAACTGCTCGGATGGGAGCTTGTTGGTGGAAATGGTCGAAAGGAAGTTGCTTTTTAACCTTTAATGCAGAGAGAAAACGCCACCAAGTACTAAACTACAAGATCAAATAAACTGCAAAGGGACGTTTGCAGAAGTCATACCATCGGTCTGTGATCTATTGTGTTTCCATAACACAGAGCTCAACTCTTTCAATCACAGTGAGTAATTAAAGGGTCCACCAAAAATTAAGAGATCGCAACACAAGACATACTTGGGGTTCCTACACGCTTTTCTCTCAGGGCATTCAGTTCTTCCATCGATTCCATCAAGTGAGGTCATACAGTGTGTAGCTGAGGATAACTACCCAGAAACTGACAGTCAACAACAACTTCAAGAGTGCAATTTAGGTTGCACCAGCATCATTGTCTTTTTTCATCAATACTTTTGTCAAATCCTACAATTTCTTAAGACTTTGTAGTAACTTTCTTGACACTTGTAGGAACCCCAGACATTACAAAAACCTTGAAACGCCTCCAATAAGCTTTAGTGGTTAACTCCACCGCCAACATCTGCTTTAACTAAAGTCAGTAGCATCAATAACAACCCTTTCTTTGACATTCCCAAGCTGCGTCGTACAAGACACTTAAGTAGATCAGACAACATTAAATAAAGCGTGATGGAGCCAGGTGAGAAATGAAAACATAAACTTGATGATTGTACCTTCCTCAAAAGAATTTACTCACCAGTTCTGTCTGGTGAGGCTCCCATGCAATGAGAAATTGAATATACAAGTCATTTGAGCGAGAGCACAGTGAGCGCTGGTTTCTTCTTTGTCAGATCTACATCAGTGCCTGGTGCTGAAAGCGGTCTCTGTTTATCAGTAGCAGGTGCTATACCTCAGGTGTGGGACTTCAATACTGTCCCTCCTACTATCTTAGAGAGATAAAGTGTCTTGAGAGCCAATTTCATTACCTTACTGCTATGGCAGTTCTGCGTTCTTCTTCCACAAAAACTGATGTACAGGAGCAGGAATTGCAAATCTTTGTAAATGCTGACTTTTTATTGAAAAAGACGTCTTCATAGACAACTTCTATGCCACATTTATCAGAGGATTTGATTTGGAAAACAGCCTACAGTCTGGTTCTGTGAGGTATACATGTTTTTAAAATTGCCGGAATTTGAAATGAGGTTTTGTGTGGTGTTCTTGCTTGTGAAGAGAGATGTCCTGGGACAAAAGTCAGCAAAGTTCCAATATAATACTTAGAATTGTGTTGTTTTACTTGATCTTAAGCAAAAGGCAATACAGCTGACTACACGCATCAAAGTGAGACACCACAGCATACATGTGTCAATTAATAGTATTGTTATAGTATTCTTGGTTGTATGATGCCACATTTTGATTTTTTGAATAATGAAATTTAGATTATGTAGGTTATGTTGTCTTGTACTATTAGACTAATATATAGCTCCTAAATTATCATAACAACATTATGCCACTGTGGATGTCTTACCTGAATTACCAGGTAAGTCATGGGGCAAGAACCTAACTGGTCATTACGGTGTCCAACTTTCATCACAAAACGTACTGAAGGAGAAAAGGAAATGCAACAGAGTGGTGGGTCACAAAGCAAAATAAAAATAAAAAGCCGTTTGATGTGCACCCAGTGTAAGTGCTGTCGTCACGTCTCAGATATGCCTTTAGTGAGGCCGTGGGGTTTCCCCTGGCTTCCTCCAGGGCTGACGTACTGGCTCTGGGGACTGTGGAGCAGCCAGACCGAAGTCCTGCAGCTTTTTTGTCTTGTGTTTTTTTTTTTTTTTTTAAAAAGGCCTTGATCCTCCTTTCAGGGTCAGAATCACATATTCTTCAGTGCGATGACAGTCCAGAGGAGGAAATTCTTGGCAACAGGAGAGGGAGGAGGAGGAGGAGGAGGAGGAGGAGGAGGAAGCAACAGTCTTCACTTGTGTGTTGCACTGATTCTGGGAGTTAAAAACCAGTGTGTTTGAAGGTTATATTGCACTGTTCTAAGGAATAGTAGAGACAGACAGGTGACCGGGAGGTTATTGGCTGTTAGGGGTCGTTATATGGGTGGTGAAGCGGTGTCTGCTGTACGGCCCAGCGTTAAAACACAGAGCGCAGTGGCATTGTCTATCTGCATCTTGAGCTGACACACAGGGCTGAAGGTGGGAGACGGGCCTCATCTATGAGTCCAGAGAATCAGCTGGAGAACGAACAAGAGACAAACAGACGTGAGAATAGAAAGATAGACACACCTAGAAAAAAACAGAAATGTCAATTACCCCAATTTCTTTTCTGCTCTTTGTACTTTGATCTTCTGAATGGAGTAGCGAGTGGAAATTGAACAGATTCATGATTAAAATGTGTTTGATCGCTTCCACAAAAAACTCAACATTGAGTTTCATAACTCAAAAATTCAGTCCTTGCATATTTTACGTCTGAGGACTGACTACTGCACAAAGAGCTGTTGGCCTTATAGAAGCCAGTCTAAATCTCCTTTGTGTTATGAAGTATTAGAAGGCATGTCCAAAACAGGTTTGCTAGACTGGCATCAGGGCAGGTCAAGGTAATTTTAAACTGATGAGTATGCATTAAATAAAGCCCAATCCTTCATTATAAACCATTGTGCTCATGTACACAATGGGTCATAATAGCGTTTCATTTAAAACACTGGAACCTCCTGCTGATGCAGAGCTTTGTGAGTAAATGAACTACAGGGCGGCACAAACAAACAGCAGCCAGCAGTTTAATCTAATGACATCAACGCTGACAGCGTGCATCAGTGCATAAAACCATTATTTCTGAACCTCTTCACTTCAGCTATATTTTGCGAGGTGTACTACACAACTATGCCTCTTTCCACATACTGTAAAAAAAAACCAAAACTGTTGGACTGGAAACTGTCCAAATTATTTATCCCGATATGCGCAGGAACACAGCCTTCCTCTCCTTACCTTCCTGTGGCGGGTCAACATTGATCTCCTCTGTCTCCTCCGTGTCGTCCCTCATCTCTTCGTCCGCATCTTCGTCATCTTCTAGCTCGCTGGCAATGAGCTGGCGGGCCAGCTTGATGTTCATGCCCTCGTTGTAGTGCATCTTCCTCATCATCTGAAAATGCTTCTTTTTGGCTGCAGAGGAGGATACAATTGAAATTGTTTAATTTGCCAAAAGCAATGGGTGCATGCAGAATTTAGAGTGGTTAATTATAGTGCTGGCAAAGTACAGCTATATTGATAAAAACAACAACCTTTCATCATTATCCACATAAAGTCTGCTGAGCATCCGTGCACTTTTTCACATTCACACAAGGAAGTTACTCAGTAAAAATATTCACTTGCATCTCTATTGTTTCTATGACAAACTTACTTTAAAAAGGGGCCAAACTCAAAATAGGACACAGTGAGGCAACTTGTGAGGCCTCATTTGGAAAACAATAACTTTCAAGTGTTTGCTACGACCTCAAGATGGATGGTAATTGCACTGAAATAAGGTAAAAGGAGGGTGTGACAGGTGGAGATGCCAAGCAAACAGTGAAGGTTAGAATGAGGTCATTTCATCCTGGCACCGCAGTGCAGCTCTTAGGCAGAAGTCAGAATCAGTATCAGCCATTTTATTTTGTCAGTGCTTGTCTTGAAATAGCTTTACTGGCACATATCTGCAAACAGAGTATGTCTTGTATTTTGTGTTGGCCCCACAAAGAACTATACATGAGAAAATATTTAATGTAAAACATCCCTACACTCTCTTGAATCAGCACGTCTCCATCTGCAACACTAAAACTGATCTTCAAACTTTCCTATAGGTGGCACAAGCTGGCAGCTCTAGAGCTGTGTCAAAAACTGCCGGGGCTACAGCTCTGCAGTTGGATTACATCGATCAGGGTTTCCAGACTGTTCTCTTGCTTTTACCTGCATAGCTCAGATATTAATGTGAAACAACAGACAAGCATGGACACTCTGCTGGCAAAATGTATTCTGAAATTCTGAGTGTGTGTGCTATGCATCTCAACTGACATCTCTGTATCTGATCTCTATCTGAGAGAGAGAGAGAGAGAGAGAGAGAGAGAGAGAGAGAGAGAGAGAGAGAGAGCGAGAGTGCGAGAGAGAGAGAGAGTGTGTATAGTGCACATAGAAGGGCAAGGTCAGAGAACGGACACTGTGTGTGTGTGTGTGTGTGTGTGTGTGTGTGTGTGTGTGTGTGTGTGTGTGTCTTGAGGGAAGTCAGCAAAAGGTCAAGAGTGCTCCATCCTTCTCCACTAGCACTTCACTGTGGACTATCACTCTGCATTTAGTCACCCTCACAGCTGCAGAGGACCCTTTGTGTTAAGGTGGAATGTATATGAACAGGTGAACTGTGAGATGCACTCACCACCATTACAAACAAACAGCCGTTACCATGGATACTGACATACTCTCTCTCAATCAGAGTGTGCTGCTTAATGTTGAAACAATAACACAATGTCATTAACATAAGAATCAGCTGAAACTACATAAATGAAGGCCCTAGTAGGTGTGAATGTCCATGTTTACCTTGTTCTTCAGGAGTGAGCTCCTCCACCTCCTCCTCGCTGCTCTCTTCTTCTTCTTCTTCTTCTTCTTCCTTCACAAAGCGAGGCTGTGAGCCCTCTGCTGCCACCAGCCTTGGAAGAAGATGAAAACAGACAGAAAGGGACAAGAAGTAAGTAATAAGAAACTTCAATTAATTGCCTCTTTAGAGTATTTCAATTCCCATTTTGTCTTTCCTCTGTTGTATTTTGACCATATTAAATGAGTACATGATCAAATAGAAACAGGAGACCCCCCCAAAGACATTGTGGGGCGATCAAAAAAACTTCTGAAAAGGCTTTCTATGGAGAGGAACACAGATGGAGAGATATTAGGCGAGGGGGAGGAGAGAGTAGGCACAGTGAGAGTGAAGAGATGTGAGTACTCGAGCATGAGACAAAAATAACAAGAGTTACTATGCCCCATCTCTCATACTCACAAAGAGCTTTAACAGCAGAGGACAAAATGAATAATGGTTTACGGCTCAACGGATGGTAGTGAATCGGTGCAACTGTCCCGAGGAGGCTCCCATTTACTGTACTACTGCTCTGCAACTAACTGGCCCGATTCACCCAGAAAGAAGAGTGCCAATTTCCCTACAGTTTCAAAACGCACCAATAATGGTACCAGAGAGAAAGAGAGAAGGCGTAAGTGATGCAGTGAATTAGAGACGAGGGAAGTAAAATTTAAGAAAGGCATAGTTGGAGTGATGGAGTGATGGATGAGAGAGGAGATCGAGAGTGGATGTTGGAGAGATTAAACAACAAGAGGACAGAGGAAAAGAGCAGCTGTTGTAGTATCTGGAGGGTTTAGTGTAAAACAATGCAAGGCACTCTGTGTGGAAGTAAACAACGACGGCTAATTGACTTGCAAGCCTGGAGCTAATCACTATCCTCTCTGTGGCGCACACACTCAAACTAGCTCATCCTATCCCTGCATCAATGCACTTATGTAAGTACGTTGGCCCACAGCACTTCTCAAGCTCCCGTTACCATCCAAAGACAGCTCTGAGTGGCAGATATACATTTCTTCACACAGACAGACTTTTCAGGGTCTCCCATAGACAATAAATGCTCTCTGTTTGCCTCTGCTTGACTAGGAGTTATTGTGTTCTTCATTATGCTCTCAAGCTTTATTTCCTGTTTCCATTAATTCCTTTTAAAAACTCAAGACAATGTGCAAACTTTCTGTATCTAAATTAGTTTCATGCATGTAGCATACGTACAGTAAGGTTTTCAGGTTGACAAGACATGACAATCACACTCTTATTCAAAACAGAACATGCTTTGTGGGTGCATGGCATTCTGGTCTATTGAGGCTCTATATCATGGCAACTTTAGAAAGGGGCTTTTGCTCTTTGAGTCTGAGGCACAAACACCAAAACCTTTTAGTTACTGGCTATCAGTGTACACAACCATTTCTTTGTAAGGTAAAGACGATGACATCTTGGCAAAGCACATTTATTCTAGGATTATTCTAGCATCACGGAAGTATTTGTTACTTCTATTTTTACTGTGTTATGGCTCTTCGCACTCTCCACAGGTAGTTGTAAAACTGATGAACCAAACATTTTAACCAAGGTGTTCTGGATACAGCAAAATGTCACTAATAAAAATAAATACATTCAACAAACAATTTGCACAGTGTAAAGCATATTCTCTGTCAGCTTTTGACTAATATTAACTATTTCATGTCATGCACCGTGGAAGCACAGTGCATTTGCTTTGAAACAAACTGTATCACACAAAATTGACTTCTATTTTTCAAGGGCCGTTGAGCGGTGTGTCTGTAGCACTAACAGCCAGTGTGATTTAGAGCTATTCTTTACATTGCATAACTGTTTTGCCCTGGAATTCAATGCTGATGGGAAACACCCATAAAGCTATTGTTTATTGATCAGCAGCTATCATGGCTGAGAGTAAAAATGCAGGAAGCTCTTCCATGAAAACAAAGAATTGCTGGCAGTAGTAATTAATTAGTAGAACAAAATGGAAGTAAATACGTAGTCATTTTAGGACATGTCCATGTGGCAGTATATTCCAGACGAAATTATCATGTTCCAAAAGATAGTAGATTTGCAACACATACGTTTTAATAAAATTATGTTTATTTTTTATTCTGAATACTTTTCAGAGCCACTGATTGAACAGACCTGCAGTGAAACATACTGCTGTCCGCTCAGTGAGCAGTCTGAGGACATGCTAAATTTAATTTAGTTTGGGGTTTACTGCCGACCTTTACCATCCCGGTTCTATTCTCTTTCAGTAGAAAAAGGAGGGCGTTTGTCAAGATGTATTTAGTAAACCCAGTCTGTGTGAGTACTGCCTGCTGTGTCTGCCTGCTGTGTGTGTGTGTGTGTGTGTGTGTGTGTGTGTGTGTGTAAACTACATGGCACAACTTTCTGCCTGGACAACTCTGTCCTGGAGGCTGCAGCTGAGCAGCTGCTTCATTATACCACCACTAACTGGGAGGTTACAACTGGATACCATTGGGGTATGCAATATAAAAAGGTTGCGATACACCAGATAGCAAATATGATAAATATATTCATATGTTTCCAGGGAAAGGCAGTGTTTCTACAACAATACCATTGCAACTTCTTTGGCACTGCAGTTTTTTAATGTGTTGTCCAAGATGTCTCTTTGCGTAATACTGCAGTAAAGTGCTCACTGAGTGCATTGAGGACATCAGTGCAGTAAATACACCCTTATCAGTTATTGTTACAACACATTCTTGTTAGAGCACAAGGACATTGGTGAGTGTGTTCAGGTGTGGCTTATCTGGGCCAAAGATTTTTTTCCCTTTTCCAGGTTACATTTCTACGTCACTAAAAATATAAAATACTAAACACTGCACCAATACCAGTACTTCACCAGTACCTTAATCATCTCTGTACTTGGTTTGTACTTGTCTCCCACCATTCACATGTAATTCTTACTTTGATGCCAGGTCATCAGCTGCAAGTCCGCCGTGGCCGTCCGAGTCACTCAGCGCGCCCTCATCATCGTCGTCCCCAACCATCCTGAAAGAGAGAAATTAACTGAATAAAGAAAAGCCAAAATTGAGGCAAAGGAGGGAGTACTGGGGAAGACTGAGAAGGAGAGGAAATACAGACAGAAACAGAAGCAGACGCCAGACACACAAGTTGACAGAGGATGAAGGGTGGAGAGGAAGGAGAGCACAGAGGGAAACGCAGACAGGAAAGAGGACCATGAGGAGAGGAAGAGGGAAGGTCTGTGACAAGGGTGACCTTCCCTGCAGCACCCTGACATATTGGATTACAAACCTGCTGAGACATTCCTGTAACACCAACACACACCAACTCTCCAACACTAAACTGGCTACGTGATCATTTTAAGGGTAGATGTAGGTACACATTTTTATAAGTAAATTAATGTCTTCAGATTATAATTTAAACTATAACTATAAAATATTTTCAAAAATGATTATGGATCAACTGAATCAAATTTTAACAGTGTTATCAACAGAAACAGACAAAGGGAAAAAACCTGTTGTAAGGTGTGCTGGGTTCATCGATCTTCATCAAGCCATAGTCTTTGTCGGCTGGATGGTACGTGGCCAGGATGTTCATCTCATCCCATTTCTGGGATTTCTTCCTGTAAAAAGGACCAAAGAAAAAACAGTGAGAAGTAAATGGCAACTAAAAGGACACTCCATTTGGACCACCGTGCACCAGCTTCCCACCCACCATCGCATTCCACAGACCCCTCCAGGGAGAAGAGTGACCAGATTTAATCTAGGACTGAACGTGCCCCAGTTTTCACTCAGACTGCATATTTTGGGAACACACAGACAAAGAAGCCCGAAAATGTCATCGGCACCAATTTGCTTTCTGACGACTTTCAGGAAGAGACGTGGTTATTCGCTTTTGTGTCAAGGTAATCCATCACGATGTGAATAAGGGTCTGAGTGAGCGCTGAGGCTTATCAGCTGTGAGTGAATAAGGTCAAAAGTCAAACAACAGTCTCATTTGATACAATTGCTTTTTCTAGAGTTGATTTTTGTTCCACCTCCCTGAAAACACACCTGTTCCTAATCCCCCAAAATAGTTCCATTCTCTGGGGAATAAGGTTGTCACCTCTGCATGCTCCGTCGGGGCTTTTTGTTCAAAATTACTCTAATCCTTGCTGCCCTTTCAAATCCTTAGGGGAAATGAACTGAAACAAAGACTCAATCGGCACCGAATTAGAATTTTTGCTCAAGAGGATAAAGAGAGAACACCTGCGATTATAGTTCAGGGGAGAGGAAGTGAAAACATGTTTCAACTCACAGAAAAAAATTCATTCAACATTCTACTGCCAATTAAGATGTTTTTAAATGGTTTTTGACATCTTCTTGAGCTTTGATGTCATTTGGTTTCTGTTGCCCAACTTTCCATTTTTATTTTTTTTATTTCTTTTCTCTTTCAGCACATTTACTTATTTTCTCATGCTTTTTAATCATTTGTATTTCCTAACAAACTAAGCTGAAACCTAAAGCCATGAATCCAGGTGCTTCTGGGAGTTATCCGGCTTGGGTTAAACCACCTCTACTCTCCCTAGCCTCTCCTGCTAAGGCACTGTACATCAGTCCTGACCGAACAAAAGGTCGGGTATCATGGGAAGGAGACAGGCAGGTAGGCAGTCCTCCTAAGATCAGCTGCAAATCAGAGGAAGAAATATTCTTTCCTGTTAATATTTTATGTGGCAAACCCTGAGCCTCTGGTGCTTCACACAGTTCCACTGAAATCAACGTTCTATGCAGGAAAATAGGGGTGTATAGGTGTTGTGGTGCAGGCCACAACACCTATACAGCAAGAAACAATGACACACACACACACACACACACACACACACACACACACACACACACACACACACACACACACACACAGAGGTTTGTCAATAAGTCAATCAGTTTGGTTGTGGATGCTGAGCTAAGTCGATTTCCCTGGATGCTGCACTGACTGTCAAGAGTTCGCTTTGGTATTTAGCTTTACTAGCTTGCATGTGCCTCAATGCACATAAGAGGTAAATAAGTGGATGAAAAGGCAGATGTACACTCAGTATCCAGCTTATTAGGTACACCTAGCTCAAACTAATGCAGTCTAACAGTCCTACAATAAATCCCAAGTTCATGAAGGTTACAATGTTTTTGTGAAACTGAGAGGTGCTGATTTTGAAGGCTGCAGTTTGTGGTGCTGTTGAACTGTATTGTGTTATACTGACAGATGTTTCTATTACTTTGTCCATCCTATTTATATCAATGACTGTTAATAACAAAAGCACCTCCCTCTATAAAAAACTTTGGAAAAAGGGGACTTTAGCCGGACAATCTGAAAAAGAGAAACGGGTTTTGGCAACAAATAAGGATTAGCAAGAAAACATGAGAATAATGTGGAAATAAATTAAATTATATCACAAAGGAAATAATTCAGTTGAGGTTAAAGGGTTTTGGCAGAGGGTTTTGTGCACATTAGTTGGCACAAAATAGCACTATAATGAGCTGCTGGCCTGCTTATGGGCAGCAAGGTGGCCTAGTGGTTTGAGAAAGCACTCTGTAAACAAGACATGCACATAGGCCAATGTTGTTGATCCTGAAAAAATGTCCTTGCCCAACATACTGAACGTGCACACTCATGATATAAAATTAGCCACCTTGTTTGATGGGTTAGTGTTTCTGGAACACGTGCAAAGCTAGAAAGCCCCAAGAGAGTGCATACCTTTAACTACATACAGCAATCCTCTACAGTCTGCATCCAGAACGGCATCAAAATTCACACAGTGATGGACAATCAATCTATAAAAAATACCTAAATCAATATAAATTTACAAATATTAGGGCTTTGTTCAAGGATAATAGTCTCATATCCTTTTTTAACATTTTCTAAAGCAAGCTTGGATCTAAGAAATAAACAAACATTAACAACAGCCCAAAAAACTACTCTCAGTTAACATCTGGGAGTGTGTGTATGTGTGTGTGTGTGTTACAATGTTCGCCGTAGGTGTCTGTAGTGTTTCCCTCTAGTGTGTGTGTGTGTGTGTGTGTGTGTGTGGTTACACAACACATCCCAGAAGCAGCCAACCATGTTCTACTTCCACCAAACTGAAGTTGTAAATCCACTCCAGTTCAGTCATTCATCGCAAAAACTGTAATACAATGATGATGCACCTGCCTATGCGAGAGGGAAAAAACGGACAGCACCAAGTACAAGTACACACTAAAACACAGAGCTGCACCTCTTATGTGATGATGACGATCTCTCGAGGGTGGTCAACAGCTGGCGACATAACGCTTCAGGAAAACTCATTAAATAGAGTGAGTCATCATTGAGAGCTGAGCTGTGCTATCAGGTAGCATAGTCAGAGAGTAGTGAGGAAAGGTCCAGCCCTGTGCTCTCCACTACTGACTGAAGCCACCAACAGTAACAGCAGCAGGCCATTGTGTTACACTGGAGGCAGAGGCTGGTCTAATTGCACACAATATACTGCTTCCACATAGTGTGTCAAACCAAAATAACCAATAGCAGAGAGGGAAATTAGTACCAGCCACAGGGGAAATGCTCCTTTATCCCAGCAAATAAACATTTGAATTTAAAAAAAGTTAGTAAATTAACTTGGTTGAATGACATGGATGTGGTCAAATCTAAATCATTTGTTTTTAATGAACTCCATGCAAGTTAAACATTTTTACACGCTGTCATCTCGCTGTTTATATAGATTTTACAGTTTCTTTAAAAGTGTTGTTGACAATGTTTTCTCAGAGCTCTGAAGAGTAACTTAATTATTTGGTGTCCAACCTGCCCAGTGATAAAAAAATAAAACCCATATTTTGGCATTACAGAATTTGTTTTTTCTTTCTGTCCTATTTGAGATTTTCTGCTGCTGTTGATATACACTTATCATGAATGCAAATCACTGCTCCTTTGGCTCCTTCAGGCAGCAGCAAGCACAATTAAAAGATTACACAAAGTTTGATAGATAGCCAGCTAGATCTAGGACTAAAACTGTTTAAGCCCCTGTCATCAGTCCAGAGAGACTTTAGAGAAAAAAGTGCATCAGAGGAGCAGCAGTGTAATGAGGAGGCCACATTAGTGGTCACGTAAGGTCATGATGTGGAGAAAGGAGATGTCCTCTACAAAATATGCAAGGGATTTTCACTGTTCTACTGACAAGTAAGTGTAATTAGTGTTTGGTGAAGTGAATCTAAATATAAACTGAGCCGAAAGGCCAATAGAAGTTTGCTGTTACAACAATCCATGATTCCAAAGGCCAAATGTTTAATTTATGATTTAATTTGAACAAATGTACAACATTGGTGTTATTACACAACATATATTACCCCCCTCTGTACCAAGAATACAGGAGACAATAAAGAGGGAGATAATAATGTATTTTTACTCAGCTTTACTGCCTTGTCATAGACCAGTTACTGCTCTTTATCATTATAGACCAGAGGTGTACAGACACCTGTCAACTCTGACTTCATCAGTTCCAGACATTTCTCATCAATACAGAAACTGTATTCATTATCTGTGCACAAAGCTGACCTTAACTGACCTGCACACAGGAGGGTAAAATATCTGGGTGGTCTGAGTGGTGTTTTTTTGTCCACATTATGGAAAGCCAGAGATTCGCTGCCTGCCTGTTAAACTGTCCATCACACAGTCGGGACAAGGCTCGCAAGACAGTGAAGGAGAGATTGAGTTTCACGGAAGCATCCATGAATTATATATCAGTGGGTGTGAGGCTCATACATCACTGTTAACTAAATAATAGTGAGTGATTGAAGGGAGAACAAAAGTGACGATGCTAAAGGAAATGAATTGGAGCAGCAAGGAAATAAACAAAGGGAACATGCGTGTTTCTGTATAATCCACACTTCCAATGCCATCATGGAATCCTTCAAGTCTTTTTATTTCTTATCTTCATATCTTTTGTAACCAATTATTTTGTATTCTTAATAGTCCATCTAGGCTTTAGCTAAGTTAACTACTGCAGATTGTAGTTGTCTCCACTAACTAATAGGTGATAAAAGAAATTGTCCAACAGGCATCAAGAGAGCCGTAGTAACTGTAACCAATAGCAACCACTGAGTGCTACGTCATCTGGGTCCATGCATGTTCTTCCTACAAATCTCTGGAGGGAAGCTGAATTGTTTATAAAAAAAAAAGAAAAAAAAATGATGCTGGGTGGTAGGTATTTGTAGAGCTAGTTCAGGATATCCTGGTACTGTAGAATGAGCTAGGAAGGCAATGTGATATGTTCCACACAATTGAAGCAGATAAGAAGGAAAACATGTTTGGGCTGTTGTCAAGCTCAATGTGACCACTGCTGTCCTGAATAATGGCAGATATAAAGCTTGCCAAAATTTAGTTTTTCTGAAAAAAAAAAAAAAAAAAAAAAAAAGGAATAAAAAGAAGGGGGAAAAAAAGATCATTTCTGAGCCAAGATTTTAGCATAGTAAAAAGGGGATGACATTGAAGGGTCATCGTTTAGGTAGGTCAAAAGAAATGACACTGACATTCACAACATTTGCTTTAAACTCAAAGCTGACAGTGGCAGCATGGTACAGCACGGTCAGCCCTTGTTCTTCTCTGTGGATTTGGTGCTTGGCTGCACACAGGATCCTTCCAGAAAACTCTTTTTCCTCCACTTCCTCGTCACTCCAAGAGAGACTATTTTTGTATCAACACAGAAAAAGCTTGATTCACTGTTGGGAATGGAGTAATAACTGCCATCCTTCTATGGCCTAATTTCTCACGCTGCAGCTCAGAGAGGACTGTTATTAATGTCTCGACCTGTTTGCATGTGAGAAGCAGGGGCCACATAAATACCAATTCAGCTTTAACCAAGAAAATAAACTGGTAGGACATATGGAGAATTTAATCATGAAGCTGAAAAATGTTGATATTGATATATATACACCATGCACTGTGTCATGCATGTTGATCTAAATGATCAGAAGCATCATACTGTAGCAATGCAATTTTCTATTTTTTAAAAAGGGATTAAAATTTCAATATGATTCTACAGAAAGATTCAACTGATGATACTGCCCAACCCAACTGTTGCTGTGGGCAGAATCTCCAGCTAGCACCAAGGATTTAGCAGCATTTGGCTGGTGGGTGGTGTTAATTCATCGCCCTGACTGTAAATCAGACAGAATTCAATTCATGTAGAGCCTTAAAAGCCCTCTTATGTTTGTGTATTTATTATAGACTTCATCAGAGACATATTTTAAGACCTGTTTGTTGGCAACATGTTTCAATAATGCTATATTTTTTAATAGTTTCCAGCTTGTGATTTTAAAGCAGTGTGGCAGCTGTACTTTGCAGTGAGAAATAATTGCTCAAGGGATCTCTGAAATGTTCAAACTCTGATGGGATTTTAACCTGTAATGCATTAAGCCTGAGACAACCTCACAGGTGTGTTTGCAGATGACATACATCTAAAAATATCCAACAATGTGTTGTTTTCTCACAATTTTATAGTGCTTTACATAGAATAAAGTATGATTAACATGGAAACCCAATACAAGATATTCTCAACAGCAGATACAACAACACAAGATGTTGTAAAAGGTAATGCATGGTTTTTCCAGAATATACAATTTAAACATCTTGTTCAATTATAATGCCACCTTTGCTAAAATCGGAATATAATACAACCTAATTGAACAACGGTCAGGGAACTCTGCGTGTCCAGTTTCCTGGGGGCAGAGAGGAGACTGAGAGGTGGCTGTGGGAGAGCAGAGCACTGAAGTGAGTTAACGGGGCTGGTGATCTGGGGCGTTACGTCTCACTGCCACGGTGAAAGTGTCAATGTCAATGCTATCAATGCATAGGAGAAGGCAAGGCTCCAGAGAGAGAGAAACCAACTTCCAACCCGACCCTGAGGCAGAGCACCTATTAGACAACGGAACAGAACAGCTGATTTAGCAGCCCCAGACAAGTTTTCACAATCTGCATATTGGTAGATCATTATGGAGCCTAGTCACGCCCCTGAACTGTGAGACTGCATACCCGAATTTATTTGCCCTGCAATGTTCTTAACCTCATCTGAGGCGTCTCCATTGCCATCTAACACATTTGATATTTCAGTCAGGTTTCCTCTACTGCGAGTGGATGAATTAACCAAACTATCATCCCGTCAGGATGGAAGATATGCCGAGCAATGTGAGATGTCCTCTGACAATCTCATAGGTGCCTGAACTAAAGGGCACATGGGATGTGTTCCAGAAGCAAGGGATTTGACAGCAGTTATTATGATTGCAGTGAATATTCAACAGCAGTCTTATGAGATGGTTGTAGGATATATAAAGCAGAGGTGGGTGTTAGATTATCAGATCAGAATGGTCTTGTTTAGAGGCGTGTTTACCACAGATTGCTGCCTCTTTTGACACAGACTGGTGTTTCAGCGCCAACGCAGGCCTGTAACACAGCTGTCAGTGTCAGATGTGACAAGTGTTTGTCGGCAGAGATATAACTCGGGGTACACCCAGCTCTGCTTTGTCTACCCACTGGTTCAGGCAGATTTCAACATAAATTTTACCATTTTAATTTAAAACTTAACCAATGCACTCAGTGTCAATAACCTAAAATTAGTTTGAGGCTTTTCGTTATACATTATATATATTGGAAATGGCCTAGATCTTGACCAATATTTATATACTGTTTGTCTTACAAATTAAGCTAGCAGTGTCTATCTTTTTTTTCATTTGCAGATATTAATATCCCAAATCAGTGTTTGATAGTGTAATTTACAGAATTTACTGCTCGAAGTGTAACATGCTAAAGCAGTGACATTGTTCAAAAACTTGACTTGGGGCGTTTAAATACTTCCCTAACATAGTGCTGGGTGTTTAAAACGTACTGACATACTGAGAGGTAAGCAAACGTATAGCATACAACTAATAATACGGTCAGCAAACGTTAGGTCATATGAGGATATGACAATAGAGGGTAAACAATACGTACTATATGTAGCGTTAACTAAATTAGAGCGCGACCTCTGATTAAGTTGGTGTTAATTTGCCCTAATATGGTCATCGTTGCCTGGTGGTTTTCAGGGTTTAACGATAATTGTTACCCATATTGTTTAATTACCACTAAGTTAAGCAAGTCAAGTGGTTTGGCGTCCATATGGTGAACATTTCGTTAACAACCGTTATAACTACATTAAAGTTACCTGTCGTGACTCTGACATTATTGGCTAGCGAACAAGCTAACCTGACAAACGGCTCCAAGGGGTAAACGTTAGCTCTCTTGGTTACACATACCATCAAGATTTTATCAGCGAGGAGGATACCATCTGATAGTCACAAGAAAGAACTAGAAAGTTTTCATACAAACAGCACACGCTGTTGACTAACATTGACAGCCAAAGAGGTGACTTTACGTTACAGTTAGCCTGACAGGGGAGTAACGTTAGAGAGGCTAACAAGTGTTTAGCTAGCTGACGTTACCTGGCTACCAAGCTCACGACAGCCAAGCAGAAAACTTACTGTTGGTCATCCTCCGAGAGTGCAGGGGCTTGTTCGGGACTCTCTGCTTGTACGTCGTCGGGCAGCGATTTGACGTTTGTCCCGCTGTTCTTGTTTTTCAGAATGCCTTTTATCGGCCGGGGAGCTGCCATTCCTACACGCTGACTGTCAGACCGGCTGGCTCAACTATTTCTCTTCAACTGATTTTCTGATTCTGTGATTTCTGCGACTCAATAACCAAAGACAGGTTCGGTTTTAAACATGCTCCCTGTCATAACTCAGTGCTCTTCCATAAAGTAAAGAGAAACCTAGGCAGGATCCTACGTGCACTTGTGGTTCGGCATATCTACTCTCCGGTTGATCACTGAGTGGCGGGGTAACAGCACTACTAGCGGGTCTGCTAGGCTGCCAACATCGCGAGATTCTGAGACGCGAGCTCATACCGTCCTATGAGAATTACAAATGCTGCCTGCTCAGAGATTTCAGTCATAAAGGCGACTTTATGCCATTTCTCATAAATGTAGACTGTAACAACTAATATTTTGGGGTATGTTGTTGTATTTTAGAAATTAATGCGAATGCAGGAATGAATGCAAGAACTGTTCGTTGATACTAAACCTATGTATGCTTGAAAAGAGGCTGTTTGCTCCTTCAGAAATAGCAAAATTTTGACTTACTCATAGTTACATGAAATCCCGTTGTGTTTCCTTCCTGGAATATCTATCTACAACCTATCAACAATACAGAATTTTTAGCTTTTATTAAATTGTTGTGCTTTTTTGTCCTTACTGATTACTGTACATTTTTAATAAGCCCTCCCTGCACTGTGTATGTACATACATCCAAATAAGAAGCCATTTGCTCTAAAAGTGCCATTTAATTGTCACCTTAAAGAACAAAGATACACAAGAATACAAATTATTTATGCCAACAATAGCATACTACAATTCATTCTTTGTATAGGCTATAATCTCTCATTTAATCTACCTCTGACCTCGCCGTAAAATGTTGTTGGGTCATTTATCTGCTCTCACATTGTCTTTATATCTCCCACAGAAGACACCATGACCATAAGTAAAATTTAAGAACATATCTGTATATGTCTATATCCATAACGTCTGTCTCATCTCTTTCTGTGTACAGCAATAAAAGGCAGAGATTTGGCTAAGCACATGAAGACAGACAGGTCATTTTCAATGACACACTAAGCCTGAGGTACACTCCTCAGTTGTCACTCTGAAGGATTCTTCGTTGTCCGCAGTGTTTCAAGCTGCCGATAGGAGGTCCACGTGCAGCTGGGGTGATGGGTGACAGATCTGGATGGGATCCATGAGTGTCAGGCCATGGTGTGGACACACTTCCTGATCAAGGTCCGTGCTATGCTCAGCTGCTTCAACCAAGACTTCTCTGTGAAGGTACTGTATCAGAGAAACATGCATTACACACAGTAAACAGTAAAGCTGTCATGTATACCATTTGATTAACATCTATAAGTCCTTATCAATAATTCATCAATTAATTGTGATAGTATATATGGTATATAACTTCAGTCAAAAGATTATGAAATCAATAGCCTCGGTTTTATGCCAGTAGTTTAGTTCATTCAGGTGTTTCTCCATATGTTTCCTTTCTTTTACATATTAACTCAAGCAACATTTTCCTGTTTTGTAAGGTAAAGAAATCTTACATTGTGCCAAAACGTTATTTAGATATCCACATTTCCCACCAAATCCATCCATGTAGCACAAAATATAAAATGTAGTTCAGAGGTCAGTCTCATTACAGCAGCCCCTAGAGCATGTTTAACTTAATTAATAAGTTACTGTACATGTGTCACTTACATAAAAGTAAATGTAACTACCCTCCTTAGCAAAGGCAGCGAATACATGTGTACAAAAACTGAATTAGCAACTGGTAACAATATATAACGTATAATATATAACAATATAACTATCCTTTGCTTTGAACCTCAAATAAGATGGCATTTATGAGACCCATCGGGATGTGTTTTTATTGCATATGAAGACATACAGTATAAAAGGATAGAGACCTAGCTATAGTCAAGCAGTATATGGCATTTTCTCTCGGTGTTAGTCCACAGCGGTGAGAGAAGGACTCCAGAGACGCAGTCAGAATATGGGAAGATTTTGGTGATGCACCAACAAACACCGGCCTGGGAATGCTTTCTCTGGTGATTGACGGGAATGTAAACCTGCCCCTGCATAAGCTGCTGTCTTCCTTACTGATTTCATCCAATAGGCCATCCTCTCGACTTTTCACATCTTGTTTCTGCTTTTTCTGCATCTCTTTAAAGTCACCAGACTGCAGGCTGGGTAGATGCGGTGGTGCCCTTTTAGAGGGGAGGTGTGATACTGAAAGTGAGTATCTGATGGGAGGTAAGGGCTGCAATGCTTTGGCCTTGATTTCCCGACTCGGTTTGGTCAAAGCTTTCCTGGATTTGGAGGACATATTTGGCTGGCTGAAGCCATCTACCAGCAGCGTATCCTCCACCCTGGCTTTGAAGGCAGCACTGGTGTAGTGGCATCGGTTGGTGGCTGCCCTTTTCTGCCCCAAACTCACCCAGTGTTTAATCTTGAGGTAGGTACGCATGGACAGCGACATGTTTGGCAGGGATACTACTGAGCACAGCTTGTTGGCTAAGTAGCGCACACAATCCCTGTGGCCACGCTGAATAGCAACTTTCAAGGGGCTACGACCTCCAGGGTCCCGACAAGCCAAGGTCAAAAGGTTCTTGGTGATGAAGAGTTTGAGTATGAGGAGCTGACTGCTCTCTGCAGCTAAGTGGATGGGGCACTTTCCGGTGTCTGGGTGGGCGGTTTCCTGGCACCACTGGCGGTACGGATGGACTCCCACTGGTTCCTCAGCATGCACCCCCCTCTCCAACAGCCAGCCTGCCAGATCCAGGTGGCCTAAAGAGGCAGCGATGTAGAGTGCTACCTGCAGCTGAAACCTGGAAAAACAGGGCAAGAAAGATTTACTTTTTTGTGTAAGATTGCTCTCTGACTCATTTTGGATAATATTCACAACTGTAGTTCTGTCCTAATTTTATTCGTGTCGGGAATTTCTGACCTCATTACTGGCTTCTTCTCTGACAGGTGGCTCTGTACTGTCAATCTGTGGCCCAGGAGGCTACCCTGGAGGAACTCCACCCATCCATCCCATGTGTCCAAACGGAGAGTAGTGCCTTTGTTAAAAAACAAAAAAAACACACATGGAAAATAAATCAAATCGATTCAATTTTCATTCTTTTTTAACTTCAGATTTGTCTGTGCATGGCTTCTTTTCTAGACTACACAAAATAATATATATTAATAATTAGCTACTCAGCACTCACTATGAAGTTACACATATCAATCACTTAGCAGCACAGACAGAAAGCAGGCCATACCCACTTCGATGGCATAGTCTTGCAGTTGGTTGCAGTCATAAAGTTGCACACCAGTGGGTGTGCTCAGTCTGAAGGTGCTGACAGGAAGGCCACTTTGTGTGGACACCACAGTTTTCAATTGAGCAACAGACATATGCAGAAGAGCCTCGCTTCCCATGATTGGTAAGGTTTCCCCTGTCACAGCATTGAACACACGCATCACAGGCCTTTGTTCACTCTGAAAAATAATTATAATGGAAAAGTTTATATTGCAGTTGCAGTTAATAGTACACAAGAGTAATTGAAGTCCCAAGATGAATCCCTGTTTATCGCTGAAGTTGGTGAAAACCAAACTAACAGCTAAAACTTTCAAATGTAATTCATGAGGTACATGAGTCAATTTCACATTGTTACTTTAATTAGTTTAAAGCTTGAAGTTTAAAGTGACAGGTGTTATTGTTCTCAAGTTCATTGTATATATATTATCTGTATCTTTTTGTTTAATGTAAAATACAGCAAATGCAGTACACAAACAAAGTGGAGTTTGCTGCCACCCTGTGGTTGGCATTATGGACAATCACATAACATGAAGTGCCACCTGATACTATTGAAAAGACTGCCAGTACTGAATTGTCTAGATAACTTTACTGAGGGAAACCCATGACCTAGAATGCTTTTTGCAATGCATGTATAGATTTATCTGCAAAAGCTCTGTACATGATTTACCATATTGACATGTATAAGTACACATTTGAGGACCAGCGGGTGGCCCATTGAAGTGGGCAAAAATGTAACTTAATAAATAAATGTGAAATGTCAAAGCAAAGTTACCCAGATCAAAACATACAAAAGTCTGGAGAGTGAAACTGAACCAAAACACTATAAAGGCCTTTAGAAAAACAACTACATTTATGAGAGGATGTTAAATGATGACAAAAGCTTAAAAGGGACACGCACACACACACACACATGCTTACCACTGTCAACTTTTACACAAGGTTGCCTGGTGATGAGCCTGGAATGTGTCCCAATATCAAAAACAGAGTAATGGGGACAAACTAAAGATTTCAGACAGCCATAAACTTGTTTCTCTCCAAGCTGCTTCTCACATGGGAACATCTTGTTCCCTATTAGTGCTCCAGTCTGAAACAAAATTCACTCACTGTAAGAAGGATGTCTTTGATGAAAAATAATCCCAAGTAATGAATATATATGCAGTAAAATGCTAATTTTAGCAGCCCTGAAGTGAAAAGATTAAGAATAATGTGTTTTTGAAGTTAATTGTCAGTGATTGTATTCAGTGGAACAGAAATTAACTAAATATGCACCAAAGAGTAGAAGTTAGAAGAGTGACCTCTGACCTCCCTGGAAATTGATGAAAGTAAATTATTTTCTTTGGGGTTAGCAACAAGTGATGTGTGGTAAGTAGGAAAGTTGGAGGTGACATTACACTTTCATAAAATCTTTGAACTGATTAGAAAGTTGGTTCCAATTTTTCACATAGGCTACAAAAGTCTTCTGAATCTATTCTTTAATGTTTTATTTTTGTGCAAATAAAATATATTTTAATGCCAATACTGCACCTTAAAAAAATAGCTTCTAAAGAGTAGGCCTAAAGCAAAGATGCACTTCAGCATCCTCTCTCTGTGTGCATCACAGTAAGCTGATTGTATTTACTGCAAATCCCAACACAGCTCCAAATCTCTAAACCCTTTTGATGTTTTAATACCTTTATCAGGCATCGGATGGCACTGCCACTTGTGATGCCCACGTCGCACAGAGCCCAGCTGTCCTGCAGCGCTGCACCACCATAGCTCAGCACCAGGTACTGCCAGACCTGCTTGTCATTGCAGAGTTGCACAAGAAAGTTATCCTACAGAAAGGAGCAGAGTGGAAATGTGTGGAGAAGTGGAACCAAGAAACACAGTTCTTAATAGACCATGTTCGCTTTCCTGTATGAGTGAGTAAAAAAAATCTAGTATATAGTATTTCACCACTACAAGCAACATTATGCCAAAGATGTGATAAACCCATGTCCAAATCAACAAGCGGATTTTCAAAATGCAGTCAAAAGTTAGAAATTAAGCTCCATTAACAGTACAGCACTGGGACACCACTGTAGCTTTTTATTACCTTCACCATCTGCTTCATAGCCCCCACAGTCTGATCTGGAGGGACGTCAAAAGGCTCACAGGAGCCCTCAAAGATGATGAAGACCCTCATGGTGAGGACATCCGTCCTCATCTGTTTGGCTCCTCTGTGGTGCTCTGGTGGGACAGAAGAGAATGTCAGAGGCGCAGTCATTGTAGGGAGGGGGGTGCAGTGGTTGGGTGGGGAGAGTTTGGGAAGGCACTCCTTGATAAGTGGTAAATGTTTTTGACACCCCATAATAAATATTATTAAAAACGAACAAGTGCAAGAAATGAAAAGAAAATGAATGAAATGAAAAGAAAAAAAAAACTTGAACTAATTATAAAGAAAAAACACACCTGGGATTGGCCATGGTATAAGCCTACAATATAAATATGCAAGGTTATTTTTCTTTTACTAAGGCACATGTTAAAGTGCAGTTTAGTGATTTATATAGTTCTTTATCAGTCTCAAATGACTTTACAGAGACAGAAAAAACAAATAATCATAGTACAAACGTATACAGGCTTTTTTGTTGAGTACATTGTAAAGCACAAAGAAGAAATCTATCTCAGCATTTGTAGATATGTAATAAAATACTGTGTTGCACGTGACGATTTCCAGTTTCTGAGACACAACACTGGAGTTTGATTTAGTCTCATGTCATCTGTACTCCTGACCTGCCTCTGCTTTTACAGCAGCAATTAGACTTTACCACACATGCCTGGTCTCTTGGTCTCAAAGTTCAAGTGTTTGTTATAGACTTATTTGCTGAGGAGGACATTACACAGTAATACAGGAGAGGTCGTACATGAATGACTCAAAACAAACCATTCTCAACAGAATACAGCATCTAACTGCAGTACATGAGCATATTTGCGGAGAGGACTATCACGAGACAAAAATCAGAATCTTGGGAAAAAAATCAGGTGCAAACTGAAACATCTCAATTAATCTGCTATTCAAAAATATTATTTTATATCTAAAACTACTAACAGTACAATAAATGTAAACTGCTTTATGTGTGACTCCAGTTGGAGACGTGGCCCCAAACCCAACACAGTCTGACGTCAGCTCTTTGCTCTACGCACAACAAAAGGACAAAAGGACTACGCACTGGTTTCACGCTGTGTTGGAGGAACGTAACAGTAATTTGAAATGTTCTGTGATAGTTTTAATGGGGAACTGCTAATTTGCATTTGACCTTTTAAAGTCTGAAGCTGTCCATGGTGGTTTTGTGTTCAATCTTGGCTCGGAGCAAACACTGACTCCATTTCTCAAGGTCCAAGTTGTGATGATTTCTGTTTTTCGAGCATGAATCAGAACACAAATGTGATCTAAATATGGAAATGTATATGAAAATTGTATAATCCATTAAGGGAAATAAAAGAAAGGCATACCACCTTCAGGCTACTGTAGCAGAGTACACTCAATCCGTTTTACCGCCCTGGACTTTGAATTTTGAGTTATTGTTTGAATGATTCTTTTATCCTTTGTTAATTTTGTTTTTATTGTGAAATATAGCTTTACGTTGTTGATATTAATAAAATATGTTATTTATTTATATTCATTTTTCTGTAACCAGCATTGGTTGATTCGCAGGGAGCACTGTAATTTCCATAATTTAATGAATGGTTAAATTTAACCTTGAACAATATCAAAATATTTGTTTAAAGTTTAAAGATATACTCAAATGTTTTACTTAAGTACAAGAAGTAATATGATCAAAATAATTACAGAATGATGAAAAATTACTCTCTTGCGGAAGAGTGTTCCCTTTCAGAATGTGGCATGTCGATGTCCCCAGAGTTTTAATGCTTTATGTGGTCATACTTCTTCACATAATCTTGAGAACTTGTAACAATGCATCAGATTTTACTAATTTACTGTAGGTTATGGATGTAAAGCTCTGCAAAGTAACTATTATTATATCTACACAAATATTTTTGCATGCAGAACAGGCTTGACCTCCTGGATTGCAGCCGTAAACACTGGTCATGCATAAAGGATTTCCTAAAAAGATGCACTCCATTTACTATAGAGGGTGCTAGAGATTTAAAAGTGTGAACTGTTTTCAAGACTTTTTTTTGAGGGTGGAGGGTGTCAACACTCGTGCTGATGAAAAAGAGGATATACTTTTTTCCATTTAACACATATAGTTTCTTTAAAAGTTCCATTCTGCTGCCAGTTAATCGCACAATGCGCTGATGCAGCTGTAACAAAGTGTAAATATGGGCTAGCTGCTCGGTTCAGGCAGTTCATACGACTGTAAAAGGCAGTATGTGGTGCCATCCATTGACATATGTACGGTGCCATCACGTGGATATGTTTACGTCCAGAGTCATTTCCGGAATAGAATGATTGACAGGTGATTCGTCCAATCAGACGCTGAATGTAAAGCGGTGCATGTGGCGGAAGTTTGTGCTCTCACATGAGAGAAGGAGCAATCGGAGGGGATTAAACTGTAACGTTTATGTTCATATTCTCTGACTCACCGTACAAACGGGATGAAGTCCATCCAAAATCGTCGGTGTTGCACATGATCCTTGACACGACGCATAGTAAAGGAGAGCGATGTCCGTGCCAGCAGCTAAGTTCCTGGACGAGATAAACCTCCAGGCAGAAATAAAGGTAAACACCCACGACAAGCCAGCTAGCTACCTATGTTAGCATCAGGCTAACTCGGGCACAGGGCGCTCTGTTTTTGTAGCTAGCTGCACACCTTTTAGGGTGTCCATACCAGACCACTGGTTTATTTATGTGTATAAATATACCCCAGAGAACTGGAGCTATCTCAAAGTGCTTGTCATTAACGCTACTGGCTATATTTGTAAAATCTGTTTCGTGTGTATACCGTAGCGTTACATTAGCCACTCAGATTTGGGGTTATAAAGGTTTAAAGTTTCTGATGAATGGTTATTGTTGGCAATGTTGGCAGCATGATTTGTCATTTGCTTTTTATCTTCTAATCACACTGGTTTGTAAGTTTAGCCGTCTCACAATTACCTCAGAGTGTTTTTTAAGAAAAGGTTATTGCAGTCATTTGGTGTTTAGTCATCACCTGCTTACAGTTGTCATGAGTGATGCTGCTTTCACTTCCCCTTTGCTTCTTCGTTGTTGAGAAGATCCTCTACATAGCCAGTTTTAGAGTGATGTCTCTGGCTGTCCTGCCACACAGTTTGGGAATCTCATGTAATAATCATTTTTAGAAGTAGAGTCACAGATGTAAGCTACTGTTTTCGTAGA